>NW_022680471.1:0-667500 GCF_009764315.1 Trachypithecus francoisi
TCCTTCCCCCTCCTCCTTCCCCTTCCTTCCCCCTCCTCCTCCCTCCTCCTCCTCCCCCCTCCTCCTCCCCTCATGCCGAGGGCATTTGGCCTCATAGATAAGTGGTTTCTAATGAGCTTACTGGTTTCCGATGGTGGGTGGGGAGTGACTCTGGGCTTTCCGTGCTGCCTCTTCAGCCTTGTCCCTGTTTTCTGCTGTGTGGAGCTCGGCCCTTTCCTAATCCGAAGGAGCCACACAGTCCCTTCCTGTGCTGCCTCTGGTCTCGCCCAGCTGGTTGTGCTGTTGCGGGATGTGGGGCCCAGCCTCCTGCTCCTTCAGAGGCCCGGGGCAGGCGGAGCCGGGGTGTCCTGGTGCTGGGTGCTAGGTGGCCTGGTGCTGGGTGCTGGGTAGCCTGGTGCTGGGTGCCCTAGTGCTGGATGCTGTGTGCCCAGGCACTGGATGCTGGGGTGGCCTAGTGCTGGGTGCTAGGTGGCCTGGTGCTGGGTGCTGGGGTGGCCTGGTGCTGGGTGGCCTGATGCTGGATGCTGGGTGGCCTGGTGCTGGGTGCAGAGGCAGGGCTATCTGTGGGTCTGCCCTTGGGTGTGGGGCGAGCCGGGTCAGCTTTGCAAAGCACACATTGGGCTGCTGCTTGTGTAATTGTCTCCTTGTCTCTGCTGTCTCCCTTCTCCCCTCACCTGGGATAGCTCGGAGTTAACAGTGATGCCTTTGTTTTTTGTCAAAAGCATCATACTCATGCTCCGTGGCATTCTGTTTAAGGGAAGCGCTGGTTTTACTAAAGATGTGCTTCAGTACAGTGACGCGCGGTGCTGAGCAAGGCAGGGAACTGGCGCCTGACCTGTCTACACTGGCCGGCTGGGCTCCCGTGACCCTGCGGCTAGACCTCAGATGGCGTCCGCAACTCCCTCAGCCAACTGTGGCCCCTCTGGTAGTGTGGAACTCGCAGAGGCTGGGTGCAGGAGGCCTGGGCCTGGGCCGGATGGGTTCCCTGCACAGCTACTTTTGTGTCATTGATGCAGACGCAGAGACTCACTTCTTGCTTCCTGTGTTCCTAGTTGGTCTCCAGTTCTTGAACAAATAACTTTCAATTGCAATTTTTTCTCTACTTATGATTGCCAGTTTTTTTGTGTTTGTTTGTTTTTTGTTTTTTGAGACAGTTGCATTGTGTCGCCCATGCTAGAGTGCAGTGGTGCAGTCTCAGCTCATTGCAACCTCCACCTCCCGGGTTCAAGCAGTTCTCCTGTCTCAGCCTCCCAAGTAGCTGGGATGCGCCACCACGCCCAGCTAATTTTTGTATTTTTAGTAGAGATGGGGTTTCACCATGTTGGTCAGGCTGGTCTCGAACTCCTGACCTCAAGTGATCCACCTGCCTTGGCCTCCTAAAGCGTAGAGATTACAGGCGTGAGCCACCCGCGCCCAGCGCCAGTTTCTTATATAAGGTCATTTGGAGGAAGAAAAGGGCCTGTTGTTTGATGACTCTGTGGCCCCAGGCCCAGCCTGGAGTGTACAGCCGGAGTTCTTTGCACAGGCGAGGGGAGCTACAGGTGAAGGTGTGCAGGTGCGCAAGGCTCCTGTGGGCGAGGGCACCATGGCTCAGGGACGTGTGAGCAGTATTTTCAGGAGCACTGAGGAGCGGGCCAGTGCTGGCAAGGGGGTTCCTTGGCAGCAGCTGACAGGAGGGAAGGTTGCCAGGTCAGGGGCTCCAAATACAGGTAGGGGTTTTTGCAAAGCTGGCACAGTGACATGGCAACCGTGATGCCATAGGAAGCCAAAGCCTGCAAAGGGCACAGCTGGGTGGATGCAGCACCTGTGGCCAGAGACTGGTGGCTAAGCATGGAGGTGCCTGGTGAGGAGACTGGCAGGGCTTGGAGCTGATGGTTAGGGGAGGGAGGAGCCAATGTCACCTCTGCTCTTCCTGGCAGTCCCACTGCTGTATTGTCCAATATTAGGTCTTTATACTAGGTCTTTTTTTAAGATGGAGTCTTGCTTTGTCGCCCAGACTGGAGTGCAGTGGCACGATCTCGGCTCACTGCAACCTCCGCCTCCCGGGTTCAAGTGATTCTCATGCATCAGTCTCCCGAATAGCTGGGATTCCAGCTGTATGCTATCACGCCTGGCTAGGTTTTTGTATTATTAGTAGAGATGGAGTTTCACCATGTTGGCCAGGCTGGTCTCAAACTCCTGACCTCAAGTGATCCACCTGCCTCGGCCTCCAAAACTACTAGGATTACAGGCATGAGCCATTACACCTGGCCAAATACTAGGTCTTACTCATTCTTTCTAACTAGTTTTTGTACCCATTAACCTCCCTCTACCCCCATATCCTTCCCAGCCTTCTCTTCTCTATCTTCATGAGTTCAGTTGTTTTGATTTTTAGATCCCACAAAGAAGTGGGAACATGTTATACTTATCTTTCTGTGCCTGGCTTATTTCACTTAATATAATGAGCTGCAGTTCCATCCATGTTGTTGCAAATGACAGAATCTCATTCTTTTTTATGGCTTAACAGTATTCCATTGTGTGTGAGAACCACATTTTCTTTTTTTTTAAGACGGAGTCTCGCTCTGTTGCCCAGGCTGGGGTGCAGTGGCGCGATCTCGGCTTACTGCCAGCTCCGCCTCCTGGTTCACTCCATTCTCCTGCCTCAGCCTTCTGAGTAGCTGGGACTACAGGTGCCCGCCACCATGCCCAGCTAATTTTTTTTGTATGTTAGTAGAGATGGGATTTCACCGTGTTAGCCAGGATGATCTCAGTCTCCTGACCTTGTAATCCACCCGTCTCGGCCTCCCAAAGTGCTGGGATTACAGGCGTGAGCCACCGCGCCCGGCCAAGAGAACCACATTTTCTTTATCCGTCCGCCTCTTGGTGGACACGTGGGTTGCCTCCAAATCTTGGCTCTTGTGAACAGTGCTAAACAAACATGGAAGTGCAGGTATCTCTGATATACTGATTTCCTTTCTTTTGGGTGTATACCTAAGAATTAGATGGCTGGGTCACATGGTGGCTCTATTTTCAGTTTTCTGAGGAACTTCCAAACTGCTTTCAGTAGTGGTTGTACTAACTCACATTCCCACCCGCAGTGGTTTTCTGGAGATTTCAGAGTGCAGAAACTGGTTAAACGTGGGTAATCCAGAGCAAGCCTGCTAACCAGGTCAGGGCTCAGCCCCTGCTCTGGTTTTGCAGGTGAAGTCGTACTGGCTGTCACTCCATTGCCTGCTTGGTGCCTGTGGCCGCTGTTGAGCTGTAACGGCCCCAAGCCTGAAATATTCACCATCTTCCCGCCCAGAAGCAGTCGCCGGCCTCTGTTCTGGATGAAAAGACCCCAAAGAAACAACCAAATGTATCCCAGGAACCTGGATTAGAGTCCAGGTTGAAACACCAACTCTCTTAAGTGTTTCTGGGACAGCTGGGAAAATGTGAATGTAGGTTGACTAATAGATGATATTAGGGACTAAGGGTTAATTTTCTTAGTGTGTTAATTTTACTGTGGTGATGAAGAAGGATGCCTTACTCTTAGCAGAGACACACTGAAATATTTAGGTATGAAGTGCTATGATGTCTGGAAGTAATGCTCAGATGGTTGAGGAATAAAAGCACACACAAACACACATACACACACACAGCTGCACTCTCCTCAAATGTTAATTCTAATATAGGTAGTTGTATACAGAGTTTATTTTATTTTTTATTTAGAGACAGAATTTTGTTCTATCACCCAGGCTGGATTGTAGTGGCATGATCTTAGCTCACCACAACCTCCGCCTCTCAGACTCAAGTGATTCTCCTGCCTCAGCCTCCCAACTAGCTGGGACTATGGGCACCCGCCACCACACCTGCTGACTTTTGCATTTTTAGTAGAGACTGGGTTTCGCCATGTTGGCCAGGCTGGTCTCGAGCTCCTGAGCTCAAGTGAACTCCTGCCTCAGCCTCCCAAAGTGCTGGGATAGCAGGCGTGAGCCACCACACCCGGCCCACATACACGTTTTTGTTATACTATTATTTCAACTTCTCTGTACAAACTTTTCATTTAAAAAGTTGGAGAGGGGCCGGGCGCGGTGGCTCAAGCCTGTAATCCCAGCACTTTGGGAGGCCGAGGTGGGCGGATCACAAGGTCAGGAGATCGAGACCATCCTGGCGAAGACGGTGAAACCCCGTCTCTACTAAAAACTACAAAAAACTAGCCGGGCGAGGTGGTGGGCGCCTGTAGTCCCAGCTACTCGGGAGGCTGAGGCAGGAGAATGGCGTGAACCCGGGAGGCGGAACTTGCAGTGAGCTGAGATCTGGCCAGTGCACTCCAGCTTGGGTGACAGAGGGAGACTCCGTCTCAAAAAAAAAAAAAAAAAAAAAAAAAAGTTGGAGAAAACATCATGGTTTTAGTTTTTTGTTTGTTTATTTTTGAGACAGGGTCTCACTCTTGCAAGCATATTGGAGTACAGTGGCACAATCACAGCTCCCTGCAGCCTCAACCTCCTAGGCTCAAACGATCCTTCCACCTCAGCCTCCCGGTAGCTGGCACTACAGGTGCACACCACCACGCCCAGCTAATTTTTAAATTTTTTGTAGAGATGGGGTCTCAATATATTGCCCAGGCTGGTCTCAAATTCCTGGGCTCAAGCAATCCTCCTGTCTCAGCCTTCCAAAATGTTGGAGTGACAGGCTTGCATCACTGCACCCAGGTTGGTTTTACGTTTTTTTTTTTTTTGAGCCGGAGTCTCGCTCTGCTGCCCAGGCTGGAGTGCAGTGGCCGGATCTCAACTTACTGCAAGCTCCGCCTCCTGGGTTCACGCCCTTCTCCTGCCTCAGCCTCCCACGTAGCTGGGACTACAGGTGCCCGCCACCTCGCCTGGCTAGTTTTTTGTATTTTTTAGTAGAGACGGGGTTTCACCGTGTTAGCCAGGATGGACTCGATCTCCTGACCTCGTGATCCACCTGTCTCGGCCTCCCAAAGTGCTGGGATTACAGGCTTGAGCCACCGCGCCCGGCAGTTTTACTTTTTAACATTTGTAAGGCTTTACTCCACCTGGAATTGGTTTTTGTGTGGTGTATATATATATATGAATGAAAGCAAATGTATGCTGGGCTTAACACCTAGGTGATGGGATGATCTGTGCAGCAAACCACCGTGCCACACGTTTACCTATGGAACAAACCTGCACGTCCTGCACACGTGCCCCAGAACTTAAAATAAAAGTTGAAGAAAAAAAGAAAGAAACCTTAGCAAGGTGGCTAGATAAATGGTAAGATCATATATATTCTTATATATCAGCAACTAACAGGTAGAAAATGAATTATTTAAATACCAGTTACAGTAGCATCCAAAATACAAAGTACCAGGAACACATTAAACAGAACATGGACCAGGCATGGCAGCTCACGCCTGTAATCCCAGCACTTTGGGAGGCCAAGGCGGGCGGATCACGAGGTCAGGAGTTCGAAACCAGCTTGGCCAACATGGTGAAACCTCATCTCTACTAAAAATATAAAAATTAGCCTGGCATCGTGGCACGCGCCTGTAATCCCAGCTACTCAGGAGGCTGGGGTGGGAGGATGGCTTGAGCCCAGGAGGCGGAAATTGCAGTGAGCTTAGATTGCATCATTGCACTCCAGCCTGAGAGACAGAGTAAGACCTTGTCTCAAAAAAACAAAGTTTCTTATTGATTTTAAAAATGTATCTGTAGGTTATTTCAGGTTTTTAAACATTTCTTTAACTTTTAGATTTTGAAGTGCACAGTCATGTCATCTGTGAAAAATGACAGATTTTTTTCCTTTTCAGTCCCTAGATTTCTATTGACTTTTCTTGCCATCCTGTGCTGGCTGGCATCTCCAGCAGGCATGGGGCTGAGGTGATGAAGGCATCTTGGCGACAGAGGGTCCTGACCAAAGGGAAGCCTTCCTTGTTACACTGCTAAGTGAAGTGGTTGTTGTGGGTTTTTTTGTTTTTTTGTTTTTTTTTTCTTTATCATGTTGAGAACGTTTCCCTCCATTTCCCATTTGCCAGGAGGTTCTGATTTGTGTTTTTAATCACAGTCATGATTGGATGTTGCCAATTACGATGATCATGTGGCTTTCCCCTTTTGATTTGTTAAAATGTCACGTTAAAATGTCCCTGCATTCCTGGAATAAACCCAACTTAGCCATGATCTTTTTCATAAATTACTAGGTTAACTAATACAGGCACATCTCAGTGATATTGTGGGTTCTGTTCCGTACTTCAGCAATAAAATAAATATCACAATAAAGTGAGACACACACATTTTTTGGTTTCCCAGCGCATATAGAAGTTATGTTTATGCTGTCTACGCCATGCCACCCTGAACGTGCCTGATCTCATCAGAAGTTACGTTTCTGCTGTACTGTAGTCTGTTAAGTGTGCAGTAGCATTGTGTCTAAAAAAACACATGCCTTAATTAAAAAATACTTGATTGCTAAAAAATGCTAATGATCACCTGAGCCTTCAGTGAGTCTTCGTGTTTTTGCTGGTAGACGGGTCTGCTTCAATGTGGATGGCTGCTGAGCACTCAGGGGGGTGGTTGCTGAAATGGGGTGGCCATTGCAGTTTCCTAAAATAGGACATTGTGGATCTGTGTCCCTGTCTGAATCACAGCTGAACTGTAATCCCCAGTGTTGGCGGTGGGGCCTGGTGGGAGGTGATTGGATCCTGGAGGTGGGTTCTCGTAGTTTAACACCATCCCCCTAGTGCTGTCCCTGTGATAAAGTTGTCATGAGATCTGGTTGTTTAAAAGTGTATAGCCCCTCCCGCTCTGTCTTCCTCCTGCTCTGGCCGTGTGAGATGCGTCTGCTTCCCGCTTTGCCTTCCATTGTGATGGTAGACTTCCTGAGGTGTTCCCGGAAACCGAGCAGATGCCACCATGCTTCCGAAACAGCGTGGAGAATTGTGAGCCAGTTCAACCTCCTTTCTTTATAAATTACCCAGTCTCATTTTTTTCTTAAAGATAGGGTCGTATTCTGTCATCCAGGCTGGAGTACAGTGATGTGATCTCTGCTCACTGTAGCCTTGACCTCATGGGCTCAAGTGATCCTCCCACCTCAGCCTCCCAAGTAGCTGGGACCACAGGTGTGAGCCACCATGCCTGGCTAATTTTTGCATTTTTTGTAGAGATGGGCTTTCACCACCCTGCCCAGGCTGGACTTGAACTCCCAGGCTTGAGCCATTTGCCCGCCTTGGCCTCCCCAAGTGCTGGGATTACAGGTGTGAGCCACTGTGCCCAGCCAGGTATTTTTTTTTCCTCATCGTGCCCAACCAGGTATTTCTTTTTTTCTTTCTCTCTCTCTTTTTTTTTTTTTTTTTTTTTTGAGACAGAGTCTCCCTCCGTTGCCCAGGTTGGAGTGCAATGGGAAATCTCAGCTCACTGCAACCTCTACCTCCCAGGTTCAAGTGATTCTCCTGCCTCAGCCTCCCGAGTAGCTGGGACTACAGGTGCCCACCACCATGCCTGGATAATTTTTGTATTTTTAGTAGAGATGGGGTTTCGCCATGTTGGACAGGCCAATCCTGAACTCCTGACCTCAGGTGATCCGCCTGCCTTGGCCTCCCAAAGTACTGGGATTACAGGTGTGAACCATAATGTCTGGCCAGCCAGGTATTTGTTAATAGCAGTGTGAGAGCAGACTAATACGGACAGCAATGAAGCTTGCCGTATGGATGGACTCTTTTTTTTCACAACTTTTCTCTGTAGCACGTGATGCTGTTTGATAGCATTTTACCCACAGGAGCACTTCTTTCCAAATTGGAGTCACTCCTCTCAAACCCTGCAGCTGTTTTATCAACCAAGTTTATGTAACATTCTGAATCTTTGTTGTTATTTCCACAATGTTCACAGCGTCTTCACTAGGAGTAGATTCTACCTCAAGAAACCATTTGCTTTGCTCACCGATAAGAAGCAACTCCTTACCCGTTCGAGTTTGATCATGAGGTGGCAATGATTCGGTCACATCTGCAGACTCCACTAACAATTCTAGTTCTCTCGCTGTTTTCACCACTTCTGCAGTGACTTCTTCCCCTGAAGTCTTGAACTCCTCAAAGTCATCCATGTGCCTTGGAATCAGCTTCCTCTAAACTCCTATTAATGTTGATATTTTGATGCCCTCCCACGAATCATGCATCTTCTTAATGGCATCTAGAATAGTGAATCCTTTCCAGAAGGTTACTTTGCCCAGATCCGTCAGAGGAATCACTATCCATGGCAGCTGTATTCCCATACAGTGTATTTCTTAAATAATAAGGCTTGGCCGTATAAATTACTCCACGACTGGGCGTGGTGGCTCATGCCTGTAATCCCAGCACTTTGCGAGGCCGAGGCGGGTGGATCACCTGAGGTCAGGAGTTTGAGACCAGCGCGGTCAGTGTGATGAAATCCCGTCTCTACTAAAAATACAAAAATTACCCAGGCGTGGTGGTGCGTGCCTGTAAGCCCAGCTACTCAGGAGGCTGAGGCAGGAGCATTGCTTGAATCTGGGAGGCAGAGGTTGCAGTGAGCTGAGATCATGCTACTGCACTCCAGTCTGGGCAACAAGAATGAAACTCTGTCTCAAAACACCACCACCAACAACAACAATTTATTCCTCGATCCATGGGCTGCAGGGTGAATGTTGTGTTACCAGGCATGAAAGCAACATTCATCTCCTTGTGTATCTCCCCCAGAGCTCTTGGGTGACCAGGTGCATTGGCAATGAGCAGTAATTTTTTGAAAGGAATCTTTTTTTTCCTGAGCAGTAGGTCTCAACAGTGAACTTAAAATGTTCAGTAAACCGTGCTGTAAACAGGTGTGCTGTCATCCAGGCTTTGTCGTCCCATTTCTAGAGCACAGGCAAAGTAGACGTAGCATCATTCTTAAGGGCTATCGGATTTTCAGAATAGTAAATGAGCATTGGTTTCCACTTAAAGTTACCAGCTGTGTTAGCCCCTAACGAGAAAGGCAGCCTGTCCCTTAAAGCTTTGAAGCCAGACATTGACTTCTCTCTAGCTGTGAAAGTCCTAGATGGCATCTTTCTCCAGTATCAGGCTGTTTTGTCTACATCAGTGATCTGTTGAGTGGTCACGGTGGCTCATGCCTGTAATCCCAGCACTTTGAGGGGCTTGAGGTGAGCATATTGCTTGAATCCAGAAGTTCAAGTCAAGACCGAGCTGGGCAACACGACAAAATCCTGTCTCTACAATACCCCCACACCCCCACCCAAAATTAGCCAGGCCTGGTGGCTGGTGCCTGTCATCTCGGCCTCTTCGGAGGCTGCCTTGGGAGGATTGCTTGAGCCTAGGAGGCAGAGGTTGCAGTGAGCTGAGATTGTGCCAGCGTACTCCAGCCTAGGTAACAGAGTGAGACCCTGTCTCAAAGGAAAAGAAGAAGAAAAAGAAAATCTATTTTTGAGTGTAGCCACCTTGTCATCAGTGATCTTAGCTCCAACTTCAGATGACTCGCTGCAGCTTCTCCGTGGGCACCTGCTGCTTCACTTATGGTTTTAAGTGATGAAGATGGCTTCTTTTCTTAAATCTCCTGAGCCAGCCTCTGCTAGCCTCCAACTTTTTCTCTGCAGCTTCCTCACCTCTCTCTCTCAACCTTCATAGAAATGAAGCGAGTAAGGGCCTTGCTAGGCACTAGGCTTTGGTTTAAGGGAATATTGAGGCTGATTTGATCTTCTATCTGGACCACTCAAACTTTCTCCATATCAGCAATAAGGCTGTTTCATTTTCTTTTTTTTTTTTTTGAGACGGAGTCTCGCTCTGTCGCCCAGGCTGGAGTGCAGTGGCCGGATCTCAGCTCACTGCAAGCTCTGCCTCCTGGGTTTAGGCCATTCTCCTGCTTCAGCCTCCCAAGTAGCTGGGACTACAGGCGCCGGCCACCTCGCCCGGCTAGTTTTTTTTTTGTATTTTTTAGTAGAGACGGGGTTTCACCGTGTTAGCCACGATGGTCTCAATCTCCTGACCTCGTGATCCACCCGTCTCGGCCTCCCAAAGTGCTGGGATTACAGGCTTGAGCCACCGTGCCCGGCCTCATTTTCTTATCATTTGTGTGTTTAGTTGAGTAGCACTTTTAATTTCCTCCAAGAACTTTTTCTTTGTATTAATCACTTGGCCAACTGTTCGGCACAAGAGGCCCAGTTTTTGGCCTATCTCGGCTTTCAACACACCTTCCTCAGCAGGCTTAGTCACTTCTAGCTTTTCATGTAAAGTGAGAACCGTGCGACTCATCCTTTTACTTGGACACTTACAGGCCATCAGAGGGTTATTAAGTGGCCTCATTTCAACACTGCTGTGTAACAGGGAATAGGGAAGCTGGGGCAGAGGGAGAGAGATGGGAATAGCCCATCTCGGCGGAGCAGTTCAGAGCATGCACGACCTTTATCCACTCAGTTCCTCCTCTGATAGCGGCCCGGTTCACAGCACTGAAAACAATTACGGTAGGAACGTCAAAGATCACTGACCACAGATCACTGTGACAGGTATAATAATCATGAAAAAGTTTGAACGATTGCAAAAGTTACCAAAATGTGCCACAGACGCCGAAAGTGAGCCCTGGCTGTTAGAAAGACGCAGCCGATAGACTTGCTGGATTCAGGGCTGCCACGAACCTTCACGCTGCAAAAACTCAGTGTCTGGAAGTGCACTGAAGCCAGGCACAGTGAACAAGCTTCCTTCCGGCTTCTGGCATTCATGCTCGTGAGTAAGACTGCTCTGTAATTATCCTTTGCATCCTGTTTTTGTCAGGTTTTGGCAAAAAGATTATAGTAGCTTCAAGATGCACTGAGCAGGGCCAGGTATGTCTTTCTTTCTTTCTTTCTTTTTTTTTACTTCTCTAAAAGAGTTTATGGACGATTGGAATCCCTACACCAAGAGTGTAGGATCTCACTGGTGAAACCGTTCTGAACTCAGTGTGATCATTTTTTTGGTGGTAGAGGTTTGACTTCTGTTTCAGTTTTGTAACGATGATGGTATTCTTTGGGTTTTCTTTTTTCTTTCTTTGGTAACAGCTTTGTGGAGATATCGTTCACCCACTGTATGACTCACCCATTTCGAGGGGTTAAGTGTGATAGTTTAATATATTCACATACTTTGTAAAGGTCAATGTGGTATAAATTGGCATATCTGTCACCTTAAGTATTTGTCTTGTCTTTAAGCTTAAAACATTCAAATTCTTCTCCGCTATCTATTTTGAAATATACAGTAGATTATTGTAAACTGTAGTCACCGTACTGATCTGTAAACACCGCGTCTTATTTCTAGGTCTTGCTTCTTTCATCCAGTGTTTATCTGTACCCACTAATCAGCTTCTCTTCCTCTCCGCCTCTGATTGATTCTTGAGGATGTTTTTGTCCGTTATCGTTCTTAGGAATTTGTCCATTTAAGTTTACATTTTTAAGTTCATTGCTATAAAGAGGCATCAGTAGCCTCTGATTTTAAAAGACCTGAAGCGCTGGACCCTGTTCCCCTGTCTTTCCTGACCTGATTCGCGCCTCCTCTCTTCTTATCATCAAGTCCCTTGATAAAACTCTGGATTTTATTGATCTTTTCAGGGAACCAACTTTGTGGCTTTTTGTATGTTTTCTATCTTATTAATTTCTGAGTTTTAGATTGTTTTGTTCCTTCTTCTAAATTTGTTTTCCTAATTTTTTGAGATACATCTTGTGTCATTTGTTTTCAGCATTTTATTTATTTATTTGTTTGTTTGTTTGTTTGTTTATTTTTTGAGACAGAGTCTTGCTGTGTCCCCCAGTCTGGAGTGCAGTGGTGCAGTCTCGGCTTACTACAACCTCCACCTCCGGGATTCAAGAGATTCTCCTGCCTCAGCCTCTCATGTAGCTGGGACTACAAGTGCATGCCACTACACCCAGCTAATTTTTTGTATTTTTTTAGTAGAGACAGAGTTTCCGCATGTTGCCCAGGCTGGTCTCCAACTCCTGGGCTCAGGCAATCCACCCGCCTTGGCCTCCCAAAGTGCTAGGATTACAAGTGTGAGCTACTGCACCCGGCCTGTTAATCAGCATTTTAAAATGTTCTAATACAGTCCACGCTTCAGGTTGCTGTTCCCCTTAGGAACTATTGAGACTGCATCATGCAGCCTATATGTTGTGACATGAATTTCTTTTTTTTACTGTTTTGTTCAACATATTTTTGAATTCCTGTTTTGAATTTTTTGACAGTTGATCACTTTTTAAAAAAATTTTTTTTTGAGTCATAGTCTCTGTCAGCCAGGCTGGAGTGCAGTGGTACGATCTGCGCTCACTGCAACATAAACCTCTCAGGTTCAAGTGATTCTCCTGCCTCAGCTTCCCAAGTAGCTGGGATTATAAGCGCCTGCCACCACGCCTGGCTAATTTTTTTTGTTTTTTTTGACACAGAGTCTCACTTTGTTGCCTAGGCTGGAGTGCAATGGCACAATCTCGGCTCACTGCAACCTCCACCTCCCTGGTTTGAGTGATTCTTCTGCCTCAGCCTCCCAAGTAGCTGGGATTACAGGCACCTGCTACCATGCCTGGCTAATTTTTTGTATTTTTAGTAGAGATAGGGTTTCACTATATTGGCCAGGCTGGTCTCGAACTCCAGACCTCAGGTGATCCACCCGCGTTAGCCTCCCAAAGTGCTGCGATTATAGGCATAAGCCACTGCGCCCGGCCTAATTTTTGTGTTTTTAGTAGAGATGGGGTTTCACCATTCTGGCCAGGCTGGTCTCGAACTCCTGAGCTCGAGTGATCCACCACCTTGGCTTCCCAAAGTGTTGGGATTACAGGTGTGAGCCACCATGCCCGGCCATGATAACTGTTTTTAACTTCTGAACATACTAGGATTTTTGCAGGTAACTTTTTGTTACTTTTTTCCCCTAGTTTAAGTGTCTTTGGGGTGAAGGAATCTGCTCTGCTTGATCTCTGTCTTCTGAAACTTGTTAGGGCTTGCCTTATGGCTCAGCACATGGTCAGATTTTAAAATGTTCCGTGTCTTTGAACACATTCTAGTTCTGTAGTGATAGGGACAGCATTACGTGTAGATTCATTGAATCAACTTTATTCATCATGTTGTTCAAATCTTCTATACCAAGGGTCAGCAAACTATAGCCCGTAGGCTTAGCCTGGCTAGCTACTTGCTTTTATAAAGTTTTATTGGATCACAGTCATACCCATTTGTTTATGTCTTGCCTACAGCTGTTTTTGCATTGCGGATTTGCCTATTTTTTCTTGCAGTTGTATCAAGTTTTGCTTTATATACTTGAGAGCTATGTTATTAGGTGATAAAGAGTTAAAATTTTATATCTTCCTTATGAATGAAGTGACCATTACTGTGAAATGATCTTCTTAACTTTGTAATGCTTTCTGCCTTTCAGACTTTGTCTGGAATTAATATAGCGGCACCACCTGCCTTTTGTTTACTGTTTGCTTTGCATGTCTCTTATTTTTTTATTTTTAATTTTTCTGTGTCTTTAAGTCTTAAATGTATCTTTTGTAGACAGTGTATGGATTGGAGGATTTTTTTTTTAATTGAAGTTTGACAGTCCTTTTTTTAAGTCTGATAACTAAAAAAATTTAACTGGATCATTTATTTGGTTTACTTTAAAGGTAGCTACAGATATTTGTGTTTAAATATACCATCTTATATTGTGCTGATTTTTTGGTCTGTGCTGATTTTTTTCCTTTCCTTCTCCTTTCTTGCTCTTTTTTGAGTCAACTATCGATTCTTTCATTTTCTGCCCTCCACCAGTTTGGATGTTACAGACTCTGTTCCTTTTTTTTTTTTTTGAGATGGAGTCTTGTTGTGTCACCCATGCTGCAGTGCAGTGGTGCGATCGATCTTGGCTCACTGCAAGCTCAGCCTCCCGGGTTCACGCCATTCTCCTGCCTCAGCCTCCCGAGTAGCTGGGACTACAGTTGCCCGCCACCTCGCCCAGCTAATTTTTTGTGTTTTTAGTAGAGACGGGATTTCACCGTGTTAGCCAGGATGGTCTCGATCTCTTGACCTCGTGATCCGCCCGCCTCGGCCTCCCAAAGTGCTGGGATTACAGGCGTGAGCCACCACGCCCGGCCGACTCTGTTCTTTTATTGGTTTCCCCACAAGCACAACATTCTTATTAAACAAATCTGCAGTTAACCTGTACCTTTTACACTTGGGAATATCCAAGGACCTGCGAGCATCCTTACCTTTATTCATGCCCTTTACAACTAATAGGCTGTATATTTAAATTCTTTTTTTCTTTCCCCCAAGATGGAGTCTTGCTCTGTCGCCCAGGCTGGAGTGTAGTGGCACAATCTTGGCTCACTGCAGCCTCTGCCTCCTGGGTTCAAGCAGTTCTCCTGCCTCAGTCTCCCAAGTAGCTGGGATTACAGGTACCCGCCATTATGCCCAGCTAATTTTTGTATTTTTAGTAGAGATGGGGTTTCTCTATGTTGGCCAGGCTGGTCTTGAACTCCTGACCTCAGGTGATCAGCCCACCTTGGCATCCCAAAGTGCTAGGATTACAGGCGTGAGCCACCACGCCCGGCCTGTGTATTCAAATTCTTTTTTACTTTTGAATATCACAAAACATTGCTGGATTATTACTTTTTTTTTGTTTTTCTATAGCTAACAGGGTTTTGCTATGTTGTCCATGCTGGTCTTGAACTTCTGAACTCAAGTGATCCTTGTGCCTTGGCGTCCCAAAGTGCTCAGATTACAGGCGTGAGCCACTGTGCCCGGCCTGATTACATTTTGTGTTAGATTTGCACACACTTGCCGCTTTCTTTGCCTTTATGTTTGGCATCTCAGACTTCCCATCTGGGATCACTTTTTCTCCTTGAAGTGCATGTACGTGAGAAATTCCTCTAGTCAGAGTGTGCTGGTGGTGAACCCACTCCTTTTGCATTTGTCTGGAAGTGCTGGTTTTTCCTGCTCCTTGGGGGACGTGCTTGCTGGTTGCAGAACTCTCAGTTGGCAGTGGTGTTCTTTCAGAACTTTGATGTCAGCCTCTTCTTGGCCCCGGCATCTTTTTGTGTGAAGAAATCTGTGTCAGGACGTCTCTCCTTGAAGGTAATCTCCCTTTTTTCTCAGGTTGCTTCTACAACCTGAGGGTTGGGAATGTAACATTGAAAGCAACATTGAAAATGAAAAACTTTTGTGCTTCAAAGGACACCATCAAGAAAGTGAAAGGAGGACCACAGGAAGGAGGAAGATGTTTATAAATCACAGATCTGGCTGGGGATGTGCATCCAGAGCCTCTAAAGGTCTCTTAGAAGCCTGAGTGACTCGTGACCGAACCCCCGGGACCCCCTTGTCCTTACCGAGTGCATTGGGAAGGGCTGGCAGACGGGGAGGAGGGAGCCCTGCTGCTTGGGCTGGCCGCAGTGAGCAGCAGCAATGCTGTGGTTCTGGCTCTTGCCTTCCTGCCCTGTGCAGAGCACCCCTCCCCATCTGCTCCCTGCCACTGAGAATTACTGGTCCCCCCGGAAGACTTCCTTGTGTGCACAGTGGCTGCCTTGGCCCCGATTCTCTTGGGTGTTGAGAGGAGCCTGGGAGAACCCATGGCTGGGAGTGGTGGAGACTGGCAACCCGGTGCTGGTGATGCTCTTGACCTGCGTAGGTCAAGAAGAAACTGGGAAGAGGCCATGAACAGAGGAGGAGTGTCTCAGGTGCTGTCAGCACATGGTATGCCTTTGGAGCACTGCCTTCTTTCTGCTGATTAACTGCAGGCTTGCCTTCCAGTTTAATGTGAGCAGGCAGATAGTCCTGCTATTGCATTCTGACATAGAAAATGTACTTTGAATGAGATGCCTTCATTGAGAGTGAATGATCTGGAGGTAGAAAGAAAAAGGCAAATGCTTTTGTTCTCTTCAAGAGTTGGCTGTCAAGCTGGCTCTGCAAGTCAGGCCCTCTGCAGCTGAGGTTCCACTTTAGACCGAGGTCAGTGTCTTGGAGAGGGAACACCTGCTAGGTCCCTCGGAGAAGCCCATTCAGGATGAGCGAAAACTTGGATTTAAAAACGCAAGATTCCGGCTTGCACTTCTAGCCATGATGGAAGATCCAGGGCAAATTTCATAGTCTACCTTAATCAACCAGAAGATCAAACAAAAGTGCATGAAGTCAGAGGCCTCAGACACTGGTGGCAGGCTGTGTGGACGGTGACCGGAGAGGGGCATAAGGGGAGTGCGGCCTTGGTAGCCCAGCTTGTCACCTGTGGAGTCTCCAGTCTGCAGGGCAGGGAGGGGAACCAGGACCTGGTGGAGACAGAGTGTGGAGTTAAGGGGCTCCAGGAAGGCTGGAATGTGCAAAGAAAAATATGGGAGAAGAGGGAGTTCCATAACGAAACAGCTTTGGAGAGCTGAGGAGGGGCTTCCAGTCTTTGAGAGCTGACCACAGGTGGCGTGTGGATGCTGCCTGGGTGAGGGAAAGGGGCATGGGAGAGCAGGGGTGGCACAGTCCCCGAGTTCACAGGGTGGGGTCTGTGTGCTTAGTGGTCAGAGGGAGAGACTCACCACCCAAGTTTGTCCTACAAAGGTCTGCTCAGGACTCACCGAGCAGAGCTTACGAGCGAGATCCAAAAGGATCAAACTGGTTCTAGGTTGACTGCTCCTGGAACAAAGCCCAGAGATGCAGGACAGTAGCAAACCCAGCGTCCGGTGCCAAGTTCATAGGCACCAAGCGCACAGTGCCCAGCAGCCAAGCAAAAGTGACTGCCATACAGAAAACCCAGAAGAAGAGGAAAATCAACGGTTGGAAACATCCAGGCTAGACACTGTAGCTCCCACCTGCAATCCCAGCACTTTGGGAGGCTGAGGCAGGAGGATCACTTGAGCCCAGGAGTTCAAGACCAGCCTGGGCCACATAGCAAGACCCTGTCTCTAAAAAGATACGTGTCCTTTTGTTTGCTTAAAAAAATAATTAGCTGAGCATAGTGGTGTGCACCTGTAGTTCCAGCTACTCAAAGGCAGAGGCAGGAGGATCCCTTGAGCCTGGAGTTTGAGGCTGCAGTGAGCTGTGATTATGCCACTGCCCTCTAGCCTAGGCAACAGAGTGAAACTCTGTTAAAAAAAAAAAAGAAGAGAAAAGCGAAGGGAAGGGAACGATATCTATCCAGGTGATAGAGCTAGCAGACAAGGATGTTAAGATTAATAAGTATGTTCCACGTGTTCAATGTCAGGGAATATATGATAAAAATAAAGAAAAAATGGAAGATGTAAATAAAAGACCCAGGGCCAGACGTCATGGCTCACGCCTGTAATCCCAGCACTTTGGGAGGCTGAGGTGTGAGGATTGTTTGAGCTCAAGAGATCAAGACCACCCTAGACAACCCCATCTGTACAGAAAAGTACAAACATTAACTGGGCGTGGTGGTGCATACCTGTGGTCTCAGCTCTTAGGAAGCTGAGGTAGGGGGATGGCTTGAGCCCAGCAAGGTTGAGGCTGCAGCGAGCCATGATCATACCATTGCACTCCAGCCTGGGTGACAGCGTGGGACTGTCTCAAAAAGAAAAAAGACCCAAAGAAAAAAGACCCAAATAAATCTTCTAAAAATGAAAAATATGCTGAATGGGATTCATGGGAAATTAGACATTGCAGAAAAAAAGATCAGTGTACTTGAAGACGCAGCACTGTGTAAAATGAAGCACAAAGACAGACAAAAAAATGAACAGAGCATCCGTGGGACCATATCGAGCAGAGTAACGTACGCAACTGATTTCCAGAAAAGAGGCGCATGTGGTAGAAAATGCCTGAGGACGATAGTGGCTGGATCTGATGAAAACTCATTCAGAGGAAGCTCAACAAATCTCAGACAGAAGAAACAGGAAGACGTTCACCCCAGTACACACACACCATCATCCAGTTGCCGAGAATCCTGAAAGTAGACAGAGGCAAACGCTATCACGTACAGAGGAACAAAGACTAAAGTGAGAGCCGACTTCTGATCAGAAACTATGCGATTTGAAGGCAGTGGAGGAATGCCTTTCAAACACCGGAATACAATATAGGACACCTATCTACAAAAACAATGGCCCTTTACCCTACTTTATGCTATATTTAAAAACTAACTCGGCCGGGCGCGGTGGCTCAAGCCTGTAATCCCAGCACTTTGGGAGGCCGAGACGGGCGGATCACAAGGTCAGGAGATCGAGACCATCCTGGCTAACGTGGTGAAACCCCGTCTCTACTAAAAAATACAAAAAACTAGCCGGGCGAGGTGGCGGGCGCCTGTAGTCCCAGCTCCTCGGGAGGCTGAGGCAGGAGAATGGTGTGAACCTGGGAGGCGGAGCTTGCAGTGAGCTGAGATCCGGCCACTGCCCTCCAGCCTGGGCGACAGAGCCAGACTCCGTCTCAAAAAAAAAAAAAAAGTCAACTCAAAATGGATCATAGACCTAAATGTGAAAGCTAGAACTGTGAGATTAATACAAGAAAATATGTGATGTATACACTGTCTTTGTCAGTTTGGGCTGCTGTAAAAAAAATTAACACCGACTGGCTGGCTTAAGTAACCGACATTTATTTCTCACAGTTCTGGGGGCTGGAAGTCCGAGGTCGAGGTGCCTGTAGGTTCGGTGCCTGGTGAGGGCCTCTTCCTGGTTGTGCCCTCATATGGCGGAGAGACAGGAAGCAGCTGGCTTGTGTCTTTTGGCATAATGGCACCAATCCCATTTTTGAGGCTCCTCCCTCTTGGCCTAATCCCCTGCCAATGGCCCTGTCTCCAAATTTTCATCACATTAGGGAGGATTTCACCGTATGAATTTGGACCAGGCGTAGGGACTCATACCTGTAATTCCAGCACTTTGGGACGGCGAGGTGGGCGGATCACTTGAGTTCAAGAGTTCAAGACCAGCCTAGGCAACATAGTGAAATGCTGTCTCTACAAAACATTAAAAAAAAAAAATTATCTGGGCATAGTGGCACACACCTGTAGTCCCAGCTACTTGAGAGGCTGAGGTGGGAGAATCACTTGAGCCGAGAAGACTGAGGCTGCAGTGAGTCGTGATTGTGCCACGGTGACTCCAGCCTGGGTGACAGAGTGAGATCCTGTCTCAAAAAAACATAGGAATTTGTGGCTGGGGGATACAAACGTTCAGTCCATAGTGTCTGTAGTGGAATATTATCCAGCCTTAAATGTGAATGACATTCCGACACCTGCCACCAAGTGGGTGAGCCTTGAGGACATTATGTTAAGTGAAATGAGCCGGTCACATAAGGACAAATGTGTATGATTCCGCTTGTATGAGGTCCCTAGAGTGGTTAACTCAGAGACAGAAAGTGGGATGGTGGGCGCCAGGGGCTGGGGGGATGTTGTTTAATGGGGACAGTATTTCTGCTTGGGAAGATGAGAACGTTCTGGAAATGGACAGGGTGATGGTTGCACAGCAGTGGGAATGGACATAAAGCCCCTGAACCATGCACCTAAAAATGATGAATTTTATGTTATGTATATTTCACCACAATGTCACACAAATGAGCAAACACGGGCTTTTTCCTGGTTACGGGCAGGCAGGCTAATGGTCTGCCGGGGGCGGCTGGGCTGGACTTTGGAGGAGCCCAGGGCTGTGGCTGGTAGGGCTTTGGGGAGCAGCGGGAGTGCATGTAAGGCTGGTGTAGCTGTTGCAGGAGCTGTGGCATCCGGAGGGGCCCGCGGTGCCTCCACCTTTCCAAGAGCCTGCAGGTGGCTTCCCCGTGTCCTTCCTGGGGCGTGACCTCTGGCGGCTCCGGGACTGTTCATTTATGAGCCATCTGTTGGGCCTCCTGGCCAGGCAGTGGGAAGCAGTGCAACAGCAACGCCCTGAATGGCCTTGACCCTGATGTTTAAGTTACCGAGTGTTGGATCAGGAGAGGATGTTAATGCGTGATTGTCAGTCTCCCTGGCACCCAGCCTTTCGGGTTTTGAAGTGGCCACACGTATTTGGTCACACGGCGTCTCTCCAGTCCTACGCAAGCACGTTGACATGTGTGCCTTTCACTTTCAGGCTTGTCCAGCCGGAAGCCCTGAGGGCAGCTGTTCCCACTGGCTCTGCTGACCTTGTGCCTTGGTAAGTGGGCAGTGAGGCCGCCTGACACAGGGCGCCGTGTGTGTGTGTGTGTGTGTGTGTGTGTGGTGTGTGTGTCCAGTGTTGGGGTCAGTGTTGGACCTTGATACCTTGTTAATTAATTTTTCTTAAAGGGTATATATTTTAACCTTTGCTTGTGACCGACAGAATATTTATTATGGTCTCTTCTCATTTGTCCAAAACCCAGATGGGTAAAGTTCAGGTAACTTTGTTCTCTTCCTGCGAGGGGTGAGCTGAGCTCAAAGGGGCTGAGCTACAGATGCCGCTGGGCTGAGGCACCTACCAGGGCACAGCGGACATGGGGGTCACCTCACAGGGCTGCCCCGGCTCTGTTAGCAGCCCAGGAAGTCCCTCTCTCTCCTGGAGACCAACTGGGAGCCATCTGTGGGATGGGGCAGACCTGTGGCCTGGGGACGGCTGCACGATCCCTGTGGGGAGCCTAGCTGGCTATTGCTGGAGGGTGCCCTGCTCCTGGGGGCCGGTGCCCTGCCCCTGGGGGTCGGTGCCCTGCCCCTGGGGGCCGGTGCCCTGCTCCTGGGGGCCGCTGTCCTCAGGAAGCCCTGGGTTTGGTCGAGAGCAGGGAATTGCCTGGCCGTTGGGTCACTGGGTGGGTCCGGGGATGGGCAGCTCCTCCTGTGCTCCTGTGGCCCGTCCTCATAGGGCCCCTGCCCGCTGCTCCATGTGTTCTGCCCCCATTCCCAGGCCCGCTGCTGCAGCTGATGAGGCTGCAGGTCCCTTCCAGGTGGGCCTGGACCCTGTGTCCTTCTCCCGCCGTGGCTGCTTTCGACCTGGGAGGCGTCTCTTCTCCAGATACTGTCGGCAGAGATCAAATCCCATCCTTGATGTACCGAGGCTTCCAGGTGTAACTCACAGGCCCAGTTCTGGGAAGGCAGGTGACTTAGCCTCCTGCGTCCCAGTCACAACCCAGGGTGTGTTGACAGCTGCCATTTGATGAAAACAAACACGAGCAGGATTGACGTGGCCAGCGCCAAGCTCGGGCTTTCAGAGATGCAGTCATGGCTGACCTCGAACAGGTGGCCAGCGCCAAGCTCGGGCTTTCGGAGATGCAGTCACAGCTGACCTCGAACAGCACTGCTGACCGTCTGAGCCGGGTGCTGAATGCCTCCTTAGTTTTCAAATTAAAATGACTGCATTTAGTGTCTCTTTTTATTTTTTATTATTTATTTATTTTGAGACAGTCTGGCTCTGTCGCCCAGGCTGGAGTGCAGTGGAACGATCTCAGCTCACTGCCACCTCCGCTTCCCGGGTTCAAATGAGTCTCCTGCCTCAGTCCCCCGAGTAGCTGGGTCTACAGGCGCCTGCCACCACGCCCGGCTAATTTTTGTGTTTTTAGTAGAGACAGGGTTTCACCATGTCGGCCAGGATGGTCTCTATTGCTTGACCTCGTCATCTGCCCGCCTTGGCCTCCCCAAGTGCTGGGATTACAGGCTTGAGCCACTGTGCCCGGCCTAGTGTCTCTTTAGGATTGTTTTATTAAGATTGCTTACTTGATAGCAAATACTATAAAGATACTAACGATACTGTAAAGACACAGTGGCAGCTCCCAGCTGACCGGCACTCTGAGCTCTCCTCTCTAACATTCTGAATTCATAAAAGTTGACTTGCTGGGTTTGCTTATTGTTGATTTAATACTTTGCCTGTGGTTTAAAATGTTAAATTGTTGCAAATTGCTATTCTCTGCAAAAGAAACTTGAACTGTCTTGCGCCCCCCCCCCCCCCCCGCCCCCCCCCCGCCGCCCAGTTCAGCTCTCAGGGCGTTCCCGGCATTCCCACTCCTCTGCGTGTCCTTTGGCTATTGTTGGACTGTACTCAGGGCTGAGAGGAGGGCGTGGGGCTTCCACTGTGGCCACAGGGCTGTGGGAAGGCCACCAGCAAGGGCTGGGGGGCCAGGGGGCTTCCAGTCTGTCAGGTGCAGGATGTGGCGCACGTGGGCTTGTGCTGTGGACGAGGTTTTGCTTCTAGGGGAGAAACTGGCCGAGGTGCACCAGGCGTCAGCAGACCTCTCCCAGAAGGAGGACATTTCGAGAAGATGAAGGTGGAAATCAGTTTGATCTCCTTGGTCCCCTTTCTGGGGACAGGGAATCACGGTTCTGTAAGGACCGAGGTCTGGGGAAAAGAATGGGAAGAAGGACAGGTTGGAAACATTGTGTCTTTTGGGGCTAGTAATGGCTGCAGAACAACCCAAATCAGATTTACAACCAAGCTTCCAGGATGAGTAACTTGACATTCACAAAACTGGATGACTGTCAGTGGTGGCGCCGCATGTATCACTTTTGGGAGGGAGGATAGATTGCAGAACTAAACAGACCGTGCCGCACTGCAGCCCCCCGCCCAAGCTGGTGAGTATTAACATCGAAATCTGTAGCAAAACATTTGCCCATGACTTGCACCAGTACCTCTCGAAAGGTGCCCAAATATCTAACAAACATCTCAAAAGGCAACTTCATTGGTTATCAGATAAATGAACATTTAAAACCAGAAATGTTGTATCACTCCACAGTCAGTGGATTGGCTAAAACCAAAGAGACAGATAAGGCCAGAGTTGGTGAGGAGGTGGGATGGGGCACGATAGGGTGCGATGGGACGCTCGTTCCTCGTGGTGACTGTGACTTGGCCTCTTTTTGGAAAACTTGGGCGATATCTTCCAAAGCGGAGCAAACCCATGGCTTGTGACCCAGCCGCTCTGCTCTGGAGCGTGAACCCACAGCCAGGCCCAAGGGCGTCACCGGTTCCATGTTCATCAGACCCGTTTGCCCTGCGGTGGTGGACTGGGTGAATACACTACCGTGTGCTTGCCCAGGGGAGCAGCATGGAATGAGGTGTGTGGAGACAGCCCCGCTCCGCCTGGACGAGCCAACAGGCACATGCCGGATGGAAGAAGCGCAGTGGGTCAGCACATGTGCAAGGCCCACGTGCCTGCAGCGCAGTGACAGGTAGACCTAGCAGGGGGAGCGGGAGGGGCAGTTGCCCTGGCAGGAGGCAAAGGAGGCCTGGGGGGCTTCATTCAGGGACTGGCGAGGGTCCCTTCCCTTCCCTTCCCTCCCCTCCCCTCCACTCCCCTCCCCCTCCCCTTCTCATCCCCCCTCCCCCTCCCCTCCTCATCCCCCCTCCCCCTCCCCCTCCCCTCTCCCCCCCTCCCCTCTCCCCCCTCCCCCTCCCCCATCCCCTCCCTTCCTTTCCCTTTTTTTTTTTGAGAGGGAGTCTCACTCTGACTCCCAGGCTGGAGTGCAGTGGTGCGATCTCAGCTCACTTCAGCTTTGAGCGCTCCTGGGCTGAAGGGATCCTCCTGCCTCAGCTTCCCGGTAGCTGGGACCACGGGCATGCGCCACCACACCTGGCTAACTTTTTTATTTTTTGTAGAGACCAGGTTTCGCCGTGTTGCCCAGGCTGGTCTTGAACTCCTGGGCTCAAGTGATCTGCTTGCCTTGGCCTCCCAAAGTAGTTGGGATTCGTTTCTTGATCTGGGTGCTGCTGGTCAGTGTGGATCCTCTCTGGAATTTCATCCAGCCGCACGCTGAAGATTTATGTACTTCTCTGTATCTCTTACACTTTAACAAAAAGTTTTCTATAAAACCTGCCATACCTGGCGTGGTGGCTCACGCCTGTAATCCCAGCACTTCGGGAGGCCAAGGCAGGCGGATCATGAGGTCAGAAGATCGAGACCATCCTGGCTAACACAGTGAAACCCCGTCTCTACTAAAAATACAAATAATTAGCCGGGCGCGGTGGCGGGCGCCTGTAGTCCCAGCTACTGGGGAGGCTGAGGCAGGAGAATGGCGGGAACCCGGGAGGCGGAGCTTGCAGTGAGCCGAGATCACGCCACTGCACTCCAGCCTGGGCGACAGAGCGAGACTCCGTCTCAAAAAATGATAAAAAAAAAAAAAAAAAAAAAACGTGCCATATAAGCTTCATTAGAGCTTGCGTTTTCAGTTTCATCTGATTCCTCCGTGAAAAATATGAGCTTCTACAAAACAGCAGACTCAAAAAGCAACAACAACCAAACCCCCAAACCCAGCCGACCGGTACCATGTCAAAGCCACACGTTTGTCGATTCCCCTGCCGGGTGTTTGCACGCCCTCTCCGTCGCCGTCGCACGGCTCGGTGTGCTGGAGACCCCGGGGGACAGAGCAGTGCCCACCCGCGTGGACGCATGTTCCCATAATAGCGGAGCAAAGGGATGACAGTCTTCGGAGGAGGCTGCTGGCCCAGGCACCCCAGGGGCACTTTCACATTCCATGTGCGGGAAGACCTGAGCACTTCAGAGCCTAAATTACGTGGGAAAAATGTGTGTGTGTCCCAAAGCTGGAGTGAGATTTCCAAGGCGTGTATGAGGCACTTGGCAAGCTTCATTTGTGCCCTAAAGCACAAAATACCAGGGCTTGGGGTGAATTTGGTGACATCCAGAGCTGGCAGCCTTATTGGGGCTGGTCATCCCCCAGCCCTGAGGACTGTGGGGAAGGAATGCCTGTCATAAGTGGAACCAGCCAAGTTCACGCACGGCTACCTGCTAGCCTGACCCCTGCGTTGAGCCCTGGCCCTTCTTTTTTTTTTTTTTGAGACGGAGTCTCGCTCTGTCGCCCGGGCTGGAGTGCAGTGGCCGGATCTCAGCTCACTGCAAGCTCTGCCTCCCGGGTTTACGCCATTCTCCTGCCTCAGCCTCCCAAGTAGCTGGGACTACAGGCGCCCGCCACCTCGCTCAGCTAGTTTTTTGTATTTTTTTTAGTAGAGACGGGGTTTCACCGTGTTAGCCAGGATGGTCTTGATCTCCTGACCTCGTGATCCGCCCGTCTCGGCCTCCCAAAGTGCTGGGATTACAGGCTTGAGCCACTGCGCCCGGCCCCCCTTCTCGATCAGAGAGGAAGAGTCCCGATCGGAGGGAGCACACGGGCTGGGAGCTTGTGGAGCCTGGTGTGTGACTTGCTGCATGATTCACAGCAAGGCATTTGCTTTCCTCGGCCTTGGTGACCCGTCTGGGAAGTGGGCACAGGAGCCCAGCTCTTGCATAGATAGCAGGTGAGGGCATGGGGTGGGGGGAGTGGAGCCAGGGCTCGTGGGAGCAGCACTAGAAGGATGAGAAGGGACCTATGGCCTCCAGCTCCAGGTTCAGGACTGAAACGCCAGCAGCTCCTAAAACCTTTGGGTTCTTTAAGAAAAGGCTAATTGCAGAGGACACTTGCTGACGAGGGCAAGGATCAAAGCCCGTGCTGCGTCAGCGTGGTGGCCTGCCAGCTCCAGGCTGCAAAAGTCCCTCATCATTTCATTTCCTTCCATCCCTGTGGAGCGAACCCTGTTGTTTGCATTTTTCGGATGAGGATACAGGCTCAGGCTCAGCTCACACGGCCCCTGGATGCCCGTCTGTGCCCCGAGGTGGGCCTGCGTCTTCTGCTCCCGGGTCCTCACGTGCCCCCGTCACAGCCACCCCTGCCCTGGAGAGGGAGGCCGCTGGGAAAAAGCCCGAGAGCGGCCGGGCCTCAGCTCAACGGGACTTCATTCGTGGATTTTAATTTTTACTTACTATTTTTTTTTCTTTGTACAACAAACATTGTCTGATAAGGGACTTCACTCTTCCAACTTCAAGAAAGGCTCCTCGCGGTCTGGGTGCTGCAAGGGCCCCATTAGGCCGATCCGGTGACGTCACTTGGGGTGGCTTCCTCGGAAGCTGCAGGCCCCTCGGTCCACGGCCCCATCACGGCAGGCAGTGGACTGGCCGGCGGTGGGCCACTCATTTTTCATACACATTTTAAGAGGATTTTAAAGTGTTCTTGAGTCTTTCTTGGATAACGAAAGGTATCCGGATGGTGCCGTTCTGTCGTGTTTGTCTCAGGTCTCATCTCTCCTCACTCTGCCCTCGTTGCGGGAGAGCCTGGCTCCCAGGCCTGCAGGCCGACCGTGGGTCTCTGAGAAGCCACTGGGTGGGACTTTGTTCTCTGCTGCAGGGGGAAGCTGTAAGGGAGCACCGGGTCCCTGTCCTGAGCATTAGTCCACCGTTCTGTAGGGTCTATCTGAACGCTAGCCTGGTGGGGAGGGGGGCCCAGGCCTCATCGTGGAGAGGGTGGGGGTGAGGAGTAAGCCCCCAGGTGGCACATTGCAGCCCCCAGGGCATCCTGGGCTGAGAGTTTAGGAGACCTAGGACGCATCCTGGGGAAGTGAGGCAGGTGTGTGGTGTCTTTTTCTTTCCGGGTTAAAACCCACAGCATGACCTGTGGCTGGGATCCCACCGTTCGTGAGTTCTTAAGCGAGGGGAGCCTGAAGGGTGTGACTCACACCTGTCTCAGGAACACGGAGGACAGAGGCGGATGGAGATGGCCTCCCTCTGTGCTCCCGGCCTGTTTCTGGGGAATGCTGTGTTCAGCCCTGACGGCAGCCAAAGGTTTGTGCCAGTCTGGTCCTGCGCCCATGAGAGGTGCTGGGCTGCAGAGATTGGTGGCAGATGCCCTGGAGGAGGGGAGTGGAGCCACAGGTGTCTCCCAGTGGCTGTGGCTGCATGTGTTGCCAGCAGCAGTCTAGGGTCCTAACACAGTGAGTGAAGGACAGGTGGAGGGGAGGGCTGAGGAGGGCCGGCCTGGCCTCTGGAAGCAAGTGTGCTCTATGCCCATGGGGAACTGGAGGTGGTGGGTGTTCCAGGTCACTGTCACTGTGCAGTTCTTACACCTTTGCTGTGCGTTGGAGGAGGAATGATCTTTGTGCTCTAAAGTGTGATATATATGAGGGGAGAGCAAAAGGCTCAGACTTTGATCTGCCAAGCTGTGTCTCGTGAAGTCAGGTATTCTGCAAGGGAAGCTTCTTTCTTAAGAAACAAATCAGTGTTCAGGACAAGGCTGTACTGTTCCAGCCACTGCGGAGACAGAGGGTTGGAGGTTAATGTGCACACAAGTTAATTTTCCATTTGATACTTACATTTTCATTATAAAAGTAATACATGCTTATGAAATTTAAACACAGAGCCAAATCTAATGAATAATTAAAGTTGCATTCTTCACTCCATCCCAAATCCCACTCTTTTTCCTGGAGGGAACCACTATAAGTGGTTTGTGGTTTATCCTTCTAGAGTTTATAAAAAGTACATGTAAGAACATACATACACACACGGTTTCCAAAAATGCACCTACGTGTCATGACATCTCTCTGCAAAACCTGATTTTAACTTGTCTTGGGAAACTTGCACTATGCATAGATCTACTTCATTTAAAGAAACACTTCCTTTTTTATGCATGTTCTAAAGAGGTACCTATAGACACACATGTATGCATTATGTCTGTGTGATGGTTTCGGAGCAGTTACCTGATCATCAGTCTCCTAGAACCAGAGTCTGCCTTAAAGACTTGAACTGTGTTTGTGTGATTTGGAAAGTATCCTGGAACTGCGCTCTTATATTGAGGGACTGGGCAGGGTCAGAAGCAGCCTGTCCAGGCCAACACAGTGAGGCCTGTCCAGGAAGATTTCAACACTGGCCCTCACAGCTCCCCGGTCTCTGGGTGACCCCGCCTGGCCCACATGCCGCCTTGCTGGAAGGTGGACTTTGCCTCCTGCCTGATCTTTCTGTCTGTCTATCTGGTGCTGTTCATAAGTTCATCCAGGTGGCAAGGAGGCCCTAGGTGCTCCGTGGCCTGGGCTGCAGACTCCTTTTCCACTGTGGAGCTGCTGTGCTCTGGAACGTCCTGCACGGGGTTCCTCCTGTTGGAACACAGGTAAAGGGCTCTATGCATGCACATTTCTGCGTGTTTTATTGACCGGGTCACCTGTGTTCATGAGCTAGCAGCTCCTCTGCAGTGGTCTGAAGTGCAGGGCAGCAGACACGGGAGCGGTGACTTTCGTCTGACCATGCCTGGTCACAAGGCTGCTGTGTGTCTGTGGGTGTGTCTTCTCTCAGACACTGCCTGCCTGGCACGCCCTTACCTCTTGATGAATGTGATTCAAAGCAAAGGCTGCCCCTGGAGCTGCCAGGCCGGGCCCCAGCATGTCTTGCTGTGCTGGTTTGGCTTTAGGTCAGGGGGTCCTGGTGGAACTCTATGGACTCATGGGCGTGGTGGCGCTGGGAGCCCAGAGGTATCTTAGTTGTCCTCACAGGCTCAGCTTGGGTGTTGCTGTAAGTGTTCTCACCACTTCCATGTGGATTGGAATCGGGAGGCATGTCCATGGCAACACGCAGGCCCCAACTGGATGGGACCACTGTGTGCCTTCAGTCCAGCTTGCCAGAGTGGAGAGGATGATGCCGAGGCCACAGGGCAAGCCTGGCATTCGAGTAAAAGGTGGGGCACATGTGAGTCGCATCTCCTTTTTATTGTGGCCTTGTCTCCCTTCCTCTTCCCTCCCAAGTGAGGAGGAATTTCTCCTGAGGAAGGCTGGCCATGGTGCAGACCAGGCGAGGATGGCAGGCAGCCCCTGTGGGCGCCAGGGGTGCTCTGGCCGTGGCCGGGAACTTGTGGATTTTCCACGCAGATGATCATGTCATATACAAATGATGAAAGCTTGCTTTGTTCTTTCCAATCTTTATTTCTCTCCTTTACTTGTCCTATGCCAGTGGCTGCAGGAAGTGCCCTGAGGAACAGGGCCTCGTGCCTACCTCTTTCTTAATCAGTGGTACATGGCCATGGACTTCAGCATCTGCTTTTCCTGAGTCTAAATGCAAATCATCCTGTTGCTTTTCTCTTTTTATCACTTAGTGTCAATAGTCCTGTTAATTGGTTTTCCATAGTAAACCATTCCTGTGTCCTAGGATAAACCAAACATGGTCATGATATTTTGGTAAAGTCCTGGCTGGAGTCAGTTTGGAAATGTGTATTTACTGTGGGTATTCCATCGCTGAGCATGCATGAGGCTGGCCTTTAACTACAGGGCGCTCTGCCTTGTCCCTGATGTTGGCTGCAGTGCCTTTGGTGTTTGCCCAGCGAGTGAAATGCTCACTGGCCTGTGAATGAGCACCTTACTGGAAGTTCAGTGAGTGTGTGCTCATAGGGGAGGCAGACATTGAATTCGTGTAATATTTTGTACTGGCCCCTGCTTTGCTAAGTGTTTTCATTGGGAAGCCAGGGTTGAATTTTGTTGTGTTGCCTGTCAAGCCTTCTTGTTAAGGAATCAGATGAACTTTGTTAGTCAGTTTCCTCGTAGCAAACCATCCTTGCATTCCTGACACAGATCCCCATGGTCATCGTGTGTGTGTTGACTTTTTAATGTGCTGTTAGCCCTGTTTGCTAAATTTTAAAGACATTTTTGCATTCGTAGTCATATGAAGAGCAGTGATTCTCAAACTTAACGGGCTCTTTCACTCTTAAAAAATTACTGAGGGCCTGGTGTGGTGGCTCAGGCCTATAATCCCAGCACTTTGGGAGGCCGAGGTGGGCGGGTCACTTGAGCTCAGAAGTTTGAGACCAGCCTGGGCAACATGGTAAAACCCCGTCTCTATAAAAAATACAAAAATTAGCCAGGCATGGTGGCGCATGCCTCTAGTATCAGCTACTTGGGAGGCTGAGATGGGAGGATCACCTAAGCCCCAGGGGTGGAGGTTGCAGTGAGCTGAGATCACCCCACTGCACCCCAGCCTGGGCGACAGAGCCAGACTCTGTCTCAAAAAAATAAAAAAATAAAAAAATAAAAAAAAAAAATTATTGAGGACCCCAAAGAGATTTTGCTTTTGAGTTGCAACCATTGTGGTCCTTAACTGGGGTGACTCCCCTTGTCCTCTGGTGGACATTTGGCGATGGCAGGAGATGTTTTTGGTTGGCAGCTGCTGGGAGACAGTCACTCCTGCATCAAATGCACAAAGACCAGGGAGGCTGCTGAATCCCGCAGGGCACAGCCGGCCCCACAGCAGAGTTATCCCATCCAAAATGCCAGGAGTACTGAGGTCAAGAGACCTCTAATATGGTGTTGATAGACACTAGTTAAGAAATTAACAGTAAGAGCATTTAAAAATATTTAATAATTCATTTCAAAGCCCAATGCATACAAAAAATATTTTTTTCCTGTGTCCTGGGATAAACCAGCTTTTGTAAGGAAAACCCATAGTTTCCAAAATTAGTAAGGACAGTGGCCCTGTTTTCTATTTTTATCTGTCTCTTTGATGTCTGACCTCAGCAGCCACAGCTGACATCTCTCTGCCTCTGCAGGCAGCCTGTTGTGCTGTGTCGTGGTTGAGGCTCATAAAGAAAATTATGCTGCACAAGGCTATGAGCTTGTGAAGAAGGCTCTCAGAACCCCCCTGCCTGCGAGGTCTGGGCCCCCCTGGGTTCCTCACACCACAATTTGAGACGGTGATTTAGACACATTTCCTTCTTCCCTTCCCTCTGCACCCTTTCTCCTTGTGAATTTTATGTCACTGTTGCTTCATTAAAGGGATTGGGACGTCTTCCTTCTTTATGTTCTGGAAAGTTTAATTAATGTTAAAATAGTCTATTCTTTTTTTTTTTTTTTTTTTTTTTTTTTGAGACGGAGTCTCGCTCTGTCGCCCAGGCTGGAGTGCAGTGGCCGGATCTCAGCTCACTGCAAGCTCCGCCTCCCGGGTTTACGCCATTCTCTCGCCTCAGCCTCCTGAGTAGCTGGGACTATAGGCGCCCGCCATCTCACCCGGCTAATTTTTTGTATATTTTAGTAGAGACGGGGTTTCACCGTGTTAGCCAGGATGGTCTCGATCTCCTGACCTCGTGATCCGCCCGTCTCGGCCTCCCAAAGTGCTGGGATTACAGGCTTGAGCCACCGCGCCCGGCCAAATAGTCTATTCTTATAGGATTTGTAGAATTCACTTGTGAAATCATCTGCCTTTGGTATTTTTGTTAGAGGTAAATTTTTAGAAACTGTTTAATAGATATTTTAATTATTTTAATTTTACAATTTTTTTAAAATACAAGATTCCATGTAGAGGTTTTTTTTTTTTTTTTTTTTTTAAGAGATGAAGTCTCACTTTCTTGCCCAGGCTGGAGTACAGTGGTGTGATCTTGGCTCACTGCAGCCTCGAACTCTTGGGCTCAAGCAGTCCTCCCGCCTCAGCCTCCCAAGTGGCTGGTGTGCCCCACCACGCCCAGCTAATTTGTAAATTTTTTGTAGGGATGGGGGTCTTTCTGTGTTGCCCAGGCTGGTTTCAAACTCCTGGTCTCAAGTGATCCTCACAGCTCAGCCTCCCAAGGCACTAGTATCACAGGCCTGAGCCACCATGCCCAGTACTCAGATATTTTAATTCTGTAAAAACAGGTCAGCTGGGCGTGGTGGCTCACGCCTGTAATCCTAGCACTTTGGGAGGCCGAAGCAGGTGGGTCACGAGGTCAGGAGATCAAGACCATCTTGGCTAACACAGTGAAACCCCGTCTCTGCTAAAAATACAAAACAATTAGCCGGGCGGGCGTGGTGGCAGGTGCCTGTAGTCCCAGCTACTCGGGAGGCTGAGGCAAGAGAATGGCGTGAACCCGGGAGGCGGAGCTTGCAGTGAGCCGAGATTGCACCATTGCATTCCAGCCTGGGTGATAGAGCGAGACTCCGTTTCAAAAAAAAAAAAAAAAGAAAAAATTCAATTTAGCTATTAAGATTAAAAAAATTTTTTTTCCTTTTATATTTATTAATTCCTTCAGTTACTTTGTAATTTTCAGCTTTTTAAGTTGGAGGCTTCATTCTCTTATTGTCTTGCTTTCATTTCTAAAGATTTAAAGTAATTGATGGGTTAAAGTTTCCTCTAAAGCACTGCTTTAGTTTTATTAGTATGGTTTGTGAAAATTCTTCAGTTTTTTTTTTTTTTTTTTTTTTTTGAGACGGAGTCTCCTTCTGTCACCCAGGCTGGAGTGCGGTGGTGCGATCTCCGCTCACTGCAAGCTCCACCTCCCGGGTTCACGCCATTCTTCTGGCTCAGCCTCCCGAGTAGCTGGGACTACAGGCGCCTGCCACTACGCCCAGCTAATTTTTTGTATTTTTTTTAGTAGAGACAAGGTTTCACTGTGTTAGCCAGGATGGTCTCGATCTCCTGACCTCGTGATCTGCCCGCCTCGGTCTCCCAAAGTGCTGGGATTACAGGCGTGAGCCCCCGCGCCCGGCCTTAAATTTCAATATAGAAAAGCCTGTTTTCTGATTTTGTTACTAATTTCTGGGGAATATTGTTTGTATTTTAATTATTACTTGGTATTGGTTGAGAATTTCTTTGCTGCTTCATATGTGGGTGCTGTTTGTGAATATTTCCATGGGATATTGAAAACAGAAAGGTGTGTTCTCTCTTGTCAAGTACAGAATTGCCTCTTTCTCCTTATGCGCTGCTTCTTTAACTTGGTTGTTTATGTGTCTGATAGCCTTGTGTGCTTATTTCTTGCCCGCATGTTCTTTCTCGGGTTGGAGGGGACACGCGTGTCTCCTGCCTTCACGTGCTGAGATGGGTTTCTGTGGCATCCCCTGAATTTCTGCTTAATGAAGTGTGTCGGGTTATTTGGTATGAATATATCGAATGACTGTATCTGCTCTAAGCATTTTAGTTTTAGCATTATATTCCTGATTTGTCTCATTTATTTATTTGGCCTGATACTGTCTAATATCATGATATTGGACCCTTTTTTTTTTTTTTTTGCATTTTCCCAGTATATATTTATTTCAAGTATTTTTAGCTCTGCTGAATTTCTCTGTTTTAGGTCTTTCTCTTCTATCTGCAGAGTTGGGGTTTGTTTTAAACTAGTGCGAATGTTGTCCTTTTAGTAGGTGATTGGAGTCTTTTTGTACCGGTAGGTATGATTGGTGTTTGGACCAGGGCTATGGTCATTTTGTGTATATTAGGGAGTTGCAGATAAAATACACGCACATTCGCGCACACACATCACAGATGCCGCGTCGTCCCGTGTGTGGTTTCTGCTCTTGGCCTTTCTGGGTTTTTGTGTCACTTCGGTCGAGTTTTTGGTGGTGTTGAGCTGGTAGTTGGGAAAGTTGGAGTCTTGTTTGTGGCTGCCTCATGCTCATGTCCGTATCTAAGATCCTCAGGCTGCTCCTTTTTGGGTAACGTCTGTTGCTCCTCTAGGAAGAGTGACAGTGGCAGAGCATGTGGTCCCTTGCCCCTGTCCCAGAGCCAAGCTGTTCCCTCTCCCCACTCCCGGGCACCCGGTGACCTGCGGGCAAGTGAGGGGGCCTACTCTGCCCTGGCCTGCCCCACTGCCCCATTTGCTGGGTTGTCCTCAAAGCACACAGTAAACACCCCCCACCCCCACCCCCATCACCCCACACACATACCGCTGTCAGCCTTCTTGGTCTGTCACTTCCATCCAGGGCACATCTGCCGCTCTGGGGGCCGTGAGCCTGTTGCGGGTGCAGTCCCGCCGCTGCCCTGCGCTGCCGCGGCTCCCCTCCCTCCGGGTTTCTGCTGAGCCCTCCAGGCCCCCAGGTCTGCCGTCTGGTTGCAGGTGTTTTATAGAGCGTGCAACTTTACGCTCCCACCCCAGTCGTCTCCACGTTGGCGTCTATCTGTGTCCTCCCTGCCTTTAAGTTCTGCCTCTCTGTGACAGAGTTTCAGTTTCTGTGACCAAAACACAGGTTTAGTCGTCTGCCGCTGGCAGAGTCTAATTAACAGGAGCAGGTCGGGTATGAAGAAAGTGACTTTATTCCAAAGCCAGCTTAGGGGAAGTGGTAAAGGCTCCTGCCTTGAGGGTACCACTTTGCTTTTGGAGCAGAAAGTGGGCACATTTAAAGTAAGGGTGGGCATGTGTGGCACACAGGGGAGGAGGCAGGCAGGTGGGGGTCCACGTAACTCCTTTCGCTGCCTTATCTACCAGGTGGTCGAGTTGGCGTCTTCACAGGCAGAACGGTGTTGTGGGTGTTGTAGGGTGTTGTAGGGGTTGTGGGGGTTGTAGGGGTTGCAGGGGTTGTGGGTGTTGGGGTTGTGGGTGTTTTGGGTGTTGTAGGGGTTGTGGGTGTTGTAGGGGTTGTGGGGGTTGCAGGGGTTGTGGGTGTTGGGGTTGTGGGTGTTGTGGGTGTTGTAGGGGTTGTGGGTGTTGTGGGGGTTGTAGGGGTTGTGGGTGTTGTGGGGGTTGTGGGTGTTGTAGGGGTGTGGGTGTTGTAGGGGTTATGAGGGTTGTGGGTGTTGGGGTTGTGGGTGTTGTGGGGGTTGTGGGTGTTGTAGGGGTTGTGGGTGTTGTAGGGGTTGTGAGGGTTGTGGGTGTTGGTGTTGTAGGGGTTGTAGGGGTTGTGGGTGTTGGGTTATGGGTGTTGTAGGGGTTGTGGGTGTTGTGGGTGTTGTACGTGTTGTGGGTGTTGTAGGTGTTGGGTTTGGGGTTGTGGGGGTTATGGGTGTGGGGTTGTAGGTGTTGTAGGGGTTTGGGTGTTGTGGGGGTTGTGGGTGTTGTAGGTGTTGCGGGGGTTGTGGATGTTGGGGTTGTGGGTGTTGTGTGGGTTGTAGGGGTTGTGGGTGTTGGGGTTGTGGGTGTTGTAGGGGTTGTGGGGGTTGTAGGGGTTGTGGGTGTTGTGGGGGTTGTAGGGGTTGTGGGTGTTGTGGGGGTTGTCGGTGTTGTAGGGGTTGTGGGGGTTGTAAGCATTGTGGGTGTTATGGGGGTTGTGGGTGTTGTGGGGGTTGTGGGGGTTGTAGGTGTTGCGGGGGTTGTGGGTGTTGGGGTTGTGGGTGTTGTGGGGGTTGTAGGGGTTGTGGGTGTTGGGGTTGTGGGTGTTGTAGGGGTGTGGGGTTGTAGCGGTTGTGGGTGTTGTGGGGGTTGTAGGGATTGTAAGGGTTGTGGGTGTTGTGGGGGTTGTCGGTGTTGTAGGGGTTGTGGGGGTTGTAGGCATTGTGGGTGTTATGGGGGTTGTGGGTGTTGTGGGGGTTGTGGGGGTTGTGGGTGTGGCATTGTAGGAGTTGTAGGTGTTGTAGGGGTTGTGGGGGTTGTAGGGATTGTGGTTATTGTAGGGATTGTTGTTGTTGTAGGTGTTGTCGGGGTTGTCACCCAGGCTGGAGTGCAGTGGTATGATCTTGGCTCACTGTAACCTCCATCTCCCAGGTTCCAGTGATTCTCCTGCCTCAGGCTCCTGAGTAGCTGGAATTACACGTGTGTGCCACCACGCCCAGCTAATTTTTATATTTTTAGTAGAGACAGGGTTTCACCATGTTAGCCAGGCTAGTCTTGAACTCCTGACCTCAAGCCATCTGCACACCTCAGCCTCCCAAAGTGCTGGGATTACAGATGTGAGCCATCCCACCTGGCCGACAGCTCAATTTTTAAATGCTGTTTATACTTGTGATTACTTATGTGTTTAACTTTCTTGTTTTTTTTTTTTTTTCTTTTTTTGTCTTGAGTTAACTTTGTACTTTACCATCGCCATCATTATTATTTAGCATTCTTTTCCTTCATTTTCCTGCCTGCTGTGGGACTGGGTGAAGTTTGTTTTTATTTCCCATTCCTCCTATTGCAGAAGTCACACATCTGTCAATCATTTACATTCTTGGAGCATTGTCCTTAAATGTTAGGATGCATGCTTGACGTCACAAAAGTTTACCGGTGTCTCTGTTTTCTTTTTTAAAAAATTTCAATAGTGTATGGGGTACAGGTGGATTTTGGTTATGCAGACGAGTTCTTTAGTGGTGAATTCTGAGATTTTAGTGCACCTGTCACCCGAGCAGTGTACACTGGACCCACTATAGAGTCTTTATCCCTCACCCCTTCCCAATTTCCCTGCCCATTATGTTTTAGCCCCCAGTTATAAGTGAGAACAGAGTTTTTGGTTTTCTGTTCCTGAGTTATTTCACTTAGAATAATGGCCTCCAGCTCCATCCAAGTTGCTGCAAAACATTATTTTGTCCCTTTTGATGGGTGAGTAGTATTCCGTGGTGTGTATGGACCACATGTTCTTTATTCACTCTTCAGTCCATGGCCACTTAGGTTGGTTCTGTATCCTTGCAGTTGCAAATCGTCTTGCTGCAAACATGCGTGTGTCTTCTTCCTCTCATGGCTTCTTTTCCTCTGGGTAGACACCCAGGAGTGGGATTGCTGGATCGAATGGTGGATCTATTTTTAGTTCTTTAAGGAATCTCCACGCTGTTTCCGTAGTGGTTGTACTAATTTACAATTGTAGAGGTGTTCCCTGTTCCCCACATCCATGCCAACAAAAAATATGGAACTCTTCACGAATTTGCTGGTCGTCCTTCTGCAGGAGCCACACTCATCTCCTCTGCCTCGCTCCGGTTTTAGCACATGTACGGCTGACGCAAGCATGGGTGTCTCTGTTTTCTTCCCAAATAGTGTAAAGATCTTGGAGCCAGGACTTTGCTTCCGTGGTGTTTTCAAACCGGCTTTCCTGGTGCGTGGGTGCCATGCGGGCGTCTGTATCTCCGCGCTCGGAGTCCCCGGGGGGTCTCCAGACAGGATCCCGGGTGTCACCTGAAACTTGGAGAAGGGACAGGAGTGCACTGCAGGCGGGGGTGTGACCATGTTTGCATCCCTCCCAGAGTGCGCGGCTGCGTCTTTTTAGTCCATTTCTTCCCCCACTGCATGCTGGGGCATTCATCTTGTCTCCAGCCCTGAGTGTGTGTGTGTGAGATTGTGTGTGTGAGGGTGTGTGTAAAGCATGAATGTGTCAGTGTGAGAACGTGGGAGTGTGTGTGTGTGTGTGTAAAGCGTGAATGTGTCAGCGTGAGTGTGAGAGATTGTGAGAGTGTGTGTGAGGGTGTGTGTAAAGCGTGAATGTGTCAGTGTGAGAGTGTGTGAGTGTGTGTGAGGGTGTGAGTGTTGAATGTGTGTGTGTGACTCAGGGCTGAGAGGAGAGAGCCCGCTGGACATGCGATGCTTGCTGAGTGTGATAGTGTGATGTAATCAGAAACATACGTTTGGTCTCTGGCCCTAGCTCCGGGCTCGAAGCTCCTACAGCCTTTACTGCTGAGTGTCTTTTTATTTGCTACTAAGGTGACTGCGGCTGAGGCTCCAGGACTGCCTCATGGGGGACAGGTTGCCAGAGCAACCGACCACATGATTAGAGGTTGGAACTCCACCTGTGGACCTCTGAGGAGGGGAGGGACCCGCAGAGGTGGAGAGGATCACCAGTGGCCGGTGATCTGCTGGATCGTGCCTGTGTACTGAGGCCTCTACAGACTCCCTAAAGGACAGGGTGTGGGGGGCTTGCAGGCTGCCAAGCACAGGGAGGTTCCTGGAGGGTGGAGCCCTGGGGAGGGCACAGCAGCTCCAAGCTCCCTGCCCCATACCTCGCCCTGTGCATCTCTTCATCTGTGTATATTCTTTGTAACATCCTTTATAAAAACCAGTAAATGTGTCTCCTTGAGTTCTGTGAGCTGCTCTGTCAAATTAATTGAAGCCGAGGAGGGGTCATTGGAAACCCACCCTGTCGCTGGTCGGTCAGAAGCACTGGACGCTCCTGTGCCCCGGACACCCCAGGCCTCGCCCTGTGCCCCTCTCCGCCTGGCTGTCCATCCGGATCCTTCGTCACACCCTTTATAATAAACCAGCAGACAGTGTTTCCCAGAGTTCTGCGAGCCGTCCTAGCAAATGGTCAGACTCGAGGAGGGCACCGTGGGAACCCCAGCTTCCGGCCGGGTGGTCAGGAGCACAGGTCACAAGCTAGGATCAGCGTCCTGACCCGGTGGTCAGGAGCACAGGTCACAAGTGGGGCAGTCTCGAGGGCGAGCCCCGGCACCGTGGGATTTTCTGATGCTGAAATCCCCACCTGTTGAGGTGAGCAGAGCGTTCTGTGTTGAGTGTTGGACGTGTTGAGGTGAGCAGAGCGTTCTATGTTGAGTGTTGGACGTGTTGAGGTGAGCAGAGCGCTCTGCGTTGAGTGTTGGACGTGTTGAGGTGAGCAGAGCGTCCTGTGTTGAGTGTTGGACGTGTTGAGGTGAGCAGAGCGTCCTGTGTTGAGTGTTGGACGTGTTGAGGTGAGCAGAGCGTCCTGTGTTGAGTGTTGGACGTGTTGAGGTGAGCAGAGCACTCTGTGTTGAGTGTTGGACGTGTTGAGGTGAGCAGAGCGTCCTGTGTTGAGTGTTGGACGTGTTGAGGTGAGCAGAGCGTCTGTGTTGAGTGTTGGACGTGTTGAGGTGAGCAGAGCGTCCTGTGTTGAGTGTGGACGTGTTGAGGTGAGCAGAGCGTCCTGTGTTGAGTGTTGGACGTGTTGAGGTGAGCAGAGCGTCCTGTGTTGAGTGTTGGACGTGTTGAGGTGAGCAGAGCGTCCTGTGTTGAGTGTTGGACGTGTTGAGGTGAGCAGAGCGTCCTGTGTTGAGTGTTGGACGTGTTGAGGTGAGCAGAGCGTCCTGTGTTGAGTGTTGGACGTGTTGAGGTGAGCAGAGCGTCCTGTGTTGAGTGTTGGACGTGTTGAGGTGAGCAGAGCGTTCTGTGTTGATTGTTGGACGTGTTGAGGTGAGCAGAGCGTTCTGTGTTGAGTGTTGGACGTGGGGACAGAAGGAAAGAAGACTTTGTTTCCCGCGGGTGAGACTCTGGGCTGCACCAGGTAATGAGCAACTGGAGCGCTTGTTAGTTGTGCGGTGCCTTCGACAGTCACTTCCCTTGGTCCACAATAAAAAGCCGGGGTTTCATGGTGGTTCTTTTGTTAATCAGTAATGAGCTCCATGTTGCTGATTCTCTGAGCTCTTTTTTTTTTTTTTTTTTGTCCTGGGGATAAAGCATTAATTACTTTGTTAACAAGATGCTAACCTCCTGACAGCCTCCCACCCCAAGCTGGGTGTCTGGGGAGGGTGGGCCTGTCTCCCCCACCCAGGTATGGGGTGAGTGTGGAGAGGAAGTTTCACAGCCCCCCAGGGGTCACCGTCAATGTGAGTGTTGGGACATTCTTTTCCTGATTTCTCTGTCTCTTGATGCTAAACCTTTGTGAAGGTTTAGCAAATACTCGATAGATTGTTGTGAGAATGCAGGCTTCCTTATTTGGGGGAGATTTTTTATAATGGAAAAAGTTTCCTTTTTTGGATGTTGAAATCCTTGATTGCATCACCGAGGTGGAAAGAGATGAGGCTGATATAAGGAGGAGGGTTTGAGGCTGGTGCCAGTCAGATGTGTGGACAGGAGGTGCCTGTGGGAGGAGCTGGGCTGCTTCTGCTCTGGGGCAGCCACTCACTGTTGTCCATGCAAGAAAACACCAAAATAGCAGTGTCTTGTCTTTTTTCTTTTTTCTTTTTTTTTTTGTGTGAGACGGAGTCTCGCTCTGTCGCCCAGGCTGGAGTGCAGTGGCCGGATCGCAGCTCACTGCAAGCTCCTCCTCCCGGGTTTACGCCATTCTCCTGCCTCAGCCTCCCAAGTAGCTGGGACTACAGGCACCCGCCACCTCGCCCGGCTAGTTTTTTGTATTTTTAGTAGAGACGGGGTTTCACTGTGTTAGCCAGGATGGTCTCGATCTCCTGACCTTGTGATCCACCCATCTCGGCCTCCCAAAGTGCTGGGATTACAGGCTTGAGCCACTGCGCCCGGCCGTCTTGTCTTTTTTCAAAAGTCAGGTTGCTTGCAAGGAACTCTGCCATTTTGTGCTTCGAGAAAGAAAATTCTCTTGAGTACAGACGTGCCTGGGCCGGTGTTTCTGTGGCTGCTTGTGGCCCGCTGGGTCTCTAGGCCAGGATTTCTGTGGCCTCCTGCGGCTCTCTGGGTTTCTGGGCCGGGATTTCTGTGGCCTCCTGCGGCCCGCTGGGTCTCTGGGTCTCTGGGCTGGGATTTCTGTGGCTGCTTGTGGTCCGCTGGGTCTCTGGGCCAGGATTTCCGTGGCCTCCTGCGGCTCGCTGGGTCTCTGGGTTTCTGGGCTGGGGTTTCTGTGCACGCTTGTGGCCCACTGGGTCTCTGGGCCGGGGTTTCTGTGGCCTCCTGCGGCCTGCTGGGTCTCTGGGCCGGGGTTTCCGTGGCCTCCTGTGACCCGCTGGGTCTCTGGGCCGGGGTTTCCGTGGCCTCGTGCAGCCCGCTGGGTCTCTGGTCCTGGACTTGGTGCTGCCCTCCTCTGTGGTGTGAGTCTCTGGAGCTGGGTGCTGGAGACTCCTCAGGGCTCCTCTGGGAAGGGCTCCTGCTCCTCCTCTCCTCTGCTCCCGCAGCCAGGCTCAGTGGTGTAGGGGCAGGCAGCGCTAGCTTCTGCAGTGGTGGGGTCACAGAGAGGGGTTTAATGAGCTGCACACACCATCCAGGGCCTGTCACAGGCTGGACCCCCATCCTGCACTTGGGGACGGGGATGAGTCACCCGAGGGCCTTGGTGCGTGTGGAGGCCCAGGCTCGTGGGGGAGTCGCGCAGAGCACATGTGTGATGCATTTATCAGGGCCCTTCTCAGCCTGGGGACAATGAGTGGATGTGACGGAGGAGGCCCCTGTTCTTGTGGGGGTGGCGAGGCGAGGATGGTGAACACGTCAGCGAGCAGGAAGCACGAGGGGAAGCGTGCGAAGGAGTGTGGCAGCCAAGACCCTGGGCCGAGCTAGGCGGGGACCTGCTTCGTTCCTTGGAGGAGGCTGCTGGCCTGGGATCCTCCTTAACCCCACCCTCGAGGCAGGCGGTGCATAGAGGAGAGTGTCCCTGGAAGAGAGACCTGCATGGCAGGGGGCACAGAGACACGGGGCATAGGTTCCCCCCCGGCACAGGCTGTGACCCGTGACCAAAGGCTGAAGGCTGGGCTGGAGCCACCTGCTCTGTGGGAAACAACAGTGTGCCCTGGGCTTCAGTGGGGTCTCCCAGCTCAGGGGCTGTGACTCAGGAACCACGTGCCAGGCAGGGCGCTCTGTCAGCGTCGGGGCTGCCGTGAGGATTGGCTGCATTTCTTCCCTGTGTGATGTGACTGGCTGCCCAGTGGTGGTGGCAGAGCCGGCGTGGGGTCTGGGCATGGGGTGCCTGTCGCCAGCGGGGCAGGCTCTGGAGTGTGAGCGTCTGTTCCGTGTCAGGGGTCCCTGTTTCTTTCTCCCCACACTCACACAGGGGTTAGACTTTGCGAAGGGTGTGCTTCCCAAAGAAAACCAGCTGCAGGTGTCTGCGCTGGCACAAGGAGAACAAACCCAGACAGCACTGGGTTCATTCCCAGAGGGGATGGAATCCAGGCCAGGCGCGCCTTGAGGCTCGCAGCCTCGGGGACCTGTGCCCACCAGCACACCACCAGTGCAGGGCTCCTTGTGCTGCAGGAGGGTACACTGGCATGAAGTAGGGGGTGGGGGGAACCACTCTTGGCGGGACACTCCATGTACCTCCAGATCCATGCACTCGGGGACCGGGTAATACCTCCGGAAGCAGCCTGCGCAGATGTCAGGATCCACAGTTTAATACTTGTTAGTTTGTCCCCTGTGAAAAGGACAAAAAGATTTTCTCCCTACTCCACTCTCGTGCTCGCCACAGAACACTTCTGCGGTGAGATGCGTGGGTGTTACCCCACCCCAAGCAGTTCTCCAGGGCACCCGGCTGGGCGCCCCCAATTCCACTGAGTTCTGATGCGTCAGATTCCCCAGGCCAGGGCTTAGTCCCACGAGACTGCCTCACTGTCAGATGCCAATCCCAGGCTGTGACCTGTGGCTGGAGGCTGGGGTTCCCATGATGCCCTCCAGTTTGATCACTTGCCAGGATGGCTCGCAGAACTCAGGGAAACACTGGCTGTGCCTGCTGGCTTCTTGTAGAGGGTGTTATGAAGGATCCGATGGACAGCCAAGGGAAAACGGGTGCCGAGTGAGGCCTGGGGGATCCTGGGTGCCAGGGCTTCTGTCCCTGGGGAGCTGGGGTCCACAGGCCTCCCAGCGTGTGGGTGAGTTCACCAACCCTGAAGCCCATTGTACAAGAGTTTTGAGGGAGCCTCGTCTCCAGCCCTGTCCTTCCTGGAGGATGGCAGGGAGACAGGGAGTGCTGTCGAGGGCCCTGCAAGTCATCTGTCACTCAGGTGGGATAGAAAGGGCTTGTTAGGAGTAGCAGTAGACGCTCCCATCCCGTAGGAAATGTAAGGTTTTAAGAACTTTGTACAAGAACCAAATAGAACAAAAGATGCTCCTGTCACCCTTTCAGCTCAAGAAATGACAAGGAATTTATAAGCTTTGTGTCAGGAACCAGGGACTAAGACCAACAAATACCTGTTTCTTCTCACACAGCTCCCTAGGCCCGCACCCGTGAGGAGCAGGCTCTGCCTTTGCAAGCACTTTCACGAATAGCAGATCTGTCTTCCTCCTGTTAACAGTCAGGCGGTCGGGGTGGGGGCCACCGCCCCGCCATGTCCCAGAGACCCTGGCCTCCTCCGACTGCGTGCTCAGGGCCCGGCTTCTGTCCTAGCTGCGGCTCACCGGTCTCCAGATGGCTGCCTTGCCCCAGCTGTTTCATCTGCATTCCAGGCAGGAAAGTCGAGAAGGACATACCTGGGCTTTTCCTTTTGAAGACTCTCCCTGAGCCCACCCCACTGCAGGGGGCCTGGGCTGTCACCCTGTGGGCTGAGTCCAGGGCTGACATGTTGGAGAGGTGTGTGGGAGGGTGTGTTTTGGGATGGCAGCCAGAGCCTCCTGTGACTTGGCAGAGTGGTCAGGATTTCAAGTCCTGTGTGTCTTTGACCTTTTACCTGAGCTGTGTAAGAAGAGGCATTTTCTTATTTCTTTGTCTTTCCTCACTGCACTTCAGCCAGGGAGCCGAAAAGTGGTCGTTCGACTTCTGACTTGGCCTCTTTTGTAGGTGTGGGGCCTGATCATGTCCTCGTGGTCAGTCTCTCTGTGATGATGAGAATGGGAAGACGGCCACGGCGCCCACCCTGGCAGGACTGTCTCCCCTTGCTGGCGCTGGTCTAGCTGCTGTGGGCGGCTGTAGGCACTGTCCTGAGCCTTCCTGTGGTTGCTGCCAGCCACGCTGCTGGCTGCTTCAGCCATCCTGGCTTGCAGAGACTCTGGGTCATGCGGGGAGGAGGGCAGAGTCCTCCCCCCTCCTCGGGCAACAGAGGATCCAGCAAGATTCCTTCCTCCCCACTCTGCCCTGCCCCTCCCAGCCTGGGCAGGCAGATAAAAATCAGGGCCCCATGCTTCTGCCACCTCGTGCCGTTCACACACTCCAGCCAGGGACCTGCCCCTTGGGTCCAACAAGGTAAGGCCAGCGGGGCTGCCTCTGAGCAGAACTCTCTGTCTTCTCCGGTTGACTTTGAGGCACCCGAGTCATTGTGGGTAGACAACAGGGGGAGGGAGAATGGGAGCTTGGGGTCCTGGTCTCAGACCTCATACTGTCTCCAAGTCCGTGCCGTCTGGGCTGGACTCTTCCTCAGCCCCAGCCCCAGCGCCTCCAGCTCCGCTCTGTCCCCTCAGGGGGCATTGACCTTTGTATCCCTGTGGCTTGTTGCCCCTGCACCCCGTAACCCTGGGTCGACTCGAGCACCTGTGACATTCGCGCATCTGACCTGCTCCTGTCTCCAGCGCCCACATTCCCACACAGAGCTCTGTCAGGGCTTGCCACAGCAGGACTCCAGAGTCCACTCCGCCTCCTCCGTCAGGGCAGGCCAAGCCTTGTCCGCTGCAAATGTCTTGGGAGTAACAAACCCAGAGCTGGCCTCTCTGGTGTGGTGGCCGCCGGCTCCATGTAGCTGCCTGCCCGGGAGAAGCGGCGAGGCCCACGTATGAGGCCCTGAGAGCTGGAAATATGTACTGGATTTCAGTGTCCAATGGAGAAGTCCGTGATATTTTGGATATGTTGGGTTAGGTAAAACACATCATTAAAGTTAATTCCACCTTTCTCTGTGTTTTACTGTGGCCACTGGAACATTCAGTGGCACGGTGGCTGCGGCTTTGCCTTCCCCTGCTGGGTCAGCACCACGGTAGAGGTCATCTGTAGCCTTTTGCCTGAGACACAGATGCCTGCTTGGGACATGGACTCCAGCCCCGCAGCCCTGTCCTCCGGCAGCGGTGAAGTCTGGAGCGTTCTTGAGTAACGTACTGGTGGCGAGGGGGTCCTGAGCCTTCACTCCCCCATCCTTGGCTGCACAAGCTGTTTCTCTGGGGTCCACATCAGGTAATGTGTAGGACAGCAGGGGCGGTCCAGCAGGGAGGGCGTGTGTGCGTCTGTGTGGCAGGACTGGGGGTGATTTTATCTGGGATCCCCTGGGGTGGTCCAGCATTGGCTCGGGCGTTTCATTCTCCCAGAGAACAGACAGCTTCAGGGGCCACGTGTGCACCAGAGGAACCCCCGGCCCCCACCGCGCATTCCTAGGTTTTGAAGCTGCAGCATTTAAGAAAAGAGCTCTGTGTTGTGCTGCTGGGGTAGCTTCTGTGAGCTGCGCAGGCTTTATTTATTTATTTATTTATTTTTAAATAAAAATGAAGGCCTGGCACAGTGGCTCATGCCATTAACCCCAGCACTTTGGGAGGCCGAGGTGGGCGGATCACGAGGTCAGGACTTCAAGAAGACCAGCCTGGCCAACCTGGCAAAACCCCGTCTCTACTAAAAATACAAAAAAATTAGCTGGGCGTGGTGGCGCATGTCTGTGATCCCAGCTACGTGGGAGGCTGAGGCAGGAGAATCGCTTGAACCCAGGAGGTGGAGGTTGCCTTGAGCTGAGATTGCACCATTGCAGTCCAGTCTAGGTGACAGAGGAAGACTGTGTCTCAAAGAAAAAAAAAAAAAAAAGACAGATTTTGCCATGTTGCCCAGGCTGGTCTCAAACTCCCGATCTGCCTGCCTCAGCCTCCCAAAGTGCTGGGATTACAGGTATGAGCCACCACCAGCCGATACCAGATTTTAACAGTGGTCAGTCCTGGGGATGGAGACGGGGTGAGGGCTGAGCGTTCCCTTCTGACCGTGTACCTCGTCTTGGTTTAAAATTTCCACAGCAAGGTGTATTACTCTCTTTTATAAAATACTATTAATTTATAAAATCTTATATTTTTAATTTTTGTGGTATATACATAGTAGGTATATATATTTCTAAATTTACAAAATCCTTTAAAAAAAAACCCCACAGAGTTCAAAAGTTGAAGTGTGTTTTTTTTGCCTGAAATGTTTTATTGCAGCTGAAGGACTAGGTGGTCTGTCTTCCCCAGGCTGTGAGGCTGTCGGGGCTGGTGCTCCAGGTGGATCGGAGGACTGAGTTTTTGTTTATTCCCAATCCACTGAGATCTGATTTTAGAAGTTAGCGAAAGGAAGCTCCGCCTCACGTGCCCAGCGCCTCTCTGCTCTTCCTGTCTTAAATCACTGCAGGCTTCTTTCCAGCTAGAGGCTCAAGTGCTCTCAGCTGATGGGAAACCTCCTTTCCAGTGAAGATATGAGATAAGCACTTTGGTTGGGTTGTGATCCTTGGCTCCTGTCTATGGGAGCAGTGACTTTATGGTGAGTTGGCCTGGGTTTGAGTCCTGATTCTGCTACTGATTTGCTGTATGGCTTTGGGCAAGTTGCTGAACCTCTCTGTGCCTCGGTCTCCTCATCTGTAAGGCGTAAGGGCTGCCGTGAGGAGCGAATGTGCGGGGCCACAGAGCTCTCAGGTTGGGCCTGGCCTGCAGAGGGGCCTGGTGAGGGCGACCAACGTCCCTGGGAGCAGGCACCCCAGCTCAAGTTAGAACACCTTGCCCCAAATTCTGGAACTCTTCCTGTTGGTGCTTGGGGAAAACGCACACTCCCTCTCCAAGGAGCTGGGCCTGTTGCGTCCTGGCAGGGCTGATGTGGCGCCTGCTGCCCTGTGCCCTGGGAAGCTGAACCACCTGGATGCGGCTCCTGGACGCAGCAGAAATGGAATAACCACTCGGCCCACCGGAAGCTGTGATCCTTGCCGGATGAGGAAGGTTCTTCTGCACAATAAGAGGGAATGATTTCGGGCAGGCCAAGGGCACGCTGGTTTCAACTCCAGCCACAGGGGCCCTCTTCTCCGGGGCCTCCAGGCGTACCCCTGCCCTGAGTTTGACACGGTCACTGTTTTGAAAATGCCTGCTGAGAAACGCTGGCACAGCGTTAAGGAATATACACACAGGCAAGGTGGCAAGCCCCGTCATTTCAGGGGAGCGGCCGAGTTCTGTTTCCCCACTCCCCTCACCCCGAGGGAGGGAGTGAAATAGGGTAAGGTTCATCAAGAGATTCTGCAAACCAGCGTGGGCAGCACTCTGGAGAGGTCCGTGCCTCCTGCCTGGGGACAGAGGCCTCTGCTTCTCCCGACCTGTAGGCTGCAGTGATCCGTGCCGTTCACTGCTCTGTCTTAAGGTTTGACTTAGGTTTTAAGTGTTTTTACTCAGAGCAAGCTGATACATGTGCATTTTAAGAATCGTGATAATTGTTCCAACAGATGTCACGTCTGAAACTACATCTTGTTTAGAAATCACTTTCCATGTAGGAGTTTTCCTTCTGGGATGCATTTCAAGCTGGGGCACTCGTTACTGGAAACGTCATCAGATTTACTGAGGAGGGTGTGTTTGCGCGTGCTTGGCTACCTACGGACACTACAGATACGGTGCTGTTTAATTTTGTTTCACAATGAGCTGAAATGTATCCCCACGCCAATCCTCTTTTTTGCCCTACGGAGCTTGTGCCTTGGTCCCACCCTAGGTGGCTCCGGCAGGTTTCTCAGCTGTGTGTGCCCACCACCCCCACCTTTTCTGCATGTGACTGTGATTGTCTTTAGGAGGCCACACAATTCAGGAAGCAGAGCGTGCCGCCCTGGCCAGACATACCACATTTTGAAAACTCCGTGCGTTCTCGTTATTTCAGTGTGAGGTGCCTGAGTGGCAGGGCCCCAATGGCCAGTCCCCCGTGACCCTCAGAAGGAGGCCGCTGCTCCTGTAGCAGGTGCCTCATGCAGGCGGGGGTCTTTGTATGCCCACCTTTCACGGAAGCAGGGCGTGTACAACCGTGCGGCAGTGGCAGCATAAGACGGTTTCGACGGGCTCCAGAGCACAGGAGACGGGCCTGGCTCTGGGTCACACGCGGGCTGTGTGTGCTTTGTTTGGTTTGCATAGTAACCCGCGCCCTGTCCCTGTGTGGACTGGAAGGACACCCTGCCAGTCACTCCCTGCCATCACCACACACTCCTGGAGCCTCTGCCACCACAGCCCGCGCTGACCCCAGAGCGAGTCAAAGCCAGGAGCCTTCCCACGGTGGGACTTCTATTTTTATTTGTGTCCTTATTTGTTTATTGAAAGATGTGAAGGGCAAGTGGGGTTGGCACGCAGAACAAGATGGTGCCGCCTGCTGGCCACGGCAAAGCCGCCTCCCCCGGGCGCCACTGTCCTGGGCAAGGCCTGGTCCCTGCGGAACTGGACGTGGCCTGCTAGAGCCAGTGTGTGTGGCAGGACAGGGGACACCTGCAGGGGCTTGGCCTGTGGACGCTGCTCCTCCCTGGGATGGAGGGAGAAGGTGCGGCCCGCTTTCCTCAGGTGGAAGGGTGGGCAGGATGGGCAGCAGGGGCTGTGGGGCCCCCGAATGCTGGGCCTTGACCCTCCCTGTTGAGGTCCCGCCCCTGTCACTGGCCTGGGGGCAGCTCCTGCCTGGCTGAGCATGAGCTAAATCCAGATAAACGGGTTGGTGAGATGGCGCTCCCAGCGGGCTCCCAGCGTCTCATTAACCTCATAAATGCAGCGGACGCTGTCTGGGCTGCAGGTGACAGATGCGTTCTCTGGAGCACTGACAGCCCAGGCGACAGCCCAGCCGTGCCGGAGAGAGAGGACCTGAGTGTCCTCCTGGAACCCAGGGTGCCGGGTCCTGGTGGTTCTGTGTGCGTCGTCCAGCCGTGTTTTCAGGTTCAGGAAGTCACGAATCACAGTGTCTGAAGAAAGTGGGGAATAGTTGTCAACCGTCACTCCACAGAGGGTCTGAGGCAGAGAGAAGTCAGGTTCCCCTTCCAGGGTACCCTGCCCCTGGGGACGCAGTCATGGGAGGTCTTGGGGCAGAACCGCCGTGCGGTGGGGTGGGAGGCTCAGGTACCAACACCAGTGCAGCCCGGTTCCCCGTCCTGGGCCTGCCAGTGACTTTGTGGTCCTGGGCAGGATTATTTTCAGAGGCAGTGGAGCTAGCAGGGCAGAGCTGTGCTGAGTGCTGAGGGATCATTTGTGTAAAGCACCTGCCACTGAGTGTGACCTCAGGGTTGCCTGTGCGACCTCAGTGTGGCCCATGGGACCTCGCTGTGGTGTCTCAGCAACATCATCTTTCTTACTGTCCCTGTTGTCTGGGCCTCTCTCAGACCTTGGGGACACCAAGCTCTGCTCAGTGAACTCAGAGGCTGCAACCCCTGATTGGGGGTGTCCACAGTGGGCAGGCCTGGGGGGTGAGGGTGGGTGGGTGTTTCTGCTGGGATGAGGGGAAGGTGGGGATGAGGTGGGGGTGCACACCTGGGCTGAGGGGGCAGAGGGAAGCAGGGCTTGCTGGTACATTCCCAGGGGGCTGCTCTAGGGGCCAGCTTCCCCACCCTGGGGCGGCAGGAGGCGTGTCCTCATGGTGGTCGCGGTGGCTTACGGCAGGCTGGCGTGCGGTCCTCAAGCTGCTGGTGACAAATGCAAGGGGCCTGCTGCCCTGTCCCCTCGGGTGGATGCCACCTCCTTCCTGCATGTTCCTGTTCTGCATTACAGATTGTTTTTATGGGCCCCCTACGTGAGATCCTGGGGCAGGGGCTGTGGGGACTCTAGAGTTGGGGTGAACGCACGTCTGAGGCTTGTCAGGGACTCAGCGTGGGGCCCTGGGGTGGATTTGCTGTTGCCTTTTCTCGATGGCCCCATGACTGGATGGCCCAGCTGCTCTGCAGGTCGGTTTTCTTGTCCAGACCCGGGGTCGGGGCAGACACTGGATGAGGCGGAGTGTCAGCGAGGGAAATAGAGACCTTTTAGAAATGGTGTCAGTTGGCCGGGCGCGGTGGCTCAAGCCTGTCATCCCAGCACTTTGGGAGGCCGAGACGGGTGGATCACGAGGTCAGGAGATCAAGACCATCCTGGCTAACACAGTGAAACCCCGTCTCTACTAAAAATACAAAAAACTAGCTGGGCGAGGTGGCGGGCGCCTGTAGTCCCAGCAACTCGGGAGGCTGAGGCAGGAGAATGGCATAAACCCAGGAGGCGGAGCTTGCAGTGAGCTGCGATCCGGCCACTGCACTCCAGCCTGGGTGACAGAGCGAGACTCCGTCTCAAAAAAAAAAAAAAAGAAAAGAAATGGTGTCAGTGACACCTGCGTGTTGGTCCTCCCATGTTCCCCGCGTCTGGTGCTAGTGACCTCCCACTGCTGGGGTGAGGGGAGGTTAATCACACCTGGAGTTTCGATCAGCCACTTGTGTGAGAAAGGGATTGAGGAATCTTCATGTGGTTTATCTGAAGAAAGATTTCATTGACATCCTAAAAACATGCTATTTTATGTTGCGGCTCTGAGGAGGCCTCCAGGAAATTGCATCAACAGACACTCGGTTCTTCTCTTATAATATTTTTGTATAAATCATTAGGTTTTCAGGTCCAGGGAAATAATCTGGAGATTTTGTATTCCTATGACATTTGCTTGGGTAATATGTTCAAATGAGCTTTATTCTTCTTAACCTTAAAAAACAGACGCGGAGGTAAAAACTGAAGAGCCACATGGAAATAGGACACCACACTGGCCACGTTAGCGGGACTCCCAGGCAGAGAACTGCCACGTGCTTTGGCTTTGATTGACGTTAAGCGTCCCCAGCCACCAGCACCGTCGTCAGAAGTCAGACAGTGCAGCTCCCATTCCTCAGAAACACCACTGGAAGGGGATTTTGGCAAAGGTCTTATACCAAAATCCATTTTTTCAAAATAAGTAAAACCGTAATTCTGAACAGTCTAGGTTTGCTGTAAAGAGCATGGTGAAAAGCTCCAGCTATCTCAGTGTTCCAAACAGATCGAGGTTTTGTTTCGGTTCTGCTTTTTACCTGAAGAGGATCTCGTGTGTGTGTCTGTCTGTCTGTCTGTCCATCTACCTACCTACCTACCTGTCATCTATCTATAATTGACAAAATATAATTGTGTATATTTATGGAGTACCATGTGATCTATGTGTACATTGTAGAAAGATTAATTAAGCTAATTAACATGTCGATCAGCTCACCCACGTCGTTTTTTGTGGTGTGGATGTTAAAAATCTATTCTTTTCCCGATTTTGAAATATGATACGTTATTGTTAACGGGTCGCTACACGGCACGACTGATCACGAACACGTCCCTCCGGTCTAACTGAAACTGTTCCCTTTGATCACAGCACCTCCCTTGCCCATCCTTGCACAAGCCCCCAGCCCCTGGTAACCACCGTGCTCCTCTCAGTTCCAGAGAGATCTCTGTTTCCGATTCCTCGTCTGAGTGAGGTCATGCAGGGTTTGTCGTTTTGTGACTGGCTGATTATCCACTTAATGTCATGTCTACCAGGTTTGTCTGTGATGTTGTCAGTGACAGGACTTCCTTCTTCCTTATGGCTGAATAATAACACTGTGACCACCACACGCTCGCTATCCATTCGTCTGTTGGTGGGCACCTGGGCTGCCTCCATTGTGCGGCTGTTGCGGGTGGTGCTGCAGTGAACGAGGGCGTGCAGGTGCCTCTTTGCCACACTGGATTCAGTTCCTTTAGATACATTACCAGAAGGCGAATTGCTGGACCTTATGGTAGTTCCTTTTGTTTTCTGAGACAGAGTCTCGCTCTGTCACCCAGGCTGGAGTGCAATGGCGCAGTCTTGGCTCACTGCAACCTCTGCCTCTTGGGTTCAAGCGATTCTCTTGCTTCAGCCTCCCAAGTAGCTGGGATTACATTTGCCCGCCACCATGTCTGGCTGATTTTGTATTTTTAGTAGATATGGGGTTTCACCATGTTGACCAGGCTGGTCTCAAACTCCTGGCCTCAAGTGATCCCACCCACCTTGGCCTCCCAAAGTGCTGGGATTACAGGCGTGAGCCACCACACCTGGCCGGTAGTTCCTTTTTTGACTTTTGGAGGCCCCTCCAGACGGTTTGTGTAGCGGCCACTGATTGACCCTCTCTCTCCTCCACAGTGTGCCAGGTCTCCTTTCTCTGCGTTCTCATCAACACCTGTTACATCCTTCTTTTTGATAATAGCCATCCGAACGGCATGAGACGGCACCTCCCTTGGTTTCCATTTGCTTCTCCCTGATGGTTAGTAACGCGCAACAGCTCTTCGTTAGCCTGCTGGCCGTCGCGTGGCTCCTTCTGAGGCGCAGCCGTTTGGGTCTGTTGTCGTTTGCTTTCTTGCTAGTGAGTCTGAGCCCCTTTACCCCGTGGATGCTGGGCCTTCATCGGGCATGTGGTCTGCAGGGTTTTCTCTCACTTGAGGGTCGTCTCTTTACCCTGTCTCTCCCTTTGTCATGCAGAAGCTATTTAGTCTGCTGCAATCCCAGTGGTCTGTGTTTGCTTTCGTCATGTATTTTTTTAAAGCTCTGCCGTCTGTTTTCTCCATGGGGAAAGAGTTGGGAGTATCGATGATGTCATCACACTCCTGGCTGCTTCTTGGTATTTTCCATGCCCAGCATTGTTCTCAGTGCACCCCGGGGGTCTTTGGCTCTCCACAGCCTGCTGGCGTCCGTGTGTTGTTATTCTTTATGTATTTCTTTATGGTTGAGGAAACCGTATGGTTGAGGCACAGCTTGGAAGCAGTTGGGCGCTGGGTTAGACTCCAGTAGTCTCGGCATGTAGCAGCGAGTGCGGGAGGGGCAGCACATGGGAAGGGTGAGGGGAGAGTCAGGAGAGAAGGATGCCACATACCAGATACCCAGAGGCCCCGGCAGCCTCCATCCAAGCACAGACCCAAGCACCAGCTGCCAGAGCCGGAGGACGGCGCTCCCACGCCTGCCGCAAGCCTCATGTGGAGAGTGGATGGTGGCATCGAAACGCCAGAGGGTTAGAACTAAGTAGCCGGGCAGGGTCTGTGGGTACAAGAGAGGAGGCCCGTGGTCTGGAACAGCCAGGGGGCCCCATGTGCTGGCCTGGTGTGGGCCGGCTGCACCTGGTGTGCTGCTTCCTTTCTCAGTCGTGACTGGCTGCTGTACCGGGGCAGGGGCAATGGAGCAGGTGTCTGCCCCGCATTGCTCATCACTGGTGGTTTGGGTGATGAGGTTTTGAGACTTGGATGCTGGAGAACAGGCACACATGGGCGCATGGCACGCCAGCCTCCCGAGCACCAGCTCCCCACCCCAGCACCAGCCCCCCCGAGAACCAGCCCCCCCCCCCCCCCCCCCCCCCCCCGCTGAGCACCAGCTCCCCACCCCAGCACCAGGCCTGAGCACCAACTCCCCTGCCGAGCACCAGCGCCCCCCCGCTGAGCACCAGCTCCCATATGCCAGCCCCGAGCACCAGCTCCCACACGCCAGCCCTCTCACCGCATTGTGCCTGTCCCCACCTCCCAAGGATGGAAGGAGGGGCCTCCAGGCCTTGCCTTCCTTTGCTGTGCCCATGCTCAGGGATGGTGACTTCATAAGAGGCCATAGAGGCTCCGCAAGTCCCCAGGCCGTCGGCTACCTGGCCCTGGCCTGCGTGGCAGCGCAACCTCATTGGTAGAGTCAGGAGGCTGGGCCTCCACTAGGAGGTTATACGGTCAGCATGGCTTAGGTGTCAGAGAGAGGAAAGGACCTGGAAGAAAAGAACTGTTTCCTTTAGGCCCTGCAGGGTAACCGGAAGGTAAGACTAGGAGGTGTGCGGCGATGGTGGGGCAGAGGAGGGGACAGCGGAAACGTGCGGATGGGTGGGCTCACGCCCTGGTCGTGAGCAGGATGACATTCAGGTAGTTGGGAGCATGAGGAGGCCACATGCCTGTGGTGGAGGAACCACAGCACAGAGCAAGCCACACCGTGCCACCCACGTGCTGCCATATCACAGCACATGCCACTCACACGCCACCCACGCCACTCACACGTCACCCACACGCCACCCACACGCCACCCACATGCCACCCATGCCACTCACATGCCACCCACGCCAGCCACACGCCACCCAAGCCACTCACACGCTACCCACACCACTCACATGCCACTCACATGCCACTCACATGTCACCCACACCACTCACATGCCACTCACATGCCATTCACATGCCACCCACACTACCCCTGCCACTCATGCCACACATGCCACTCACACACCACCCACGCCACTCACACGCCACCCACGCCACTCACACCACCCACGCCACTCACACACCACCCACACACCACCCACGCCACTCACACGCCAATCACATGCCATGCACAGAACCAGTGTGGAGGCTGGATAGAGGGGCTTCTCACCTGAGAGCATGAGGAAGCAGTGGGGAGCACCTGCGAATTCTGGAGAGCTCAGCAAAGTCATGAAAGTGCCGTGCCACGCTAGCACGCTTTGCTGTGCGGGCATTGGTTGGTGTCACACTGGGCCATGTGGTGGCCTTGAGTGGCGAGGGAGCCGGAGGCAGGCTCGGGACACACCACAAAAGCAAGTGTAAGAGCTGGGATCCCCAGGGGCAGCGCCCTCCAGTAGCAGCACCCAGATCCCACCTCCCTCCAGCCCCAGGGACGCTGAGCCAGGGTCCCCAGCTGGGAGTGCCCCCAAGTGCCTGGCCCTGGCAGGCATGAAGCCGTTCAGGAGGAGGGCAGGGCCAGCATAGCCCACAATGACCCCACAGTTTTTACAGTGAGAAGTGGCCTTAAAGGTCAATTGACATCCAGGAGCAGCCTGCAGGGCGGCCTCTGCACTCAGTACTGGGCACCGGCGCCTCCGTGGAGCTTGGAGAGACCTGAGGCCGGGCCCACAGATGCTCACCGCTCGGTAGGGGCGTTCTGGGGCCTCAGGCTGGGTCTGCCTGACATCTGGGGAGTCTGTTATTCAGACATGGAAAGGGAATGACTCTCCCAGGAAGGCATTTTTTTTTCCTTATCACGAGAAAGACAGTGACCCAGGCGTGGGGCAGGAAGGACAGCCTTGCTTCTCAGGCTCCGACAACCTGCCTTCATGTCGCAGGCGGCCACGGAGGAGCTCGGCCTCAGGCCCACAGCACCTCTGCTACTCTGGAAATTAAGGAGTGGAGAAGCCTCAGCCAGGGCTCGGGGCTTGGGGCAATGCCCCGGCTCTCCAAGTGCGTTAAGCACACGGATCGTGCCAGGCTTTTTCCCTGATGGCGGCTCGAGTTGGAAGCCAGAGTGTTGAATGGTAGCAGAGCCCGCCCAGCTGTTCCTAAGCCAGGTCTAGGCCCCACTGCGGGTCACACGGAATGCTCACATGCTGTGGCCCTGGCCCTGGCTCCCACACCTGCAGCTCGGGCGCCGCTGGGACAGCCAGTGGGGTCAATCCGCTCACTTCAAAGAGGGGGAGCCAAGGCCAGAGAGGTCAGGTGACCTGCTGGGACCCCAGCTCTGCAGCCCAAGGAGGCCAGGACGGAAGCAAAGGCAGAGAGAGGGGAGGACCGTACGGCCCCAGCCCATTGTGTCTGACGTCATGCCGCCTGGCACCAGGCCTCCAACCCCAGCCGGGTTCCTGAGCCTCCCCTAGCAGTGGCGAGCACAGCATTGTCTACCGGGGGCTGTGGACTTTCCTGTGGGCACACCTGCAGCATTCGTCTGTCTGAGAGTGGACTCCTGTCCTCCGTGGGGCCAGTGCCTCTGCCCTCCTGGCACACGGCCGCAGTGCCTCCCTCTGGAAGAATGGCCTGGGAATCAAAGCTGTAAGTTTTAGTTGTCTCCTCATGTACAAGGATTTTCTCCAGCAGAGGAAGACACAGTGAGAATCAGGTGGCACGCCGGGAAGGCCTGTGTTCAAAGACCTGCTTGTGAATGAGCTCTGCCCCATAACAGTTCTGTTCTATCACAGCTGAAGAGCTCACCCGACTGAGACTTCAGATACCTTGGCAAAAACAAGACATCCTTTCCTTTGCTTGACCGCAGCTCTTGGATGGAGGTGTGGAGGCCTAGTGCTTCTGAGTGGAGGCATGCCTGGCGCCAGCCTGGCTGTCCAGTGTCAGCTCCGCCTGGAGTGGCTCTCAGGCCTCTGTGCCTCAGCAAAAAGGGCTTCCCTGTGTATCTGCAACTGCACGGCCTGTTTCCTTGCCCTAAAATGAGCTAAAATCTTCATGATGTGAACACACTTTTTTCCTCTTTCTAAAAAAAAAAAAAAAAAAAATGACATATTTAGAGTAGGCTGTGGGTCCCTGGGATGCTGGTTCCCCCAAGCATTTTTCTCTAATAGAAATCTTTGGTTTTGGTTTTGAAAGGAGTTCTCCATTCACATGCTGTTCTGAATGGTAGCCATGTTTGCTTTAAGATAAAACAACACCCCCACCTGCAAACCTGAGTGGGGCTGTCCCTCCTGGGTGGGGGAACGTTGACCCTGTGGCTTTCCGTGGCCCTGGAGAAAACTGAGGCTTGCTGTTATCACAGGGGTACCCATGGGTGACTTTTGGGTTTGGGGAAATGCAAAGCATGTAGATAAGAAGTTGGCGCCTAGATATGTGTGAGTCCCAAAGGCCTACTTGATGGGGCACTGATGGATGAGCTGAAAGGAGCAGAATCTGCCTTGAGCTGACCTAGGCTTCCCGCTCCTCCGTGCTGGCCTTTACTTGGCGTGGCGGAGGCACGCAAGGCCCCTGGCTATCTCTGTTCCTCCTCTGGGCCACCCTCTGGGTTGCTTTCCACTGTAGGCCTGTCTCCTTGAGGTGACATCGTGGCTGCCTCTGCACCAGCCATCACATCTTGATACAGTGAAGTCTGATGTCAGGAAAAGGGAGTTTTTTTGTTTTGTTTTGTTTTTCTGGAGACAGGGTCTCCCTCTGTCACTAAGGCTTAAGTGCAGTGGGGCAATTGTGGCTTACTGCAGCCTTGAACTCCTGTGTTCAAGGGATCCTCCTGCCTCCGAAAGTGCTGAGATGACAGGCATGAGCCACCGTGCCTGGACAGGAAAAGGGAAATTTCTTTTTGCAACCTTTTGTCGGGGGCTGAAATCTTTCTGGAAGCTCTGAAAGACTCCTCTCTCTCTCATTAACTACCTCTAAGGCGTCATTAGGGTGCATCCCATGAAACCGGACGACTTCTGCATAGCCATTGCCTTCCATACCTCAGGCAGGGTCTTGTTAGAAGAAGTGCTATTGGGGAAACCCACCCCTGATATTTAACATGGGTTCTTTTCTGTTTCCCTGTGTGTCAGCTGGTCTGAGAAATAAAGGGAAAGAGTACAAAAGAGAGAAATTTTAAAGCTGAGTGTCCAGGGGAGACATCGCATGTCGGCAGGTTCCGTGATGCCCCCTGAGCCGTAAAACCAGCAAGTTTTTATTAGCAATTTTCAAAAGGCAGGGAGTGCACAAACAGGGTGTGGGTCACAGAGATCACATGCTTCAAGGACGACAAAAGATCACAAGGCAGGAGGTCAGGGCGAGATCACAAGGTCAGAGCCAACGTAGAATCACTAGTGAACGTCCACGTCCAGCTGTGCACGCATTGTCATTGATAAACAGGTTCAAGAGCAGAGAACCGGTCTGACTAGGATTTGCCAGGCTGGAATTTCCTAATCCTAGGAAGCCTGGGGGTGCTGCGGGAGACTGGGGCATGTTTCGTCCCTATCTACATCTGCATAAAGGCAGTTACTCCCCGAGCGGCCACTCAGAGGCCTTCTCTGGGAATGCGTTCTTTTCCCAGGGCTGTTAATTATTAATGTTCCTTACTGGGGAAAGAATTCAGCGATATTTATCTTACCCGTTTTCGGTAATAAGAGAAATATGACTCTGTTCTGCCTGGCCCACAGACAGTCAGGCTTTAAAGTTATCTCCCTTGTTCCCTGAAAATCGCTGTTATCCTGTTCTTAAGGTGCCTAGACTTCATATTATTCAAACACACATGCTCTACAAACAATTTGTGCAGTTAACGCAATCATCACAGAGTCCTGTGGCGACATACGTCCTCCCCAGCTTATGAAAATGACGGGATTAAGAGATTAAAGTAAAGACAGGCATAGGAAATCACAAGATTGGGGAAGTGATAAATGTCTGTGAAATCTTCACAATTTATGTTCAGAGATTGGAGTAAAGACAGGCGTAAGAAATCATATAAGTATTAATTTGGAGAACTAATAAATGTCCATGAAATCTTCACAATTTATGTTCTTATGCCGCGGCTTCAGCTGGTCCCTCCGTTCAGGGTTCCTGACTTCCCGCAACAAAGTGCCAGGCAGAGATTGTGTGGGCAGCCAGTCGTTTTTGCATATTTTGGGGTGACTGTGCAGACACTGCTGGACTGAGGAAGTTAGAGGGAGGAGGAAGCAGCTCTCGCATTCGCTGTTGCCTGGCGGGAGGGCTGTGATTCTCCTCCCTCCCCCACTTTCTGTCTCTCTCTTTCTCTCTCACACACACACACACACACACACACACACAGACACACACACGTTCTCCTGGGTTTCTTGGGCTGCTAACAGGATTGAATGTCTTGGTTCCCTGGTGTGCATTCACACTAGAGAGCTAAGTTAGTGAACATTGCTCACTGGGATAGAAGGAACGTACTGAGGATTAGAAGTCAGAATTCTTTTTTTTTTTTTGAGGCGGAGTCTCGCTCTGTCGCCCAGGCTGGAGTGCAGTGGCCGATCTCAGCTCACTGCAAGCTCCGCCTCCCGGGTTTACGCCATTCTCCTGCCTCAGCCTCCCGAGTAGCTGGGACTACAGGCGCCCGCCACCTCGCCCGGCTAGTTTTTGTATTTTTAGTAGAGACGGGGTTTCACCGTGTTAGCCAGGAGGGTCTCGATCTCCTGACCTCATGATCCGCCCGTCTCGGCCTCCCAAAGTGCTGGGATTACAGGCTTGAGCCCCGCGCCCGGCCAGAAGTCAGAATTCTTGAATCTGCAAATCTTTTTTTTTTTTTTTTGAAACAGAGTCTTGCTCTTGTTGCCCAGGCTGGAGTGCTCACTGTAACCTCAGTCTCCCCGGTTCAAGCGATTCTCCTGCCTCAGCCTCCCGAGTAGCTGGGATTACAGGCATGCTATTTTTTTTGTATTTTTAATAGAGACGGGGTTTCACCATGTTGGCTAGGCTGATCTCTAACGCCTGACCTCAGGTGATCCACCCGCCTCAGCCTCCCAAACTGCTGGGATTACAGGTGTGAGCCACCTCACCCAGCCTGCAAATCTTCTATTTTGTTTAGACACTAACTCCAGTCCTATAAATAGTCATCCAATATTTCCAATATTTCCAGTAAATGGTGCGGCTCATATCGATCTGCCTGGTTTCCTTACCGTGTTTGTTATGTTGCTGTGTAATGAGTTACCCACAAACTTAGCAGTGAAAACAACAGACATCTATTATCTCACACAGCTGAGGGTCAGGAATCCAGGAGTGGCTTAGCGGGTGATTCTGGGTGTCACATGGAGTCACATGGGGTCGATGTGTTGGCCGGGGGTGCAGTCGCCTGAAGCCTTGTGAGGGGGAAGGAGGGGCTCCCCCAGGCCTGGGAAGGGTGTGGCTGCCCCATCACGCTCTCTCCTCCACCAGGTTCACAGAAGTAAAAGCTGAGCATGTCAGGACTGAGCTGGGCAAACGGTTCCCACCTCTCAGTCCACAGCTTCCCACAGAGCACGAAGGGGCCGCACCAGGTCTGGGATGGGGCTGCGACCAGGCTGGGGGAGCGTCCTGGGCAAACTCTGCTGGTGACAGGTTCTTTGCGTCTGGTACCATGGGAGACGCACGAGCAGTGACTTTCACTTTATCCCACTGAGGCCTTGTGACCCTGAGCGAGAGTGCATTGGCCGGCACTCCTGGGGCTCTCCCTTAGTAACACCCCACCCCTGTCCCCGTGTGCTGTCGAGGGCCTCCAGGGGCCCCCCTTAGTAACACCCCACTCCTGTCCCCGTGTGCTGTCGAGGGCCTCCAGGGGCCCCCCTTAGTAACACCCCACCCCCATCCCCATGTGCTATCGAGGGCCTCCAGGGGCCCCCCTTAATAACACCCCACCCCGTCCCCGTGTGCTGTCGAGGGCCTCCAGGGGCCCCCCTTAGTAACACCCCACCCCTGTCCCCGTGTGCTGTCGGGGGCCTCCTGCCCCTCCAGGAGGTTTCCCAGGGCAACGCTCTTGTCCCTGGGTCCTTTGATCTCATCTCCCTGGTTTAGCCTTTGAACTCCTTCATTTCAGATTGGTAGGTTTCAGGCTGGAGACGTGGAGGGATGTGCCTGACTTCCTGGAGGATGAGATCAGCCCACCCCACAGCTCTTCCAGCATGGGGGCCCCGACCATGGGACCCGGAGCACCACCGTGTAGCAAACCTTGCTGCAGTTTGGAGCGAGTTTCGCGGGCGCCTGGCCTGTGCGGCAGGCTGGGTGGCTGTTCTCTGCTGAGCCCCACATGCAGGGCGTTTGCCTCTCTCGGAGACCTTTTAGGGATCTTTCTATTTCTAGCCCATGGCTGAGCCCAGGGTCAGCCTCACCGACTCGCCCCCAGCCTGGCTCCTGGGCACACTGGTGTTATGGGGAAGAAGATGTGGGCGCTCTCAGGTCCCCGGTCCCAGGGGTCCGTGCTGGGCGGGGCTCGCTGACCTGCATCCTGGCTGGCCCTGTGACTCTGCCTGTTTACAGTGAGCAGCTCCCGGCAGAAAGCTGCTTATTGGATTAGCCGGTGCCCCAACGGCAGAGCCCGCAGCCGTGCACAGGAGGAGGAACCCATGTGTATGTCCTGCTTCCGCATGCTCCTGGGGTCCCTTGAGTTGGTGCCTGTGGCTGGAAGGACAGTGCTCACCACGCAGGGGGCACCCAGGGGTGCCCGGCACCCACTTCCTGCTGAGCAGATGCTTTGGGTGGCCACAGCCCCTGCCAAGCCTGGGCAGCTCAGGCCAGCTCCTAATCCCTCCGCTTGAACTCGGCTCCTCACCCTTCGGCCAGGCTGACACCTGCTCCCTGCAGGCCCTTCTCACCGGCCTCAGGCAGCACAGGACCAAGGGCTGAAGATGCTGAGCAGCTACCCGGCCTGCCTCTTCTCAGGGATCTGTGTGGCCCTGCTGGCGGTGGCTTTGGCCTATTACTTCTACTGGTGAGCGAGGCCGGGGCCTGGGGGCCTGGACCATCCTGGGGGCTTTTACTGTGTGCTCCCCTCCTCTTCCAGCTCTGGACCATTCTCCATGTGTCAACAAACCCTGCCTAGCCCTTTGCAGGGGAACTCCTGGGAGGTAGGGAAGCAGGGGATGGCAGGAGCTCATTCTGATCCCACCTGGGGTCCTTGGGCGGCTCTCCCGTCCTTCTGCAAAGGGTTTTTTGTTTGGAACATTCCTGAAGGAGCTCAGAGGTTTCATACCGTCTGGGCGGTGTTCGTAGATGCCTGGCATGTCCTGGGAAGGACGAGTGCCTGATGCGTGGGCACTGACTCCCGTTGCCTCCCGAGGCAGGTGCTGTCGCAGTGGCTGATTTACATCGTGCTCTGCACCCTGAGCAGAAAATGCGTCGTTCCCATCAAAGTGGCATTGCTGTGTCATACCCATTGCCTGATGGGCTGGTTTATGGTGATCGCGGGCGATTTCCCGGCTGCCCTTGACCAGAGTCCCTGCCGGCTCTAACTGCAGAAGCTGAGAATCAGCAGGCGTCACAGATCACAGATCACGCTGGCCTAGGGTTTCAGAGCCTCGGTCCCAGCCCCGCTGTGTCTCCAGGCTGGGATTAGACGGGGTGTTTGTGCTCCGGGCCTCCAGTGCTCATTGGTAAAACGGGACACTGATGCCGTCTGCCCTGTTTCTGCAGACAGGGTCAAAGGGCACAGGATGCATGTCAGTCTCTGTCCGTGGGATGTGTGATGATGGTACCATGTGGTGCAGGGGGCAGCTGGAGGGACCCAAAACCCCGAGTCTGGGTGCCGACTTTATTTTCCAGAGCCAGAGAACAGGGGTGATTTCCTAGGAAGAGAGCACAGCTCCCCTGGAGGTTCCACTCTAGACTGTGTTTGTTTCTCTTGGTGCACACTTGGCCAGGAGCTGTTTCTCTCTGATCTGGAAGCTTTCTCTTCTATAGATCCGATTAATGCACCTCCATTGCTGACGGCGGGGAGGGTCACTGCAGGTAGCGCAGGCAGGAGGCTGCCCAGTCTTCCCCACTACTCAGTTTGTGTGAAAACAATTGATACTATTTACAAAGAGGTTTACCCAGTGCCAAAAGACAAAATCCTAAGGCTGAAGCAGGAGGATCCCTTGAGCTCAGGAGGTCGAGGCCACAGTGAGCTGTGATTGCACCACTGCACTCCAGCCTGGGCAACAGAGCGAGACCCTGTCTCTAAAAAACAAACAGAACGTAAGGGTGGAATTTAGGAGACGAATTAGCCCGGGAACTGGGGCCTCTGAGAGTCTGAGCGAGGGGGCGGTCATTGGTGAGGGGTGAGGGTTCCCAAGCCCCAGGAGCAACCACTCACTCATCCTCAACCTGGGGCCACCGCGAGTGTAACGGGGGCCACTGGCGTACACAGGGCAGGCTGACCCCGGTGAGCGGGCAACTCTGGCAGCTTCCACGGGCTGTTCCCGGCACCCGGCCGGAGGCAGGGTATCAAGTCATTTCTTGGGATTCAGGGCTGAGCTGTGCAGTTTTGCAAATGCTCACAATGATGGAAGACCTGTTACGTGCTGGGAAAAGAGCGCCTCTCTCTGGGAGAAGTGCGGCCTTGCTCCTGAGCAGCTGCTAGTAATTGGCTTATGCCAAGCCTCTCAGCGTCAGCCTGCTGACCAGGTGGCAGGGGACTGGCTGGGCCACCTCCTCGCCCACAGCATTTCCAAGGACGCGCATTTCTCATTTGCCGTCAGGTCTTCAGTAAGTCACCTGTGGAATTCAAGGCGTGGTGGCCTGCGCCGTGGCAGCGTACCCACAGGTACCATTTAGTTGCCCTTGCAGTGCGACCTGGGAGCTTCCGGAACCTGTGGGCTTGTGAGGTCCCTGTTGATCCCATTTGACCTGGAGGGCCACAGAGGTGGCTTGGCTTTTTTGTGGGGACAGAGATGTTGAGCCTCACGGTGGGTGCTGGACCCATAATAGGGGCGATTCTGCATAGGTGGCACCACAGGTCCGGGGAGGCCTTGCCAGCCCCCTCCCAGAGCAGGAAGGAGGGCTGGCCACCACATGGTCTCCACTCGCCAGGAGCCTGGGAGTCTGGCTGCCCACCCTACATTCACCACACGTGCACAGGCACCAGGCGACGGACAGCGGGGAGCCCGTGATGCCAGCTCTTCCTGGAGACGCCTGCCCCCGCGGTGGCCATTGGTGTCCAGTGTGTGACTTTCTGAGCATGGGATTCTGGACCAGGAACCCTCTGTGCTTGGTGCACAGTGAGAAGAACGGCTTCTCGTTCACCTTCTGAGACCTGCTCTTAATGGGCAGCAGGGGCTCCGAATGCTGAGAAAACCCCACAGGCGGCGGCTGGGTGCCCGGCCCTGCAGCCACGCCTGCCAGCGGTTGCCCTAGGGTGCAGCAGTCGCCCTGGGCTGCTGTGGTCAGGTGGGGTCTTCTCTTTAGCCTCCTTTGACGGCTCACTTGGCAGGAGAAGAGTGGCGGGGCGGTGCCATTGCCTCATCTGGGCTCAGGGAGACCTGGCAGGACCTCTGTTCTGTCTCCCATCACCTGCGTTTTATAAAGAAAAAAAGCCGTCCTGGCAGCCCTTGCAGCCCTTGCCTGTTGGAGATGGAGGAAGATAGGCCGCGGGGCCCCGTGCATCTGGCATTTCCACAATGGAGGGAGGGAGGCCCGCTCCCCAGGGCCAGGTGGCCAGGGTGCGCGGTCATCCTGGGACAGTATTTTCTTTTTTTCTTTATTTTTGGGATGGAGTCTTGCTCTGTCGCCCAGGCTAGAGTGCAGTGGTGTGATCTCAGCTCACTGCAAGCTCTGCCTCCTGGGTTCATGCTATTCTCCTGCCTCAGCCTCCTGAGTAGCTGGGACTACAGGCACCCACCACCACACCCGGCTAATTTTTTGTATTTTTAATAGACAACATTATTTTTAATAGAAACAGGGTTTCACTGTGTTGGCCAGGATAATCTCGATCTGACCTCGTGATCCACCCACCTCAGCCTCCCGAAGTGCTGGGATTACAGGCGTGAGCCACTGCGCCCGGACAGGACATCATTTTCTACTTGTAAACCAGAAACCTCCTTCCTCCCTCCTGCCCTCCCATAGGATTTTATTGATCGCCTACTGTATACCAGGCACTGGCTAAGCCCTGCCCGCACAGTGGTGAGCAGGCAGTCCCCACCCTCCTGGGGCTCAATTTCCCAGAACCCTCAAGAGAAAGCCAGTCCTCAGGTGTCAGCAAGTTTCACGTTCGTTTGGCTTCGGCTTCGGCCATTCCTGCCTCCAGGCCACGCTGAGAGTCTGCTGGGGCGCCTTGGTTCCCTGCGTCCATCCTGCCAGGCCTCAGCTGCCACCGCCTGCATCCCAGAGGAAGGGGGCTGCAGCTGCATCCCTGGGAGGTTGGAGTCGGGGTGGGGCAGGCCTCATGCTGTTGGTGCAGGATGGGTCATAGCAGTAGAGGCAGCTTATTGCCACATCAGGAGAGGCCGGAGCGTTTACAGCAAGGCCAGAAGCCTGCGCTGTGTTTAAAATCAGGGTGAGAGGGAGACAGGGAGGGAGTGTTCCACTGCCTGAACCACTTTCCCGCCACATGCGTCTTTCACCTGGAGTGGGGGGCGAGTGCCTGGGCCTGGTGGCGGCAGCTTCAGGAGGGTTCTGGGAGGCTGCCTCAGGAAGCAGGGGTCCTGGCGGAGCGGGGCATTCTCCTGGGCCCCCTGAGGACAGCAGCATCCACTTCAGGCGCTGCCTCTCTAAGGAGCCACACCTCCCTCTCAGGTCAAGTATGAAAACGAGCCGTAGCATCACGTGTACCAGGGCCCCAGCATTTCACCCACCTTGCAGAATCTGCCCCAAATGTCACAACCCTCCCCCACTCGGAAATGCAGGCTGGAGGCCCCGGCCCTTGCCGCTCTGGAGCGATGGCTATTTCAGGCTCCAGGAGGCTGCCGAGTGGTTCCCGGGCTGGCCCTGCATTGCGGCTGGGCAGGGGCCACATGTCCCTCCCCCTGGGCCCTGGTTGCCTGGAATCTAGAGCAGAGAGAGAGAGGGAAGGCAACAGCGTGGCCTGTACATTCCTGCCTGCGGGTGCTGGCCTCGCTGTCCCTGGGCGCTCCCTGTGGACTCCAGGGCCCTCTTTCCTGGAGAGGAGGCCACGGGAGTAGGCGCGAGCAGATCCGGGTGGCCAGCAAGGCCGCCCCTCCTCCTAAGTGGCACTGATTGACAGGTGAGAAAGATGGAGGCTTGTTCCCCAGAAAAGCACAGAAAACCAGGCTTGTTCCTCAGACAGACGGATGTGCCAGGAGGCAGGAAGGGGGACGGCTGCACTCAGCCTCTGTGCAGTGGGATTATTAGTGACAAATTCCAGAACAAAACTTGGGTTTCATCTCAGCTTTCTGGGGATTTGGGGAAAGCAGAAGAAAAGAGGAAGCCCAAGAGGAGGTCAATACACCGTGCCAGGAAATGAGGAGAAGCTCAGATGTGCAGTGTCAGTGCTTTTCCATGAGTCACCTCTTACCTCTAGAACAGCGAGTACAGGAGGCGTCCAGGTGCATCCACATGCCCTCAAGGGCTCCCCTCCCCAGCCCGCCTGGAGGCACCATCACTGACTCAGCTCGGGTAGGCAAGGGTCCCTCAGGGTCCACCACTGGGATTGACGCCAAATCAGGTCCTTTCTCAGAAGCCCAGAGGGCAGGCAGAGCCGCAGCCACAGTTTGGAGGCATCTGCTGGGCTAGCGCAAGTTTTAACGGCACCTGTGACAAGGTGGGGCAGCGTGGGTGGTCCTGCGGGTGGTGGTTTGCATATGCGCACGTCCAGCCAGCTCTGTTTTCCAGGCTGGGGACTATGGTGACAGGAAGTAAAAAGCCTGCGGTTTGGCCTACCGGGTGCCCGGGTCGTCCTGGGGTCGCACCTCAGCTACCAGGCTTGTGGGTTCTGTGTGCGATTCCAGGGGAGACCCACAGCCCATCGCACACCTGACAGCCGTCACCCTAAAGAAAATTCGACTGAACTCTGTGCACTGGGGACAGTCTTCATTACACATTTCATTTCACTTCACGTTTTATTGGTCTGAGTAATGGTTTAGAAACCATCTTTTACTTCAGAATGTTTGTGCGGCTGAGGTTTTCTAAGTTTATATCCGGACAGGGCGCCGTAATGATCGACGACAGCCGAGGTGCAGGGAACCCTGATTCTGTGGCTCAGGACAGGTCTGGCCTTTCTGAGCCCCGTCCCCGCAGAGAGCCCCCTTCCCAGGCACCCGTGTCTCGGGTCGCCGCTGGCCCTGTGAGGTGACACTCCGCAGCTCTTGCGCTGTGCAGGCCAAGGTGGCTGTTCTGAAATACACTCAGTTTATTCCATCTTGAATCAATGCCTTTTTTCAAATCTGTGGCTCAGGGTGCCTGTTGAATGACAGATGTGGCATTTGAATCTGTAAATAATGAGTACACCTTTAAGGTCCACACACTCTGTTTAAAACCTTGTGGAATGCCTACATCATCTCAGGTTTGCACAGAGGCAAGGCTTTGTCAGGACTCATCCCCAGGCAGCCCTGTGGGCACCTGGTAGGGGCTGGACGGGGGTCACAAGGAGAAGCCAGCAGGAGGGTGGGCCCTCCACCTCGTCCCCGCGGGACTCCCTGCTCTCCCCAGACACACTCAGCCTCCACCGGGACTCAGGGGTTCCAGCCAAGCTCCTCTTACCAACCATGCCCCGTGACTGCCTCAGGGACAAAAAGGCTCAGTCCCATCCCCCTGCAGGCCCCATCTCTCCCCAGCTTCCAGTTGGCTGTCCTGCAACCTCAGGTCTCTGATGGGATGAAGCAAAGTCGAGAACTTACGGTTTGTTTGGCTTTATTCTCGTGAGAGTGGGAGTGACAAACTCTCTACATCCCCAGCAGAAACCAGAATTTCACCTCCTACAAAGCTTGGTAAATTACAAAATATAATGAAAAGTGCATGAGGCTGCGCGGTGGCTCACACCTATAATCCCAGGACTTTGGGAGGCCAAGGTGGGTGGGTCACCTGAGGTCAGGAGTTTGAGACCAGCCTGGCCAACATGGCAAAAACCCTTCTCTACTAAACATACAAAAATTAGCCAGGAGTGGTAGCCTGCGCCTATAATCCCAGCTACTTGGGAGGCTGAGGCAGGAGAATCACTTGAATCCAGGAGGCAGAGGTTGCAGTGAGCTGAGATCACGCCACTGCACTCCAGCCTAAGGACAGAGCAAGACTCAGTGTTTAAAAAAAAAGTGCATGAGACATTGATGACCAGTTTAATGAGCAAGTATGCAGCAAATGTCCGTCTGTTTCTGTAGAGTAAAAGTTGTTGTTATAATGCATAGTTCCTTGTAAGAAAATTATGTGCAGGTCAACTTAGTTGTGACTGTTTTATGTGTGCGTGCATGTGCATGTGCATGTGTGTGTCTACAAGGGCGTGTGTGTGTTTTGGAGTGTGGTCCCCACAAATCTGCCCCTACCCTTGGAAAATGCTCTTCTGCCCTGGCACATGGCCGTGCCCTGATGTAGGAAGCGCCTGCTGTGCCCTGCAGGCCGGCAGACTTGTCACAAGTCTATTGTGTAGTCATCAGGCCCTGGGAGCTTTCCACATCCCTCCACCTCCCACCAGCATCACCACTCTCAGGCCAGTGAGACCGTCACAGCACCCCAGAGAAGACAAACTCTGGAGCTCAGAGAGCTGGGGTAGGTGATGGCAGGGTAGGAGGCTGGAGGTCCTTAGCCAGCAGCCTTCCCACCCCGGGCCTCCAGCACCCCCATCCTCCCCTCGTCCTGCCCAGCTCCACCCTCCTCCCTGCCCTCTTCCTGCCAGGGTTTGCAGTTTACACTGGCAGTGATGCAGTGGCAAGCACAATTTGGGGAAATAACTCTGGGATCCTGGTCTTTCGTTCCCATTCCCGGTGAGACGGTACCTGGGGGGAGCTTCTCGCCCTCTTCGGAAGTGGCCTGGGGGTCTGGGACTGCCGATCCAGCCCAGAGCTGCAGCCAGGAGAACGTGCGACTGTGTGGGTCTCATAAGAGAGACCTACCAGGGCTACCAGGCGGAGCTTCTGTTTGGCCTCTGCCTGCTGGAATGATGCCCCCAGCATCTCCAGTGAGGCCTGGAAATGTCGCAGTCTCCTCTTCACTGACTCCAAAGTCACTTCCATCTCGGGCCCATCCAGTGTCTGTCGGGGCCTTGATTCTGAGACGAGACGGTTTCCTGAAGTGCTCCGTGGACTCTCTTTCAGGAGTGCCGTTGTTCTCTCAGGAACTTTAAACGGAGGTGGCACGTAACGAGTGTGGACTAAGAAGCCATATGCTGCTGTTGCTTTTTTTTTTTTTGAGATGGAGTTTCAACAAAAACCACCTCCCGGGTTCAAGTGATTCTCTTGCCTCAGCCTTCCGAGTGGCTGGGATTGTAGGCGCCTGCTACCACACCCGGCTAATTTTTTGTATTTTTAGTAGAGATGGGGTTTCACCATGTTGGCCAGGCTGGTCTCAAGCTCCTGACCTCAAGTGATCTGCCCACCTTGGCCTCCCAAAGTGCTGGGATTACAGGCATCAGCCACCGTGCCCGGCCTGTGCTGGCTGTTTCTCACAAATGTATGTATGTTGAATATGAGCCATTTGCTTAGAAAGCATTGATCAAGCATTTGTGTTCTATGCCAGGCCCACGTGAGTAAGAGTCATAGCTATCGATGTAAGGTGTGTTTTTGGCCAAAGGTAACAGAGATAGTGATTTGAACACTGTTACCTCTTGTCTTCCCCGCCTCTTGAAGAGGGCAGCTGCTGGTGTGACCTCAGCTGCTCCCCAGACCCTAAGGGGACCTGGGACCTTCCACCTTCTACCACCAGTGTTAGTCTTCTGTCCTTCTACCAACAGTGTTGGTCTTCTGTCCTCACGCCTATGGGCTTCACGCTCCCATAGTGGCTCCTGTATCTTCAGACACTGCCTCCTCACTGAGGGAGGGAAGAACAACAAAGGGGATGACCAGAGGTATTTGTTTCTTGTCTTAGGAAAGCAAAAGCCTCCCTTAAAGCCCCTGCAGACTTCTCCCTGGCTGGACCCAGGGCGCATGCCCATCCCCATCCCATCCCATCCCTGGATCACTTGCTCAGAGAGGGGATGGGATTACCTTTATGGCTTAGATCTGGGCTGGGCTTCCCTCCCATATTCAAGTGTGTGTGCTGCCATGATAGCAGGAGGTTCTGCTACCAGCAAAGGGGGTGGTGGCAGGTAACCCACGGTGATTTGCATGTTGCAAAAGGCAGGGTTCTGTTGTCCAGAATTGGAGGAGTGGTTTTAGGTATGTCATATAATTGTGCCTTTAAATCCATTGGTTGAGAAAATAGGCAATGCTAAAAGATTCTCATGAACCTAGCAGTGGTTTTAAGTTAATTTTGTATTTTATTTATTTTATCAGTATCTAAATACAGTAGAAATGGAATGGATCATGTGAGATGTGTGTTGTTGACTAACCTGTAGTCAGTGCTTAGTGCACATGGGATCCAAGTCCCCAAACAGTAGCTGCAGATCCACACCCTGCTCCGGGTGCGGAGGTGCTCTAGACAGCTGCTCCTAGTCAGTGGAGCATCGACTCTTTAGTCTCAATTGTTGGTCTGCATGTCTGCTGATGAGTTAGTACTGTGCTATTTTAATTATTGAGGTTTTCTAGATGTTGTAATACATTTTAAGGCTATTTTCCTGTTTTTTTTTTCATGATTTTCCTGGCTTTTCTTTCCTGTTTATTTTCCAAATGAACTACAGAATCAGCATGTCTAGTTCTGGGGCTGGGGGGAAGCTTTTGCTATTTTAATTAGGATTCAATTATATATTTAAATTTATCATTTATGTATTACAATCTAACAAACCACCTCAAAATGTATCAATTTGAAACAACCGCCATGTGGAGGGCCCTCAATTCTGTGGGTCAGCAATTTGGGTTGGGCTCAGCAACATGGTTCTTCTGCTGGTTTCCCCTGGGGTCACTGGAGTGGCTGCTGTCAGCTCATGCTGCCTGGAGAACCTCAGGTGGAATGGTCGATTTCTGGTTCATTTCTGCTCCATGTGGGCCCACCTTCTGGCAGGCTGGCCTAAGCCACCACCTCTGATGGCCACAAGGGTCTAAGGGAGTGGCAAGGCTCTAAAGACTGGCTTGGAAATCCTGTGACACCACTGCTACCACATTCTATTGATGGGGTGAGCTCTGAAGCCAGCCTGGGTTCAAAAGGGTGGGGAGTAGACTCTGTGTCTTGACAGGAAGGGCTGCACGTTGCCAAGGGCATGTGTGCAGGGAAGGGATGGTTGCAGCCTGGTCACACAGGGTTTTTCCATTTGTTCAGCTCTGCTTTTGTATCTTTCAGGATGTTCTGTGTTCCTCATAGAGGCTTTCTTTCCTCTGAAGCTTGTAGTTAGATATTTTTTCTTTGTTTTTGCGATCTGCACTCTCCTTCAAGATACCTCCTGCTTTTGTGTGTTCCTGTGGAGGTGTGGTCTGCTGGGTCCCTCTCCTTGGCTCCTGAACACACAAAGAGATAATATATCCATGTCCTCCCAAGCTGTAAGCACTTGCGCTGGGCTGTGAACTTACATCCCACTTGCTGTAGAAGGCAGCCCCGCCCCTAAACTTCCAGTTCCCTCCTCTCCCGCCTGCCTGAAAGGCACCAGCCAGGCAGTCTCGGAAGCCGTGTATTGAATGAAGGTGGTGGAGCCCCCAGAGCCTGGGCCCAGATGACCACATGGGACAGAGCCGCCACTGACCTGGAGCCATTAAGGGAGCAAGAGATAAACTCTGTGATCATCTTGGTCTCTTCTGACTGATTTAGAGGCCACTGCAGTCTGCGTGTTGTATGTTATTCCCATCAGCATCACTATCAACTCTTGTTTCTGTTGCAGTGGATTTGGATTCTCCTGGGTATTGAGGCCACACAATCGTCTTCACAGACTGACAGTTTCACCTTTTCCTACCAGACTTTTAGGGTCCTGCTAATTCCAAATGCTGATAAGGTTGGGCTGGCAACGATTTCATATTTTTCAGGCTTATGAAAAGATAAGGTGGTCTCTATAAGTGAATTTACCCAAGAACTGAAGTTTGCCCTTTAAACCTCAAAATAGGATTGTGTTTGTTTCATCTAAAATTTTACTTGAATGCTTAGTAGTACCTTTGCTGCTCACCAGACTTCTCAGATAGTGTGCTGACTATGACACTGCCCTCTCTCAGCATTCTGGCAAGGTCAGTGTGGGCCACAGTCGCCACATTGTGTGCTCACACGTGATGTCATTGAGAGCCTACAACCATGCCCCCGGTGCTCAGTGGCCTCCAAGGGGCCTCATGTACTGGGCTCATTTCTGCCCCAGGTGGTGCTGTCAGCAGCATGACTGCCTTCTGCAAGCCCCTCATCCCCATTCCCCAGCCCGCACTTCCAATGAGCCGTGGGCCAGGAAACCAGCCCGTCACACTTGTCTATGCTGCATTTAAAGTGGGAGGAAGGAGGACCCAATGCGGGGCCCGAAAAGTCCACCGTGAGTGAAGTCTCTTTCCTTATGGGACACCTAGGCCGGCTACTCAGAAAGTGTGTCTGGTTTATTTCCGGGTTCTTGGCGGTGTTCTGAATAGTAAGCATTGCCACCTAAATGAAGACCCTTTGAGATATCGCTGTGTCTCTACTGTTCCTGATGGTGGACTTTCTCCTCCAGCATCTCCTGACGGTACAGTGGAGCTTTCCCCAGCACGCCGAGAGCCAGGGCTCACTGCGGTCCCCTCCTGTGCAGCCGGCACACAAGGCCCTCCCGTGCCACCACCTCCCAGGGGCCAAGTCTGCTCGGCCCACTACACCAGAGCACTTGGGTGTGGGGTGGGTGGGACAGAGAAGGAGAAGGGGGGAAGGAGGGAGCTGACAGCTGTTTCTCAGTTCGCCATTATGGACTTGGATTTGGATCACTGAAATCCATGTGCAACTAAAACGTTATCTTGATCCCACAATTCAAAACTCCCGTCTAGAGCATCAGAAATGATGTACTTCTGGCATCCTGAAATGTCTTTCTCCTCCACCAACTGCTGTCTGCTGAGAGCTCGCCTTTCTTTCGGAAGGGCGGCTCGGGCAGGGCAAAGGGAGGCTTCCAGGGTTTGGGAGCGTCTGCTGATCCCAGGATAGTTGTTAGTAGTGACACCTTTTTCCTAGACCCCAGGACCCAAGGATAGCAGGTCCCACCCCAGCTCTGCCCAGCTCCTGCCCCTGCACAGAGCAGGACGCCAGTTGGGGTGGGCATTCTGTGGCATTTTGGGAAGATGGTGCTGTATTTCGGAGGCAGTGCCATCTCCTCTGGGGGATTTCGGTGCTGGTGGCAGAGGCATGAAAGGCTCACGGATAGAGGAACTGGTGTTGACCCCTCATAGAGACGAAGTCACCGTCCTGTGTGTGCAGAGAAAACCAGGGACTCCTCTGCTCAGAAGGAAGAAATGGCGGGGCCTAGCGGGCCTGGCAGCGGTGTGGAGGTGGTGGGCTTGGAACTGTAGTTTCCATTCCATAAAAAGGCGTCATCGGAAAGGTTGGGGTTTTTGGCAAAGAAGGGGGGTCCCTGGGGAGACTGCGTGTGGGTGAGAGCTTCTGCCTGGCCGGTTCTGGAGGAAGAGGGTCACAGGGACCAGCGACGGGAGGAGGGTCACATGCTGCGGCGAAGGACCTGGGACTGGGGTGGGGTGGGCTGGATGGCGGAACACGGGGATGGGCCCGTACCTCTCCAGCTACGGATCTGGGATGAGGCAGCCTGTGAGTGCGCTTGGGCTGTGTGACGGCACCAGAGGCGGGGCTGCAGCTGCAGGCCTTTGTCTTCCTGTGGTCCTGGAGGCTGCACGTCCAAAAGTCAAGGATTCCTTCCGAGACTTCTCACGTGGGCTCTGACTGCACACAGTCTCCCCTTTTCATAAGGATACTGGTCACGTGGAATCAGGGCCCATCCTAATGATACCATTTTAAGAGCCCTTTCTCCAAATAAGATCACATTTCAAGGACCTGGATGTTACCTTTGTGGAAGGAACTCAGTTCACCCTAACAAAAGGTGACAGAGTTGGGTGTGGGCGTGTGGGGCTGGGCTCTGATTGGCAAGCAGTGCTCTGCCCCTGCCCAGACAGAGGCAGCCTCGTCCCTCACTTTTGCTCCCCTGATCTAAGAAGGTGCAGACCCTGGTAGCTTGTGCAGGGGCCATGACAAAACCCAAGAAGCAGCCGTCACACCCCAGGACTGAGATGCGCTGACGCCAGGCTTCCAGGCGACCTACACCTGTTGTTTAATGAAGGGACTCAGAAGCAGCTCAGTGTCCTCGGCATCTTGGTGGTGTCTGAGCAGCCGTGGAAAGTGCCATGGGGACTGGAGAGGCCCACTGTCCCACCTGCCGGCTAAGGCATCCAACCCCAGACATCAGATGGAGCCCCAGAGGTCCACGGACCCCTGGAGGTCCCACCCTGTGTGGCTCTTCTCTCCCAGGCGTTCTCCAAGGGTGCTGGGGGCCTGTCCGGGCTGCCTGCTGCAGTCAGGGTGTCGGTGGTGCCACCATCACCAAGTGAGAGGAGGTTCCGCGTCGCTTGCCAAGTGGCTTTTTGTGCCTCCGATGGGATGTGGCAGGAAGCACCCAGTGGCTCTGCCGTGCATTCTTGACCAGAAATGTTGAACCTGAGTTAATTGTGAGGAAACGGACAAATGCAGGCTGTGGGGCACGCTGCAGAGAGCTGCCTCAGCCTCTTCAACACCATCAGGCCAGAATAGGCGGGGAGTGTCTCGGGGAAAGGGGGCAGAGAGACACGCCATCCAAATGTATGTGTGTCCCCACGGGGCCCTGCGTCCCCAAAGCTAGGAAGGTCGTCTGGGGACAGTTGGTGAAATGGGAACAGGGACGGGATGTTTGGCAGTGTTCTGTCGGTGTTCGTTTCTTGGGTGTGCTGATGGTGTCCTAGTGAGCAGACTGTCCTGATTCGTAGGAGATGTGGACGGACATGGGAGAGAGTGTCGTGACGTAGCCCGGGAGACCTTTTTAGCGTAAAGCCTGTGCGTAAGAAATATGCAAGTGAGTTTAGATGTTCATACATATTTCACTGCAGAATATTAGTTTAGGGTGATCAATAAAAGACTTTCAACTCTAATGTCAAGCAAAAGAGACTTTTGATATATTCCACAATGATAAAACCCCGTGGAAGAAGGGCAGTGGGAATGCAGATTCCAGGAGCAAATGGAATGAAGCCAGCTGTTCAGAAGAGCTTTTTTTGTGGGGTTTGAAAATTGGTGCCAGTGGTGGCTGTGAAATCATGATGGCGTTTAGGTTCTACTAGCTACATTGGAGAGAAAGAAAAAAGCTACGCTTTACAAAGCCAAAATCTACAATATGCCAGACTTTACACCCCTTGCATATTTAAACTTGGGCTTAAAAATGTAGAAGTTGTCCAGGTGCAGTGGCTCATGCCTGTAATCCCAGTGCTCTGGGAGGCTGAGGCCGGAGGATCACTTGAGCCTAGGAGATCAAGGCTGCGTTGAGCCATGATGGCATCGCTGCCCTCACTACAGCCTAGATGACAGAGCAATATCCTGTCTCTATAAATAAATAAATAATAAAAATCTAGACGTCAACTTCACATTGCCTGGGGATATATAATTTTCTAAAAATCACCTTAATGGGCTCACGAGCAAATGCTTTTGGGGGCCACTGAGTCCAGGCCCCTCCCAATGCTCTCCTGCTCTGCCAGCCCGAAGGACTTTGAAGCTGGAGACGGGGACCCGTGTGGCCGAGCAGGGCACCTTCCTCACCATCACCCTTCTGCAGGGAGGGAGGCGGCCTCTGCCCACTGCCATTGGAGGTTTGCGCAGTCACGTTTATCAAGGAGGTCCAGGTGGGCTGGGTGCGGGGAGGCGGAACAGCGTACCTGCGAGGTCTGTGAGTGAGTCTACACTGCTGGCTGGACAGAGACGTGGGGCGATGGCCCAGGGAAACTGTGTTGGGCATTCTTGCTGGGGCAGACAGGCGGGAGAGCCCCCTGAGTTCTGCTGGCTGGAATGAAGCAGGTGAACAGCAGATGTTCCTTGGAATGGAGCCTGGTCCACAGTAAGTGATGAAGACATGCGTTTTGACTCTAGGACCTCCAGGAGGTAGAGGTTGATGATCCAGCCAGGTGGCCTTCAGCGAGGGAGCACGTCAGAATGCTGTGGGCCATGCAGACCGCTGGGGGGCACTGTCCCAGGTGTGGCCGTGGGCCACAGAGCAGGGTGGTGGACTTGCTGCTAGAATTGGGCTCCAGGGCTGAAGCCAGCCCCTCTGATCTGGCCTTGGCCGGCTCCGTTCACCCTTTTTGAGACTTCCTGCTGCAGAGTGGAGCTGGACCCGAGACGCCAGAGTTCCGGGGGCAGTGAGTGCTGTGTGGCACCTGGGCCAGGAGAAACGTGTGCCAGAGGGCAGGCATGGGCTCTCCAGAGAGTCTGTGTAGACTTTCTAGCCCAGAGGTTCAGGTGATGGGCCAGGGACTGGCCGCTTTGTGACCCTGAGGATGGTTGATAAAGTGGATTCTCGAGGGGAAGCTGCGTCCACACAGAGGCTGGGACGTGCATGTGTGTCATGGCTCTGTCTGGCCCCCAAAGGCTGGGTGCTGGCTGCCTGTCAGCAGGGAGCATATCACCGTGGCACGTCCATGCCTTGGAGGTTACTTGCAGCCACGGCTGCGCCCCTGGGTGCTGTCCCGGGCCGTCTCAGAAGCACTGCGCTGGACCGGCTGGGCCAGATGCCATGGGATTCTGTGTTTGTGAACCACTAGAAAAGGTAAATTAACCGATGAAGCTGGAAAGCCGATCCGCGTTGTAGTGCTGGGTGGGGAAGGACGTGGTTGGAAATGTTCTCTGTTGCAGTGTGGTGGGGTCACAGGTGGCTCAGCTTGTCAACACCCATCACACTATGCGCGGAGTAGCAAGCCCATCTGAGTCGTGTGTGAACTATCCCTGGATGAAGTTCTCTTTTTTTGAGACGGAGTTTCACTCTTGTCACCCAGGCTGGAGTGCAGTGGTGTGATCTCAGCTCACTGCAACCTCCACCTCCCAGGTCCAAGCGATTTTCCTGCCTCAGACTCCTGAGTAGCTGGGATTACAGTCACCCGCCACCACACCCGGTGAATTTTTGTATGTTTAGCAGAGATGGGGTTTCACCGTGTTGGCCATGCTGGTCTCCAACTCTTGACCTCGAGGGATCCGCCTGCCTCAGCCTCCCAAAGTGCTGGGATTACAGATGTGAGCCACCGCACCCGGCTGAGAATCTGATTTTTAAAAATAAACTTCGTGACTGGGCGCGGTGGCTCATGCCTGTAATCCCAGCGCTTTGGGAGGTCGAGTTGGGCGGATCACCTCAGGTCAGGAGTTTGAGACCAGCCTGGCCAACATGGCAAAACCTCGTCTCTACTAAATATACAAAAATTTGCTGGACATGGCAGTGCATACCTGTGGTCCCAGCTACTCGGGAGGCTGAGGCACGAGAATTGCCTGAACCTAGGAGGCAGCAGTGAGCCGAGATGGTGCCACAGCACTCTAACCTGGGCAACAGTGTGAGAATCTGTCTCAAAAAAAAAAAAAAAAAGGTCAGATTCTTGTACTTTGCGCCCTAGCAATGGAATCAGCGCAGGTCTGCTGTGGAGCCCGGGCATCTGCTTCTTAGAGCATCACAGCTGATGTGCCGGCCCTCAAGTGGGCTTCTCGGGACCCTGTTTCTTCTGGGCCAGTGTGGAGTGATGTGTACCCCTGGGTGAGGACCACCTGGTCTCCTGGGGCTCTGCTCTGTGCCAAGTGGGGGCCAGGTGATGGACTGCAGGGCGGCCCCCACCCTGTGAAACTCAAGGTCTGGTTGAATACATCATCTCTAGCTCAAGAAAGGCGTTCTGAGACAGCAAGCCTGGTCCGGCCCACGTGTCTGAGGCTCTGCTCTCAGGGACCTCTGCCCATCCTGGGGGGCTGCAGTGTGTCTGGGTGAGCACTGACTTCTGAGCCTCGCTGCCTGCACTGGCACTGGCTCTACTGCTGACTCCCTGTGTGGCCCCACACGATGCACTAAGCCTCTCTGTGCTCCTGTTTGCTCATCTGTCAACTGGGGCAGTGATGGCGTCCTGCTGGGGTTGTCTGAGTCTGGGAATGCGTGAAAGGTGTTCGACGCAGACCGTGGAACAAGTTAAGCCCCTGAAAAGTGTTTTTGTTCCCCCCTTGTCTTTTCTGTCCTTTCTCTGTGGGGTAATAATTTCCTGTTGCCGCTTTAATGAATGAGCCCACAGCGTGGTGGCATAAAACAGTAAAACTTGACCCCACAGTGTGTGGAGTCAGCAGTTCAGAAGCGACTTAGCTGAGTGCCCTGGGGTTGCAGGTGAGCTGATGCCAGGGCTGGGCTCATCTGAAGGTTTGACCAGGGCCAGAGGGCCTGCCTCCCGGGCAGCCCCCTCAGGGGCATGAGGTCAGCCCCTTCCACGCGGGCAGGACCTGCCGCTCACACACCCTTGTGCTGTGGCCATCCTGGGAGCAGAGCCAGGCAGAAGCTGCCCTTTCTGTGACCCAGCCTTGACAATCACATAGCACATTTCTGCAAGGCTGTTCATCAGATGCAGTGACCAAGTCCCGGCCACAGTCAGAAAGGGAAGGAGGACCCCCTCCACCTTTTGTGGGGAGGGGCGGAAGCGTTTCGGGCCCATTTCTAAACCATGACCAGAGCTCTTGTCCCCACGGTATCTGGAGAGCCAAGGGCCCAGTGTCCGGGAGAGGTGACTTTTGATGCTCCAGATTGAGAACGTCCAAGGGTGGTGGGAGCGACACTGGCATCGGTGGCCCCTGAGTGCCCTTCAGGCAGCGCCCGTAAATCCCCGACAGGCGGAGGCCGGGGGCCTGCATGGAGGGCGCTCCGTGGAGTCAGGACAGTGGGTTTCCCGGGCGGTTGGGGTGGGCGTCCATGGAGAGCCTTGCTCTGGGTGTAAGAATGGCCGCAGTGGGGGCAGCCGGTGGCGTGGAACAGGGGCCGCCCTGGGAATGTGGAGGGCCAGCTGGTGCCACTCCAGAGCCTGCGCCTGTGCCCGCCATGGGAGTGCACTCGGTGCCCTTCCAGAGGGCCAAGTCAGGGGCTGGCAGCACCGCCAGCCTGACTGCCAGGGCTTCCACCTCCACGCGGGGGTCTCGGGTTTCCCCCTCCACGCGGGGGCCGCGGGTTTCCCCCTCCAGGCAGGGATCGCCGGTTTCCCCCTCCACGCAGGGGTCTCGAATTTCCCCCTCCACGCGGGAGCCGCCGGTTTCCCCCTCCCCCCGGGGGCCGCAGGTTTCCTCTTCCACGCAGGGGTCACGGGCCGCTCAGTAGCAGTGCTGCTGAGAGTGGGGGCTGCCAGCTTCCCCGCTGAAACTGCGAGCTGTGCGTAGAAGGAAAGGGGGAGCCGGTGGAGCCCCTGGGGAGTCGCTCCTTGCCTGCGGGAAACCAGAACAGAAATCTTTCAAGCTTAAAATACGCACACGAGCGTGGGAGTGAAAAGCATGGATCCCTACACCGAGGGGTTCCTGAGGCCTCCCGGCTCTGTTTGCAGAGATTTATTGTGCAGTTTGGATCTTTTAAATGAGATACTAAATCAAATAAAAATTGTGGTGCCTTCACCTTGAGTTAATCACTCTCAATATTTGGGTGTATTTCTTCTAGTCTTTCCGTTTTTCTTTCTGGTTTGCATGGAAGAGTGTGTGTGTGTGAGTGTGGCATGTTTATGCCTGTGGTGCGTGTTGTGTGAGACTGTGGTGCATATGAGTGTGCATGGGGTGGGGGGATGTGTTGCAGTGTGTGGTGTGTGGTACAATGTGTGTGTGTGTCGTGTGTGTGGTTTGCAGTGTAGCATGTGTGTGGCATGTGTGTGGTTTGCAGTGTGCTGTGTTTGTAGTGTGTGGTTTGTGGTGTATGTGGTGTGTATGTGGTTTATGGTGTGGTGTGGTATATATAGTGTGTGTGTGGTGTGTGTGGCATGTTTGCGGTGTGTGGCGTGTGTGGGGTTTGTGGTGTGTGTGGCGTGTGTGTGGTTTGCAGTGCGCTGTGGTGTGGTGTGTGTGGGGTTTGTGGTGCACTGTGTTGTGTGGCGTGTGTGGGGTTTGTGGTGTGTGTGGTATATGGGGTTTGTGATATGTGTGGTGTGTGGGGTTTACGGTGTGCTGTTGTGTGTGGCATGTGTGGTTTGTGGTGTGGTGTGTATGGTTTGCAGTGCACTGTGGTATGTGGTGTGTGTGGGGTTTGGGTGTGCTGTGGTGTGTGGTGTGTGTGTGTGGTTTGCGGTGCGCTGTGGTGTGTGGCGTGTGTGTGGTTTGCGGTGTGGTGTGTGGGGTTTGCAGTGCGGTGTGTGTGGTTTGTGGTGCGCTGTGGTGTGTAGTGTATGTGTGGTTTGCAGTGGGTGTGTGGTTTGCGGTGTGGTGTGTGGGGTTTGAGGTGTGTGTGTTGTGTGTGGGTTTTGCAGTGTGGTGTGTGGTGTGTGTGTGGTTTGCGGTGCGCTGTGGTGTGTGGTGTGTGTGTGGTTTGCAGTGTGGTGTGTGGGGTTTGCAGTGTGTGTTGTGTGTGGGGTTTGCAGTGTGGTGTGTGGTGTGTGTGTGGTTTGCGGTGCGCTGTGGTGTGTGGTGTCTGTGGGGTTTGTGGTGCACTGTGGTGTGTGGCGTGTGTGGGATTTCTAGTGCGCTGTGGTGTTTGGTGTGTGTGTGTGGTTTGTGGTGCGCTGTGGTGTGTGGTGTGTGTGTGGTTTGCAGTGCACTGTGGTATGTGGAGTGTGTGGGGTTTGTGGTGCGCTGTGGTGTGTGTGGGGTTTCTGGTGCGCTGTGGTGTGTGGCATGTGTGTGGTTTGCGGTGCGCTGTGGTGTGTGGTGTGTGTGTGGTTTGTGGTGCTCTGTGTTGTGTGGTGTGTGTGTGGTTTGCGGTGTGCTGTGTTGTGTGGTGTGTGGGGTTTGCGGTGTGCTGTGCAGCATGTGTGTATGACCGTGAGGCGTGTGAAGGGTGTGCAGTGAGCAGTACCCTGGTGTTCCTGTGAGGGTGTAGGCGTAGCCACCCTGACACTGTCCCTGTCCCTGTCTTTGCAGGACGGCTGTCCTCAGTGAGGGGCCGTGCACCCGCTCCTGAGCAGCGCCATGGGCCTGCTGGCCTTCCTGAAGACCCAGTTCGTGCTGCACCTGCTGGTCGGCTTCGTCTTCGTGGTGAGCGGTCTGGTCATCAACTTCGTCCAGCTGTGCACGCTGGCGCTCTGGCCGGTCAGCAAGCAGCTCTACCGCCGCCTCAACTGCCGCCTCGCCTACTCACTCTGGAGCCGTGAGTGTCTGTTGGGCCAGTCCCCGCCACCTGGGGCTTCCGTGGGGGTGGCGTGGGACCATGGACGGGGCAGCCGTGGGCTCTCAGGCCGCAAGTGAGGGCTGTACGGGAGGCGCTGAGGCCATCTGGCTGGCAGGCTGTGGGAAGGCCACCTCTTTTCCTTAGCTTGAGCTGTGCCATGTGCCGGTCTGACCATTCTGACCCACAGCAATGGCAGCTTCCCACGGTTTACCAGAGCATATGGGGATCTTTAAACAAACAAAAGTAAAGAGAGAGTTGAGTCCTGTTCACCTGTTACCAAGCTCCAACAGCTCCCTACACGGCGCCTCGTGTGTCCTGCTCACACTGCACCAACACCAGAGCATGCTGAAGTGTATTTCAGCATGCATCCCTGAAAGAAAAGGCATCCTACCTCCCTGCACGTCAAACACGTGTAGCTGTGTGTCTGTCCGTATGTGCTTCTGTGGGTGTGTTGTGTGTTTATACATAGAGAAACCAGTCTTCACCTGTCACGTGGACAGAGACTCAGAGGCTTGGTGACAACACCCACCGTGGATGGGTAACTGCTCGCGCCAGGTGTGGTGGGGATGTGAACAGCCATATCTCTGGAGGGTGGTTTGGCAGTAGCTGTCAACAGTTTAAGTGGTTGCAATCTTCAACTCAGCAATTCCACAGAGTAACATGCAACCTACAGAGACATGTGCAAAAGTGTGCACCTGGACAGGTGTTCTCATTTTATCACAGGTATCCTCATTATTATTTTTATATTAGTACAAAACTAGCAGCAACCTAAGCACCTGTCACTGGAGACTGACTATGCTGCACCCATACAGGGACTCTCTGCGGCCATCATGGAGAGCCTTCATCTTACATGTTGTCCAGTTTTAAGTGAAAAAGGAAGTATACAACAAAGTCCATAGTATGCGATGATTCATTTTGTTTCTTAAGAAAGGACACTGTGTGTGTGGTGTGTACATGTGTAGAAAAATCCCAGAAGGGGCCAGGCGTGGTGGCTCATGCCTGTAATCCCAGCACTTTGAGAGGCCGAGGCAGGTGGATCACCTGAGGTCAGGAGTTCGAGACCAGCCTGGGCAACATGGTGAAACCTCGTCTCTACTAAAAATACAAAAAATTAATCCCAGCACTTTGGGAGGCTGAGACGGGTGGATCACAAGGTCAGGAGCTCGAGACCATCCTGGCTAACATAGTGAAACCCCGTCTGTACTAAAAATAAAAAAATAATAATTTGGGCGTGGTGGTGGGTGCCTGTAGTCCCAGCTACTCGGGAGGCTGAGGCAGAAGAGTGGCACGAACCTGGGAAGCGAAGCTTGCAGTGAGCCGAGATCATGCCACTGCACTACAGCCTGGGCGACAGAGCAAGACTCTGTCTCAAAAATAATAATAATAGTTAATTAATTAATTACTTTTTAAAAATTAGCTGAGCATGGTGGCGCACGCCTGTCATCCCAGCTACTCGAGAGGCTGAGGCAGGAGGACTGCTTGAACCTGGGAAGTGGAGGTTGCAGTGAGCCGAGATCACACCAGCCTGAGCAACAGAGCAGGACTCTGTCTTAAAAAAAAAAAAAAAAAAAAAAAAATCTCAGAAGGATGCCCGAGAAAACTGTGTGGTGCTGATATCCAGGGACTGGGGAAAGGAGGGGTTTATTTCACACTCTCATGCTGTTTCTATGTTTTTGCATGAGTGCCTATATACTTTGTTTCATATGGGACAGGGTGAGCCCAGCTGTAAATACTTTGTCTCATATGGGAAACCCTGGGTCCCAGATATACTATGTTTCTATGGGAGACAGCGCATATACACTTTGTCTCATATGGGAAATGGTGGGCCTGTAACCTTGTCTCCATGATCTCCTTTCAATTCTGGAGCCAGTAGCACTGCTGAAAAGGCTGTTTATGTCAGCTTTTTTTTTTTTTTGAGACGGAGTCTCGCTCTGTCACCCAGGCTGAAGTGCAGTGGCCGGATCTCAGCTCACTACAAGCTCTGCCTCCTGGGTTCACGCCATTCTTCTGCCTCAGCCTCCTGAGTAGCTGGGACTACAGGCACCTACCACCACGCCTGGCTAATTTTTTTTTGTATTTTTAGTAGAGATGGGATTTCACCATGTTAGCCAGGATGGTCTCAATCTCCTGACCTCGTGATCCACCCACCTCGGCCTCCCAAAGTGCTGGGATTACAGGCATGAGCCACCATGCCCAGCCTATGTCAGCTAACTTTCTATGCCTGGGACATTCCACTGTCTGCAGAAAGACTAGTGACCCAGCCCTTAGACCAGCTTGTCTTACATGTATTATACCAGCTGGGCGCAGTGGCTCAAGCCTGTAATCCCAGCACTTTGGGAGGCCGAGGTGGGTGGATCACGAGTTCAGGAGATCAAGGCCATCCTGGCTAACACAGTGAAACCCCGTCTCTACTAAAAATACAAAAAACGGCCGGGCGCGGTGGCTCAAGCCTGTAATCCCAGCACTTTGGGAGGCCGAGACGGGTGGATCACGAGGTCAGGAGATCGAGACCATCCTGGCTAACATGATGAAACCCCGTCTCTACTAAAAAATACAAAAAACTAGCCGGGCGACATGGCGGGCGCCTGTAGTCCCAGCTGCTTGGGAGGCTGAGGCAGGAGAATGGCGTAAACTCAGGAGGCGGAGCTTGCAGTGAGCTGAGATCCGGCCACTGCACTCCAGCCTGGGCGGCAGAGCGAGACTCCGTCTCAAAAAAAAAAAAAAAAAAATACAAAAAACTAGCCGGGCATGGTAGCAGGTGCCTGTGGTCCCAGCTACTCGGGAGGCTGAGGCAGGAGAATGGCGTGAACCCAGTGGGAGGAGCTTGCAGTGAGCCGAGGTCGCGCCACTGCACTCCAGCCTGGGCAATGGAGCGAGATCCCGTCTGAAAAAAAGAAATAATAAAAGTAAAAATAAAAATAAATGTGTTATAGCTTCAGTTCCTGATTTTTTTGTTTTTTTTTTAAATAAAAGGCTGCTTTTTTTTGGGAAGGAAGAATTGGAAATCCTATAATATAAAATATACAAATGAGTTATTCATAAGTATAACTGGATGAGTACATACAAAAAGGGCAGATATTAACTAATGAAAACTAAATTACAGACTCTTACTTTCTAGCAGTATTCTGAAGCTAAAATACTACAAAACAGCTAAATCCTGGATGAAACTGGCTTTTTAATGCATTTCTGGGCTCACAGTAAGGAAACAAAAACCTCTTAACTCCACCCTTCCACCAAATCCCTTTAGCAGAAACCAGGGTGTGTGTGTGAAAATGGAACGTCAGCACTGCCTTTGAGGAGCCTAACCCTTGGGCAGCTGTAACAGAGGGAGCTGAAGCTAAACCAGGACTCTTGAGCGAGGGCATGAGACAAGCTAGGTTAACACTGTGGGTTTCAGCAGAGGCAAACGAAAGTACACTCTGGGGAAAGTCTCTCATTTAGGCCTGAAGAATCCCACAGATTAAGAAAAATTAAATAGGAATTCATAATCAGGAATGACAATGTCAAGAGCAGATGTAGACCAAAGACCACCCAATGTACCCTGACTTGAAAAAGAACCAAGTAGAACTGCTATCAATGAAAACTGTAGATATTTTAAAGCAAAAACTTATGGGTGGATTTTGTATCAGATGAGACACAATTAATGAGAGAATGGGTACACCAGACATCAATGTGGAGAAATCATCCATTGACTGCAGAGGAGATGAAAAATGTGAAATAGGACTGAAAATATACAAGGACAGAATCAGAAGCTTCATCAAATAGGGCTTTGGCCCCCGCCCCCAAAGGAGAGAACAGGAGAAGCTGCATAGGAAGAGAGGATGCCTGAGGACCTCCTGAACTGAGGAAGGTACAGTTCTGCAGATACAGGGAGCACATGTACACCAAGCAGGGCAAATGCCCAGAAATCCACACCTAGGCAGGCCCTGGGGCATCAGAGACCATCAGAGACAAGGAGGAGCCCGGCACAGTGGCTCACCCCTCTAATCCCAGCACTCTGGGAAGCTGAGGCGGGAGGATCACTTGAGGTCAGGAGTTTGAGACCAGCCTGGCCAACATGGTGAAACCCTGTCTCTACTAAAAATACAAAAATTAGCTGAGCCTGGTGGCACATGTCTAATCACAGCTACTTGGGCGGCTGAGGCAGGAGAATCGCTGGAACATGGATGGTGGAGGTTGCAGTGAGCCAAGATTGCATCACTGCACTCCAGCCTGGGTGACAGTGAGCCTCTGTCTCAAAAAAAAAAAGGAGGAGGTCCTCAAATCCCCAGAGAGGAAAGCTGGAGAACCACACTAGGTGGTCAGCAGTGAGGCCGACAGCAGATTTCTCACGGCAGGCAGCAGTGGTGGGAGACAGTGGAAGGTCCTCAGTGTGCTGGAAAATGGCCAACCTAGCACTCTGTGTCATTCAGGAGTACAAATGAAATAAAAAGTGGTACACTCCAAAAAAATAAGAGCTTTTACTGCCCATAGATCTTCACTTAAATATTTTTTAAGGATGTGTTTCAGTAAGAACAAAAATTATAAAAGTAGGGTTTAATTTTCAAGAAAGAATGGTAGCCAAAGAAATTAGGAGGTGGATGAATCTAAACCCTATGTAAAATAAAAACTATGCCTGGTTGGGTGTGGTGGCTCCTGCTTCTAATTCCAGTACTTTGGGAGGCCGAGACGGGTGGATCACGAGGTCAGGAGATTGAGACCATCCTGGCTAACACGGTGAAACCCCGTCTCTACTAAAAAATACAAAAAACGGCCGGGCGCGGTGGCTCAAGCCTGTAGTCCCAGCACTTTGGGAGGCCGAGACGGGTGGATCACGAGGTCAGGAGATCGAGACCATCCTGGCTAACACGGTGAAACCCCGTCTCTACTAAAAATACAAAAAACTAGCCGGGCGAGGTGGCGGGCGCCTGTAGTCCCAGCTACTTGGGAGGCTGAGGCAGGAGAATGGCGTAAAACCCGGGAGGCGGAGCTTGCAGTGAGCTGAGATCCGGCCACTGCACTCCAGCCTGGGCGACAGCGAGATTCCGTCTCAAAAAAAAATCATCATCATCATCATCATCATCATCATCGGCCTCTCCGTCTGCTGGGCTTGCGTGGGTGTGTGAATTCCCTCTATGACTTGTTGGATTTGGGATTTTCTCCACTTAGATTTATTTCCATGAATACGTTTGTGGGAGCCCTTCTCCAGTCAGAGCTATGTGGAAGCTTTTTCCAGTTCAGTGGCGTATGGTGAGAGCAGACATCACAGTGACTTTGTTGATGTTTGTTTTTGAGACAGGGTCTTGCTCTGTTGCTCAGGCTGGCGTGCAGTGGTGTGATCTTGGCTCACTGCAACCTCCGCCTCCTGGGCTCAAGCGGTCCTCCCACCTCAGTCTCCTGAGTAGCTGAGACCACAGGTGTGCACCACCATGCCCGGCTAATTTTGTATTTTTTGTAGAGACGGGGTTTTGCCAGGTTGCCCAGCCTGGTCTCGACCTCCTAGGCTCCTGTGATCCTCCTGCCTCAGCCTGCTGGGCTGTTGGGATTACAGGCATGAGCCACCACACCAGCCACAGTGTTTTTTAATGACCCTGAACCACTGTTTTATTTTCTTCATTCCTATTCTTGTTCTTTAATGCCGGGTACCTTCTTGCTGCCCATTTTGAACTCACTGCCAGTGTGTCTCTGCTGTCATCTGACCTGCAGAGCTATAGGTGCTGTGGCGAAGGGTGCAGGTTTGGAGCCGTTTAAACAGCCTGGCCCAGGCTCCTCTCTCCCTGTGGACCTTGGTCAGGGCTTCAGTCTCTAAACCTCAACTTTCTTATCTGCAGAGCACAGACAAAACCACCTGCCTTTGAGCTGTATTATAAAGCCTAAATCAACACGCACAGCAGGTGCACAGCAGTGCGTGATAAATATTCTTGGGTGAATTTTAGGTTTTTTGTTTGTTTGTTTGTTGTCTGTTTGTTGTTGTTGTTGTTGTTGTTTTGAGACAGAGTCTGTTGCTCTGGCTGGAGTGCAGTGATACCATCCTGGCTCACTGCAACCTCCATCTTCTGAGGTTCAGGTGATTCTCATGCCCCAGTCCCCCGAGTAGCTGGGATTACAGGTGCCTGCCACCACATCCAGCTAATTTTTGTATTTGTAAGTAGAGATGGGCTTTTGCCGTGCTGCCGCAGCTGGTCTTAAATTCCTGGCCTCGAGTGATCCTCCTGTCTTGGCCTCCCAAAGTGCTGGGATTACAGGTTTGAGCCACTGCACCTGGCCAGAATTTTAGATGTTTTAAAATCAGTGGTTGAAAAATGGGCTACGGCTGGCTTACTCACTGTGCTTTAGGGAAGCATATATTTGAGTGAAGGAAATGATAAAAGGAATTTCACGTCGGGCCCAGGAGCCGCCCACCCTGCAAGACAGTTTACAGATGCCCACTCTGACAGCTGTCTGCTGTTAGCCAGTGTCGGCCGAGGGGTCCTGAGATCTGCTGAAGGCTGCCCTCGCATGCTAACGGCAAAGGAAAAGGGCAACCTGCCCCTGGGCTTGCCACAGGTGACCTTTGGATGGGACCATTCTCCAGACAGCACAGCTTGTCCACTCATGGGGAGTGTGCCTGTGTCTGGCTGGCTGTGTGGGCTCTCGTTCAGTTCATTCCTCCTCTCCAGCCCTCGCCGGGCTTGACCCTAAAGGCAGAGGTCTCGGGCACTTGCCAGGGGCGAGCCAGTGGTGGGGGCGCCCCTGCCAGGCCAGGCCTGCAGTGGGGCTTGGTTAGCAGGTATTCTCCCCACACGCAGGACTTCCTCCCGCCCACTGCCTCTGCCCACAGGCGACCTTTCTCTTTTAAAGGAATTGGGGCACCTTGGTGCCCCCACAAACCCTGAGTTCCCTCTCTCCTTTCTGCGTCCTTTCTGCGTGCCTGCATGTGCACACAGCGTCGTGACCGCGGGGAAGACACTTCCCTGCGCCTGCACGCTGTCTGCAGGCGTCTCTGGCCATCCTGGGCTGAGCTGTGTGATCTCGGGTAGCGGCCCCTTGTTCACCCGTACAGGATGTCTTTGGAATTGGTCTCTAGTGTCCTTTATAAACAACTGGTATAAAAGAAGCCCAGGACGATGGCCTCGCAGAGAGCCCACACTTCAGAGCTGGGCTGGTGTCCAGCGCAAGAAGCCTGCGGCCGTCCTGACCCGGAAGCCGCGTCCTGGTTCTGTGAGGCCGTCCTTCCCGGACGACTGGCTGGGGGGCACGAGACTCCGGCGCCCGGCAACACGCCCACCTGCTTGGCCTCCCTCTTGTCCTTCCCTGCACGGCCCTCTGAACGGGACTCACTCCCTCTGAGGCCTGCGTGTGACAAAGATGTGTGGTTCTCACCATGGAACTCTTCAGCCCTGATGTTCTCCTGAAGGGGAATGAGGGCGTCCCAGAGTCCCCATGAGGAGACAGACAATGCCATGTTCCCAGCGTCCCCAGAGCCCTCACAGGCACGCAGGTCTCCTGCCGGCAAACAGAGTTCCCAGCCACGGCCCCCCCCACCCCACACTCCTGGGAAGTGCGTCTTCAGCCCACGGGGCCCGAGCCAGGGGAAGGGACCGAGGGAGGAGGCTCCAAGACCCCCTGGGTGGGCGGGGGACAAGCACTCAAAGCAGGGACTGGCACCCTTCACATGCCAGCACCCATGGGGTCAGGTGCGCCCTGCTGTCTCTGGGGGCCCTGCAGGCCTCTGGCCACCTGCCCAGCAGTAAGCCTCGTAGAGCACTCCCAGTCAGCCTTCCTGGGGGTGGGCTAGACCTCATATGACCTTTTTTAGAATATGGAAAACCAGTGTAACCCCAAAGCAAGTTTTAGGAGAAAGTGTAATTCCTATTACTCGATCATCTATAATTCCATTCCGCTCAGCGCTTTGCATTCTCTCCCACTGTCTGTTCTGCGGACATGAGTGGTTGTATTCTGCTTCCTAATCATCTAGCAACATTTTTCATCTTCCTGCGCCTCTCGGGGGTGTGGCTGTGCAGTACTCGGCCACACCAAGGTGCACGTGAGCATCGTAATTAGGCGTAAAGATCAGTGTCTCCGTGCAGAGTGGCAATTCTCCCCCTTTCTGCTGCTACCTTCTGTCTGTCTCCTCCCAACAGTTGCTTAGAGAAGGTCGTTGTAATTTCATAAAACATACTCAGTGTAAGTCATCAAAACTCATGTTGAGCGGAGACTTCTGCTCTGGATGAAAATAGTGTAGGTGTCTCCTGCGGGCGCTCCCTGACCATCCCAGGAGGAGGGGTCCCACCGGTGCCGACGCCTTCCCTCTGTCCACAGAGCTGGTCATGCTGCTGGAGTGGTGGTCCTGCACGGAGTGCACGCTGTTCACGGACCAGGCCACGGTAGAGCGCTTCGGGAAGGAGCACGCGGTCATCATCCTCAACCACAACTTCGAGATCGACTTCCTCTGTGGGTGGACCATGTGTGAGCGCTTCGGAGTGCTGGGGGTGAGCGGGGACCCGGGGAGGGCTGGGGGTGAGCCGGGGGAGGGGTCCCTGGAAGGCTGGGGGTGAGCAAGGGGGGTCCCGGGAGGGCTGGGGCTGAGTGGGGTGGGGTGGTCCCGGGGTAGGGCTAAGGGTGAGCGAGGGGGGTCCTGGGGAGGGCTGGGGGTGAGCGGGGACCCGGGGAGGGCTGGGGCTGAGCGGGGTGGGGTGGTCCCAGGGTAGGGCTAAGGTTGAGTGACGGGGGGTCCCAGGGAGGGCTGGGGGCGAGCAGGGGTCCTGGGGAGGGCTGGGGGTGAGCGAGGGTCCTGGGGAGGGCTGGGGGTGAGCAGAGGGGACCCAGGAGGGCTGGGGGTGAGCGGGGTAGCGGGTCCTGGGGAGGGCTGGGGGTGAGCGGGGGAGGTCCCAGGGAGAGGCTAGGGTGAGCCATGGGGGTCTCAGGGGAGTTGCTGAGAGTGGCAGGGGTCCCAGGGAGGAGCTAGGGGAGTAGGGGGGTGCCAGGGGTGAGCAGGAGGGCCCTGCGGGGGAGGTACTGGGTGGAGCAGTGGGGGTCCCAGCAGAGGAGCTGGGGGAGCCTTGGGGTTCCGAGGGAAAGGGCTGGAGGAGCAGAGGAATCCCTGGGGAGGTGCTGGAGAGGCCCCCGGGGTCCGAGTCCCTGGGTGTTCCTCCTGGGGCGTCTCTTTGAGCTGGGCAGTGGTGCCTGGCTGCTTGGGGGGCCCTGGCCCGCGGGGCCTCAGCTGTCCCCGAGCTGTGCCCTCCTTTCTCATCATGGCCTTCGCCTTTGAGATGACCCCACCTGCATCCCCGCAGAACCACTTCCATTAGCTAAGCTGCCTCGGATGAAACCTAAACTACTCCCCGATGCTGGCAGAGGAATTTCGTTCCAGTCAAAGCCCCTGTGTGAGGCAGCACCCCCAGGCCACCTCCAGGAAGCCTGGTACCCTCTGCATCCGGCTCACCCACCCTCCCTGAGGGCCCTCCCAGCCAAGCCTGAGCCTCAGTTTCCTCATTTCTGGGGCGGCCCCCTCACTCTCAGAAGCCAAGTCCTCATTCACAAGAGACCCCCTGAGCCCCAAAGCCGTGACTCCCAGAGCAACACCACGCAGGAGCTGGGTGCGCCGGGAGCCTGGCCAAGCCCCTGGCCTCTGTCTGATGCTGAAGTGCCAGGTGCCCCTCCTTCTCCTCCCTCCAGAGCTCCAAGGTCCTCGCTAAGAAGGAGCTGCTCTACGTGCCCCTCATCGGCTGGACGTGGTACTTTCTGGAGATCGTGTTCTGCAAGCGGAAGTGGGAGGAGGACCGGGACACAGTCATCGAAGGGCTGAGGCGCCTGTCCGACTACCCTGAGTACATGTGGGTGAGTAAGCGGAGCGGCCTGACACCCTGCGTGCCAGGAGGTGGCCACGCCCACTCCTGACGCGCCACTGCCCCCGTCCCAGGCTGGGAAACCCCAGGAGAGCCTCTGCACACGGGGCACTGTTTACATGGTGCCAGAGCTCCCCATCCGAGCTGCAGGCGTGGAGGCTTCTCTTGGGCCACCTCCCTGCTGTTCGCCACAATCCCACCTCTGACCAGGCCATCCTAAGGGGACCTGGCGGGGGAGGGGCAGGGCAGGGTGCCCCCAGCGAGCCCCGGCTGTGCCTGCCCTGCTCAGTGTGCGTCCCCATCCCGTTTTCTGTCCCTTCTTCCTGGTCTGTATTGGAAAATGGGCTGCCTGTGCTCTTAGCATTTCTGGGTTTTTTGTTTGTTTGTTTGTTTTGTTTTTTTTTGGTTTTTTGGTTTGTTTTGTTTTAAAATGGAGTCTTGCTCTGTCACCCAGGTTGGAATTCTGTGGCGCAATCTCGGGTCACTGCAACCTCCACCTCCCAGGTTTAAGCGATTCTCCTGTCTCAGCTTCCCAAATAGCTGAGATTGCAGGTGCACACCACCACACCTGGCTAATTTTTTTTGTATTTTTACTAGAGATGGGGTTTCACAGTGTTGGCCAGGCTGGTCTCAAACTCCTGACCTCAGGTGATCCACCCACCTCGACCTCCCAAAGTGCTGGGATTATAGGCGTGAGCCACCTTGCCAGCCTGCTGTTAGCATTTCTTTTTTTTTTTATTTGGAGATGGAGTCTTACTCTGTTGCCCAGGCTAGAGTGCAGTGGCATGCTCTCAGCTCACCGCAACCTCTGCCTCACAGGTTCCAGCAGTTCTCCTCCTTCAGCCTCCCTCTCAATCCCCATGGGATTACAGGCGCACACCACCACGACCAGCTAATTTTTGTATTTTAGGAGAGATGGGGTTTCACCATGTTGGCCAGGCTGGTCTCGAACGCCTGACCTCATGATCCACCTGCCTTGGCCTCCCAAAGTGCTGGGATTATAGGCTTGAGCCACCATGCCTGGCCTGCTGTTAACATTTCTAACTCACGCTGTGGCAAGTGGGTGAAACCCTCTCGGTTTTCACACTGATCAGAGGCTGCTGCCCCGACACACCTTCATGTCTCACTTCTTTCTGGAAAGTTCTTTCTGGAGATCTCTCCTGCATGAGTGAACGTGTGTGATTGGAGTGCAGACTCTGGCCCTAGAATAAAAGAACCTTTCAGTCCTAACCCATGCTGCTCGCTAAAGCAAGATTTCCACAAATTCAGCTACAACCTTTGCTACCTGTCAGAGAGGCAGGTGTGGCCTGCACATGCGCCTGCCCCAGCTGTTCTGTAGAGTGACCCTCTGTCTCCGTGTCGATCCTAGTTTCTCCTGTACTGCGAGGGGACGCGCTTCACAGAGACCAAGCACCGCGTCAGCATGGAGGTGGCAGCTGCTAAGGGGCTTCCCGTCCTCAAGTACCACCTGCTGCCGCGGACCAAGGGCTTCACCACCGCGGTCAAGTGCCTCCGGGGGACAGGTAGGCCCCAGACTGCCCGAGCCGGGGCCACTGCTGTGCTCACGGAAAATAGTGATTTCTTAAAAAAATAAAAATAAAAAAAAGAATAGTGCATTCCATGTGAAACACAGGAGAGCGAAAGGGAGAAAGGAATCAAGTGAGGGGGTTGGCGCCACAAGGTTCCCGCGTGAGGTTTTGAGGTGATAAAGTGCTGATTCATGAGAAACAATTAAAATAATAAAAAATACATAATGTTAAACCTTATGAAGGGGAAATAATCATTATTATATCCTATTAATCCAAAAGGAGTCGAAATAGAAGAAAGGGACAAAGAACAGAAAACAGCCAGACAGCAGGGGTCAGACAGCAGGGTCCAGACAGCAGAGGCCAGACAGCAGGGGTTAGACAGCAGGGGCCAGACAGCAGGGTCCAGACAGCAGGGTCCAGACAGCAGAGGCCAGACAGCAGGGGTCAGACAGCAGGGTCCAGACAGCAGAGGCCAGACAGCAGGGGTTAGACAGCAGGGGCCAGACAGCAGGGTCCAGACAGCAGGGTCCAGACAGCAGAGGCCAGACAGCAGGGGTCAGACAGCAGGGTCCAGACAGCAGAGGCCAGACAGCAGGGTCCAGACAGCAGGGTCCAGACAGCAGAGGCCAGACAGCAGGGGCCAGACAGCAGGGTCCAGACAGCAGAGGCCAGACAGCAGGGGCCAGACAGCAGGGTCCAGACAGCAGAGGCCAGACAGCAGGGGTCAGACAGCAGAGTCCAGACAGCAGGGGCCAGACAGCAGGGGCCAGACAGCAGGGGTCAGACAGCAGAGTCCAGACAGCAGAGGCCAGACAGCAGGGGTCAGACAGCAGGGGCCAGACAGCAGGGGCAGACAGCAGGGGCCAGACAGCAGGGGCCAGACAGCAGGGTCCAGACAGCAGAGGCCAGACAGCAGGGTCCAGACAGCAGAGGCCAGACAGCAGGGGCCAGACAGCAGGGTCCAGACAGCAGGGTCCAGACAGCAGAGGCCAGACAGCAGGGGCCAGACAGCAGGGGCCAGACAGCAGGGGTCAGACAGCAGAGTCCAGACAGCAGGGGTTAGACAGCAGAGGCCAGATAGCAAGGTCCAGACAGCAGGGTCCAGACAGCAGGGTCCAGACAGCAGGGGCCAGACAGCAGGGTCCAGACAGCAGGGGCCAGACAGCAGGGTCCAGACAGCAGGGTCCCGCTCACAGCGTCAGTACCCGTGGCAGACAGCAGGGTCCCGCTCACAGCGTCAGTACCCGTGGCAGACAGCAGGGTCCCGCTCACAGCGTCAGTACCCGTGGGAAACGTCAGCCACTAAGCGCCCTCCCCAGCAGAGGAGAACGAGGCAAAAAGAGGGGGAAGAAAACTCGGAGAAGAGGCCCCGGTGTGTTCTCCCAAGGACGGGGCCAGGCCCCTCGCATGTTCTCTCCAGGATGGGCTGGGTCCCAGGTGGAACCTGCATTTCCCTCTGGCAGTGACCATGCAGCCGCCTGGGCTGGGTCACCCACCCTCCCGTCTCCTCCCACAGTCGCAGCTGTCTATGACGTAACCCTGAACTTCAGAGGAAACAAGAACCCGTCTCTGCTGGGGATCCTCTACGGGAAGAAGTACGAGGCGGACATGTGCGTCAGGTGAGGCCAAACCCTGTGACTCTTGCGCCACCCCCCATACCTTCCTGAGTTTGCACTGGGCAGAGGCCGGGAGGGTGGCTGGATCCAGGCCCCATGTCCCACAGTCCCACGGGGTGGAACTTACACGGAAGGCGCGTCTGCAGCCCTGCCCCACTAAACAGACACAGGAGAGGCCCTGCAGGACTCGTCTGGGGCTCGGGATGCAGGCCACAGAGAGGACACAGAGACACGGGGGATGCGTGGGGAGACTCACCATTACCCACGGTGTATTTCGTTCCTTTGGGGACATCGTGGACCTGGCATTGGGGGCCACCTCCATCCTCTCCTTCTGCCTTCTTGGGAACCCCCTGCAGTTCCCTCTGTAAGATGCTCTGTCCCTTCCCAGGCCTGATCTCAAACCCCACTGGGCTCCCTAAGTCTCCTGGGGCCCACAGTCACACGACCTGGGGGGCATATGGTGCTGACTTCTCACCTAGGGGTGAAACCCAGGCAGGTCTCTTCGTGGGTAGGACGGGACTCCCTGCAGAGCCTCTGGCCTGAAGCAGCACTGGTGATGGGAGTGGCTTTCTGCTGGCCCTGGCGATGGCAGCCCCAGCACACGAGGGACCATAGTGTCTGAAGGAGACAGTGGTGAAGGGAGAGGAAGAACCTGTTTGAATTTTTTTTTTTTTTGGAGACGGAGTTTCACTCTGTCACCCAGGCTAGAGTGCAGTGGCTCAATCTTGACTCACTGCAACCTCCGCCTCCCCGGTTCAAGCGATTCTCCTGCCTCAGCCTCCTGAGTAGCTGGGATTACAGGTGCCCGCCACCACGCCTGGCTAATTTCATATTTTTTTAGTAGAGACGGGGTTTTACCATATTGTCCAGGCTGGACTCGAACTCCTGACCTCAGGTGGTCTGCCCACCTCGGCCTCCCAAAGTGCTGGGATTATAGGCGTGAGCCACCATGTTGGGCCAAAGAGCCTTTTTTAAACCCCATCTTGAGAGCTGGGGCTTCCGTGCTATGGGGCGCCAGTCCTGTCCCAGTGAAATAAAACGGGAGTGGTGTGTCCAGACCCCGGGAGGAGCCTGGGGCTTGCTCTGCAGGGTAGTAGCAGCTTTCCTCAGGGCAGCGCCTTTCACCACACAGTCAGGGCTGTGGGTGCCGCCACTGAGCCATTGCTGCCCTTGGACTCTCCAAGCTTCTCTGGCTTACATAGAGAAGAAAATCCACCCAGAAATCCTATTGACTTAAAGCACAGGTTGAGGTTGTGACCTTAATTCCAGCATAAATCATCATTTCAGGCAGACTTTTGAGGCACAAAGAAACTGCGCTGGATGGCCCTTGTTGAGCTCGTCAGTCTCTGGTTTCATTCAAGTGTATGCAGAAAGGCAAGGCCCTCCTTGCACTGTAAAGCTGCACAGAGCTGTCACTATATGCGTTTCCATATTTGCAGTCCAACCACAACCTACTGGGTGTGTGTCCTGGTCAGCCTAGCCTGCCCGTGGTGGTTACAGGCCCTCTACATTCTAATTGCGAGAACCTGAGCACGTACAAATTAGACAAGGCAAAACACACCACCAGCCAGTTCTTCTGGCCACACTCTAGGAGGTTTCCAGGAAGGGTTTGTGAACATAAACACAAGCCAGGTAACACTCCCTTCTGAAGTTCAAGGACTGGCTGATTAGAGGCGGAGGCGCTGTTCTCCTGACCGGGGGTGAGTGGGACCACGAGCGGAGAGTTCCCTCCCTTATGTGCCTAAAACTCCTGGGAGGGAGCTCTGAGCCACTGTGGACCGTGGAGACTGCGGTGACTGACCGGGGCCCTGGACGGTCCCGATGGCAGGCTGGGACAGGACATGAGGTGGGATGATAGCAGCCGGTGGCCTTGTGCCGGATCCTGGCCACAGCTGGCCTCAGTCGTCTTCACGAGAGGAGCCCTTGAGGCACATCTCGCGCTCATCCTTAGTGGTGGCCCAAGGCTGGGCGGTCAGAGTAGCTGCCCAAGGTCAGCCCTGGCCGTGGAGGAGCCGGGCCGCCTGCCAAGCCACACAGCGCCTCCACCTCGGGTGCCACGCAGCTCCCCACGGAGAGATTCCTCATCCGCCATCCTCCCTGCCGCTGCCTTTATTTTGCCCAATCATATTTTAACACACACTCGCTTTGAACTTCTAAAGCTTCAGCTATTCAGGTCACTGACCGGTTCGCTGTGGGAGGAGCAGCAGTGTCCTCGCGCACCCCTGTGGCCCCCGTGCGCCCCTGTGGCCATGCCATCATAGCGCCAGGCTCTGCGCCGCACAGGGCTAGTCCTCCTTCCTCCTGCATGGGTGGTGATGCCCGGGACCACAGGGAAGCAGGGCCAGTGTATGCAGGATGGCTGCAGGGCTCTTCTGTCCCCAGGGCTGGCCTCTGGGCTGAGGGCCTTCAAGTGGCTTGAGTCAGCTCCAGGAGGCAGATGCTCAGGGTGACACCCTGGGGTGCAGAAAAAAGTAGAATTTTTATTTATCTTTACTTTTTATTTTTAATTCTTATGTTTATATATTTCATAATGTATGTAACAGAGATACAATAAAACCCATATGTGGGGTATGCGTGTGTGTGTTCATGTGGGATGTGTATGTGTGGTGTGTATTATGTATGTGGTATATGTGATGTGCACATGGTGTGTTATGTGTGCATGTGTGGTGTATGTGCATTATGTGTAAATTATGTGTGTTGTGTGTGTTGTGTATGGGTGTGGTATGTGCAGTGTAGTGTGTATATAATATATACGTGTGTATAAATTATATGTGTGTAGTATGTGTAAAAATTTGTGTATTCATGTGGGGTGGTGTATGTGGGAGTGTGTATAGCATGGTGTGTGTATAAATTACATATGTGTATGGCATGTGTGATGTGTGTGTAGTGTGCATAAAATGTGTGTGTGGTGTGTGGGGTATGGTGTGTGTAAATTTGTGTGTGGTGTGTGTTGAACTGTGTAGTATGTGTGTATAAATTATAAATGCATGTGTGTGCAAAATGTGTGGATGTGGGTATGTGTGGTATAATGTGTAATGTGTGTGTATAAATTATATGTGTGTGTATATAAATGTATGTAAAGGTGGTGTGTGGTGTGTGGTGTGTGTATATGAATCGTGGGGGTGGTGTGTATAAATTATAAATGTGCATGTGTGTGTGTGTGTGCGGTGTGTGTATATGAATCATATGTGGGGGGTGGTGTGTGTGGTGTGGTGTGTATAAATTAGGTGTGTTTGATGTGTGTGGTGTGGTGTGTATGACGTGGGGCTGTGTGTGTCAGGAACCAGTCAGCCAGCGTAGGCCTCTGGGCAGGCCCCTCCCCTCACTGTAGGCAGAGGAGCCTCTGCACCTTGGTTGCTCCTGAAATGGTGTCTGTGGCAAATCCTCCCCACGCCAGTTGAACCTGGGGCCGACGTTAAGCTGTTTTGGTTCACCGGGACGTAATGTTGTCTTCACGGCCATCTGCTCACCAGCATGCGGCCGAGCCTTGTGAACCCTGCATATGTGCTGGTGTGTGCTGTATGCTGTTGTATACTGGCGTTTGCTGATGCGTGTGGTGTGTGCTCGCATGTAGTGTGTGGGGTATGTGCTGGCATGTGCCGGTGTGTGCACCGGTGTGTAGTGTGTGCTGGCAGGTGGTGTGTTGAGGGGTGGTGTGTGGCGTGTGCTCGCGTGTGGCGTGTGGGGTATGTGCTAGCATGTGCCGGTGTGTGCACCGGTGTGTAGTGTGTGCTGGCAGGTGGTGTGTGTTGAGGGGTGGTGTATGGTGGGTGCTGGTGTGTGGCGTGTGCTGGCGTGTGCTTGTGTTGTCACGAGACTCAGCTTTCACTTATGGGCTGAGGATCCATAGGTGGAATCCCCATACACCGAAGCTTCGGGTTCCTCGGTTTCTAGACTGAAGTGTGAGGCGCGTGACCTTCGAGCGTGGAGACCTGCCCGGCTGTGGAACCCTCGCGGGTGGGCCCCACAGCTGGAGCCACGTCTTTCCCGCTCTGAGGTGCGCCGTCGCCCCCTCCTGGGCGCTGGGAGGCACTGCGGTTGCCTGTGGATGGCAGGTTCCTTCCTGTTTGTCTTTTTATTTTTATTTATTTTTATTTTTATTTATTTATTTTTTGGCTTACAACGCAGCGATTTGCTTCTCCCTCATAAAGGTCCACGATAAGCCCAGACAGTGCTCAGGGCAGCCCAGTTGTCCCCGCGTGATGGCGTCGGGCCGCCCTTCCTTAGCAAGGTGACTCTCCGGCAGCCACCGCAGGGAAGAGGCAGCATCGGGCACCCGCTAAGATGCTCCCTTACGGAAGCGACTTGTAGGAGGCAGGGATGTGTGTTTTTCTTTTCCTTTTCTTTTTTTAAGAGAAAACCACATTTTATTTTTGTTAATGTTAAAGTTATTTTTCTTTTCTTTTTTTTTTTTTTTTTTGAGACGGAGTCTCGCTCTGTCGCCCGGGCTGGAGTGCAGTGGCCGGATCTCAGCTCACTGCAAGCTCCGCCTCCCGGGTTCACGCCATTCTCCTGCCTCAGCCTCCCGAGTAGCTGGGACTACAGGCGCCCGCCACCTCGCCCGGCTAGTTTTTTTGTATTTTTTAGTAGAGACGGGGTTTCACTGTGTTAGCCAGGATGGTCTCGATCTCCTGACCTCGTGATCCGCCTGTCTCGGCCTCCCAAAGTGCTGGGATTACAGGCTTGAGCCACCGCGCCCGGCCAAAGTTATTTTTCAATAAAATTTTATATAGAAAATGATTTTTTTTTTTCTTTTTTACATGGAGCCTCGTTCTGTCACCCAGGGTGGAGTGCAGTGGTACAATTTCGTCTACTGCAACCTCCGCCTCCTGGTCCAAGCAATTCTCCTGCCTCAGCTGCTCAAGGAGCTGGGATTACAGGCGCATTCCACCTCATCTGACTACTTTTTGTAGTCTTAGTAGAGATGGGGTTTCACCATGTTGGTCAGGCTGGTCTCGAATTCCTGACCTCGTTATCTGCCTGCCTCGGCCTCCCAAAGTGCTGGGATTACAGGAGTGAGCCACTGCGCCCGGCCGAAAATGAATTTAATTTTAATCAGTTTGACTATAAGGCAAGATTTTCTGAATATCTTATAACTTTCAGAATTGTTTTGAATGAAAGAGTACATTCATGTTCTAAGAAAACTCGACTCTTCAGATACATGAGCCACATTATGTTCTCATATCAGTGTGTTTTAAATTTTATTGCTTAATTCATATAAACAGCCTGTTTATATAAATCAATAGCCTGAATAGCCTGTTTTGAATAGTAGCCAACTTGTTTGGATGTGTGTTTTTCTTAACTGCCCAGAGGGAAGAGAGAACTGGGCACCAGTGAAAACAGGTCACGCCTACCTAAAGTCTTGCTGTGTGGCTCAGTGACGGGTGCCGTGGACGTGGCAGCCCCTAAGTCCCGGCTCCCGTACATACAGTATCGCTGTTTCCTTAGAATCACTGCTATAGGCCGGGTGCGATGGCTCACGCCTGTAATCCCAGCACTTTGGGAGGTCAAGACGGGTGGATCATGAGGTCAGGAGATCGAGACCATCCTGGCTAACACGGTGAAACCCTGTCTCTACTTAAAAAATACAAAAAACTAGCTGGGCGAGGTGGCGGGCGCCTGTAGTCCCAGCTACTCTGGAGGCTGAGGCAGGAAAATGGCGTAAACCCAGGAGGCGGAACTTGCAGTGAGCTGAGATCCGGCCACTGCGCTCCAGCCTGGGCGACAGAGCGAGACTCCGTCTCAAAAAAAAAAAAAAAAAAAAAGAATCACTGCTGTAATCCTAGCTGGCGAACTTGGTGTTCTTATTCAATTTTAAAAGATTTTAATATATCGTATGTGAGTGGCTTACCCCATCTACTTACTCAAATTCCGACTGACTTTCAAAATAAGAGCTGTGACATGTTACTTATTTAAAATTTTCCAATTAGATTTATCAGGTAATGACCCTGCTTATCTTACCAAGTAGACATGTCAACTTGTGGGCTGCTCATCCACTTGGTAGATTAGGTATGTAAATAAATTAGTGTCCAAACTGAAATCAGCTATTTCTTAATTGAGATTAAAATGTCTACATTTTTAATACTTTTCATATTTGAAGCAAGTGGATTTCGTTTGTGAAATAATCTTCTTTGCCTTATGAAAGACACTGTCAGTCATGACTGACTCCAAAGACTGAACATACCACGAAAGACCAGAACTTTCAGAAGCTCACACGTGACGGCCCTCCTCATGGGACCAGAGGCATGGCCTGCCCGGTGAAATCACTCACAGGCACGCTGGGGTTATGCTGCCGTGCCGCCATCCCTGCACAGAAGGCCACCTTGTGGCCTCTCGCCGCCATGCCAGGCTGACTGTGTACTCAGGGCGAATGCCTGAAGAGAGGCTCGTTTGATGTTTGTTTTTAGAAATTGAGAATGAGAGGGCGGGCGCGGTGGCTCACGCTTGTAATCCCAACACTTTGGAAGGCCAAGGCGGGCGGATCACGAGGTCAAGAGATCGAGACCACCCTGGTCAACATGGTGAAACCCCGTCTCTACTAAAAAAATACAAAAAAGTAGCCGGGCGAGGTGGCGGGCGCCTGTAGTCCCAGCTACTTGGGAGGCTGAGGCAGGAGAATGGCGTGAACCTGGGAGGCGGAGCTTGCAGTGAGCTGAGATCCGGCCACTGCACTTCAGCCTGGGCGACAGAGCGAGACTCTGTCTCAAAAAAAAAAAGTTAGCTGGGTGGGGTGGCACGCGCCTGTAGTCCCAGCTGCTCGGGAGGCTGAGACAGGAGAATCACTTGAACCCGGGAGGCAGAGGTTGCAGTGAGCAGAGATCGCGCCACTGCACTCCAGCCTGGCGACAGAGCGAGACTTCATTTAAAAAAAAAAAAAGAAATCATGGGATGTGATAGAATGAGTGGGGCCCACAGGCCACCCTGGTGCATGCCATGCCCCCTGTGCCCTCTTCTTAGTGTGAACTCGTGATGATTCACCCTACCTTGAACCTTCTTCATAAAACAGGAGATTTCCTCTGGAAGAGATCCCGCTGGATGAAAAGGAGGCAGCTCAGTGGCTTCATAAACTGTACCAGGAGAAGGTAAGCAGGCTGTGCTCTCGCTCAGGGTCCTGGTCTCCTGAAGAGGCTGTGGAAGGGGCGCTGGCGAGCAGGCAGATGACACGTGGGAACTCCTTGGGAGACAGGAGTGCCACCCAGGTCCCAAATACTCCTGATCCTTCTTTGATTTCTTCTTCTTCTTTCTGTTTTTTTTTTTTTTTTTTTTTTTCTGAGACAGGGTCTCACTTTGTCACCCAGGCTGGAGTGCAGTGGTGCGATCCTGGCTCACTGCTGCCTTGACCTCCTGGGCTCAAGCGATTCTCCTGCCTCAGCCTCCTGGGTAGCTGGAGCTACAGGTGCGAGCCACCATGTTCAGCTAATGATTCAAACAATTTCTTTTTGTAGAAATGAGGTCCCACTGTGTTTCCAGGTTGGTACTGAATTCTTGGGCTCAAGCAATATTTCCGTCTCAGCCTCCCAAAGTACTGGGATTACCGGCAGGAGCCACCACACCTGGGCCCTGTTTCTTAATGTTTGAGAAATTAACAAACTACAGACAAGTATGAAGGGTAACATGATGCCTGTATAACTAGGGCTGGTAACATTTGGTCACATTTGTTTCATTTTCTTATATAAAAGAAATTACAGGGATGTAACAAACATAGATGGTCGCTAGACTCCTTGTGCAATAGAAACAAATTAGGGATGTTAGAAGATTATTTTGAAAACCACACTCAGTCCTTATTTCTTTCCCCCATGGCTTGCTCAGCCCAACTTTCCCTTTGTTTTATACACACAAATGCGTGGGGCATTCGCTTTCCACTGTTGGCCCTGTGTGAGAGGAGATAACCAGGAAATCCTCCCAGGATGTAAAAAATATTGTAAATGCATTGATGGGCTCTCAAAGTAAGAGAAATCGGCCGGGCACTATAGCTCACGCCCGTAATCACAGCACTTTGGGAGGCCGAGGCAGGCAGATCACCTGAGGTCAGGAGTTCAAGACCAGTTTGACCAACATGGTGAAACCCCGTCTCCACTAAAAACACCAAATTAGCCAGGCGTGGAGGCGCGTGCCTCTAATCCCAGTTACTTGAGAGGCTGAGGCAGGAGAATCGCTTGAACCCGGGAGGCGGAGGTCGCAGGAGCCAGGATCGTCCCATTGCACTCCAGCCTAGTCAACAGAGTGAGACTCTGTCCCAAAAAAAAAAAAAAAGGAAAAAGAAAATAAGGGAAATCTCCTGGGACTGAAAAGGGATGTGGGGCTGAAACAGGGCCCTGGACCTGGGGGCCAGCAGCGCCATGTCTGGCTGGTGCTTTCTGCCTGCCCCATCCTCTGAAGTCTCAAGCTGTGATGCCTACATGGAAACAGAAGATAAAGATTTCCCCTCATTCAAGGCAGGACGTTAGAACCGAAAACCCCACATGATGCTGGGACACTCTGAGAATCGGGCCCTCAGAAAGGTTCAACTGAAGAGGAAAATTACCTCCCAGTGCAGAGAAATGGCCTTGAAACTTGCGTTTCTCCTGTTGGGCTCAAGAAAGTCTGCCCTGGGAATTCATAATTACAGGCCTGCCCTCCAACAGGCTTGAGGTTTGAATTTATACAAACAGCATAGTTCAGGAAGCACACAGCCAGAAGGTGTGTGCCGGGACACTCGGAGACATTCCAGAGGCAGGGAGCTGGGTGCTCAGGGGTGGCCAGGACATGATGACACCTGCCTCCGCACAGACACAGTGTGTGGCTGCCAGGGGGCACCCCAATCCCAGTTTCCAGCAGGAAGCTGAGAACCGTGAAGAGATTAGCTAGTAAAAATAAAATCTCTTGAAGCCAGTGAGCTCAGTGTTAACAGTCTCCAACCGCCTTTAAAAGAGAGAGGGTCGGCCAGGTGTGGTGGCTCACACCTGTAATCCCAGCACTTTGGGAGGCCGAAGTGGGTGGATCACGAGGTCAGGAGTTCGAGACAAGCCTGGCCAACATGGTGAAACCCTGTCTCCACTAAAAATACAAAAATTAGCCGGACGTGGTGGTGCGCACCTGTAATCCCAGCTACTCAGGAGGCTGAGGTGGGAGAATCACTTGAACCTGGGAGGCAGAGGTTGCAGTGAGCCGAGATCACACCACTACACTCCAGCCTGGCAACAGAGTGAAACTCCGTCTCAAAAAAAAAAAAGAGAGAGGGTTGATGGTCCCCTTCACTACTTCCCAATCATCTTAGAGTCCCACAGGCTGCCCCGCCCATGGGCAGTGGCTGCAGAGTGTCTGCTCTATCAGGCATGGTGATTTCCACCAGGGCTAGAACCTCCTGCAGGTGGCCCTGGCCGGGCTCCTCTCTCCTCCCAGCTCTTCATTAGCCTCCTTTTCCAGGCCAGGAAACCGAGTTACGGGAGGTTAAGGAACTTTTCGTGGGCCGTGCAGCTGAGATTGCGGGATGCGGGGATTTGCATCCAGGCCGCAGGACACACAGGCCACACCTGCCATCCCCACGGACTCTGCCTCGTGCGAGGTGTGGGATGTGGTGGGTGGCCTGGGCTGTGCCGGGCAGGCAGACCCTGGTATTCACAACGTTGCTTTCTTGACCAAATATTCTCCTGGGCGACTTCCTCAATCAAAGGGTTGATACGCTTGTGAGCTCTTGACGCACGCTATCAGAGATTCTCCAAAAACGTAAAGCCAGCTTCGCCTCCCACCTGCAGCTTCTGTGATTTGTCCTCTTAAGTGATGTGGCGCTTTTATTAGGTTGAGTCGTTTTTCATTGCCAACAATTTTCTCCTGCAGTGAAATAATAGCTTGTAAAAAAGCCTCACGCTTCCTTTCTCTGTTGACTCTTCCAGGACGCGCTCCAGGAGATGTATAATCAGAAGGGTGTGTTTCCAGGGGAGCAGTTTAAGCCTGCCCGGAGGCCGTGGACCCTCCTGAACTTCCTGTCCTGGGCCACCATTCTCCTGTCTCCCCTCTTCAGTTTTGTCTTGGGCGTCTTTGCCAGCGGATCACCTCTCCTGATCCTGACGTTCTTGGGGTTTGTGGGAGCAGGTAATGGACACTGTCGCTAACGGCTCACACTCTGACGGGCCTCACAGTATTGGCCACAGGGTCCGGGACCCGGTGACTCATCACAGTGGCCATGGGAGGCGGGGGCCTGGCTGTTATGGACCCTGGAGCCAGGATCCCCACGGCCTGCAGGCCTCAGAGCCTGAATTCTTGCGAGCTGAGGGTCGCCTCAGAGAGCCGAACGGCTGCCACCCTAGCGCCATCCCCACTGTAGCCCCACTGGCCGGTGCCCTTGAGGATGCTGACGAGAGGGTCCCCAGTCCCCCTGTCTGCTTTTGGGCTCTTAGGGGGTCAGGCTGGGATGGCCATTCAGGAGCTTTAAGCAGGACATCATCATTCAGCTCCTCCCCGTTGACCCCAGCGACTTCCCCACTGTGTGCCCACCCCAAGCACGATGCTGAGCCCACCACAACTTGTCAGCTAGCCTGGGGCCAAACACACACCCAGCCTGTCTCTGTAGTGAACTCGGGAGCCCACCCACTCCCCGTAATCGAGGGGTCTCTGTCCACGGAGACGCAGTCCGTGTGCATCGCCCCGTGAGCCGACTCCCCGGGCCCGGCCCGTGGGTCAGCTCCTCCCCTGCTCCCACTTTTCCCCTGCCAGGGGCCTTGGGGGGTGGGATTCCCCAGAGCAGTGACTGCCATCAGCCTCTCCCATTGGACTGAATGATGACTTGAGGTCACCCACAGAGGACAGGATGTGACCTGGTTCCATCTGAGGGTCCTGCTTGTCCACTTCTGCCACCTGTTGGGTTTGCAAGGCTGAGCTGTTAGAATGCCCCGAAGCCCTTCTACTCCCACCAGCCAGAGACCCAGAGGGGCAGGCAGGGTGAGGTCCACGTGTCCACCTGCCTCGGACCCAGCGGGTCAGAAGATGTGCCCCCACCCCTGCCTGAGCAGGCCATGGCCTGAGGGCTCTTTCCCCGCAGGCCACACCGAGTCTCTGACAGCAGACGCCACTGGGTGTGGGGCAGAGGGAGAGGGTCTGGGGCAGAGGAAAGAAGCCCCCGTAACACGTTTTACAGCAAAAAGGCCAGGTCATCCGACTCACCTCTTCTCTCTCTCTCCTGTCTCGAAAGCTTCCTTTGGAGTTCGCAGACTGATAGGAGTAACTGAGATAGAAAAAGGCTCCAGCTACGGAAACCAAGAGTTTAAGAAAAAGGAATAATTAATGGCTGTGACTGAACACATGTGGCCTGACGGTGGTATCCAGTTAACTCAATTAAAACCAGAGCAACACACAGAGTGGAGGAAAAGACAATTAGAAACTATTTTTCTTATTAACTGGTGACTAATATTAACAAAACTTGAGCCAAGAGTAAAGAATTCAGAAGGCCTGCCAGAGGAAGTCTTCAGCCTCCCACAGCAGCCTCCCACAGCGCCCCCAGCATCTCCGAGCGCACCCGTGGGAGGTGGATCCGGGTGGAGAGGCCTCCCGCGACGCCATCTCTCCAGAACTCCGCTTCCACGAGGGAGCCTTTGGCTACTTTCTCTCCTTAAACGTAGATCAAATTTTTTGTTTTTTAATCAGTTATTTTGGGAACTTAACCTGGCCCTTCACCTCTTCTGCACCTCCCGCCCCCCAAGAAACTGTCTCATGATGAATTTCTGCTGTCCTTCTGGGAGTGGACGGCCGGGTCCCGTTCCCCGGGGAGCTCGCCTGGCTCAGCACCTTGGCTCCCAGTGGGGGCCCCGTGGAGAGCGCCCGTAGCGATAAGCACACCGGCACAAACATCAGGTCGATTCCTCGAAGTCGGAGCCCTCACTCTGCCCTGTCCTGGGGCTGGCTGAGGGCGAACGCCCCACCTTCCTTTCCAGAGCCCTGTCTGCCCTAGCTCCTATTTGACCCTGTGTGTAAATACGTACATCTGTTTTTAAAGTGGATGGACCCCGAGAACTCCGTGAAATGCAGAGTTCTCCATGCACCTAAAGCTCCTCTGTCCCTCTCATGGCTGTCAGACCCTGGTCCCTCCACACTGGGTGCTGGGGAGGGAGGACCCTCGGGGCTACCGCGCGCCCCCCCATCCCACAGATCAGGAGCCAAGGAGGGAGGACAGGGCAGCCTGTGGCACTCTAGGATGCTTCGGAAGAAGCGAGGGCACCGTCAACCCTCTGTTTTTTAAAGGTAGTTGGAGACTGTTAACGCTGAGCTCATTGGCTTCTAGAGATTTTATTTTTACTGGTTGATCTCCTGGTGGTTTTTAACTTCCTGCTGGAAACTAGAGGTGGGGCCCCCACCCCCCAGCCTCGCACTGTGTCCTCGGGGAGGACCTGCCCCCATCCTGGCTGGTATCACTGTGGCCTGGCCACCCCTGAGCGCCCAGCTCCCTGCCTCCTGGACGTCTCTGAGTCCAGGCAGAGCAGAGGGCAGCGCTCGGCTGGACACGCTGGCTCCCTCGGCCTCGCAGCGAGCCCCTGGCCCACGCCGAGCGAGGGATGCTTCTACAGCATGTCCACTCCCCCGGCGTGGCCGGGTGGAGCCCCTGGAGCAGTGGCAGTGGTAGAAAGCTCAACTCGGTTGCGGTACCATCAGCCCACCTGCATTTGGCTTTCAACTTGCTTGTTCTAAGTCACACCCCCCTCATCTTTTTAGCAAGGGAAGAAACAAAAATGGATGTTATCTCTGATGTGTGGTAACCAGCATTCTGAACAGAGGTAGGTTGAGTTTTCTAGGGGAAAACAAATGGAGAAAAGAGGCATGAAGAAAAGTAAACCGAGAACATAGTTAGGCATCAGGCCTAAGTGTCCTGGGGAGATGGGATGGGGATGGCAGCATTCTGCATGACAGAGGCACTGCCGGGCCCCAGGTCTGTGGGGGCTGTGCTCTCGGGGCGTGTGCAGGATGCCAGCTGCGCACACCTGCTCAGAGCACGGCTCCTCACGGGGGTGAAGGGGCAGACCAAGGAAACCAGACGAGACCAAGGAAACCAGACGAGACACGCTTGCAGACACTGTCACTTTGGAAATGTGCTTCCCTACATCTGAAATCTCATCCCTCCACCTGCCCACTCAGGCAGCTGTGCTGTGAGCAGGGCATGCACTCCCCTGGCTGAGCACCCTGGAGATTCTCCTGCACCTTCCTCATGCTGCACACTGCTCATCCGTCTCCATGTGTGTTTAGATCACGCCATCCACTGACTCACTAACACCCGCAGAATCTTAAAGGAGAAAAGCCGAGGGGCACGACCATGCGCATATATGACCTGGAAAATGCAAATTTAGATCTTTTATGACTTAGTTATTGTTTCCCATAGAAGTTCCCTCCCTTTGAAAGTAATATATAATGTATAAATTCTGCACTGAGTCATGGCGGAGCTGGGCAGCCCCTAGGTTAGAGTGGAGATGGAGGCCCAGGCCCAGGGGTCACACCTCATCTGGTTTCCTTCCCATCTCACGGCTTAGCTTGTGCTTCTCAACACCAAGCCTTTAAGAGCAATAAAAACTACACCATGAATGTTTGGGGTTTTTTTTTTTTTTTTTTGGAAGAGGGTGGATTTTGCTTTTCATCCACTTCAGAAGGAAAAGGGGAGGAGAGCTCCTTTCCATTTTTAAATTAAATTCATAAATCCCAGAGTAGTCTTTTTTTTTCTTTTTCCTTTACACTCTACTTCTGAGCTGAATTCAGTTAATGTTATGTCCAAATTCAGGCTGAGTGTTAAGGCTGAGGCAACTCGGTAGCCCACAGTCTGTGCTGGCCGCTGTCGGGGTGAGGCAGATGCTGGGCCTGGCATCACTGATGCCCTCCGCACCTGGTCCTCGAGCCAGGCTGAGGACAGGAAGGGCATTGCTGGCCTGTAGCTCCTGTTGCCCACCCGGAGCCAGGCTCCCCACTGGAGGCTTCCGGCCGAGAGGACCCAGGCCCACCCTTGGGCGTCTGGCAGGCCAAGCTCCCAGCCCGGGCTGTGGTCTCCTGGGGACGCCGCTGGCCTGACTCTCAGCTTAGGCCCAGGTGTCAGGGGGTCTCCTGCCCATCTTCCCAAGGATGCCATTGTTGTCTTCATCATCTTCCCCCGTGTGAGACACTGGTTGTCCGGTACGCGGTGACAGTGTACCAGACGCACACCCTACGTGAGGTGCTTTCAGGTCCCTGTCCTCAGGAAGCGCAGAGTCCGTTGGAAGAGATGAGGGCTGAACAAATCACTAAATACACAAAACAACAATGTAAGCAGCACTTTCTTGTTAAAAAAAAAAAAAATAGCAGGTCCTTTCGATCAATTTTGAGTCTCTCTGCCTCATCTGTCCCCTGACTGCCTTGCGTGCACCACGGCATGAGAATCTTTCCTCACGCTGTTAAGGTATTGCTGAGCATTGACACTGACCTCAAGGAAAAGCAGTGGTTGGACCCAGCCGTGTGTGGCACTCACGTGCGATTCAGTAGCTGTTGCCGGGCTGTCCACGCCTGTTGTGGCTACCGATTGGGGTCCGATTGGGGGTGAAGAATAACTTTCTGCATGCTTTGTCTCTATCTGAGACACTTATACAACAAGCCGAGTATAATCTCTCCAGCCCTGCAGAGTTTCACCTGACTTGTTAACCACCCCCGTAGACTCCCGCTGCAGGCCTCTGGCCTGAGGCTCACTGCATGTAGCCCTGGCGTACAGCACTAGTGCCCCACAGCACCGTGCTTCTAACCCCTTCCGCGCTGCACCTAGGCTCAGGGTTCAAACGGCCAGCCCGAAACGCCTACCTGCCTTCTTTCTGGAAACAGCATGTCCCCGGCCGTGTGCCTGCCCCTTTCTCTACTGAACTAGTCCCCAAACCAAAGGCAAGCCCTCTCCGGCCCGGGAGGGGGGGGGGTGGGGGAGGTTGGGGCCGGCCACACCCCTGACTCCGTCCTGGCTCTGCCCCATACCCCTGCCGCGGGGCCAACCCGGGGGATGCAGACATCCAGCTCCGTATTCCTGCCTTTCGGGGCCAGGATGCAAAAACGGTTTTTGCGTAAAAGATGTCACACTGATCTGCTCGAGTGGGGTGGACACGTGAATTAAGTTTTATCATGAACACTCGCTGCTTGTTAATTCAGGGATAATGGTGGCATTCTTACAAAGTGCTCGGGAAACAGAATGACAGGAACACTTGTAGGGAGCCCAGGAAGTTACCAGAGACATTGGTGTCATTCGGCCCAGGCAACAGCAGCGTATGCTTTTCAAAGATCATTGAGTTGTCTTAGAATTGGAAGCTGTGTAATGACAATGTCACCTGGAGTTCTTTTCCATTTCTTAACTTTTTGTTGCACAAGTATTTGGACAGAAGTCGAACTGTGAATGAGATACTGAAATGCACTAAATTGTATTAAATTAAACTGGAGTTACTTGATACAATGAAGAAATGCATCTGATCTACTTGTATTTATTGTCTCAGAATTGTACGTTGTGACAATCAAATGTTACTTGCCTAAATGCCAGGAAATTCAACTGGCTTCTTAATCACCAAGATCGCCAGCAAGTACTGTAACTGTAAATGAAAATCTCTCTCTCTCTGGAAAACTCACACAAACCATTGACCTGAGTGCACATGACAGCCACTGGCTTCTTTTTCTATAATTGAAAATCTGCCATCGCTGACTGTTGGCCAGTTTCAAAGGGACCCATTGTATACAGGGTGCAAATGTATTATATGGATGTTTCCTTTTGTACGCTTCATTTTTACAAGTTTTGCTACTCACAAGCTTTATGTAGTGGAGGATAGAGGTATTTTTGGTCTTTAGAAGCTTGTTGGGGTGAGGGCTGCTAACTTACTCTTCAAAGGCCTGTGTCCCGAAGGCCTGGCTGCGTTTGCTGTGCTGCGCGAGGACCTGTGTACACAGGCAGGTGTGCACCTGCTCAAGCGCGAGTAGCTCTTGTGTACTGGTGAAATGCTGCGGGCATCTGTTTATTCAATTTGCTGCTGTGAAAGAGAGGGATAAAAAACCACAATATAAGAGAAAGCGACTCCGTGCCTCCTTCTGTTTCTCTGTTTGCAGTCTGCATAGATGTCTTCAAGGGGAAACCAGGGCCACCAGGCACTCCTGTCCCATGGGGCCACCCACCTGCACAGCCCACTCCCACGGGCTCTGTTTCCTTGGAGGCCATCCTGCCGATGGCACTTTTCAAGGCCCTCCATTCCCTACGATTTGCTTTCTGGAAGGGAAAATTGAAAAGGAGAGAGGTCACCTGGCAAAAACGCAGGGGAAGATCAGGCAGTCCACAAAATACGCGAAATGATCCGATGATGTCCAGAAAAGGGTTTTCCTAAGTGGCGTGTACACATCCAAAGCAACCTTTTTTTTTTTTTTTTGTAAAAACAGATTCGTCTGTGGAGAAAACCAAGGAACCTCTTTCTCTTCTTTATTAAAAAGCAAAACAAAAACTCTCGTTAGAACCAAAAGATATTCCAGGTTCTCCTTTTGTGTCTTCTAAAAATAAGCTAAGCTGAAGAGTCTGGGTGTCCACGTGCTCCTGGGAACGGCCCTGCCAACCATGGTGACATACTGTCTTCTCCGGGGCTGTCTCCTTCCCCGATGGCATCGGTGAGGGTGACCGGTCCGTGCTGGTGCTTAGCCCAGTTCCTGAGAAGCTGGAAAGGCCTGGCTCAAAGTCCCACATCCAGATGCCATTTATTTTTTAAAAACATATCCTGAATTCAGAGCACACAGAATTTTGCATGATGATCTGTTGTTTTCTTGGGAGATGAAAGCGAACTGCCTGGTGCCACTTGGTATGGGGATGTCATGGGCAGGTCAGGCCTGGCCCTCTAACAAGAGGCACTGACTTGCCTGAACCCCACTTTGCCTGTTTGAACACCAGTGCTCAGGGGCACTGGGGGGCAGCCATGCACACCCCTGCGGACTTCATCACCCTGAGCATCACAGGCATCCGGCTCACCCAGGAGAGGGGCCAAGGTTAACCGTGAGGCCCGTTGCCTGCCTTTATTGGCCCAGATCCCGCCTCCACTTCACCCAGAAGCTCAGTATGTAGGAGTCAGCCCTTGCCACCTGACATTCTGGGACATGTGAGTGTGTGCACATGCGCATGCACACACCGTGTGTGTGGGGACATTCATAGCCGCACGCATGCACACATGTACGCACGTTCCCAGCACACACACGGGCACACCTGAAGAGTAAGGGGCAGCGTGAGGAGTGACTTGGGGAACCGTCCTCTTCGTGTCTTCTTTTTTGTTTGTTTGTTGTTTTTGAGATGGAGTTTCGCTCTGTCACCCAGGCTGTGGAGTGCAATGGTGCGATCTTGGCTCACCACAACCTCCGCCTCCCGGGTTCAAGCAATTCTGCTGCCTCAGCCTCCCAAGTAGCTGAGATTACAGGCGCCCGCCACCACCAGGCCCGGCTAATTATGTATGTTTAGTAGAGACAAGGTTTCTCCATGTCGGTCAGGCTGGCCTCGAACTCCTGACCTCAGGTAATCCACCTGCCTCGGCCTCCCCAAGTGCTGGGATTACACGTGTGAGCCACCGCACCCGGCCCTCTTCATGTCTCTTCTGAGCATGATGTCTGAGAACCCGGAATTGTCCGGGTGGCTCACACAGCAGCAGGGTTCATGGAGAGAAAACCCCTCTTGAAGAAAGCGCCCCCCAGGGCTAAGGAACTTGATGAAGAAATCAACAGTCCTGTGAAGTCTTAGTAAGTTGGCAACGTGGCCCGAGCTTTGCTTTGCTGTTGGATGTGAGCTCTTCCGCTGCAGGCGGCCTGCACCTGGGCTGGGCAGGAACAAGTCCAACCGCAGGTACTCTGGACGTGAGCCTCGATCATCCCACATGTGGCCAGGAGGCCTCTGAGGGTGCACGTGCACACACACATGCACACACACACACGTGCAGGTACACCAGCAGGTGCTTGCCTACTGCTGACCCCCTGGGGGAGGGACAAGCCCAGTCACAGGGGCAGGCACCAGAGGACAAGGCCACAGAGGGCTCCGGGCGGCTTCAGCTGCTGCTCTGCAGTCGGTCCCAGCCTCCCAGCACTTGCCAGGTGGAGCCACTCCGATGTCTTAGGATCCAGGGATGGGAAATGCCAGCAAGGTCATGCCGTCCAAACGCCCATCACATGTGAGAGCTCCCTTCACAGCTGCTGGCGCAGCCTCTGCTTAAGCCCAGCTAGATCCCAGCATGCCTCTACCGTCTCCATCGGCCCATTCTGTTGATCACAGATGGGCAGAAATGTGTTTCCATGGGACAGTGTGTTACAGGGGGAGGCTTGGATTTGGGGGCCTGGAGGCCTCTAGATGAAAACCCAAAACTCACTCCTTAGGACCTGTGTGTCCCAGGCCAAGAAGGTTCTTAACCTCCATGCCCTTCCGTGTTCTCGCCTGTAAGATGGGGACGGTTGTCAGGACGATTAGTGTACCTCCTGAGCTTAGGCTGTGACAGGTGCTGAGCAAGTGGCTGCTGTCCTGGCAGACCTGGGGGCACCCCGGCCTGTGTCTGTCCTGGGCCCTGCCTGTGCCAGCCTGGAGGGGAGGGGCTGTGGCAGTAGCCTTTGCTTCCTCTCCCCTTGGAACCTTTCATGAGCCCCCAGGGGCTCCTCCTCCCCATGATTCATCTTTTCCTGTCACTTCTTAAACCCTTTGTGTCTGGGCACGGTGGTTCACACCTGTAATCCCAGCACTTTGGGAGGCCAGGCAGGAGGATCACTTGAACCTAGGAGTTCAATTTTTTTTTTTTTTTTTTGAGACAAGGTCTCCCTCTGTCACCCAGGCTGGAGTGCAGTGGTGTGATCTTGGCTCACTGCAAGCTCCGCCTCCCGAGTTCCCGCCATTCTCCCGCCTCAGCCTCCTGAGCAGCTGGGACTACAGGTGCACGCCACCATGCCCAGCTAACTTTTTGTATTTTTAGTAAAGACAGGGTTTCACCGTGTTAGCCAGGATGGTCTCGATCTCCTGACCTCGTGATCTGCCCACCTCGGCCTCCCAAAGTGCTGGGATTACAGGCATGAGCCATGGTGCCCGGCCAATTAAAAAATAGATATATTTTGGTAGGGCACAGTGGCTCACGCCTGTAATCCCAGCACTTTGGGAGGCGGAGGTGGGAGGATCACTTGAGCTCAGGAGTTCGAGACCAACTCGGGCAACATGGTGAGACCCCCCCCATCTCTACTCAAAGTACAAAAATTAGCCAGGCATGGTGGTGGGAGCCTGTAATTCCAGCTACTCAGGAGGCTGAGGCAGGAGAATCGCTTGAACCTGGGAGGTGGAGGTTGCAGTAAGTTGAGATTGTACTCCAGCCTGGACCTCAGAATGATACACCATCTCAAAAATAAATAAATAAAAATTAAATATTATATGTATATAAAATAGCCAGGCATAATGGTGCATGCCTATGGTCCCAGCTACTTGGGAGACTGAGGTGGGAGGATTACTTGAACCCAGGAGGCAGAATTTGCAGTGAGCCAAGATTGTGCCACTGCACTTTAACCTGGATGAAAGAGCAAGATCCTGTCTCAAAAACAAACAAAAAATCAGCCAGGTGTGGTGGTGTGCACCTGTAGTCCCATCTACTTGAGAGGCTGAGATGGCAGGATCACTTGAGCCCAGAAGACTGAGGCTGCAGTGAGCCAAGATTGTGCCACTGCACTCCAGCCCGGGCAACACAGTGAAATTCTCTCTCAAAAAAACACAAAAACACCCCTCCTTGCTGGACTGGGCCTCCCTTGCGGGTGCGGGTGTAGGTGCAGTTCATCCCTTAGCACCTCTGAGGTGCGTGCCCCGCCCCTGTGTCCCTCCACACTGCTGTGATAACGCTGATCTTTTTTTTTTTTTTTTTTTTTTGAGACGGAGTCTGGCTCTGTCTCCCAGGCTGGAGTGCAGTGGCTGGATCTCAGCTCACTGCAAGCTCTGCCTCCCGGGTTTACGCCATTCTCCTGCCTCAGCCTCCGGAGTAGCTGGGACTACAGGCGCCCGCCACCTCGCCCGGCTAGTTTTTTGTATCTTTTAGTAGAGACGGGGTTTCACCGTGTTAGCCAGGATGGTCTCGATCTCCTGACCTTGTGATCCGCCCGTCTCGGCCTCCCAAAGTGCTGGGATTACAGGCTTGAGCCACCGCGCCCGGCCGATAACGCTGATCTTGTGCAAAGTTGATAGCACAGGGCATGTGGACCGACGTCATCCCCCTCCGTCAGGGCACACAAGGAGGGTGGGCTCCTGACTGACCTCAGCAGGACTGTGCCCACCAGAGCAACACACCCAAAGCCTCTGGCTGCAGCTCCTCAGACCAGTGGGAGGTCATTAGACCCACAGGAGCAGCATGTGTCTCCAGGAAGTGGGATGGGACCATGTTGCCAGAAAAGCAGATGGGCAAAGGCGGACAAGTCCAAGGTGTTCAGAGCAGGCCGGAGAGCGGGGAGGCGGGGAACATGGCAGCTGCAGAGCTCTCCCAGGGGGAGTCCGCGTGTGGTGGGAGGGACCCGGGACCCAGCCTGGTTTTCATGTGTGGGGCCCACAAAGACCTCGAGCTGCCTTCTGGAAGGATTGTCATGCAGGGCAGGGTGCGTAAGCAGACGAGCTGCTCTGTGCCAGGGGAGCAAGCCCCAGGGGAGCAGTGCCAGCTTGTGCTCCTCTGCCCATGCAGCAGGCAGTGGATTCTGCACCCGGGATGCCTGGGACGCCCACAGGCCTTGGCCAGGCTCGGCTTGTGGAGTGCAGAGTGAGGGCTGGTGGAGCTTCCCGGGCACTTGGAGCCAGGGAGTGTGCGCAGCGGCAAGGGAGGTCCTTGGAGACAAGCAAATGCTAAATGATCTGAAACTGGGATTGGAGATAGGGCAGGGGAGAGTCGGCTCTAGACAAGTATGTCCAGCCTGTTTGCAAAACCCCTGCAAGATCTAAGGACATCCAGGAACAGACATCATGAGCGTGGGGTTCGGCTCCCATGTGCCACTTGTCATGGAGGGACTTGAAGCCCTGACCTATACCAGAGGTCAGAGGACCTAGAAGGACCCACGTCTTGTCTGTCCTGGGCGCCTGCAGAGCTGGGTGGGCTTTGCCCGCAGTGTGTCTGGGAAGGGGCTGCAGAGCTGGGTGGGCCTTGCCCGCAGTGTGTCTGGGAAGGGGCTGTACACCTGTCCCTACGGCTTCCCTTCAGCTTCTCTGCAATTCTCAGTCGCCCATCAGGACCAGAAGGAATTCTAGAGCATAATTTCCCCTCAAGCAAACAGAATCTCACTCTGTCTCCCAGGCTGGAGTGCAGTGCCATGATCTCGGCTCCCTGCAACCTCCACCTCTTGGGTTCAAGCGATTCTTCTGCCTCAGCCTCCCAAGTAGCTAGGATTACAGGCATGCACCACCATGCCCAGGTAGTTTTTTTATTTTTAGTACAGACAGGGTTTCACCATGTTGGCCAGGCTGGTCTCAAACTCCTGACCCCTCAGGTGATCCACCCGCCTTGGCCTCCCAAAGTGTTGGGATTGCAGGTGTGGTCACCGTGCCTGGCTCAAGCAGCCTTTAAATGCATCACTTTCTGCCCCCAAAATTCCAACTCACACAGCTGTGATTACATGGTCAGTTCCACCTGCCCAGGACTTTGTAAGAAACCTGACCCCTCAGGCTGGCCCAAAGCCATTGGATCTGCCCTCTCCCCAGAACAAACAGGAAGGTGGCCGACACCTCCAGTGGCTTCACGGCGGAACTTGTGCAATCGCAGGATGCAGCCTTGGATGGCTGAAGAGAGCAGGGCAGCTGTGAATGGTCTATGCCATGTCTCCTGCTCAAACCCTTTTCTGCTGCTCCCAACCAGAAAATAAGGGTGGAGACAGCCTGCACCCCTCCTTTGCCAGTGAAAGATCTGGAGGGGAGGCGTGGGGTCTCTGGGGGCCAGGGGGGCGGGCATGACGATGCTGGTGCCCATCTCTCTGGGGCATGCCACCCCCTTTGGACTTCATTGTCCCTACTGTGTCACCACGGGCCCTGCCACGCCCTGCCTCTGAGTGTGTGGGGTCTGTACCTGCCTCGCCCCCGCTGGCCGCTTTCTCCAGCGTCCTCCGAGCAAGGGAGCAAGGGAGGAATGCTTCCTGGAGCAGAAGTGGCCACAGTGACGCTAGGTCAGCAGATGGCTGCAGAGGCCTGGGCAGTGACTGGTTGGAGAACAAGGCTTGACGTGTTCCCGGGCAGGTTTCCATGGGGTCTCAGCGGTGACCATGCATGGAGGAGAAGCGTGCCTTCCCGGCCCCGCAGTGTGGATTCCTGGTGCCTCTAAGGTGAGCACGACCCGGGGTGGGGCTGGGGGGTGGCCTTCACATTCCCTGCCCTCTGTGACGGAAACTCACTGTTATTATCCTAAACTCTGTTTCTGCTTAGAATTTGGGGCAAGTTGCCCTGAAATAACCCTTCCCTTGTCCTTGGCATGACAGGACTCTGTCCTCGGGGCACAATCATGTAGAAATAGGTCATCCTGAAGGTCCCCCCAGGAGATTCCTGAGAGGAAGGAGGGAACCTGCTGTGAGCCGCCTGGGTCATTCCTCCTGCATGTCCCCTCCCAGACCCAGCCTGCGCTGGAGACTGGTCTGAGGTCAAAGGCAGCGCCTTCTTCAGAAAACGGCCACAGCTGGGAGTCAGGCCTCCCACCCCCTCCAAGACAGCTGGGCTCCCTGAGGCTGTGGGAAGGGGGGTGCGTGGGGAGGTGACCAGCGGTTTCTGGTCCTGTGTGCCCAGCACCTACCAGGCCGCAGAGCCTGGCCGTGACGCCTCCTCTGCCCACCAGCACACGAAGGGAGGAGGAAGGGGCGTCCACCAGAGGCTTTGCCCTCAGTGGGGGAAGGAAGGAATCTCACTCTGTCTTCTGGTCTGAGGCCTTTTCCCTCTTCAGGGTGGGCCCGTCCACACCCCCCTGAGGTGGCTCTTCCATCTCTCCCACCCGTGCAGGTGGGGCCTGCAGGCTGCAGAGTCAGACCTGGGGGAAAATCCTGACTTCGAAGTCATTTCTCAGCCTCCTCGTCAGAAAATGAAAGGCAAACGAAGAGCTTCCCAGAAGGCTGAGGGAAAGGAGCTGGGCTCCCATCCCACAGCTCACTGGGCCATAAGCACAACCTGGGGAAAAGCCACCGCCCTGTCCTGGGGGTCTCCAGGGTACCTGGGCCAGAAGCCTGCAGTGGGGGCCGGAGAATGAAGGCCTGGGCAGCGGTTCACGAGGAGACCTTGGACGGGAGCTTGTCCCTCCCTTTCTGCAGCAACCACTAAGAAAGGAGCAGAGGGACTGGGCACAGTGGGTCACACCTGTAATCCCAGCACTTTTGGAGGCTGAGGCAGGAGGATCTCCTGAGGCCAGGAGTTCAAGAACAGCCTGGGCAACATGGTGAAACCCTGTCTCTACAAAAATTAAAAAATTAGGCAGGGTGCAGTGGCTGAAGCCTGTAATCCCAGAACTTTGGGAGGCCGAGGCGTGCGGATCACGAGGTCAGGAGATCGAGACCATCCTGGCTAACACGGGGAAACCCCGTCTCTACTAAAAGATACAAAAAACCAGCCGGGTGAGGTGGCCGGCGCCTGTAGTCCCAGCTACTCAGGAGGCTGAGGCAGGAGAATGGCGTAAACCTGGGAGGCGGAGCTTGCAGTGAGCTGAGATCCGGCCACTGCACTCCAGCCTGGGCAACAGAGCGAGACTCCATCTCAAAAAAAAAAAAAAAAAATTAAAAAAGAAAATAAATAAAAATTTTAAAATTGGCTGGGTGTGGTGCCTCACACCTGTAATTCCAGCACTTTGGGAGGCTGAGGCAGGTGGATTACCTGAGGTTGGGAGTTCAAGACCAGCCTGACCAACATGGAGAAACCCTGTCTCTACTAAAAATACAAAATTAGCCAGGCATAGTGGCACATGCCTGTAATCCCAGCTACTCAGCAGGCTGAGGCGGAAGAATCGCTTGAACCCGGGAGGTGGAGGTTGCGGTGAGCCGAGATTGTGCCACTGCACTTCAGCCTGGGCAACAAGAGCGAAACTCTGTCTCAAAACAACAACAACAACAACAACAACAACAACAACAAAAAACCTGGCATGGTTGTGCATACCTGTAGTCCCAGCTACTCAGGAGGATGAAGTGCGAGGATTGCTTGAGCCCAGGAGTTCAAGGCTGCAGTGAGCCACAAATGTGCCACTGCACCCCAGCCCAGACAATGGAGTGAAACCCTGTCTTAAAATAACAACAACAACAACAATAATAAAAAGGAACAGAGATAAAGCCACACGGTGCTTTCTGAATGCTGCGTCCCAGGACTATGTACGTAACTGTGAGTGATCTTCAAAACTCCCAACAGCAGCTCACACGCTACACGATGAGGAAGCCGGGGACCAGACCAACGACACTGACCATGCCCAAGCCGTACAGCTAGTTCAGAGTCAAGTGGAAATAACCAGGGTGGGAGCACAGAGAGCCACATCCCAGTGGCACCAGATCCTGGCGTGGGACAGCTGGGTGCTTTGAGAACTGCCGTTCGTTCACAGGGCTTTGCGGCTGAGCTCAGAACTTGATCTTGACTTTGATGGATGGAAGGAATGTGAGTGCCTGGGGTAAAAGCATATTGTCACGTAGGCCACAGGATTCACGTGGGTAGAGACCCCTGGGCAGCAAGGAGCAGCCCCCAGCCCAAGTTAAGGTGCGGAGACAGTGAGCAGGGTGTGCCGCCCTCGTGTGCCATCCTCAAAACCCAGTAAGTGCTCCCTCCTGACCTCAAGTGATCCACTCGCCTCGGCCTCCTAAAATGTTGGGATTACAGGCGTGAGCCACCACACTCAGCAGGTTTCCAGTTTTTTGATGTAGGCGTTTATTAACTTACCTCTTTTTTTTTTTTTTTTTTTTTTTGAGACGGAGTCTTGCTCTGTCGCCCAGGCTGGAGTGCAGTGGCCGGATCTCAGCTCACTGCAAGCTCCGCCTCCCGGGTTCACGCCATTCTCCTGCCTCAGCCTCCCGAGGAGCTGGGACTACAGGCACCCGCCACCACACCCGGCTAGTTTTTTTGTATTTTTTAGTAGAGACGGGGTTTCACCGTGTTAGCCAGGATGGTCTCGATCTCCTGACCTTGTGATCCACCCGCCTCGGCCTCCCAAAGTGCTGGGATTACAGGCTTGAGCCACCGCGCCCGGCCTGTTTTTTTTTTTTAGAGATGGAGTCTCCCTTTGTCACCCAGGCTGGAGTGCAGTGGTGCAATCTCGGCTCACTGCAAGCTCCGCCTCCTGGGTTCACACCATTCTCCTGCCTCAGCCCCCTGAGTAGCTGGGATTACAGGCACCCGCCACCTCGCCCGGCTGATTTTTTGTAATTTTAGTAGAGATGGGGTTTACACCATGTTAACCAGGATGGTCTCGATCTCCTGACCTTGTGATCCGCCCACTTCGGCCTCCCAAAGTGCTGGGATTACAGGTGTGAGCCACCGCGCCCGGCGCTAACTTACCTCTTCATGCTTCTACTGTGTCCCATAGGTTTTGGCACATTATGTTTCTATTTTCATTTGTTTCAAGGAATTTAACATCTTTAAAACTTTTTTCATTTTTAAAAATATGGATCACTTCATGAGTTTGCACATCACCCTTGTGCAGAGGTCATGCTAATCTTCTCTGTATCATTTCAACTTTAGTATATTTCCGTGGTTTGCCACGGTTACTAAGGGACTGGACTGAAAGAAGGGGACCAATATGCAGAAATGAAAACTTAAAACAAAAGTAACTATTTGAAAGGAAGGGGCCTGGGGAAGAAGATGAGCACTCCCAGCTTCTGGGGAGCAAGGGCAGCCTCTGAGCTTCCACAGCCCTTCGTATTTATTGGGTAGAATGAGCAGGGAGGAGGAAGTAATGATTGGTCAGCTGCTTAATTGATCACAGGTTCATATTATTACTAACTGGCTTCAGCTGTGTCCTGTAGCTAATCACAAGAAACACCTGTGTCTGGGTCGTGACTACCCTCAGTATTCCTTGGGGGTGGCAGAAGCAGTTTGTCAGTTCACCAGTTTGCCAACATTTTGCTTTTATGAGAACAGTTTGCTGTTTACACACATAGCCTCCAGTGGTATACTGAGTTGATCATGACCCTCAGTCTTTCGGCCTGCAACAGCATCTGTGTTGCCAAAGTGAGTATGGAATTTTTAATTTTCATTCTTAATCTCTTCCTTCATCCACTGGTCATTTAGGAGCATGTTGTTTAATTTCCATGTATTTGTAGAGTTTCAAATGTTCCTCTTGTTATTGCTTTCTAGTTTTGTTGCACTGTGGTCAGGTAAGATACCCGGTATGATTTTGATTTTTAAAACATTGCAGAGACATGTTTTGTGTCTTAACATATTGTCAATCCTGGAGAATGTTCCATGTGCTGATGAAAAGAATGTATTTTTCAGCTGTTGAGTGAAATGTCTGTAAAGGTCTGTCAGGTCCATTTCGTCTACGGTGTAGTTTCATTCCAGTGTTTCTTTGTTAATCTTCTATCTAGATCATCTTTTTAATGCTGAAAGAGGGGTGTTAAAGTCCAACTATTATTCTATTGGGGTCTATCTCTCCCTTTAGATCTATTAATAATATTTGCTTTATATATCTGAGTACCCTGGTGTTGGGTGCATATCTAAGTGTTATATTCCCTCACCAAATTAACCCCCTTATTATTATACAGAGTCTTTGTCTCTTTTTACAGCTTTTTTTTTTTTTTTTGAGGCGGAGTCTCGCTCAGTCGCCCGGGCTGGAGTGCAGTGGCCGGATCTCAGCTCACTGCAAGCTCCACCTCCTGGGTTTACGCCATTCTCCTGCCTCAGCCTCCCGAGTAGCTGGGACTACAGGCGCCCGCCACCTCGCCCGGCTAGTTTTTTTGTATTTTTTTAGTAGCGACGGGGTTTCACCGTGTTAGCCAGGATGGTCTCGATCTCCTGACCTCGTGATCCGCCCGTCTCGGCCTCCCAAAGTGCTGGGATTACAGGCTTGAGCCACCGCACCCGGCCACAGCTTTTTACTTGAAGTCTGTTTTGTCTAATATAAGTACAGTTACTCCTGCTCACTTTTGGTTTCCGTTTTTGTGGAATATTTTTTTCCATCCCTTCACTTTCAGCCTCTATGTTTCTTTACATGCGAGGTGAGTTTCTTGTAGGCAGTGTATAGTTGGGTCTTTTTAAAAATCCATTCATGCCAGGTGCAGTGGTTCATGCCTGTAATTCCAGCACTTTGGGGGGCTGAGGAGGGATGACTGCTTGAGCTCAGGAGTTCAAGACCAGCCTGGACAACACAGGGAGACCCCATCTCTACAAAAACACTTAAGAAATTAGCTAGGTGTGGTGGTGCATGCCTGTGATCACAGCTAATTGGGAGGCTGAGGAGGGAGCATCACTTGGGCCTGGGAGGTTGAGGGTGCAGTGATCCGTGATCATGCCATTGCACTCCAGCTTGGGTGAAAGAGTAAGATCCTATCTTGAATGAATGAATGAACAAATGAATGAATAAATGAATAAATACATTCAGCCAGTCTATATCTTTCAAATGGGGGAATTTAATCCATTTACATTTAGGGTTATTATTGATAAGTAAAGATTTACTCCTATCATGTTTTTGATGTTTTCAGATTATTTTCTATATCCTTGATTCCTTACTTCCTCTCTTTTTGTTTATCTTTGTGATTGGCTGGTTTTCTGTAGAGATAAGTTTTTATTCCTTTTTTTTTTTTTGAGGCGGAGTCTCGCTCTGTCGCCCGGACTGGAGTGCAGTGGCCGGATCTCAGCTCACTGCAAGCTCCGCCTCCCGGGTTCACACCATTCTCCTGCCTCCGCCTCCCGAGTAGCTGGGACTACAGGCGCCCGCCACCTCGCCCGGATAGTTTTTGTATTTTTAGTAGAGACGGGGTTTCACCGTGTTAGCCAAGATGGTCTTGATCTTCTGACCTCGTGATCCGCCCGTCTCGGCCTCCCAAAGTGCTGGGATTACAGGCTTGAGCCACCGCGCCTGGCCTCTATTCCTTTTTCTTTATCCTTTCTACCAGTGACTTTAATAGTTTCATGTTTTCACAACAGTTGACATTTTTTTCGTTTCTAGATGTAAGATCTTGAGCATTTCTTGTAAGGCTGGTCTAGTGGTGATGAATTTTCTTAGTTTGTGCTTGTCTGTGAAATATTTTATTTCTCCTTCATTTCTGAATAATTACTTTGCTGAGTATATTTTCTTAGCTGACAGTTTTTTTTTTCTTTTAGTACTTTGAGCATATCATCCCCTTCTTTCCTGGCCTGTAAGGTTTCTGCTAAGAAACGTGTTGTTAGTTTAAGGGGGACTTCCCTTATATGTGACTTGCTGCTTTTCTGTTGCTGCTCTTATAATTCTTTGTCTTTGACTTTTGACACTCTTACTGTAATGTGCCTCAGAAAGAATCTGTTTTAGGGCTGGATGCTGTGGCTCATGCCTGTAATCCCAGCACTTTGGGAGGCCGAGGCAGGCAGATCCCGAGGTCAGGAGATGGAGACCATTCTGGCTAACACAGCAAAACCCCGTCTCTACTAAAAAGACAAAAAATTAGCCAGGCGTGGTGGTGGGCGCCGGTAGTCCCAGCTACTCAGGAGACTGAGGCAGGAGAATGGCGGGAACCCAGGAGGTGGAGGTTGCAGTGAGCTGAGATCATGCCACTGCACTCCAGCCTGGGTCACAGACTGGGAGACTCCGTCTCAAAAAACAAAAAAAAACAAAAAAAAAAAAAAAAGAAAGAATCTGTTTTAGTTTAATCTATTTGGGATTTTTTTTTTTTTTTTTTTTTCAGCTTCTTGGACCTGAATGTCCATCTCTCTCCCAAGACTTGGGGAGTTTTCAACTTTATTTCATTAAATATGTTTTCTAAATATTTTCCCTTCTCTTCACCTTTTAGAATGCCCATAATGCAAATATTTGTTCATGTAATGGTGTCCCATAAGCTCCGTAGGGTTTATTTTGTTTTTTGATCTGCCTGTGTTATTTCTTTTTTTTTTTTTTTTTGAGACAGAGTCTCGCTCTGTTGCCCAGGCCGGAGTGCAAGTGACGCGATCTCGGCTCACTGCAAACTCTGCCACCTCCCGGGTTCATGCCATTCTCCTGCTTCAGCCTCCCTAGAAGCTGGGACTACAGGCACCCGCCACCACACCCAGCTAATTTTTTTGTATTTTTAGTAGAGACGGGGTTTCACCGTGTTCACCAGGATGGTCTCGATCTCCTGACCTCGTGATCCGCCTGCCTCGGCCTCCCAAAGTGCTGGGATTACAGGCGTGAGCCACCGCGCCCGGCCCTGCCTGTGTTATTTCAAATGGTCTATCTTCAAGATCAGAAATTCTTTCTTTTGCTTGCTCTAGCCTATTGTCAGAGCTCATAATTGTTTTTTAAATTTCATTCATTGAATTCTTCCGCTGTAAGATTTCTGTTTGGTTCTTTTTATGATATCTATATCTTTGTTGCATTTCTCATTCAGAGCATGAATTATGTTCCATATTTTGTTGAATTGCCTATGTGTATTCTCTTGTATCTCACAGAGTTTCCTTAAGCTTATTATTTTGAATTCTTTTTCCAGCATTTCATATATTTCTTTATGACTGGACTCTGATACTGGAGAATTACCTGTGTTCCTTTGAACCCGGGAGGCAGAGGTTGCACTGAGCCAAGATGGCGTTGCTGCCCTCCAGCCTGGGTGACAGAGTGAGGCTCTGTCTCAAAAAAAAAAAAAAAAAAAAAAAAAAAATATATATATATATACACACACACACACACACACACATTTATTTATATGGAACTAAAAGAACTCAACAGCAAGGAGCCGGGCACGGTGGCTCACACCTGTAATTCCAGCACTTTGGGAGGCCGAGGCACGTGAATCACGAGGTCAGGAGATCGAGACCATCCTGGCTAACACGGTGAAACCCCGTCTCTACTAAAAAAATTAACTGGCCTAATTTTTTCTTGCTTTTGCATGTTTGATGTGTCCCTGCATTGATTTCTATGCATCTGGTGGAAAACTCGCCTCTTCCGGTTTTATGGAGTAGGTTTCATAGGGCAAGACTAATTTCTATGAATGGGTTTTGGGGTGTCATTATGGTGGGGGTACATTCGCCTTGGTTCTAGGTGGACACAATGTAGTCTCCACGTAGTTTCTTCAACTGTAATCCAGGCTAATGACACTGGTGAGTGTCTCAGTGGCCTAGGCTAAGAGACATGGTGGAGGCGGTGTCATGGCTTTGCCATTGCTGGACCATTTCTCAGGTCTTGGGTACGTGTGTGCATCAGGGGTCAACCAACTTGGGGCTGGGGTAGTGGCTGTGGGACTGTTACTCTGGCTGGCAGCCTGTGCACACAGTTGCTCAGCTGGCCTGGGGGCATGCCTGCCAGCAGCGGTTGGTGGGGCTGTTTCCCAGGCCCAGGACTCAGGCACACAGCTGTCTGGCCAACCTGGGGCAGGGGGTGCATTTGCCAGAGGGGAACCATGGGGCTGGTTCTTAGGTCCAGGATGTGGTTACACAGCTTCTCAGTGGCCTGGCCTAGGTGTGTGTCTTCTGGGGGCTACTCACAGGGTTGTTTCTCAGGCCTAGGATGTCACTGCAGAGTTTCTTGGCTGGTACTAGTGTGTTTTTTCTGGGGGTGGTCCACGTGGCTGCTTCTCAGGCCTGGGATGAGAGGGCAACGCTATTTGGCGGGTCTAGGGACCTGTCTGCTGGGGGCAGCCTGTGGGGCTGTTTCTTGGCCCGGGACATGGGTGTGCAGCTCCTCAGTCAGCCTGGGGATATGTCTGCCAGGGGTGGCCCTCAGCTGTTTCTCAGGCCCTTGTTGTGGGCACAGAGCTGTTGGGCAGGCCAGGGGCTTATCTGTAGGGGCTCGGGCACCCAGGACTTGGGCCAGGGCACATAGCCTCTCCACTGGCCCAGGAGTGTGTCAGGCTGCTCAGAAGCTCAGGGGCCTCTCCTGCTTGAGGGAGGGCATGCAGCAGTCTGGCTGGCCTGAGGGTGGGTTCGTCCTGGGTGCATTTGCCAGATTGTTCCTCCAGGTGGAAGAGAGAGCGACGGGAGCTGGTTTCTCTTCTGTGTAGGAGCAGAGTCACCGCCGAGACTTGGCCCAGGCTCCACAGAGCTGGGGTTGTGACATTCAGCCCCTGGTGCAGGCGTGGTGGAATGGAGATGGAGCCCCAGGGCTGGAGAGGGGCAGTGGCTTCTGGCACACAGAGCAGGTGTACTGCAGAGGCGGCTCCGGTCTCAAATGGCTCTGAGCTGTAGCCGTTTAGCTCACGGTGTGTGTGTAGGGGAGGTGGGAAGTGGGAAGTGTGCACCTTGTGTTCCTAGACCAGGGCAGTGCTGCTGTGCGACTTCTCGGCAGCTCTCCACGCTGAGCTCAGGGGCTTGCAAGGACCGTGGGATGCTCCTGTTGTAAGGACAGTAGGTGTTGGTGGTGGCAATGGGGGCTGATGAGGATCTTCTGCTTAACTTTGCCCCACAAGGGGGTGCCCTCCGGACTTCCAGCAGATTCAGTCCAGGTGGAGGAGATGGGGCTGCAGGGCCAGGGGCCTCGACACTGCCCTTCAATTTGATGGGCTTCCAATCACCAGAGGTGTGTCTCTTCTCCCTGCTGCACTACAGCACTCTCCCTCTGACACTCCCGTCAAATCTCAGCTCTTTATTTGTTGTCTTGGTCCTTTCTTGTGGAGGACAAGTGCCAGGGGTCTCTAGTCAGCCACCTTGATGACATTATGCTCTGTGGTTTTAATTTGAATTTTCCTGCAATGCAAATAATTAGTGATGCTTAGTGTTGAGTGTTTTTTTTATATACCTGTTGGTCATCTGCATGTCTTCTTTTGAGAAATGGCTATTCCTTTTGCCCATTTTTAAGACTGGGTTGTTTTCTTGCTGTTGAGTTCTTTTTTTTGTTTTTTTTTTTGAGATGGACTCTCACTCTGTCGCCCAGGCTGCAGTGCAGCAGCACAATCTCGGCTTACCACAAGCTCTGCCTAATGGGTTCATGTCATTCTCCTGCCTCAGCCTCCTGAGTAGCTGGGACTACAGGTGCCTGCCACCATGCCCAGCTAATTCTTTTAGTAGAGCTGGGGTTTCACCGTGTTAGCCAGGATGGTCTCGATCTCCTGACCTTGTGATCTGCCTGCCTCGGCCTCCCAAAGTGCTGGGATTACAGGTGTGAGCCACCGTGCCTGGCTCCTTGCTGTTGAGTTCTTTCAGTTCCATATAAATAAATAAATATATGTATATATTTATACCTATATACATATATTATAATATATATAAATATATATTATAAATAAAAAATATATATTTTTTGAGACAGAGCCTCACTCTGTCACCCAGGCTGGAGGGCAGCAACACCATCTCGGCTCACTACAACCTCCGCCTCCCGGGTTCAAGCGATTCTCCTGCCTTAGCCTCCCAAGTAGCTGGGACTACAGGCGCCTGCCACGATGCCAGGCTAATTTTTTTGTATTTTTGGTAGAGACAGGGTTTCACTATGTTGGCCAGCCTGGTCTCGAACTCCTGACCTCAGGTGATCCACCTGCCTTGGCCTCCCAAAGTGCTGGGACTATAGGCGTGAGCCACTGTACCTGGCCTCTTCTGTATTTTGGATATTAACTCCTTATTGGATGCATGGTTTGCAAGTATTTGCTCCTATTTTGCAGGTTTTCTCTTCACTCTGTCGATTGTCTCCTTTGCTGTGCAGAAGCCTTTTAGTTGGATGTAATCCCATTTGTCTATTTTTGCTTTTGTTTCCTATGCTTTTGGGTCATATCCAAAAATAAATCATTGCTCAGAACACTGTCATGGAGTCTTTCCCTGTGTTTTCTTCTAGTGGTTTCACATGTTCGGGTCTTGTGTTGAGGCTTTAATCCATTTTGAGTTGAATTTTGTATATGGTATGAGATAAGGGTCCAATTTCATTCTGCATGTGGATATCCAGGTTCCCTGGCACTAATTGTTAGAGATACTGTTCTTTTTCTGAGTAGTGAACACACTCCCATCATTCAGACATTGTAGCCATCCAGTCCAGTGCACAAGGAGAGGCCTCAGTCTCCCCCAACCCTGTCTGCCTGTGTCCTCCACCCACTCCTCCTTGTAGCTTGGCTGGTGCAGTGCCCATGATACCTACTCTGAGTGGCAGGCGGTCTGTCTCAGCTGGTCAATCGCTGTGCTATACTGGCCAGCAAGTATTGTAAGTCTTACCCCTGCTTGTAGATAAATATTTGTATTGGTGTATGTTTCCAGTAATTTTTTTTTTTCTGAGAAAGGGTCTTACTCTGTTGCCCAGGCTGAAGTGCAGTGGTCAACCTTTGCTCACTGCAGCCTCAACTTGTTGGGCTTAAGCAGTCCTCCCATCTCAGCCTCCCCAGTGACTGGGATCACAGATGCGTGCCACCACACTGGCTAACTTATTTTTTGGTAGACATGGGGTCTCTCTATGTTGTCCAGGCTGGTCTCAAACTCCTGGCCTCAAATGATCCTCCTGCCTTGGCCTCCTAAAGTGCTGAGACTACAGGTATGAGCCACTGCACCTGGCCTTATTCTTTCTTTTAAAAAACTGGACATGCTTGGCTGGGTGGCTCTCTGGAAGCTTCCTTGGCATCTTAGTGTATGTCAGTGTTTAGAAATGTTCCACTGCCATGTGGCGCTGCACCCCCATTGCTGGGTCAGGAGTGCGTCCTTCATCCACCTTATTGCTGATGCTGTTGGCGTCTTGAAGGGTTTATTTTTTCTGCTCATGCTGGGTCGGACTAAGAGAGGGAAAAACCTCCTATTACTAGCAGGTGTTGGCCTCTCCCTCTCCTGACATGAGAATGCATCTGAAATAAAGACCTACCTCTTTCTCCCATGCCTGAAAAGGGCCTAAACGCTCCGGCTGAAGTTACCAGGAGGTCAGCACCTCTTCCTTTCCCCTGCATTCTGCAGATTGCCCCTCCCCACTGCCTCTGGTTGAATGTGTCTGTGCAAACCTCTGTAGTGATCTCTGCAAAGGGAGGAGGGGAGGGAGGCCGGGACTGAGCCCAGGGCAGAGGTGGGAGCTGGGCCTTGGGGAGCCTCCCTTGGGGCCAGGCAGTGGCAAGAGCCATGTGGAAAAAAGCAAGTCCCTTTACTCAGAAAACCCACTGTTGCCTCTCCACCAGCCTGGGTCAGGACAGAACAGATGGGCCTTGGCAAGCCTCCCACGGACACCATGCCAGCCTCACCCAACAGCAGTCAGCCATATTAGTTCTGCAGCTCACAGCCCATCCTGCCAGGGACACTTGGAAGACCGCCTGGAGGGAGGCCTTTGGTTCCCAAAAAAGCTGGGCTGAGGCCACGGGACCCCCTGCAGACCCTTCGTCCTCAGACTTGTTTCCACATTTATTTAAAGGATGCAGGGAGGAGCTGGTTTTCTATTAATAACAATTAAGTACTCTTCATGTTCAAAACAGAACACTTATTACTTGCAATTTTCTGAGCCAGCTAAGTTTCCAGCCAGTGTATTAAACATGTAACCTTTAGGTAATGAGATATGAACTCTTGATTTCAGTACCAGGCCGTTGGTGCATCTCTCCTAGATTTCCAGCAGCCGTCGGGACCCCTGTAAGGGCTGGGGGCTGGACGACAGAGGTGCAGGAGAGACGCGTCCATCACAGAGCAGTCTGCCTTCGAGGCAGAGAGTGTGCATGGACTGGGGTGCAGGTGGTTTATTTGGGCCTAGAGAGAGGGGGAAGGGAGTGGGGATGGTGGGGTGGAGAGGAGAGGACAGGGGGTGAGACAGGGACTGTCACTGAACTGGTTCCTGCCATGGGTTTGACCTGGCTAGGGCTGTGAACAAAGCACCTCTGAGCAGAGGGAGGTTTGCATGACCACCCGCCTACCCCAGGGTGGCCATCGTGGAGAGAGGGCCTGCTGGTGTCCATTTTCCAACACTTCCTGGCTGAGCCTGTTTCTGAGCCCACGGAGAAGGTTCTAGGCCTGGGGCAGAAAAGTAGGGCCCCCAACTAGTCTCGGAGGAGGGACCCTAACAGTGTCTGGTGCCACCCAGCTGCAGCTGAAATCAGAGTGAGCTGAAGGCATGTGGCCTGGGGCACCCGATGCATCTGTTAGGGTCTGAGTGCACCAGGGAGGGCAGTTCTCTTGTCACCACTCAGGCCACTGTGGTTGGACAATTTCCCATTGTACCAGTTATGTAGGAAGAGATGTAGACATTGGGTTAGCTGACACCACCTTCCAGGTTATTCGAGTGATGTTTTGGAGGTTGGCTTACTGGCAGCTCAGCTCTCAACCAGCTCTTGCCACCTTCTTCTGTGCATGTTACTCGATGTTAGGTGTGCCAGGGGTTGGCATGAGAGGCATTGGCTTCTGCCACCTGGGCAGAGGGCGGCTCCCTGATCCCTGAGAACATCAAGGGAAAGGTGGGGTACAGATGAGGGCCTCCAGCGGAGTGGCTGCTCCTACCCCAGTCCCAAACCCCACCGTCTAGGGACACAATTGGGGGACATGAGGCCAAGGCACACACAGGCCTCTTGGGGAGTGACCTCTGCTTGGAGAGGGAGCATGAGAATCCAGGCTGTCAGGAAGCCAAGAAAGATGCAACTGAGTTAAAAACAGGAGCACGAGCCGGCAGAGTGTTTGGAGCAGCCGTCCACAGCGCCAGGCTTGATTCCATCAGCGCTACTTATTTACATCACACTATGCAGCCTCAAACCTGGGAAGGGCGTATTGTTTCTGCACAAGCTCACGTGGGAGCAGGTTCTTTCTGAAGACACCACACAGTGACGGCAGCAGTTGACAGTGTGCCACGCACAAGACTGAGACTCAGCAAGAGGAGAGGGGCCAGGCTGAAGGCCGGGCATGCCCTCACCATGCCGGGAACCTGCCATTTCCTCTTGTATAAAATGGCTTGATAGCTGCAGTCCTGGCAACCGTGTTCCGGGCGTCGCCAAGCCCCAGTGGGCCTGATCCCTAAACAGCTATGGGGCAAGCCCTGGGCCTCTGTCTCTCCTCTCATCTGTGACATGGAGCTAGGATACCTCCTCCCAGGCTTTTTGTAGGCACTAAAATAATCCAAGGCTGGGTGACAGTGGCTCACGCCTGTAATCCCAGCATTTTGGGAGGCCGAGGCGGGAGGATCACTTGAGATCAGGAGTTCGAGACCAGCCTGGCCAACATGGTGAAACCCCATCTCTACTAAGAATACAAAAATTAGCCAGCCGTGATGGGGGCGCCTGTAATCCCAGCTACTCGGGAGGCTGAGGCAGGGGAATTGCTTGAACCTGGGAGGCAGAGGTTGCAGTGAGCTGAGATTGCACCATTGCACTCCAGCCTGGGCGACAGAGCCAGACTCTGTCTCAAAAAAAAATAAATACATAACATAAAAAGAAAAATAAATCCAGGTGTGTTGATTGCATAGAATACATGTTTTAAAGGGGGGAAATTCTATCATAATCCCTGCTTTCAGATGAGATAACAGACGCAGGAGACATGAAGAGTAATTGAGAATCCATGTGGCCCTGTGCCAGAATCTGCTGCCTAACCACAGTGCGGCCCCACTTTTTGCAAACAGGTGAGCTCCTTATGGACCGAGTGGGCTGGGTGTGGTGGCATGAGCCTGTTATCCCAGCACTGTGGGAGGCCAAGGCGGGAGGATCACTTGAGCCACAGGAGATGGAGGCTGCAGCGAGCTATGAATGTACCACTGCACTCCAGAGTCGGTGACAGAGCAACTCTGTCTCAAAAACAGAACAAAACAAAACAAAACAAAAACAAAACAAAACAAAACAAAAAACAGTGGAAAATGCAGATGTGTAGTAAAACGGGGAAGAAGCTGCTGAGTCTGTGACCCAGACACTGCCACTAACACTGTTTTGATGAATTTCCTTCCAGTCTCTTTTGTAATGATACTGGGGTGGAGATTTTTGCTTTTATGTAGCTGTTATTATATCACATCACCTTTTTTTTTTTTTTTTTTTTTTGACAGGGTCTTGCTCTGTTGCCCAAGATGGAGTTCAGTGGTACAATCTAGGCTCACTGCAGCCTCTACCTTCCAGGCTCAGGATCCTCCCACCTCAGCCTCCCGAGTAGCTGGGACCACAGCTGTAGCCACCACACCCAGCTAATTTTTGTATTTTTTGTAGAGACAGGGTCTTGCTCTGTGGCCCAGGCTGGTCTCAAACTCCTGGGCTCAAGTGATCCTCCCACCTTGGCCTCCCAAAGTGCTGGGATTACAGGTGTGAGCTACCAGGCCTGGCCTTCACTTTCAAGATTTTTATCAATTGACGTTTTAAGTATTTCCCAGATTATCGTAAGCCCCTTTAAAAAGTGTTTATAGATGGAGAGGGTCCAAGTGCAGTTCTGTTACGTGGATATACTGTGTAGTGCTGAGGTCTGGGCTTCTAGTGCACCTGTCACCCACGTAGCGAACATAGTGCTCAACAAGCAATTCTAAAAACATTCAGAAGCCCTTTCTAAACACCGTGTTGACAGTGACACGACAGCTCATCAAATGGACGAAGCCTGGTTTATGTGACACAGACCGCGCCTGTGGTCCCAGCTAATAGCTGTCGACATGCAGGTTGTGTCCAGTTATTGCAATGCTGCAACGTGTGTTTTTATTCATAAAGGTTTGGGAGAGATTCTGCTTCCTCAAAGAGCTCTAGAAGTAGAATTGCTGGTTCAAAGGATGAAAGGTTGGAACTGCTTTTTAAAAAACCGACACCTAGGCCGGGCGCGGTGGCTCAAGCCTGTAATCCCAGCACTTTGGGAGGCCGAGACGGGTGGATCATGAGGTCAGGAGATCGAGACCATCCTGGCTAACACAGTGAAACCCCGTCTCTACTAGAAAAATACAAAAAACTAGCCGGGCGTGGTGGTGGGCGCCTGTAGTCCCAGCTACTCGGGAGGCTGAGGCAGGAGAATGGCGGGAACCTGGGAGGCGGAGCTTGCAGTGAGCTGAGATCTGGCCACTGCACTCCAGCCTGGGCGACAGAGCGAGACTCCGTCTCAAAAAAAAAAAAAAAAAACCGACACCTAGGCCGGGCGCAGTGGCTCACGCCTGTAATCCCAGCACTCTGAAAGGCCGAGGCAGGCAGATCACTTCAGACCAGGAGTTCGAGACCAGCCTGGCCGACATGGGGAATCCCTGGCTACTGAAAATACAAAAATTAGCCAGGTGTGGTGGTGCATGCCTGTAATCCCAGCTACTTGGGAGGCTGAGGCAGGAGAATCGCTTCAACCCGGGAGGCGGAGGGTGCAGTGAGCAGAGATCATGCCTCTGCAGTCCAGCCTGGAGACAGAGGGAGACTCCGTGTCAAAAACCAACCAACAAACAAAGGTGGCATCTTAGAGAATCTCCCACCAAGCCCCGGAGGCAGTATTTTCCCTTTGTTGGACTATTTGCTCACCTGGGATATTTATGGAGAGATTGGTTAAATGGACGGATGAAAATGCACATAAAAAAATATCCGCACCAAGGTGTTGGGCTCACACCTGTCATCCCAGCACTTTGGGCTGAGGTGCGAGGACTGCTTGAGCTCAGGAGTTCAAGACCAGCCTGGGCAACATGGTGAGACCCCATCTCTACAAAAAAATACAAAAATTAACTGAGTGTGGTTGTTGTGCCTGTAATCCCAGCTACTGAGGAAGATGAGGTAGGAGAATCTCTTGAATCCAGGAAGTGGAGGTTGTAGTGAGCTGAGATCACACTACTGCAGTTCAGCCTGGACAACAGTGAGACCCTGTCTCAAAAAAAACCCCACAAAAACCAAAAACTGTACCAGGTTCAGGCCTGGCTCTCCCTGCACCTGGAGCGGCTTCTAGAATACGTGGTGAGTGCAAGAGGAGGAAGTGCTTGGTGAAACACTGAAAGCCACACACAGTGTGAAAACTCACATGTGATTACTTTGAAGTCACTTGGCTTTCTATGAAAAATGTGAGGCTGGGCGCAGTGGCTCACGCCTGTAATCTCTGCACTTTGGGAGGCTGAGGCGGGCAGATCACCTGAGGTCAGGAGTTCAAGACTAGCCTGGCCAACATGGTGAAACCCCATCTCTACTAAAAATACAAAAAATTATCTGGGCGTGGTGGCAGGCGCCTGTAATCCCAGCTACTCAGGAGGGTGAGGCAGGAGAATTGCTTGAACCCAGGAGACGGAGGTTGCAGTGAGCCGAGATCATGCCACTGCACTCCAGCCTGGGCGGCAGGGTGAGGGACTGTGTCTCAAAAAAGAAAAATTTTGAGATGATAATGGATTGACATGCAGTGTAAGAAATAATCCAGGAGGTCCTGGGCACCTTTACTGAGTTTCCCTGGTGGTGATGTTTCGTGACACTGGATCACAGTGTCACAGCCAGGTATTGACATGGACACAGTCCAGATCCAGAACATTCTGTTTACACAGGAGCTGCTCTGTTGTCCTTTTTTTTTTTTTTTTCTGAGATGGAGTCTCGCTCTGTCACCCAGGCTGGAGTGCAGTGGCCGGATCTCGGCTCACCGCAAGCTCCGCCTCCCGAGTTCACACCATTCTCCTGCCTCAGCCTCCCGAGTAGCTGGGACTACAGGTGCCCGCCATCTTGCCCAGCTAATTTTTTGTATTTTTTAGTAGAGACGGGGTTTCACCATGTTAGCCAGGATGGTCTCGATCTCCTGATCTCGTGATCCGCCCGCCTCCACCTCCCAAAATGCTGGGATTACAGGCGGGAGCCACCGCGCCCGGCCTGTTGCTCTTTTCTAGCCGCACCCTCCTCCCTCCTTACCCCACGCCCCGGTGTCCCCTGCCAAACACTTGTCTGTTCTCCATTTCTATAATTTTGTTATTTCAAGAATGTTGTATAGATGCAACTGCACGGCGTGTAACCTTTTGGTATTGAAGAGGCTTTTCTTTTGTTTTTGAGACAAGGTCTCTCTATTGCCCAGGCTGGAGTGCAGTGGCCCAATCACAGCTCACTGCAACCTCAGCCGACCTGGCTCAAACAATCCTCCCACCTCAGCCTCCCAAGTAGTTGGGACTACAGGCACATGCCACCAGGCCCAGCTAGTTTTCGTATTTTTTGTAGAGACCAGGATCTCCCTATGTTGCTCAGGCTGTTCTTGAACTCCGGGTTCAAGCGATCCTCCTGCCTCAGCCTCCCACAGTGCTGGGATTCCAAGCATGAGCCCCCGCGCCTAGCCTGGAAGGTTTTCACTCAGCACCTTTCTCTGGAGGTTCCTCCAGACCTTTGTGGGGATCATTTGTTCCTTTCCGCTGCTGAGTAGTATTCTGGGTGTGGATGGACCACACTGTTTGACGATTCAGCGGCTGAAGGACGTCTGGATTGTGTCCGGGACTGGGCAGCTTGCTGTGAACATTCACTCACTGGCCCTTCCTTTTGCCTTCTGTGCAGAGGGCCCGAGTAGTCCCTCTGGTTAGATAAGGCAGACACAATGTCCCAATACATAATTTAACAGGCTCTTTGCAGCCTGGAGACGATGTAATGGGTTATCAGGAAAAACCATTTGAGTTCAAGTTCCAGCAACTTTTCAAAAATAACGAAACAAAACAATAAAACACCCCAAATGCTGTCTCATGAAAAAGGGTACTAAAAAAAAAGAATGAACATCGATTCACAGGAATAGCATCATTTCACCATGATTCATTAAAAGAAAGCGCCAAACCAGTGTTTGTGCTGAATTCAAGCATTTTCTAAATTCCCAAGTGGAAAAAAAAAAAATCTCTTATAGGTCTGCTCAGAGGAAAAATAGCCTAGCAGTCCACTTACTGCCCACGCACCAAGGGCTGCCTGGACCAGAGCCGGTGGGGTTGGAGGCGGGGACTCTGCCTTTGCCTCCCTCCCTCCAGAAGGAACACTCCCTGATGTGGGAGCCCGTCCAGCCGCACAACACTGTGTCCACGTCTTCGGGAAGGGGAAGGGCTAGTGTCTGTCTTCTCAGAGCAGCTGGACCCAGTTCTCTGTGAGAACAGAACAAAGACATAGGTATTCCTTGGCTTGGAGTCTACACTTGGTACTGTCCGGGTTTTTATTTTTTTATTTTTTGAGACAGAGTCTCGCTCTGTTCCCCAGGCTGGAGTGCAGTGGGGCAATCTCGGTTCACTGCAACCTCTGCCTTCTGGGTTAAAGCGATTCTCCTCCTTCAGCCTCCCGAGTAGCTGGGATTACAGGTGCATGCCACCACGCCTGGCTAATTTTTTGTGTTTTTAGTAGAGACGGGGTTTTACCATGTTGGCCAGGCTGGTCTCGAACTCCTGACCTTGTGCTCTGCCCACCTTGGCCTCCCAAAGCGCTGGGATTACAGGTATGGCCACTGCGCCCGGCCTCATCAGGGTTTTTAATTATAAACTTCAATTTTACCAATTTGAGTACATGTGAAGTGGCATCTCATTTTCATTTTAACTTGCATTTCCCTGATGTCTAATGAGCGCTGAGCGTCTTTTCCTGACATAACTGGTCCTTTCTTTGATTCTTCTGTTGTTCTTTCCCTGCCTTCTTTTGGATTAGTCAGATATTTTCTATTATTTCATTCTCTTTTCTTTGTTGGCTTCTTAGCCAAACCTCTTTTGTTCATTTTTCCCCTAGTGCTTTTTCTCTAGGGCATTGACTATGTATGCCTCACACACCAAATTTAATGTAGGGTCAGTATTGTATCACTTCAGTCTTCCATCTTCATACGTAACCCTTCGCATCTTGCACCTCACACCTGCAGTTCCACACTTCGCCAGTGTGCAGAGCTTATCAGTGGATGGCCTCTCTCTACCCATCCTTCACGCTGTCCTCACCTTTCACTTCTACACACACTGTAGAACTATCACAAACTATTGTTTGTTTTAAACAGTTAGTGGTTTCTTAAATAAATTACGAGAAGGGCCAGGTGCAGTGGCTCATGCCTGTAATCCCAGCACTTTGGGAGGCTGAGGTGGGTAGATCACCTAAGGTCAGGAGTTCAAGATCAGCCTGGGCAATATAGTGAGACCCCCACCCCCGACACCATCTCTACAAAAAATAAAAAAATTAGCTGGTGTGGTGGTACGTGCCTGTGGCCCCAGCTACTTGGGAGGCTATAGTGGGAGGACGGCTTGAAGCCAGAACACTGAGGCTACAGTGAGCCGTGACTGTGCCACTGCATGCCAGCCTGGGCGACAGAGCAAGACCCCCAAATTTTTTTTCTCTACCTGTTTCACCAGTTTGAGTATGAGATGCCTGCATGCAATTTTCTTTGTATGGGTTCTCTTCAGGTTTTGCTGAATTTCTTGATCTGTAAATCAGTATTTTTCACGTGTTTGGATTTAGAGTCATTATTTTGCAAAAATGTTTCCTTCCTAGACTCACACTCTCCCTCTGGAGCTCCTATCACACATGCTTTTGGTCATTTCATACTGTCCCATAGGTCTCTGAGGTTCTCTCCACTTTTCTTCAACTTTTTTCTCTTCTTCAGATTAAATAATTTCTATTCATCTGTCTTCAAGATCCCCAATTCCTGTTTTCTCCAATCTGTTAATCCAATTCAGTGAAATTTTCATTTGTTATTGTACTTTTCAATTCTAGACTTTTCTTTTGATTCTTTTAGATACTTTGTTATTCTGCTGTGAATTTCTGATTCTTTACTCATTAAGACAATATTTTCATTTAATCCTTTGGACATATTATTTTTATTTATTTTGAGGTGGAGTCTTGCTCTGTCACCCAGGCTGGAGTGCAGTGGCACCATCTTGGCTCACCACAACCTCCACCTCCTGGAAAGTGATTCTCCTGCTTCAGCCTCCTGAGTAGCTGGGGCTACAGGTGTGTGCCACCACACCTGGCTAATTTTTGTGTTTTTAGCAGACATGGGGTTTCACCATGTTGGCCAGGCTGATCTCAAACTCCTGGGCCCAAGTGATCCGCCCACCCCGGCCTCCCAAAGTTCTGGGATTATAGGTGTCAGCCACCATACCCAGCCTCCTTTGGACATATTTATAGCTGCTTTAGAGTCTTTGTAAATACACAATCAGGTTCATTGTAGGGGGATTGGTTTCTGCTAACTGCTTTTTTTTTTCTTTTTTCTTTTTTTGTTGAGATGGAGTCTCGCTCTGTCACCCAGGCTGGAGTGCAGTGGCCCGATCTCAGCTCACTGCAAGCTCCGCCTCCCGGGTTTACGCCATTCTCCTGCCTCACTCAGCCTCCCGAGTAGCTGGGACTACAGGCGCCCGCCACCTCGCCTGGCTAGTTTTTTGTTTTTTTTTTTTTTTTAGTAGAGACGGGGTTTCACCGTGTTAGCCAGGATGGTCTCGATCTCCTGACCTCGTGATCCGCCCGTCTCGGCCTCCCAAAGTGCTGGGATTACAGGGTTGAGCCACCGCGCCCGGCCTCACTTTTTTTTTTCTTAACTATGGTTTACATTTTCCTCTTTCTTTGCATGTTTAGTGATTGTTTTTTTAGTATATATTCGACACTGATAAATAACAAATGATACAGACTCTGGATGATCTTCCACTGAGAAATCCTGACTTTTGTTCTAATTTGTAGTTCCATTACTTGACTTACCACATTGGGCTATGCAGGCTTAGCTGTAGGCTCTGTTTACTGAGGAATGTCCCAGGTGTTTCCCAGGCGCCTCTTACTTGGCAGGACTTAACCTCCAAACTCTGTCTCTCTTGTGGATCGGGTCAGGGCTTTGCTTTAGACGTTGTGACGGCAGGCCTGGAGTAGTCCTTATTCTAGGGGAGGGATTGGCAACCTCTGGCTCACAAGCCACATCTGTTGATGGCCTGCTTTTGTATAGCACTTAAAGCTGAGAATGGTTTTTATATTTTTAAAGAGTTGTTAAAAAAAAACTAAAAACAAGTGGCTGGGCATGGTGGCTCATGCCTCTAATCCCAGCACTCTGGGAGGCCGAGACGGGTGGATCACAAGGTCAGGAGATCGAGAGCATCCTGGCTAACACGGTGAAACCTCATCTCTACTAAAAAATACAAAAAACTAGCTGGGCGAGGTGGCGGGCGCCTGTAGTCCCAGCTACTCGGGAGGCTGAGGCAGGAGAATGGCGTGAACCCGGGAGGCGGAGCTTGCAGTGAGCCGAGATCGCGCCACTGCACTTCAGTCTGGTTGACAGAGCGAGACTCCGTCTCAAAAAAAAAAAAAAGTAAAAATATGAAACAAAAACTGCATGTGGCCCACACAACCTAAAATACTTATCTGGGCCCTTTATAGGTCATGTGCTGACCCCCAGGGATGATGCTCAATCTACTGTCTCAGCTGAACATCCTCAGTGTTAATGGCATTAAAAAGGTCTTGACTGGGCACAGTGGCTCATACTTGTCATCCCAGCACTTTGGGAGGCTTAGGCAGGAGAATGGCTTGAGGCCAGGAGTTCAAGACCAGCAGCAGAGTGGGTCCCTCTCTCTACAAAAAAAGGAAAAATAAGCCGGGCGTGGTGGCACTCACCTGTGGTCCCAACTGCTTGGGAGGCTGAGGTGGGAGGATCACTTGAGCCCAGGAATTCTAGGCTGCACTGAGATATGATCAAACCACTGCACCCCAGCCTGGGTGACAGAGCAAGACTATCTAAAAATAAAACAAAACAGAAAGGCCTTTCCTGCAGCACTGCTGGACTTTCAGTCTTTGTGCCATCCTCAACTCTGTAACAGCTGCTTCCTGGTAAACCCCATGGAGTCGTCCCACACGTGTAGTCCAGCCTAGGCCAAGGACTTTCGGGGAACCCTACACTGACTTCTGGCTCCCCACTTCTGCTACGTTTCTTCCCCTCCAGTGCCCTGCTTTGCTGGCCTGTCACTTTAGCTGCCCGGAAGTCTGGTCTCTTGCCTCTCACATCATTACAGCGCACCGCACTACACTATGTTCACGCATTTAGCAGCTGTGTTCACACTCAAACTATCTCATGTATATATTTTGTTAAAAAAAAACTTCAGGACTCTCTAAACTTAGGATGCCAAGGGTGAAGTTAAGCCCTGGAGACTGAGTCAGTAGCAAGTTTGCAATTCTGCTTCTTCGATTACAGTTTCATGCTCTTCCTCCTTGTTCTTGAGCAGAATTGTCTTCCTCATTGTTCTTGTTCTGTAAATTAGGGTTCCCCAACCCCCCAGGGCCACAGACAGCTACTAGTCAGGCCACACAAGCAGGAGGTGAGCCTCGGGTCAGTGAGCAAAGCTTCATCTGTATTTACAGCCGCTCCCCATCGCTGGCATTACCGCCTGAGCTCTGCCTCCTGTCAGGTCAGCAGCAGCACTGGATTCTCCTAGGAGGGTGAGTCCTATGGTGAACCGCGCATTGGAGGAACTAGGTTGCCCGCTCCTTATGAGAATCTAATGCCTGATGATGTGGCCCTGGCTTCCATCATCCCCAGATGTGACCATCTAGTTGCAGGAAAACAAGCTCAGGGCTTCCACTGATTCCACACTATGGGAAGTTGTATTTTATTATATATTACAACATAAAAATAACAAAGTGCACAATAAATGAGATGTGTTTGAATCATCCTGAAACCACCCCAACTATGTCTGCAAAAACTGTCTTCTATGAAACAGGTCCCTGGTGCCAAAAAGGTTGGGGACTGCTGCTGTAAACGAGTAAGAGAGACCAGGTCTCCCCCTTTCCATTTGCTGATTTTTGTTACAGACTAGCTATCTGCTTCATTTCCTGTACCCAACTCAGACCTGACAGTAAAAAGACCCCATGACTGTTTCATCTTCAGTAGACCCCAAAAGAAAAAGACCACCTCGACTAATCAGACCGTTGTAACTATGCATTAGGCCTTATACAGAAAGATGTTGAAATTGTTAGGCTTCCCGAAACGTTGGCTATAGAAACGACCCCAAATTTCTACGTTTGAGAACAATGACTTCCATTCTTTTTAATGTTTCCCGAGCGGCACATCAAGCTGCGCATTTGACCAAACTCTAGATTCTGACACTTTTGATTATTTTTGGTTGACAATTTTTGTCATTTTATTCGTACATGTTACCTCAAACCCAGTTTATGGCTGGGCATGATGGCTCACGCCTGTAATCTCAACACTTTGGGAGTTTGAGATCAGCCTGGGAAACATAGTGAGACCCCGACAAAAGAAAAAAAAAAAAATTAGCTGGGCGTGGTAGCTGGCTGCCCCCGTGGTCCCAGTTACCGGGGGGCGGGGGGAGGATCGCTTGAGCCTGGAAGGTCGAGGCTGCAGTGAGCCGTGATCCCACCATCGCACTCCAGCCTGAGCACCTGAGCGAGACCCTGCTCCAAAGAAAAAGAAACACCCGCCCCCGCCATTTACGTGCACAAGAAGTCCATATGCAGTTAAGTGTAAGGTTTATTTTGTGGTATTCCGAAAGCTGCCCCGCCGCCTGCCCGTGCAAGCACGGCCGGGGGCCAGGTCCCCACAAAAACCTGCGCGGAGTGAGGGAGACAGGAAGAGCCCAGAGGAAGGCACGCGCCGGGGACACTCAGCGGCGAGGGCCTGCGGGAGCCTCCAGCGCGAGAAGGGGCCCGGTCGCAGGGCAGCGACCGCGCCGCGGGACGCCCGAGCTACCCGGAGAGCGAGGGCAGCGAGACCCGCATCTCCAGTCCGGGAGCATCTAGGATCGCTCACCGTGCGCGAGGCCCGCCTGCCGAGTCCTGGGCGCAGCTCTGGCGTAGGGCCCCGCGGGGCGCCCACTGCAGAGGGAGGAGGAAGGACGCGTCCCGGGAGCCCCGCCCCGCCTCCCACTTCCCGCCTCCCGGTCCCCGCGCGGCCTGCTCGGGCGCCCTTCCGTCGAAGGCCAGGCGCCGCGAAGGCCCGCCCCGTGAAGCCTCGCGCGCCCCGGAAGTGGTCATGCCGCGGCGCCGAAGCCGGAAGTGGCTGCGGCCGGCAGCAGCGGGCGGCAGAGGAGGTGCGACCGGCTCTGGAGCTGCCTAGCGCGGCCGGGCGGGCGGCGCCGCTCAGGCTCGGGCTCGGGCTGGGCCCGGCGCGGCCTCGGGGCTGCCCATGGGGCGCGGGGGGCCGGGCCGGTGACGCCGGACGCCCATGGACGCCTCTGAGGAGCCGCTGCCGCCGGTGATCTACACCATGGAGAACAAGCCCATCGTCACCTGTGAGTGTCCGGAGGCGGGGAGGGCGCGGCGGTCGTTGGGCGGGCACGGGCCCCGGCCGTCATGCACCCGGCGCCCCCAGACCTTCAGTCCCCGGCGCGCTCCGGGCTGGGCCGCTTCCTGGAGGTGTGACCGGGGCTGCGGCTGAGGCGGGGCCCTCCGACTTTTCGGTGACGCCCTCTGACCCTCCTGCCGGGCGACCTCTGACCCCTGGGGGCGCCCTGCGAGCCGGCTGCAGTTGGAGCCAGTGGAACCCGGCGGACTCTGCCTGGGACTGGGCGCGCTCCGGCGTCGAGGGTGAGGAGAGGGGGCTGCTGCCGCTCCGTCCCGCCCCCGTTGAGCCGCGCACCCAGGACCTGGGGGCCCCGGGCTTTTCCGCCGGGCGGTTTTCCTTGCGGGCCCCCTTTCCCCGATTCTAGGGAAGTCCTTCGGGGCTCGCAGAGTTGCAAGCGTTGGTGAAGCAGGAACAGTTTGTTGCGGGGTGAAGCGTCAGGCAGAGCCGCCAGGACTGCTTTGCCTCTTTGACGCTTCCCTGCCGCGCACTCAAACCATTTTACGGATGAGAAAGCCGAGGCTCGGGCGCTTATGCAAGCAGCTCCCCATGAACGGCCTCCCGCTCGAGTCTACACTAGGGACACCCGGTGCCTCTTGGGTGTCCTGTCCTCCCCCCACCCCTCCTTTAATGCATACACAAAGAAACTATTTTTCTGTTAGGGGAAAAATATTCCCTAAATTTTACAAGTGTGACTCCAGAGTTAAATACGGTTAAGAACAGTGAGCCTATGAAATGTTGGCTGGCTTTTTGGTGACTTGCAGAGAGCTGTTTCAAACTATTACGATTTTTGACCTTTGACAGTATTCTGTATTTTCATGCATGTGTGCAGTTAGTTTTTTTTCTAATTGCCTTTCATGCTTTGAAAGGAAGCACTCCTTATTGCAAAATCTGGGTGCCAAGACCACAGTAGACTGTATGTCGTGAGAACTCCTGTTTCCTTCTCGCTCTGTAAGTGGGGCTGCACCTGCTATGTTCCTTCCTGTTAGATCCCTGAGAAACTGTATATTTAAGGTTGAATTTTGTTGCTTCAGCTTTAGATGATAGACTTCTTTCTTTCCTTCCTTTTGCTTTATTTTTTTCTCTTCCCCCTCCCTCTTTTTTTTCTACAGAGACCTAGACGAGATAATAGACTTTTCTTAGGGAAGTGGACTGTGTCTCATTTAAAATTGGAGACTTGCATAGTTCAGCAGTAGCTGTCTTTTTTCCTTCCCAGAGTATTTGTGAACTGGAGGTCTTTCATACTAAGTTTCACTGTCTTCCAAATGTTGAACGTTTTTCTCCTGAAGTGCTGTGCACATTGTGAGTGCTGGATACTTATTAATTGCCTGTATGGACATCCACGCATCTAATTATATCTTCTACATCCCAGCTTGCTTACATTTCAATAGCAATATGTATTTATAGGCATTATGTAAATACATTTCTGAGGAGAAAGTTCCTAAGTTCTATTAGATTCAACCTTAACTAAAGGGGTAAAATTTGTTATCTCGATAGTCAGTGTTGGAGATATTTAATGTTTAGTTTTGTACATGCGTGCATCAGGGACAGCTAAAGGATGCAGTTTTCTTTCTTACAGATTTATTGGATTGTCATCTTGGTGGAGGTTTTTTCCCTGTGTTTTGAGCAGCAGAGTGAATGGTTTTTTGTGTTTTTTTCCTTCTTCTTTGAGTTGGAGTCTTGCTCTGTCACCCAGGCTGGAGTGCAGTGGCGTGATCTTGGCTCACTGCAACCTCTGCCTCCTGGGTTCAAGCGATTCTCCTGCCTCAGCCTCCCGAGTAGGTGGGATTACAGGCGCACGCGACCACGCCCAACTGAGTTTTTTTTTTTTTTCCCCCAGTAGAGACAGAGTTTCACCATGTTGGTCAGGCGGGTCTCGAACTCCTGGCCTTGGGTTATCCACCTGCTCAGCCTCCCAAAGTGCTGGGATTACAGGTGTGAGCCACCACCCTCGGCCTCCAGCAGCATAGTGAGTGTTAATCTCTGCGCGGATACTACACTGTCTTAGAAGGTGCAAACTGTCATTCATTGGAGTCTCAGAAGAGAAAGGGGCTTCGGTAGACTTTCAAAGTTAACTTGAAAAATGATCACTTTAAAAGTGAAGTTTTTTTGAAAAAGCTGACTTCATATTTCACACTTGAAATTATGTTGTGGTATATCTGGGACTGAAGCTTTAGGAAGCACTTGGCCTGGTTTCACTTCATACCTTCATCTTGCTCCCGTCTTTCAGCTATACATGTTTTGAAAGAAGGTAGTATAAACAGTTGCTTTCAAGAAATCCACCCAGAGGCTAATTAACTCTTAACTTTTTACTATTATATACATAGTTCTCTCAGCAACATTTTTGTTTTCAAAACATTTTTTTTTTTTTTTGTTTTTTTTTCTTTTTTTATTTTTTATTATACTTTAAGTTCTAGGGTACATGTGCATAACGTTTATATCATGTATAACTCCCCAATGCAATCCCTCCCTCCTCCCCCCTCCCATGATAGGCCCCAGTGTGTGATGTTCCCCTTCCCGAGTCCAAGTGATCTCATTGTTCAGTTCCCACCTATGAGTGAGAACATGCGGTGTTTGGTTTTCTCTTCTTGTGATAGTTTGCTAAGATGATGGTTTCCAGCTGCATCCATGTCCCTACAAAGGACGCAAACTCATCCTTTTTGATGGCTGCATAGTATTCCATGGTGTATATGTGCCACATTTTCTTAATCCAGTCTGTCACAGATGGACATTGGGTTGATTCCAAGTCTTTGCTATTGTGAATAGTGCCGCAATAAACATACGTGTGCATGTGTCTTTGTAGTAGAGTAATTTATAATCCTTTGGGTGTATACCCAGTAGTGGGATGGCTGGGTCATATGGTACATCTAGTTCTAGATCCTTGAGGAATCGCCATACTGTTTTCCATAATGGTTGAACTAGTTTACAATCCCACCAACAGTGTAAACGCTTGTAATCCCAGCACTTTGGGAGTCTGAGGCGGGTGGATCACATGAGGTGAGGAGTTTGAGACCAGCCTGGCCAACATGGCGGAACCTCGTCTCTACCAAAAATTCAAAAACATTTTTAATGTTTTTTTTTTTTTTTGAGACGAAGTCTCCTTGCCGAGGCTGGAGTGCAGTGATGTGATCTCGGTTCACTGCAAGCTCCGCCTCCCGGGTTCACGCCTTTCTCCTGCGTCAGCCTCCCAAGTAGCCGGAACTACGAGCCCCCGCCACCACGCCCGGCTACTTTTTTGTATTTTTAGTAGAGACGGGGTTTCACCGTGTTAGCCAGGATGCTCTTGATCTGCTGACCTCGTGATCCGCCCGCCTCGGCCTCCCAAAGTGCTGGGATTACAGGCGTGAGCCACTGCGCCTGGCCAAAAATCTTTTTAATTCTCACTTGAAATGTTACTACCTCAGATCTGTTCATTTTAAAATGAAAGTAGAGTTTATGCATATTGTTGAATTTTTTTTTTTTTTATAGAATGTCTAATGTTTTACTTCAGTGAAAATGCATTCTGCTTAGACCTTTCTGGGAAGAATATAGAATGTAACTGGTTCAGGTGAATTTGAAAACTGTTTATAGGTAGGGATAGAAGAATGAAAAGTTCCCAAAGATTAAGGGTAACTAGATTAGATTATTACTTTAAAACCTAGCTGATTATTTTGCTTCATTTTATTATTATTGTTTTTAGAGATGGGGTCTCGCTCTTTCACCTAGGCTGGAATGCAGTGGCATGGTCATAACCAACTGCAGCCTTGCTGGGCTCAAGTGGTCCCCTCCCTTAGCCTGCCAGTAGGCAGCACTACAGGTAGGACCCACCTCACCGGCCTCAATTATTTTAATAACATTTTGAAGCTCTCCAAATGGCTTTTTTTTTCCTTCCTGGGACAGAGTCTTGTTCTGTTGCCCAGACTGGAGAGCAGTGGTGTGATATTGGCTCACTGCAGCCTCTTCCTCCCAGGTTCAGTCGATTCTCCTGCCTTGGCCTCCTAAGGAGCTGGGACTACAGGGGCACACCACCAAGTCCAGCTAATTTTCGTATTTTAATAGAGATACGGTTTCACCATGTTGGCCAGGCAGGTCTTGAACTCCTGACCTCCTGTGATCTGCCCGCCTTGTCCTCCCAAAGTGCTGGGATTACAGGCATGCGCCACTGCATCTGGCCTTAAATATTTTAGTAGACTTTAGCCGTGACTAAACCTCCTGCTCCTCCTGTGAAGAGGGACTACCTCAGCAGAGGCCTTCTTAAACTCAGAACTAGTTAAAGCTTGTAAATACGGAAGCGTGTATGTGAAATGTGCGGGGAAGGGAGCTGAACAGTTAGTGGAATGAATGCTTTGACTGAATCATAGCAGTGGGAAAACCTGTAGTATAATTTATTAATCATGAAAAATGCCTGGCGAAACTGAAACAAATCCAACAGATCCATTTGGTCTAAATTTAAATTTTAGCGTAGATTTTTTTTCAGCCACAGGGTCAGTTTTCTGTTTTGAAATAAGGACTTGGGTTTCTGGCCCAAGGGTGTATTAGGAAAGACATGTTCCTTTTCCAGCTATCTCATTCAGTTAGTGACAAAGTTAATGTAATTCCAGTGATTTGTGGCTTTGCTTTGTTGACTGTCATCATATCTACAATAGCACATACCTGTTATTACCTTGGAATTGAATAGTATCTGAAAAATAATAGTGCCCTCTCTCTAGATAATCTGTTTTCACTAGTCACATCTATTGCCTGTTTCTTTTTTCTGACTCTCTGTGTTTGGGGTTCCAGGTCCGATATTAGAAACTTTTAAAGGGGAAAACAGGCAACAGAGATGAGCAGATTTGTAGAGCTTCGTATCTGGTTGGACTTTGGGATTTTCCCCTGTAGGTTAAAGTTTTTAAATTTGCACATTGAAATTTTCTACTAAACCTGAAAGTGTGGTGCTTGTGATTTAACCACCACCAGTTTTACTACCAGAAAAGTCACTTGAAATGTCTGTTTAAATGGGTAAACATATTATAAATGCAGATCTTGTTCCATGTTGAATTCTCAAGGCAATGTTGAACCAAAGCTTGAAAAGTAGGAGGAACATTCTCCTTAGAAAACCTCAGTTGTCACATAGAGTATATATTTGGAGGCAGGGACTAAAGGCACTAACAAATGTGCTTACTATGTCATTTCTACCCGAGCATGGTTAAAAACCATTCCATCTTGTATGCATGACCTCGGTTCTTGCATACTTTCACAGACCCTCAGCTGTGAAACGGGTAGAGTACCAACCTCATCGGGTTGAGAAGGGTTGTGTAAAGCACTCAGGAGAGTGTCAGGATTATATCAGTGTGCAAAAAAAGTTACTAAGGAGAGATTCCTCAATTTTCTCTGTTCGCAATGCTTTTAGTGTCTCAGTAATTTTTTTCATGGCACCTCTAGACTAAAAGGAATACTTAAAAATTCCATTTATTAAGTAGTTAGGTTCCAGTAATTTATTAAATATTATGTACTCACAGGGGCTGTTTGAAAAAAAAATAATGCATTAGTTGGAAGAAAAAAATATTTTCATCATTCTTCCTAACCACAGCAGTGTGCTACGGGAGGGCAGGCCCGGCAGCAGCTCTGTGGCGCCTCTCACTTGGGGGTCGGATTGGATGCTGCTGCTCCCTTAGATTTTTTTTTTTTTTTTTGTCCTTTTTGGTGGTACTTGCTTTTCATCAGAGCAGCCACCCTGTTTTGCGATGATAATGATGTCATTGAAAGAAGTGGAGCTCTGATCTGATGTTGACTCTGTGAATTCCTTATGTGGGGTTCCTATACCACAAACATTGCTGTTTCCTCATGAATTTGAAATATCTCTTGGTGCCCCTCTGACTGCGTCGTGTGTGGGAAGTCTAGCTACACGGTTAGGGAACCCGTGCTGTTAGTGTTATTAGCCCAACTCCAGGGTGGATTTGAACTGATACTTTAGAAGTGAAAAGCTTCCTTTCTTTTCAGCTCACGTGCCTAGTTTTCTACAAGATGTGTTTCTGAAGAGTTTATAGTAAGTTCTGGCTTATGCAAATGAAATGGAAAGGTCTGATTTTTTTTTTCTTTTTTTTTTTTGAGACGGAGTCTGGCTCTGTTGCCCGGGCTGGAGTGCAGTGGCCGGATCTCAGCTCACTGCAAGCTCCGCCTCCCAGGTTCCCGCCATTCTCCTGCCTCAGCCTCCCGAGTAGCTGGGACTACAGGTGCCCGCCACCTCGCCCGGCTAGTTTTTTGTATTTTTTAGTAGAGACAGGGTTTCACCGTGTTAGCCAGGATGGTCTCAATCTCCTGACCTTGTGATCCGCCCGTCTTGGCCTCCCAAAGTGCTGGGATTACAGGCTTGAGCCACCGCGCCCGGCCTGATTTTTTTTTTTTCTTAAGTGCTGATGAATCTCTGAAATAATCAAGTATGATGCAGCTTAGGCGACATAGGGAATTCCTGTGTCTACAAAAATAAAAATAAAAAAGTTAACCAGGTATGGTGGTGTGCGCCTGTACTTCCAGCTACTTGGGAGGCTGAAGTGGGAGGATCGCTTGGACCTGGGAGGTCGAGGCTACAGTGATCTGTGATTGTACCTCACACTGCAACCTGGGTGACAGAGCAAGATCTGGTCTCAAAAAAAAAAAAAGGCTGGGTGCAGTGACTCACGCCCGTAATCCCAGCACTTTGGGAGGCCAAGGTGGGCGGATTGCGTTGCAAGGTCAAGAGATTGAGATCATCCTGGCCAACATGGTGAAACCCCATCTATACTAAAAATACAAACATTAGCTGGGCGTGGTGGCGGGCGCCTATAGTCCCAGCTACTTGGGAGGCTGAGGCAGGAGAATCGCTTGAACCTGGGAAGTGGAGGTTGCAGTGAGCCGAGATCATGCCTCCAGCCTGGCGACGGAATGAGACTCCATCTCAAAAAAAAAAAAAAAAAAAAAGGATGACGGGCATAACACGTGAGCCAGTCTTTCCTTAGAGAGTTTTTACTGTGCTTCCACCAGAGGCCTGCCAGCTGACAGTGTGATTGTGTGGCTCACCCTGGCTGAAAGCTGGTTATACCTTTTAGTGGAAATACAAGTAACTGACTTGAGGATTTTTTGTCTTAGAAAAGTGTGTTGCCAGTTGAGAGAGTGTCTTCACTGGAGTCGCATGCTTTAGTGTGTAAGTGTGTGGTCTCAGAAGGTCGCACACTGATCTCCAAGCACTGAACCTCCCACCCCCGTGCTCCACCTCTGGATCCGGTGGCTTTAGATCTAGAGTTACAGACCAGCAATGGCAGAAGACTGCAGGGTCTTTTTTTTTTTTTTAAGACGTGGTCTCACTCTGTCACCCAGGCTGTAGTGCAGTGGCATGATCTTGGCTCACTATGGCCTTGGCTTCCTGGGGTGAGGTGATTCTCCCGCCTCAACCTCCTGAGTAGCTGCTTGTGCGCCACCATGCCCAGTTAATTGTTTGTATTTTTAGTAGAGATGGGGTTTCACCATGTTGCCCAGGCAGGTCTTGAACTCCTGGACTCAAGTGATCCGCCCTCCTTGGCCTCCCAAAGTGCTGGGATTAGAGGCATAAGCCACTGCGCCCAGACAGCTGCAGGGTCTTAAAACAGTCAAAACATTCCCGCCTCAGTGCCTGCCTCTGTGGTTGAGTTTGCCTCAGAGCCCCCTTTGGCTTCCTCTCCTGTGTCTCACCTTCTGTCTTTCTTCCTCGAATCTTTCCTCTATCTGCTCTTAACATCAATTTCAAATATAGTCACAGTATTTTGGCCTTAGAGAATATTTGTTTTTAAATTAAAAGTCGATAACCTTGGAGTCATTTGTGACTCCTTTTTTCTCTCACAACTGACATTATCTTTGAAATATATCTAGAATCCAGCTATATATAGGGCCTGCCTGGATAATCTGGGATAATCACATCTTGAGCTCCTGAACTTAATGAAGTCTACAAAGACCCCTTTCCCGAATAAGATGACATTCACAGGTTTTGAGGGTCAGGACGTCGTGGGGCGCCATGCCACCTGCCGCACCAGTCTGTGTTAGCTACCAAGCGCGCAGTGGCCGGCATCCACCAAGCGTCTGTGGTTTTAGATAGCCGCGTCTGTCTGTGGAGGTTTGTCCTTCCTGTACTCCTGACCAAGGGAATGTTATCTTGACATTTGGGCTTTGGAGTTCTAGATGTGGATACAAGGTGGGGTGACCCCTGAGAAAAAGTCCAGCCTCTTCTGTGCTCTCTCTCTTATGTGGCTTTTTGGACATTTTTACCTGGTGTTTCATTTCTGAATGTTATTTTAGGCCTGTGTTTGCAAATTTTTTTTTTTTTTTTTAAACAGTGGCCAGGGACCATTGTATTGACATTTTTCTTATTTTTAACTGAGATCTGTTAGCAGTTTGAAGCCATTGTATACATTTCAGAGTTAGCTGGGCGCGGCAGTGCATACCTCTAGTCCTAGCTGCTTGGGAGACAGGCCAGAGGATCGCTGGAGCCCAGGAATTTGAGGGTGTGGTGAGCAATGTTTGTGCCACTTCACTCCAGTCTGGGCAACAGAGTGAGACCCTGTCTCAAAAAAAAAAACAACAAAAAAAAACAATTTCAGGGTTGAAATTTGTCAGTGGGTTGAAATGACAGTGACATTTGTCGGCACTGTCAGTCACCTAGACCAGTCAGCAAGCTCTAAACATCCAGGTTGATGAGAAGGGCTGACAGAAGTCGTTTTGAAGTTGAGGAGCTGAGGGCTGGTGTTGCTGTGACTGGCCATGATCTGTGTAACTGTTTAGTAGCACAGCTTGGACCAGTATTAGCATGTCTGATGACTCCTGCTTTACCGAGGACTCAGGGAGGCAGACACCATCTGTTCACATGGAAGCAGGGAGGTTTGTCCCTAAAATTATGCCTCTGAGAAAGCCTTTGCCATATAATTAAATAAAAATGTCACTTTAGCATTCTAAGAATTGAGTAAGTCAACTATACACTAGAAATTTTTAGCATAGTCTTACTCATTCCAAAATTAAATTCCTATTCTGAGAACTTGATACCCAGCAGTGTCTTTGCTTCTCCTGTAGTCTGTTGTGTCCTTTGGGGATCCTGGGTGGTCTAGCGTGGAGTATGGAGGAGTTGGGCTGTTTTCGTCGGTGAGCAGACATTACAGAGCACGTGTTACATGCCTGTTACTGCTGAAGGTGATTGGGTTATGTCAGGGAGCAAAGATCCCAACCCTTTGAGAGTTTACGTTCTAGCAAGAAGAGATGGACAATAGACAAACTATGTTAGGTGACAAGTGCTGTGGAAAAAAGAAAAGGATAAGGGAAACGGAAGAACTGTAACATTTCACATATTTTATTAGAAAAGTTTGCAATATGTATAAAAGTAGACAGAATATTATGAACAGATCCTACAAACCTTTCACCCAACTTGAACAGTTAGGTGAATTGCCCAGTCTTGCTTCTCTATACCCCTCATTCTCTGCAGTTTTATATTATTTTGAAGCAAATCTCAGACATGTCATTTATCCACAAATGGATGTTATGGACTGAACATTTGTGTCCCTTCCTACACACCGAAGCCCTGAGTCCCGGTGTGCTAAGAATAGGAGTTGGGCCTTTGAGAAGTACCAGGGTTAGATGAGGTTCAGGAGGGTGGGCCCTTTATTATGGGATTAGATGAGGAAGAGTGAGAGGACACCTCCCCCTCGAAACAGGGAAAGGCCGCCTGAGGATAACAGCAAGGAAGTGGCTGGCTGCAGTCTGTGACACGGGCCTCGCCAGAAACTCAATCTACTGACATCCTGATCTCGGGCTTCTTGGCCTACAGAGCTATGAGAAAATACATTGCAATTTAGTTTTTTCTTTCATAGGGTCTTTCAGAGAAAAACAAATCTGTTTTCTAAGCCACCCAGTCTATGGCATTTTTTTTGTTTTTTAAAATTTTTCTATTTCTTTTTTTTTTTCTCTTTCATGTTATTTTTAAATTACACCTAAAACATTTCTTTCTTTCTTTTTTTTGTTTTTGTTTTTGAGATGGAGTTTTGCTCTTGTTGCCCAGGCTGAAGTGCAGTGGCACAATTTTGGCTGGCTGCAACCTCCGCCTCTTGGGTTCAAGCAACTCTCCTGCCTCAGCTTCCTAAGTGGCTGGGATTACAGGCACACGCCACCACGCCTGGCTAATTTTTTTTTTTTTTTAGATGGAGTTTCACTTTTGTTGCCCAGGCTGGAGTGCAGTGGCGCAATCTCGGCTCACCGCAGCATCCGCCTCCCAGGTTCGAGCAGTTCTCCTGCCTCAGCCTCCCGAATAGCTGGGATTACAGGCACGTGCCACCACGCCCAGCTAATTTTTATCTTTTTACAAAGATGGGGTTTGTTAGTAGAGATGGGGTTTCTCTATGTTGGTCAGGCTGGTCTCGAACCAGGTGATCCACCTTTGCCTCCCATAGTGCTGGGATTACAGGTGTGAGCCACCATGCCCAGCCCTAAAATGTTTCTTTTTTTTTTTTTTTTTTTTGAGACGGAGTCTTGCTCTGTCACCCAAGCTGGAGTGCACTGGCCAGATCTCAGCTCACTGCAAGCTCCGCCTCCCGGGTTCATGCCATTCTCCTGCCTCAGCCTCCCGAGTAGCTGGGACTACAGGCGCCCGCCACCTCGCCTGGCTAGTTTTTTGTATTTTTTAGTAGAGACGGGGTTTCACCGTGTTAGCCAGGATGGTCTCGATCTCCTGACCTTGTGATCCGCCCGCCTCGGCCTCCCAAAGTGCTGGGATTACAGGCTTGAGCCACCACGCCCGGCCAAAATGTTTCTTAATACCAAATCTTCAGTGTTTAAGTTTCCAGTGCGTCTTAAATGCCTATTTTTAAAACTGTTTGAATTAGTATCCAAATGCGGTTTTTAGATAAATCCTTTACGTCTCCTAAAATCTCCGTGTTCCCTCTGTCTCTTGTTTTTTCTTTATAACTTGGTGAACCTGGCTCGTTCGTCCTGAAGAGGACCCACTGCCTAGACTTTGGTAGTTGGAGCTGGAGGCTGGGTCAGCTTCAGGCTGGATTTTTTGTTTAGACAGGTCTGTTTCACGAGTGGTGGTGGTCTTCCAGCAGGTACGTGATGTCTGATTGCCTCTCCTTTTGGAAATTGGCAACCATTTATTTTCACATCACTAATTCCCTAAAGTTTGCAAAATGGTGATATTCTCATTTCCCTGTTTCTTTTTCACTTATTAGCTGAACTATTTCTGTGAAAAATGTGTGTGTGTACACATATGTGCACACATGTACATGCATACATTTACAGTCATTGGTTACCCAGTGGTACAGTGAGGCATTATATACTCGATTCTTTCCCTTTATGTAACCATTTTCAAAGTGAGGTGGTTCACTGGCATCCTTCAGAGGTGATCAGTTGGCATGTTTTTGTTGTTCGTTTATTGTGGCTGTGAACTTAATCATTACTAACATACTTGGTGTGTTTCAGTCCATTGCATTGTTGCCTCATTGGCGAGCAGGTTGTTCTCCCTTTGGCCAGGGAGAGTCTCATTTCATGTTGGGGTCTAAGATGGAGGCGTCTTTGTCAGATTCTTTCCTATCTAGCATGACAAGATGTTCTGGGCTCGTTTTGTACATTTAATGCCCTGATCTGCGCTTAGCAATCGTCAAGGAGCCCTGATTCCTTTTAGTGAAAAATAGTGTTTCAAAACGGTAGTCTGCAAGCTTAGCCTCCTAGTTGCTGTGAGGCCTTTTCAATGGACAGAGCTAGGAATAGCTGTAGGAATTTTTGTTTGTTTTTTGTTTTTGTTTTGAGACAGGCTCTTACTCTGTTGCCCATGCTGTAGTGCAATGGCACGTTCTCGGCTCACTTCAACCTCTGCCTCCTGGATTCAAGAGATTCTTGTGCCTCAACTTCCCGAGTAGTGAGTAGCTGGGATTACAGATGCATGCCACCATATCTGGCTAATTTTTATATTTTTAGTAGAGACAGGGTCTCACCGTGTTGGCCAAGCTGGTCTCAAATTCCCGACCTCAGGTGATCCACCCACCTTGGCCTCCCAAAGCATTGGGATTACAGGTGTGAGCCACACTGCACTGGCCTAGGAATTGTTCTTTGTTTGTTTTTTGTATTTTTAAGATAAAATACATCGTAAGTTCACTCTTTTTGATGAAAACTCAGAGCTGCGGGGTTTTAATTAACAGCTCCGTCCTCTGTGTTTTCTGTTTTCCATACTGAAAATCCTAATTCTTATGGGTACTTGAGGAGGCTAGAGTTAGAGGTTCCCTAGCTCATGCTGTTTCAGTCACCTGGAGGGCTTGTGGACCCACAGATGGCCGGGTCCATTCCCCATTTCTGAATGAACAGGTCTGGGTGGGGCCTGAGAATGAGCATGTCTAACAAATGCCCGGGTGGGACCTGAGAATGAGCATTTCTAACAAATGCCTGGGTGGTGCTGATGCTGCAGGGCCAGGGGCCCCTGAATAGAGCGTCACGCGGTTGCTCAGTTGCCTTCAGTTGCTTTTATCCCTCACTACACAGTCTCTGAGTAACACTGTTAACTCCACCATCAACAACAGGACTAGTGATGGACTAGGGCTAGAAGCGTTTTTGACCGTTCTTGTTGGCATCTGGATGTATCCCACAAGGAATGAACTGTCAAATTACTGTAGTTATAAAGTTACTTGTCATAGCTCCTCTCTGAGATTATACCACTAAATGTATACATATACATTTAAGTTCACTTGTTTTATTTTTCCTGATTATTTTGAGGGAAAACTTTTAAAAAATCTAATTGCTTTATAATTATATAAAATATTTACTTCCAAAATTAAATCTACAAAATGAGGTCTGTTTAAAGAAGTCTTGTGTACGTTCTGTCCTCTCCATGCTAACTCCTCCGTTCCTAAGTACTCCATCACAGTTTTCATGGTTTTCCTTCCACATGAAAAACATTTGTATTTCCCTTTCTTAGCTTAGACATTGACAGCTGCGCACACTGTCCCACGTTACTTTCCCCCGGACTCCACTCCACGCTAGGAGTATGTTGAGATTGTTCTCATTCCTTCTGGCCGTGTAGAGTCCGTGATGTAGATGTTGTGTGGTTTACTCTTCCAGTCCCCTCTTGGTGGAATTTGAGTTCTTTTGTCTTTTACTGTTTCCAGTCGTTGTGCACAGGTAGCCTGTCTGTGGCCTTTCCGATGGGCCTGCTGGGACGGAGCCCTGCAGGGCGGGTTGCTGGGCTGAGGTCGATGGTTATGTCACTGTGCTGATGCTGCCTCAGTTCCCTCCTGAACGCTTGCACCGTTGGGAAGCTGCCTGTAGCCTCACAGAGAAGCCAGCCCTTGAACAAAGGCTGTGGGGAAGGGGAAGTCTGGGGGAAGACCAGTTTGGGAGCCCTTCTGTCTAAGGCCTTAAGGCGTTAGGGTGCCAGGAACAGAAGTGTCTCTTTCTGACTTGTAAATACAGTACTGTGGTTCAAACTGGGTAACGCTGTGTTTCTTTCAGAAAAGTACACACTGTTAAAGGCTGATTCCTTAGTATTCTTATATTCAGATGCATTTATCCAGTCTTTTTGTTTTTAAACTCTTGAATTTTAAGTTTGCTGTCCGAGGGCCAGAGAAAGCAGCTTGTTTCCTTGGTTAGAAGAGTTCATTCAACTTCTTAACATGCTTGGCCTGTGTGTTCTTGTCTTTTAAGTTAAAAAGACTTTGGGATTTTCTGTCTTTTGACTAGTCTTTATGTGTAGTAGTTCCTTTTCTGCAAATTTCCATAGTAGCAAACTTGATGAACACTAATGTATGGGTTTTCCTTTGATCCCACCTACAGTGGGTAGTATTTTCATATGACTGGGTGCTGGGAGAGAGCAGCAGAGGGCAGGGGTGTGTGTGTGTGTGTGTGTGTGTGTGTGTGTGTGTGTCAGAGGGAAGGTAGAGACCACAGGAAGGACCCGGAGGAGAGCCAGGCCAAATGGGTGTAACGTTAAGCCAGTGATGAAATGACGGGGTGTACCGACTACTTCTTTAAACTTGGCCTTTAAACTTGGAGGTGCAGAATTGTGGGAGGGTTCATTTGCTCTACTTCTCAAATATGTGTCTTCTAATGAAGGGAGGACCGTGTCTATGCTAGAAATCTGGAGTCAGTTGCGAGTCCTCTTAGGGGATGACTCAACCTTGCTTTCTACCTAGAGAATCTGGATAACATCTGGATCCTTTTTTCTGCTTTCTCGTTGACCTTCACTCCCTGCCCCCACCCCGGACTGCAAAGGCCTTTCACAGACAGATACTTTGGGAAGAGCACTGGGGAGGCTTCCATACCCATGATTATGAATTTGATGTTAGTTTTCGCCATGAAAGAGCTCCCAATCTGAAGCATTAATTTTCATTACTGCCTCGACATTATACACGAATTACAGCAAATCTACTTTATGCATTATTGAACAGGCTGAGATGACTTCCCAGTTTGTAACCTTGGATATTTTTATCATCCATTTGAAAGCCCGTTTTACCGAAAGCCATTGAGGAGAAATTAATGTATGGTCTATGGGCAAGCACATGCATTCTTAGGCTTGAAGACAGTGCCCTCTCTGATCCGTTGTTTTCAAACATGAACTGCATAATAGTGGATTGCAGCTTTCCTTTGTTAATAGGCTTAAAGAATCATCATTTCTGCAAAATTTTCTATAAAGCAAATCTTAGATAAATTATACATTTCCTTTGACTTTTTAATTCAAAAATAGAAATGTAGAAACTTGCTTGGAGAGGCCTTAAAATGAGTTCATCTCTTGTCCTAGTCCAGCCACTCCACTGCTTTTAGTCGCAACTGGGAGATGACCCAGCCCCTGGTTGAGGCCCCTAGCTGTGGGACACTTTCTGTCATTCGTCACCTACCTCCACCCTCAGGTTCTTCTCTCTTAGGCCATAGCGCTTCTTGGGTTGAGTTAAATCCATTTCTCTGTCTTTCCCACCCGTTAGTGCTCTGAGACCTACGAAGCCCTACAGAATAAAGCCGGCCTTTTAAAATAAGACAGCTCCTTAGATGGCTGAGGACAGTGTCTTGTTAACAGGTTGAAACACTCTAAATGTCTCCAACAATTTAAGATAAAGTGAGATGTATTTTATTAGAAAACCTACTGTTCCTTTTACCAAGATTATACTAAAGAATTTGAAGAAAAATTGTCCTGTATCAGAGTATCAACAAATATTCAGACTTTCTATGTCAAGTTTTTTTTTTCCAACATAAATCTCCAAATAAAAGTATTAGCCTTGAAAATGTATCCTGTCAGGTATTTAGGAAAGCCACAAACTGATTGAACGTTGTTTTTCTTTGCCACTCTCTCATGGTTGTAACTTCGGGATCCTTTTATACTTTCGTATGGGTAAGACCATCACGGCTTTGCACGTTCAAGAATTGGTTCAGTAAAAAACAGATAACAGAAATGTTCACCCTGTCTGCAGAAGGCCTTTTGGAACCCGTATTTTCAGCCAACCATTGTTAAAACAACTGCTGCAGAATAAGTAGTAAACTGGTTAGAATTAAGAAGTTGGGAAGGAGCACAGGGCAGTATGGAGTCCCAAGCTAAGCTCCCTGGGTTCGAATCCCAGCCTTGGCGCTTATTTGCTTGATGTTGGGCCAGTTAGGGCAGTTCTTGATGCCTTGGTTTCCACATGAAGGTTCAGAGAGTGAGTATGCGTGAGGTGGCTGGGGCATACCATGCCCACCGTGCTGTCTAGAGGAACAGTGAACAGGTGGCCCTTCTCTTGACTGTTACCTGGCAGCTTTTCTGGGACCCTAATGTGATGGTATTAGGAGGTGGGGCCTTTGGGAGGTGGTTAGGTCATGTGAGTGGAGTCCCCACAAAAGGGATTAGTGCCCTTGTGAATAAAAGGGCCCCAGAGATCCTCCACGTGAAGGCACAGCAAGGTACTCAATGTGCTGAAGCCTTGAGCTCAGACTTACAGCCTCCAGAAATGATGAATAAATTTCTGCTGTTTATAAGCCATCCTAGTTTATTGTATGTTGTTATGGCAGCCTGAACAGACTAAGACATTGAATTTATTGAAACGCTACCTGTTACACTAAATCACTGAAGTCGTCTTTTTTTTTTTTTTTTGAGACAAAGTCTCGTTCTGTTGCCCAGGCTGGAGTGCAGTGGTGCGATCTCGGCTCACTGCAAGCTCCGCCTCCTGGGTTCATGCCGTTTTCCTGCCTCAGCCTCCTGAGCAGATGGGACCACAGGCGCCTGCCACCACGCCAGGCTGATTTTTTTGTACTTTTAGTAGAGACGGGGTTTCACCGTGTTAGCCAGGATGGTCTTGGTCTCCTGATCCGCCCTCATTGGTCTTGTGATCTGTCCTCATTGGCCTCCCAAAGTGCTGGGATTACAGGTGTGAGCCACCGCGCCTGGCCTGAAGTCATGTTTTTGAATTCTTTCCCCCACTGTGTTTAATTCTTATTTGCTTTGAACATAAAAGGTTTTTTTTTTTTTTTTTTTTTTTTGAGACGGAGTCTCGCTCTGTCGCGCAGGCTGGAGTGCAGTGGCCGGATCTCAGCTCACTGCAAGCTCCACCTCCTGGGTTCACGCCAGTCTCCTGCCTCAGCCTCCCGAGTAGCTGGGACTACAGGCGTCCGCCACCTCGCCCGGCTAGTTTTTTGTATTTTTTAGTAGAGACGGGGTTTCACCGGGTTAGCCAGGATGGTCTCGATCTCCTGACCTCGTGATCCGCCCGTCTCGGCCTCCCAAAGTGCTGGGATTACAGGCTTGAGCCACCACGCCCAGCCCTGAAGACCTCATTTTAACTGAACTTCCTTAGCAACTTTGAAGACTTTATCCTCACATGGTTATATTCTAAGGTACTGGATTTTAGGGCTTCAACAGGTAGATTTTTGTGGGACACAGTTCAGCCCATAACAGGTACTGAGGTCAGATGGTCACAGATCAGATCCCTACTTACGTCAGGTGACACTTTTGCCACTGTTGGATGTGCTGATTGACCGGTCATCTTCCAGGTGAACACAGGTTAGAGAGTTAGTCCGTGATGGAATGCGAGAGACATTGCTACTTGGTAGTCTCCATTTAGACGAGTCTTACTGTACAGCAAGGTTCCCCAGGAGAAGAGCTTGGAGCAGGTGTTGGAGGCAGTTCCTCTTTTACTCTGTACGGATGTTATTTGTATAATTATGTGAAGTTACTGTATTGCAAGGACAGAGTGAGAGAGAGAGAGAGAGTGATTGTGTGTGTGTGTGTGTGTATGTGTGTGTAGTTTTATATAGAAAACCAAGTGGAAGAGAAGAAAGCTTCCATTTAGCTGGCTTACTTTCCACTTAGCAAAGATTAATGATTTTTATATATTAATCTTGGAACTGTTTAACAAGACAACAGAAATTGGCAAAGTTAAGAAACCAGAGGCTAAAGATTTTCTTCTTTTATTGGTTTCTTTTATTTATATATTTATTTTTGAGATGGAGTTTTGCTCTTGCTGCCCAGGCTGGAGTGCAATGGCGCAGTCTTGGCTCACCTCAACCTCCGCCTCCTGGTTCAAGCGATTCTCCTGCCTCAGCCTCCCAAGTAGCTGGGAGTACAGGGATGCGCCACCACGCCTGGCTAATTTTGTATTTTTTTAGTAGAGACAAGGTTTCTCCATGTTGGTCACGCTGGTCTCAAACTCCCCACCTCAGGTGATCCGCCTGCCTCAGCCTCCCAAAATGCTGGGATTACAGGTGTGAGCCATCACGCCCGACCTCTTTGATTGATTTCCGAGATGACTACCAAATAAATGAACAAGATGAAAAGTAATAACTTCAAACAAACATTGTTTTTGTGTTATCAAAATGTAGTAATAGTCCCTTTGTAACCACTGTGTGCCGTGCCGTGTTTGAGGTGACTGACGCGTGGTCTCATGTAATCCTCAGCAGAGCTCCTCTGGCCGAGCTCTTCCCATTTTCCCATTGCCCATGTCCACGTGCCACAGGAAGGTTAAATCGTCTCCCCAGGTGTAGTCAGCTGGTCAGTGATGAAACTGAGATGGGGACCGGGCAGTGAGGTTCCCAGCACCCTGCCCACTCACCGTGCCATCTGCTCAGAAATGTCATTACCCTTCCTCAGTGACTTGACATTATTATATGAGTTTCAGGAGGTTTTTTATTTTTAGGCTTTTGATAGCAAAATAAGCAGATGTGTTAATGGCACACATCAATTCCCAATGATTTCTTAAAGATCAATATAAAAGCAATTTGGAAAATGGTTTGCTGAAGTAAAAAGGATCCTCTGAGTATAAGAATTTTAGTCATCTATATTAAAAGGTTCTTTTTTCGCTTAAGTGTAATTCAGTTATCTCATCATTTTATGAGAACAAAATGGATTTTTCATTTACATTAAAGCAAAGATAAAAGAGCTGAATTAACACTGAGCGTGCAGTGTAAAGTCAGCCACAGCCAGATTCCTGACTCGCGTCTGCCACTGTCAGCTCTGTGCGCTGAACACGTTGACCCTCAAAGCTGACTTTCCTCGTCCATGAATGTGGGTCATGTTTGTGCCTTTCCTCCCAGGAGTTATGGGGAGGACAGAATGAGAGGGTGCCTGGCAGGTGCCTTGTGTAATACTCGCACATGGGGAGCCACCTATAAATTTTAGCTTCTCCTGGCATTTGGTTGAACAGTGAGTTGATTTTGGTGAAGTTTTGGTTTCTTTTTCTCCATGAATTTTGGCTGTCTGGGAGAAAGTGGGGGCTATAGAACACAGCAAAACTGGGTGAGGTGGAGCCGGCTCCCTCTCTCTTTAGCTTTGTGTCCTTGGGGCAAGTTTGTCACCTTCTCTGACCCCATTTTCCTCGTGGGGAAAATCACACCCACTCCATGGAGGTGTCATGAGGGTTCAGCTTCATCACATCTGTCTGTGCTGGGTTTTCCTGAGGCTCGTTCTGTAGAGGCACAGGTACAGAAGAGTCTTGGGATATTGTTTTATTAAACATAAAATTACCTAAAAACACCAATTTATTAAGCTCTAGAGCCCATTTTGCATGTATTCACCTAAAAATATGGTAACTGAATTTCTTTTTTCCCTTCATAGGTGCTGGAGATCAGAATTTATTTACCTCTGTTTATCCAACGCTCTCTCAGCAGCTTCCAAGAGAACCGATGGAATGGAGAAGGTATGTTGTGTATTTTTTGACTGTATCCCTCTCTTCATTTTTTAAAATGAAGTACATGTTTTTAAATAAGTGTATGTTGTTTAAACATTTATGTGAACAAGTGAAGTAGCACAAGTTAAAAGCCTCAGTTCTAAAGAAACAGTGACCTCATATAATCTATGGGTCTTATTCTTTATGGAATACGATGGTTTTCTTTTTTCTTTCTTTCTTTCTTTCTTTTTTTTTTTTTTTTTTTGAGACAGAGTCTTGTTCTGTTGCCCAGGCTGGAGTGCAGTAGCACGATCTTGGCTCACTGCAACCTCCGCCTCCCGGGTTCAAGCAATTCTCCTGCCTCAGCCTCCCGAGTAGCTGGGATTACAGGTGTGCGCTACCATACCTGGCTAATTTTTGTATTTTTAGTAGAGACAGGTTTTGCCATGTTGGCTGGACTGGTGTCGAACTCCGGACCTCAACTGACCCGCCCTCCTCAGCCTCCCAAGGTGCTGGGATTATAGGCATGAGCCACCGTGCCCAGACTACAATGGTTTTCTTAACGAGACATTGGAAAGTAGAAACAAGACAATTTTTTTGAGTTAAAGACTCACTTTTATAGGAATGATGTGCGATTCTTCATGGTTAACCAGAACGTCTTAAAGGCACAGGCATTTTGCAAAGGCGACATGTCCTCACTTAGACTCTACTTTAAAGCAGAAGAGGCTGGGCGCGGTGGCTCATGCCTGTAGTGCCAGCACTTTGGGAGGCCGAGGTGGGCGGATCACGAGGTCAGGAGATCGAGACCATCCTGGCTAACACGGTAAAACCCCGTCTCTACTAAAAATACAAAAAATTAGCCGGGCGTTGTGGTGGGCACCTGTAGTCCCAGCTACTCGGGAGGCTGAGGCAGGAGAATGGTGTGAACCCAGGAGGCGGGGCTTGCAGTGAGCTGAGATTGTGCTACTGCACTCCAGCCTGGGCAACAGAGCGAAACTCCGTCTCAAAAAAAAAAAAAAAAGAAGAAGAAGAACTGGGCTGTATCAGCTGTCCTACAAGACCCTCCCTCTACCCTGGCACGCCTGTGCGTTTTCCTTAAGGACAAGAAGGTAAACAGAAAGATGGTGTTTAAAACTTAGGAACGAGGTTAGATCAGCCATCACAGGCTCTGTCGCATGTTTATAGTTAGTCATCTGGTGACATACTCATAGGAAATCACTGGCTGGGAATCCTCTTTTTGGAAAACTTATTTCTGGTAAGACCAGATGTTATTTGTAAAAAATGTTTGGATTTTATCTTGTAACATAGGTAATCTAATTTTAACCAGGGTATATAGAATTTCCTGTTATTTGTGTTTATGTAATTCTGATTCTCACAGCATTATTCCTTTCTGACCACCAGTTTGTGCCTTAGTAACATGAGGGATTAAGGTGGCTTTCTGGAGATGACTTACCAGGTGAATACAGTCTAATTTCTGTGCTGATTGTAGTGTCTCACAAGATATGCATTTAGTTGCTAATATTTAATAGAAAGAGTGTACCGAGTGCAAGAGAAAAACTGCTTAACATGTGAGGAGGCCCAGTGCTGTGAAAGAGAGAAAATAGTTTAGCAAATGGAGTAATCTGTAAGGGCATTCTGATAGATAAAGGGAAAAAAAAGTGTGTCCATGAAACAAGATAATTTTGAGAGAAAAATTAAATAGAGAAATTATATAGGCCCGGTGGTGGCCCATGCCTGTCATCCAAACGCTTTAGGAGGATCGAGTGGGAGGATCGCTTGAGCCCAGGAGTTCAAGACCAGCCTGAGCAACATAGTGAAACCCTGTCTCTGTAAAGAAGAAACAATAAGATTAGCTGGACATGGTGGTGCACACCTGTAGTCCTAGCCACTTGGGAGGCTGAGGTGAGAGGATCACTTGAGCCCAGGAGCTGGAGGCTACAGAGAGCTAAGATTGCACCACTGCCCTCCAGCCTGGGTGACAGAGCAAGACTCTGGCTCAAAAATAAACAAATAAAAAGAAACTGCGTAGATTTAATATTTGTATTCATCGCTTCCCCTTTCTGAAGCTCCACTAAATGGACTACATAAATACTAAACAAATAAATGGACTAAAAAAAAAATTGACCAAACAAATGCTAAACAAATAACCCTACATAAAGAACTCAAAAGGCGGACGTGCATAAAGACAGAGAAAGGAGGAGGCAGCGGAGGCAGGGGGATATGGCTATGTTTTTGGGAGAAAGAGCAACAGGTGGAGGAATTGGGAGAGAAAGCTGAGGAAGTTTGTGTCTTGTGGCTCCTTGAGAGGGGGGGAATTTCTGACAAGGGACAAAGTGCCAGATCTTGGAAGGCCTGGGCGAAAGCAGGGCTGGGGTTGGGAGTTGGCAGAGGTGTGGACAGGGACACTTAGACTCAGGGTCCCCACTCCTGTTTGTAGTGAAGTGATTGCTGTCATTACCCACCCCTCCACCCCTCAGGAACCTGGAAAGCCTTTCTGTGAACAGAAGAGCTCCAGACCGTTGGATCTGAGGCACTGCAGAAGGCAAGGGAGAAGGGCCGTTGTAAAACCAGCTGGCCTAGGTTCTGAACAGGGCACAGTTCTGCTCTGGGAACCCTGCAGCCGGATCCATGCTTCCTGAGCAAGAGAATAAAGAACTTATCTCAGGAAAATTATATGGCCCAGGGAAAAGACTACATTTTTCAGAAACGACCTTGAAATTTAGGAAAGAATGTGTTACCTTAGGGAAGATACGTCCACCTGAAACCTCAGGATGTGTCTTTATTGGAATAAGGGTCTTCGCAGATATAGTTAAGATAAGGACTTCAATGTGAGATCATTTTCAATTAGGGTAGACCCTAAATCCAATGACAAGTGTCCTTATAAGAGGCAGAAAAGAAGACACAGGGGGAGAAGACCTTGTGAAGATGGAGGTAGAGATTAGAGTGATGCGGCCATGAGCCAAAGAATGCTGAGGATGCCAGCAGCCACCAGAAGCTGGGAGAGAGGCAAGCAACCTCCCGCTGCAGCCAGAGGGAACCAAGCCCACCCACACCTTGATTTCAACTTTTGGGCCTCATGAAATATGCAAGAGTAAGCTAAGCCTCCAGGTTTGTGGTAGTTTGTGACAACAGCCTTCCTCATGCAGGAAGGCAGGTTGAGAAGGATGGGGTAGGTACTTGCTGTAGTTTGAATGTCTCCCCCAAAGATTCTTGCCGTAGAAACTTAATTTCTGCCCTCGTGAGTGGATTAATGTTGCTGTCACGGGAGTGGGCTCCTTATCATCTGGGTGGCTTTGTTATCAAAATGAGCTCTCTTTGGCTCTCTGGCTCTTGCCCTGTCACCATGTGATGCCCTCTGCCATGTTTTGACATAGCAAGAAGGCCCTCACCAGATGTTGGCACCTTGATCTTGGACTTCGCAGCCTCCAGAACTGTGAGCGCAATAACCTTCTGTTGCTTGTAATTTACCCAACCTGTGATATTCTGTTACAGCAGCGGGAAATAAACCAAGACATGGATGTGTGTGTATTGGTGGGCGGTGAAGGGGAAGAGAGGGAGAGAGAGAAAAGCTTTTCAGTACTCTTTGTATTGAAGTATTTATCTCAGCCCAGCACAGTGGCTCATACCTATAATCCCAGCACTTTGGGAGGCCAAGGTGGGTAGATCACCTGAGGTTAGGCGTTTAAGACTAGCCTGGCCGGCCGGGCGCGGTGGCTCAAGCCTGTAATCCCAGCACTTTGGGAGGCCGAGACGGGCGGATCACGAGGTCAGGAGATCGAGACCATCCTGGCTAACACGGTGAAACCCCGTCTCTACTAAAAATATGAAAAACTAGCCGGGCGAGGTGGCGGGCGCCTGTGGTCCCAGCTACTCGGGAGGCTGAGGCAGGAGAATGGCGTACACCCGGGAGGCGGAGCTTGCAGTGAGCTGAGATCCGGCCACTGCACTCCAGACCGGGCGACAGAGCAAGACTCCGTCTCAAAAAAAAAAAAAAAAATAGGACTAGCCTGGCCAACATAGTGAAACCCTGTCTCTTCTAAAAATACAAAGTTAGCCAGGCATGGTGGCACACGTCTGTAATCCCAACTACCCGGAGGCTGAGGCAGGAGAATTGCTTGATCGTGGGATGAGGAGATTGCAGTGAGCTGAGATCACGCCATTGCACTCCAGCCTGGGTGACAAGAGCGAAACTCTGGCTCAAAAAATAAAATAAAAGAAAATAAAATAATTACTTTGATAAAAAGTAGAAATGTGAAATTAATTGATTGGATCTAGGAAATGAAAACAATTGAAGTAGAGTTTCCCAGATGCACTGAACAGCTGTGTAGCTGAAAATCAAATCAGTGTGCTGGAAGAACTGAGCTTAGAGACTCCGGATACCATTGCGAAAAGCAGGAGCAGGAGAGCATGGAGAAAAAGCTGGCTCCAGAGGATAAATCCAGGAGCTCCAGGATCCACCTGAGGGGCTTTTCAGAAGGAAAGTGGAAGGAACAGAGGACAGGTAACATTTGAAGAATGGCTGTCAAGATTCTCCCAGAAGGGAGTCGGGATACTGCAGGAGCCTAGTGAATGTCAAGCAGAATGAAGAAAACAAAGCAAACAGAAAATCATGCCAGGGCATCAGAGAGAAATGGAAGAAGAACCAAGTATGCACTTACAACGCAACATAAAATACGTTTACGACAACGGGCGCCTGTAGTCCCAGCTACTTGGGAGGCTGAGACAGGAGGATGGCATGAACCCGGGAGGTGGAGCTTGCAGTGAGCCAAGATCGCATCACTGCACTCCAGCCTGGGCGACTGAGCGAGACTCCGTTTCAAAAAAAAAAACAAAAAAAAAAACAACAAAAAACAAAAAACATTTACGAGCAGCCTCCCCACAGTCCTGAGGGAAAGTACCCCAGACCCTAGAATTCTTTATCATTCACAGTGTTGTCAAGAGGGAAGACTGTGTCACAGCTTTCCACCTTGAGGGCCTTGCGTGAGCCACAGGTGCTGAGAGGTTTTTCCTCTAGGCCTCCAGGTGGCCGTGTGGGGCCCAGGATGGCCAGGAGTTCCGCTCCATCACTTCTGTGTGCAGAAAACCATTCGTGTCTACCCCAGAGTCCCATTCAGATAACATGTTTATTGCTTGTCATGCTATGGAGATAGGTGCACTGAAGTGAATAAAAATATTTTCAGGGCCGGGCGCGGTGGCTCAAGCCTGTAATCCCAGCACTTTGGGAGGCCAAGACGGGTGGATCACGAGGTCAGGAGATCGAAACCATCCTGGCTAACACGGTGAAACCCCGTCTCTACTAAAAAATATGAAAAACTAGCCGGGCGAGGTGGCGGGCGCCTGTAGTCCCAGCTACTGGGGAGGCTGAGGCAGAAGAATGGCGTAAACCCAGGAGGCGGAGCTTGCAGTGAGCTGAGATCCGGCCACTGCACTCCAGCCTGGGCGACAGAGCGAGACTCTGTCTCAAAAAAAAAATATATATATATATTTTTTCAGACATCTATAAGATCAGAAGCCTTGCCACCCTCTGAATAATTAAAGGATGCATCCCAATATGAAGGCAAATGAACCCAGGGATCCAGGGTGATAGCAGCGTCTGCCAGCAACATGACGTGTTTTGCTGAAGTTAAGGTGTCACTTTTTAAAACAATTAAAAATCTAAAATTTCAGATACGTGTTAAGGAGAGTAGAGAGAAGGGGGGTAGACTTTAACTTTACTCTTTGTAGTGAAACCTTTAGTTACATACTAAGAATTAAAATGTAACCAACGGTAAAATAGAAATAGATGATAAGACTTTCAAACCAGCAGAGAGAAAAGATGGAAAAAGAAAACTTGATTAATCTCCCAAAGGACAAGGAAAAATAGAGCCGGCAAATAGAAAATGCACATACTTGAGCATCAGCATAGTCATGTTAATGATGGTTGGTTTTAAGTTATGAAACACAGAATCCTTAGATTGGATGAGAAACAAAATTCAGCTGTAACATTCAGAAGAGATGCAGCTGCTAGAAGCGAGAAGTACAGGCACGGCACAGAGATCCATGCAGTGTGGTTCACTGTTAGAAGCATTGTTGGGCCGTCACCGAGAGCCTTGGATGAGATGCAGGGGGCGTGTGGAATTTTTTTTTTTTTTTTGAGACGGAGTCTCGCTCTGTTGTCCAGGCTGGAGTGCAGTGGCCGGATCTCAGCTCACTGCAAGCTCCGCCTCCCGAGTTTATGCCATTCTCCTGCCTCAGCCTTCCGAGGAGCTGGGACTACAGGCGCCTGCCACCTCGCCCAGCTAGTTTTTTGTATTTTTTAGTAGAGACGGGGTTTCACCGTGTTAGCCAGGAGGGTCTCGATCTCCTGACCTCGTGATCCACCCGTCTCGGCCTCCCAAAGTGCTGGGATTACAGGCTTGAGCCACCGCGCCTGGCCCTATGTGTGGGATTTCTTGATGGGTTCCTTCTTCTTGGGTTGAGACTAAAATAGAGATTTGTACTGCTATTTTATTTGTGCTCTGCAAACAAGAATCTCTTATCTTTTTACCAAATAACTTTGTTTCTTGGATAAAATACAAGTTGTTCCAAAAATACGAATGCAACCCTAAAACTTTCATAAGTTAAAACTGCACTTTGGACATTTGGGACACACTTTTCTTCTTTCATGGTGATGTAATGATAGATTCCGTTAGGCTGAAGCCCGCTGTTGAATCTGTAGCGGCCCTGGTTAAATGCAGCGCGAGGAAGAATGTACCACTGTGCCTGTATCCTTGAGGAAAATGAAAGATTTTGTGGGAATGGAGCTTTGACCTGTACATGTGAACTGTGTTTAAAATAATTCATAGAATGTGTTTGAGCAGAATAGTACAGTTATGATTTGGGGTTAATATATGTGGTCTGAACTCGTGGCTATGATTACATTGTTTGTTGTTCTATTTCCCCTCTTCTGATGAATGTTGTTGAGTTGTTTTCTCAGTGACTTCAAACAATTGTTTACAGGTCCTATGGCCGGGCTCCGAAGATGATTCACCTAGAGTCTAACTTTGTTCAATTCAAAGAGGAGCTGCTGCCCAAAGAAGGAAACAAAGCTCTGCTCACGTTTCCCTTCCTCCATATTTACTGGACAGAGTGCTGTGTGAGTACCAGTGAGGGAGGAGGGCGCGCGGTGGGATAGGGTTGAAATGTATGAGTCTAGGCTTTGTTGAGGCAGCTGTCATTTTTCAAATTCACCTTTTAACATGCTCTGTTGCCCCTTCATTCCTTGGCCAAGTGTGGGGCTTGCTGTTGCGTGTTTGCGCCCTCATCTGCCGTGCTGTGCTCACCGTGGCCCCAAGCGCGGTTGTGTGCCCTTGTCTCCAGTCTTGTGAGCTGTCTCACTGTGCCCCATGGCTGCCAGCCTTAGTCTGAGCTGTGTTTGATCATGACTTTCAGCTTTGTTTTCATGACCCCCGTATTCCCATCATGGCTCCGTTGTCCTTGGTCATCTGTTGTTTCTTCTGCTTGTTTGTGACCCCACTGAGGCCAGGACCGTGCCCTTCCTCCCTGTGGCCGTGCCTGGGCAGGAGGCGCCCTGTGACTCTCCGTGGAATGAGTGGGCCTCAGCCCTGTGGCCGCCACAGCTTTCACTTGTGTTGTCTAGTTGTGTATTCATGAATCCAGAAAGAACCTTCTCATTCTTGACACACTTCTGTTGTGAACTAACAGAAAATTCTGTGAGGCATTTCTTCCTGTGTATTGTGACTCGAGTAAAGCAAGATTTAGCAGCATAGAAAGTACATAGATGATTACACACTGTGACATCGTAGCCTAAACCTGAGGCACAGTGGTAGTTGTTAATGAGACAGAAACTGTAAGTCTGCACCTGGTTTCCTCAGACTTCACCTCATACACCCTTTCTCTGCTGACTTTGCTCTGCCTCCTTTCCCAGGGGCTCCACATGGACGGGGCTTGGTTCCCCAGCAGTGAGTGAGGACACACGTGAGGTGTTTTCCACCGGGGAAGCCTGCCCAAGACTCTGTGCCCAGGGTTTTCACCGGGCTGCTCCATAGGCCGCCTCTGCCTGGCGTGCCCGAGAAGGACGCTGTCCCTGGCCTGCTGTGCCAGCTCTTCTCTCCATAGCCCCTGGTTGTAATGTTGGATTTGATCACTCCTTCCAGGAGTTGTCCGGTGTCTCCCTGGTGTGATCTATCTCTGGGGAGCTGCTGTGAGACCACCTGAGTGTCCCGCCCCTCACCCAGTGGCAGTTCTTTCCTGAGCCAGTCTTGACTAAGGGTGCTGACCTTTCTACCCACCTCTGTCAGCCCATATCCCCTAGGCTGGGGAGCGTCTGCAGGGCCTTCTGTTCAGGCAGTGGTTAAGAGTCAAGTCACCTTTACTGATGCTCAGGTTGTCCCAGATTTAGCCATCAAGAGTCACTTCAGACTGGCACCTGTGTTCTTTTGAGCACTTTCTAATCATTTGTGGCATGCCAAGATGTTTTAGGTTCTGGGAGCTCATTGCCCTTGTGCTGGAATCAGCCGCGTCTCCACAGAGCCCTGGTTCCTCTGGCAGCAGGTGTGCTTGCTGCTGTGGGGGCGTTGCTGCTACTCCACCCTTTTAGCAGACAGAGCTGATAGGGATGTGCCTTAGAAATCATGAACTGGGCCGGGTGCGGTGGCTCACGCTTGTAATCCCCGCACTTTGGGAGGCTAGGGCGGGTGGATCACAAGGTCAGCAGTTTGAGACCAGCCTTGCCAAGATGGTGAAACCCCATCTCTACTAAAAATACAAAAATTAGCCGGGCGTGGTGGCACGTGCCTGTAGTCCCAGCTACTCAGGAGGCTGAAGCAGGAGAATTGCTTGAACCCGGGAGGTAGAGGTTGCAGTGAGCCGAGATCGCGCCACTTCACTCCAGCCTGGGAGAGTAAGACTCTGTCTCAAAAGAAAAAAAATGAAATCATGAACGGATACTGATGCGTCCAATTTTATAACCTGGAGGGCTCTTTCTTGCCTCTCATTTATTTCTGCTCTCACCAACATCAACACATTTCTGTATTTGCTCAGTGCTACAACGTGCATAAGATAGTTTCAGAATTGCTACACCCACGCCACAACTAGGAACAAACCTACTGAGAACAGCTCCAAATTTGCTTGCAACTAAACTGTTCCTTTTGGACAGTATGTATCATAGTGTTTATGAACGTCTCCCTCAGCTTCATCCTTTTCAGGGTTTTCATAGTTACTCTTGCATGTTTAATTTAGGTATTTTTGTTGTGATCAAAATAAGTTTATAGATTCCCATGTGCAGAACTAACATCTTGATCATGTTGAGACATACTCAAGAGCAAGGGCTGCCTTTCCGTTTGTGCAAGTCTACTTCTGTGTTATACACTTTATTAGCGATTTTAAAAAATTCTCTCTCTTCTTTTAAGACAGGGCCTTGTTCTGTCACTCAGGTCACTGCAGCCTCAACCTCCTGGGCTCAAGTGATTCTCCTACTTCAGCCTCTTGAGTAGTTGAGACTACAGGCGTGTGCCACCATGCCCAGCTAGTTTTTTTGTATTTTTTGTAGAGAGAGGGTTTTGCCATGTTGGACAGGCTGGTCTTGAATTCCTGGGTTCAAGGGATCCACCTGCCTCCACCTCCCAAAGCTCTGGGATTGCAGATGTGAGCCATGGTGCCTTAGAGGGTCTTGCTCTGTCACCCAGGCTGGAGTGCAGTGGTGTGATCTTGGTTCACTGCAGCCTCCGCCCCTCTAGGCTGACGCCATCCTCCCACCTCAGCCTCCCAAGTAGCTGGGACCACGCCTGGCTTTTAAAATTTTTTTTGGTATTTTTAGTAGAGGCGAGATCTTACCATGTTGCCCAGGCTGATCTCAAACTCCTGGCCCCAAGTGATCCTCCAGCCTCAGTCCCCTGAAGTGATGGGACTACAGATGTGAGGCACTGCGCCCAGCCACTGTAGTTCAATACTGAACTATATTTGCATTCCTGGTATAAATCCCACTTAGTCATAGTATTATTTTCTTAATGTGGTATTGGAGTCTATTGCTTCAATTTTATTTAGGAGTCTTTGCATCTATAATTCACAAGTGGTTGATCGATAACTTTTGTTTTATGCTCTTTTTATGAGGTTTAGGTATTGATGTTCTACGTAATTCATTAAAAGAATTTGGAAGTTTTTACTTTCTGTTTCTGAAGTAATTTATGTAGCACTGGAGCTGCTTGGTCTGTAAGGTTTGATGGAATTTTGGGAAACTAGCTGGGCCAGATACTTTTTTGTATCTCTTTGATGAAAATTGGTCTGTTTCAGCCATTTGCTAATTTTGATAAACTATATTTTCTTGGAAATTACATATTTCAGTTAGGTTGTAAAATTTATTTTCATTGAGGTATATGAAGTGGTCTTCCTTTACTTTTTTTTTTTTTCCTGAGATGGAATTTTGCTCTGCTTGCCCAGGCTGGAGTGCAGTGGTGTGATCCCGGCTCACGGCAACCTCCGCCCCTTGGGTTCAAGCGGTTCTGCTGCCTCCGCCTCCCGAGTAGCTGGGACTACAGGCGCGCCACTGTGCCCCGCTAATTTTGTAGTTTAGAGACGGGGCTTCTCCATGTTGGTCAGGCTGGTCTCAAACTCCTGACCTCAGGTGATCTGCCTGCCTCAGCCTCTCAAAGTTCTGGGATTATAGGTGTGAGCCATCATGCCCAGCTTTTTAGACTTTAAAAACGTGCTGTCAGTAGTTATTTTCCCATCATTATTTATTATTATTTTTATGAGATGGACTCTCGCTCTGTCACCCAGGCTGGAGTGCAGTGGCGTCTGCTTGACTCACTGCAACTTCTGCCTCCCAGGTCCAAGTGATTCTTTTACCTCAGCCTCCCAGTAGCTGAGGTTACAGGTGCCCGCCACCACGCCCGGCTCATTTTTGTATTTTTAGTAGGGATGTGGTTTCAGCATGTTGACCAGGCTGGTCTCAAACTCCTGACGTCAGGTGATCTCCCAAAGTGCTGGAATTACAGGCATGAACCACGGCACCTGGCCCCCATCATTATTTCTTATTTTGTATGTTTGTGCTTTCTCTCTTTCTTCCTTGATTAAATTAGCTAGTTTGATTTTTTTTTTTTTTTTTTGAGACAGAGTCTCGCTCTGTCGCCCAGGCTGGAGTGCAGTGGCCGGAACTCAGCTCACTGCAAGCTCCACCTCCCGGGTTCACGCCATTCTCCTGCCTCAGCCTCCCGAGTAGCTGGGACTACAGGCGCCTGCCACCTCGCCCAGCTAGTTTTTTCTTTTTTTTTTTTTTTTTAGTAGAGACGGGGTTTCACCGTATTAGCCAGGATGGTCTCGATCTCCTGACCTCATGATCCACCTGTCTCGGCCTCCCAAAGTGCTGGGAGTACAGGCTTGAGCCACCGCGCCCGGCCGCTAGTTTGATTTTTTTTTCCCCTCCAGAGAACTAGGATTTTAATGTATTCATCTGATTTACCGTTAGTCTGTTTTCTATTCAGTTTCTACTTTCATTTTTATTATTTCCTTCTTTTTGTTTTCTCATGGTTTACATTGTTCATTTTCTAGTTTCTGGGAGTTTGAAATGCATTTATTTTCATTCTTAAATTTTTATTGATATATGTCTTTAAAGTTAGGAATTTTTCTCTGGTTACTACTTTAAATATATCCCATTGTTTTATCATTATTTTTCAGAAATTCTCTATTTTTGACTTGAATTTCCCCTTTCATTAAATCGTTGTTTAACAGAAAGCTTTTTAGTTTACAGAAAAAAAAGAGATAAACAATTTTTTGTTTAGAAATTTCTAGCTTTATTGCATTGTCAAAAAGTGTTTATATTTTTGCTTTACAAAACTTATTTTTAAAATTTTATGAATTTGACTATTGTGTGACCTAATAAATGATCAGGTTTTTTGGACATTTCATGTGTGTTTGAGAATGTATTTTCTGTTTCCAGATTATAATGTTTTTTTTTTTTTTTTTTTGAGATGGAGTCTCACTCTGTCGCCCAGGCTGGAGTGCAGTGGCCGGATCTCAGCTCACTGCAAGCTCCGCCTCCTGGGTTTACGCCATTCTCTCGCCTCAGCCTCCCGAGTAGCTAGGACTTCAGGCGCCGCCATCTCGCCCGGCTAATTTTTGTATTTTTTTAGTAGAGACGGGGTTTCACCGTGTTAGCCAGGATGGTCTCGATCTCCTGACCTCGTGATCCGCCCGTCTCGGCCTCCCAAAGTGCTGGGATTACATGCTTGAGCCACCGCGCCCGGCCCCAGATTGTAATGTTAAATGTCCGTAAGACCTGTCTTACTGCTTGTGTTGTTTAGGTCATTTATATTTTAAATTTATATTGTCCATTTGACCTATCTTTAACTGACAGTGGTTTGGTAAAGTCTTCTGTTAGTCTTAAATTTTGTCCATTTGACCTATCTTTAACTGACAGTGGTATTGTAAAGTCTTCTGTTAGTGGTGTGTTTCTGTTTCTCTTGCATCTCCTGTAGTTTCTGTTTTGTGTAGATGGTTGATGTATTATTTGGTGCTTAGGTGTTTAAAACTTACAATTTTTATGGAGTGACATATGTCATTTACAGAATGGCTTCTGGGTAGTGTATCTTGCTTAGGGAGGCCTTGTGTGTCTGAAGGGAGCTAATTTTCTGTATTTTCTTTTAATACTTTTGTAATTTATGTCTTATATTGGGACCTGTATAACTTCAAATTATTTATATATAATTAGGAGCTGTGGGGGTTGAAGGTCTAGTTTTACTGTCTGAATGCATAGCAAATTGGCCTAACACCGTTTCATAATAGTGTGTCTTTTCTCCGCTTACTGGGAATGTCACCTTTATTTTACACCAACATCCTGTATGCACAATATTCTGGACACTTCGGTTCTATTGATCATTGTCTATCCTGTGCTAGAATCAGACTTTTATTTTTTTTTATTTTTTTATTTTTTTTGAGACGGGGTCTTGCTCTGTCACCCGGGCTGAAGTGCAGTGGCCAGATCTCAGCTCACTGCAAGCTCCGCCTCCCGGGTTTACGCCATTCTCCTGCCTCAGCCTCCGGAGTAGCTGGGACTACAGGCGCCCGCCACCTCGCCCGGCTAGTTTTTTGTATTTTTAGTAGAGACGGGGTTTCACCGTGTTAGCCAGGATGGTCTCGATCTCCTGACCTCGTGATCCGCCCGTCTCAGCCTCCCAAAGTGCTGGGATTACAGGCTTGAGCCACCGCGCCTGGCTCAGACTTTTAATTATTATGCTTTTTTTTTTTTTTTTTTTTTTTTGAGATGGAGTCTTGCCCTTTTCCCAGGCTGGAGTACAGTGGCTCGATCTTGGCTCACTGCAGCCTTTACCTCTGGGGGTCAAGCGATTCTTCTGTCCCAGTCTCCCGAGTAGCTGTGACTACAGGCGCCCGCCACCACCCCCAGCTAATTTTTATATTATTAGTGGAGACGGCGTTTCACCATATTGGCCAGGCTGGTCTCAAACTCCTGACCTCGTGATCCACCCGCCTCAGCATCCCGAAGTGCTGGGATTGCAGGCCCAAGCCACCACTCTCGGCCTATTATACTTTTATAATATGTATCAATAGCTTTCTTTTTTGTTGTTTTTTTTTTTTTTGAGACGGAGTCTCGCTCTATCGCCCAGGCTGGAGTGCAGTGACCAGATCTCAGCTCACTGCAAGCTCCGCCTCCCAGATTTACGCCATTCTCCTGCCTCAGCCTCCCGAGTAGCTGGGACTACAGGCGCCCGCCACCTCGCCCGGCTAGTTTTCTGTATTTTTTAGTAGAGACGGGGTTTCACCCTGTTAGCCAGGATGGTCTCGATCTCCTGACCTCGTGATCCGCCCGTCTCGGCCTCCCAAGTGCTGGGATTACAGGCTTGAGCCACCGCGCCCGGCCAGCTTTCTTTTAAAATAAACCTGCGGCTGTCTACATTTTCCCTTCCACATGTTGAGTGTCCACATTTATTTTCTGAAGATGGCTGTAGCAGTATACCCATCCCACATGCTCCTCTCTATGTGACAGTGACTTTCCTCTGTTGAAAGGCTGGGCCTGTGTTTCCTCCAGTTGAATCTGGGTGGGCCTCACCCAGACTCACAGTGTGGCAGAAGCAACACTGTGATACTTGAGAGAAAGTCGCAAAAGAGAACGTGCCTTCTGCTGGATTCTCTCGGGATGCTTATTCTTAGATCCCAGCCGCCATGCTGTGATGAAACCAAGCAGCCCTATGGGAAGGCCACTCGTAAGTGTTCAGCCTGCCCCAGGTGTTCAGCCTGCCCCAGCTGAGTCCCGCTGTGTGTTTTAGCTCCAGCCTCAACATGCCGCCGACACCAGGTGGAGCAGAGACCTTGGTCCCCAGCAAATCCTCTCGAGGTTGTGTATCCATGAGCAAAAGAAAGCTTCACACCACTACAGCTTAGAATGGCCTGTTACTTAGCAGTAGATAACTGGAATATCAGTTGAAAAAGAGAAGGGTGGTGGCATTTTGATTGGGATTGCCTTGAATAAGTTACGCATTTGAGAATAATTTTAATCATGAGTCTTCTTGAATCAGGGAATGTGCTATGTATGTTTTTCCATTATTTATGACTTTTTTCTGCCCTTATTTTTCATAAAAGTTTTACATTTTTATTGTTAGCTTTAGCTTTTGTGGCCATTTTGAATGAGACTTTTTTTTCCTAAAAATCACATTCTAATAGAGAGCCTTTTTTCTAAATCATGATTATCATCTATTTAAAAAAAGGAGTAAGTTGATAGTAGTTAGGATTTTAGATTTAAAAGTAAAACTCTTTGTTATGTTGAGTAGGTGCTTTAGGATTTATAGAGTACATCTGTAACTTACCATAATTCTTCCTTCAGGTAATATTAATTATATTACTTAATGCATGATAGAAGAGCTTTGTATCATTGACTTCTGTTTTCTCCCTCCCAGCCTTTGTTATTGTCATCATACATTTTCTATATGTGTTAAAACCCCGTAGTACATTGTTACTGTTTTTGTCTTAAGCAGTCGGTTATGCGTTGCAGAGATTAAAATAGAAAAATGTCTTTTTTTTTTTTTTTTTTTTGAGACGGAGTTTCGCTTGTTGCCCAGGCTGGAGTGCAGTGGTGCCATCTCAGCTCACTGCAACCTCCGCCTCTTGGGTTCAATTGATTCTCCTGCCTCAGCCTCCCAAGTGGCTGGGATTACAGGCATCCGCCACCGTGCCTGTCTAACTTTTTGTATTTTTAATAGAGATGGGGTTTCTGCCACGTTGGCCAGGACATTCTCGAACTCCTGACCGCAGGTGAGCCGCCTGCCTGGGACTCCCTAAAGTGCTGGGATTACAGGTGTGAGCCACTGTGCATATTTACCCACCCAGTTTCCATTTCCATCGCTGTCTCTTCCTTTTCTTTAAAATCTTTTTTTTTTTTTTTTTTTTTTGAGACTGAATCTTATTCTCTTGCCCAGGCTGGAGTGCAGTGGCGCGATCTCGGCTCACTGCAAGCTCTGCCTCCTGGGTTCAAGCGATTCTTCTGCCTCAGCCTCCTGAGTAGCTGGGATTATAGGTGCCCACCACCATGCCCAGCTAATGTTTTTTTGTATTTTTAGTAGAGATAGGGTTTAACTGTGTTGGCCAGGCTGGTCTCAAACTCCTGACCTCGTGATTCACCCACCTTGGCCTCCCAGAGTGCTGAGATTACAGGCATGAGCCACCATGCCTGGCCAAGATTTTTTTCTTTATAGTGGTTTTTAACAGTTTGATTACGGTATGCTTTGGTGTAGCTTTCTTCATACTCCTTGTGCTTGGGGTTTGAGGGTTTATTTATTTATTTTTTCTTTTTTGTGCGGGTGGATATGACCTTTATCGAGCTTATCTGCCAGAGTGGAAATAATGTCTGTATAAAACCAGATGTTTGTTACTGTAACTTCTGCATCACAATTAAAATCTGAGCAGTTTTTTAAAAACAGTCAACTCAGTCAAAACCCACTGCTTCAGAATCAATAGCTTGTTTGAAGCCACAGTAACACTTAAATATGGTTAAGACTTGAATGCAGAAATTTGGTTAGTTGGAAAGCTAATTAAACTTCTAACTTGCTCAGATAGAATTGCAGAAAGGTAAAATTGTGTTTTTCACGGAGATACAGTCCACTGGAATCACCAACACTGGGCAGCTGGTAGAGTATTTAGAGTCCTGACAAACAAGGAATCCAGGCATCCTTTAGACAGTCTGCTGTTGTCCTTTCTTCCCAGTCAGAGATTTGTGGGGTGTGAGTGACCACCACCAGCAATTGTAACCTTGGCAAGAGAATGCAATTCCTCATCTCCATGAATAGCAACTTGCAAGCGACGAGGGGTAATACACTTTACCTTTAAGTCTGTTATTTTTTTGAGATTGAGTTTCCCTCTTGTTGCCTAGGCTGTAGTACAATGGTACGATCTCTGCTCACTGCAACCTCCGCCTCCCAGGTTCAAGTGATTCTCCTTCTTCAACCTCCCGAGTAGCTGGGATTATAGGCATGTGCTACTACATCCGGTTAACTTTGTATTTTTAGTAGACACAGGGTTTCTCCATATTGGTCAGGCTGGTCTTGAACTCCCAACCTCGGGTGATCCTCCCACCTTAGCCTCCCAAAGTGCTGGGATTACAGGCGTGAGCCACCGCGCCCAGCCACCTTTAAGTCTTTTGATGCATTTCCTGCCAGTTCAAGCCCCTCTGCGGTGAGGTACTCCAGCATGACTGCGTTGTATACAGCGTCAGTCGTGCCCACACGTCCATGACTGGCCATCCTAGATTTCAGGTGTCGATGAATACGGCCCACTGGGAACTGCAAGACGGCTCTGCGAGCAGGAAACCGCCTTTGTCTTGGCCTTTCCAGAGTCCTTCCCCGCCTTACTGCCAGCCAATTTGAATTCTGCTGAAGCTCAAGCAAGCAAGGCAGAGAAAGGACTGATCAGACCCACGGCAAGATCCCACCACCTACTCCTTTGTTGCACCGTGACTCAAACTGCCTGGGGTTTATAGTTTTGATCTAATTTAGAACGTTTTTATTTATTTATTTTTTTTGAGACAGGGTGTTACTCTGTCACCCAGGCTGGAGTGCAGTGACTCCATCTTGTCTCACCACAACCTCTGCCTCCTGGGTTCAAGCGATTCTTGTGCCTCATCCTCCCATGTAGCTCAAAGTATAGGTGTGAGCCACCATCCCTGGCTAATTTTTGTATTTTTAGTAAAAATAGGGTTTTGCTGTGTTGGCCAGGCTAGTCTCGAATTCCTGGCCTTAAGTGATCCCAAAGTGCTGGGATTACAGGCATGAGCCACCGCACGTGGCCTGGTGTAGAACATTTTTCGTCATTGTTTCCTCAGATTGTTTTTCTGTTGCTCCCTCTTCTGGGGATTCTGTGTATGTGTGTATGTATGTGTGTATATATATGTGTATAAATGCTACATACCTACATAAATGTGTGTATGTATGTATGTATGTGTGTATATATATGTGTATAAATGCTACCTGAAGTTCCATAACTCACTGATAATCCGTTGATACTTTTTGTAGCCCTTTTTCTTGGCGTTTCATTTGGGTAATTGCTACTGCTCTGTCTTCATGTTAACCTTTTCTTCTGCAGTGTCTAATTGGCTCTCGTTCCGCTTAGTATATTTTTCATTTTAGATGTTGAGGTTTTCGGCCGGGCGCGGTGGCTCAAGCCTGTAATCCCAGCACTTTGGGAGGCCGAGACGGGCGGATCACGAGGTCAGGAGATCGAGACCATCCTGGCTAATACGCTGAAACCCCGTCTCTACTAAAAATACAAAAAAAAAAAAAAAACTAGCCGGGCGAGGTGGCGGGCGCCTGTAGTCCCAGCTACTCGGGAGGCTGAGGCAGGAGAATGGCGTAAACCCGGGAGGCGGAGCTTGCAGTGAGCTGAGATCTGGCCACTGCACTCCAGTCCGGGCGACAGAGCGAGACTCTGCCTCAAAAAAAAAAAAAAAAAAAAGATGTTGAGGTTTTCATCTCTAAAAGTTCCATATGGGTCTTTTTCTTTTTTTTTTTTTTTTTTTTTTTTTTTTGAGACGGAGTCTCGCTCTGTCACCCAAGCTGGAGTGCAGTGGCCCGATCTCGGCTCACTGCAAGCTCTGCCTCCCGGGTTCACACCATTCTCTTGCCTCAGCCTCCCAAGTAGCTGGGACTACAGGCACCCGCCACCTCGCCCGGCTAGTTTTTTGTATTTTTTTAGTAGAGACGGGGTTTCACCGGGTTAGCCAGGATGGTCTCGATCTCCTGACCTCGTTATCTGCCCGTCTCGGCCTCCCAAAGTGCTGGGATTACAGGCTTGAGCCACCGCGCCCGGCCGAGTCTTTTTCTTAATTAAGTATCTTCCATGTGTCTGCTTCACTTCAGTCCACTACCTTCTTCAACATATGAAGTAACTAAATGACAGTAGTTACTGTGACTCTTTTCATTGCTTTCTGTGTCATTACTGGGGCTATTTCTATTGATTGATTTTTTTCTTTTGAGTATAGCTTTATGATTTGATAGGTCTGGAGCAGTGATCAGTCCAAGACAAATTACTCCTCACAGCCGAGGCAAGACGGTCTTGAGTTCCTCTGGTTTTCCAGACTGGCCTGTGGGGACAGCCCTGTTCCCTGCCCTGTGTGACTCCAAGCATGGGTGCCTCTGATCTTGTCTGCGGGTTCTGTTCCGGCGATGGGTGGTTCCCGCACGCACTTACTCGTCAGTTCCCTGTGGAATACTCGAGGGCCCTGTGCCGGTCTGCAGGACTCGTTGTGTCCCTCTCCTCTCCCAGCACAGCCCTAGGAAGTCTAGCTGTCTCGATCTCTCTGGCCTTGGCTCTGTGTCCTCAGCTCAGGGAGTCTGCCGGCTTCCCCTCTGTAACCCCTGCCCTCCCCACCCTCTGGTCGGCACCCTGGGGGCTTGCTGGGCTTGTTTCCCATCTCTAAGGGTTGAGGGGAGAAATCATTGTCCTTTGTTCCTTGGGGTCCATGGTCTTGAAAACCATTGATTCATGTTTCTTGGTTTTTGGTGGGTTTTGTTTGTTTGTTTGTTTTTTTGTTTTTTGAAACAGAGTCTTGCTCTGTCACCCAGGCTGGAGTGCAGTAGTGAGATCTCAGCTCACTGCAGCCTCCACCTCCTGGGTTCAAGCAATTCTCTTGCCTCAGCCTCCCAAGTAGCTGGGATTACAGGTGCACACTACCACGCCCAGCTAATTTTTGCATTTTTAGTAGAGACGGGGTTTCACCATGTTGGCCAAGCTGTTCTCGAACTCCTGACCTCAAGTGATCTGCCTGCCTCAGCCTCCCAAAGTGCTGGGATTACAGGTGTGAGCCACCGCGCCCGGCCTGTTTTTTCTTTGATTGGTTCAGGCGGTGGTGTAAATCCAGTCCCTGTCACTTCATCTTGGCTAGAAGCAGTTCACTCATTGATTTCTAGTTTTTGAGGGAGTGTAGTCTGTTGCTATCATAGTATTAATAATTAATATCATTGATGTGCAGATTGTTCTGAATTTGGCTTCTGTACTGATGTACTGAGGATGTACTGATTCTTTGAGTACTCTCTGGGCTCATCTCCTCCTTTTGCTTCATCTCAGGGCTCAGCCCTGGCTCCTTCCAGTGGGAAATTGCATTTAGAAGTCAGGACCTGGAGCTAGGGGAGAGCTTTGCCGGTGAGCTCTCGGCATGGCTAGAGAACACACGTGTGTACACCCACACGTGTACGCGCACACGTTTACATTTGTATTTCGTGGGTAGCTGCTTGTGTATGTACATACATACATGTACACTTGTGAGCCCATTCGAGTCTAGCACTGCAAGGGTGATCCTGGTTTCCTCCCATCAGTGTTTGTAACTCCGTTTTTCACATGGAGGAGCTGGGTGCTGGTTCTCCTCTGTGTTTCTGTTGGGAGTAATCCCTCTGTGAATGACCATCCTTCTGTCACTGCTGCTCCGCTCCCAGGAGGTGGATGGCCGTTCCCGCACTTGCCTGGCACTGTGCCTGGCACAGACTTCCTCCTCACCTCACTTGATCTGCAATACCCTTGTGAGGGCATCCCTGTCTGGGGGATGCCCTTTGTGCCCTGCTTGGCCCCTGTACCCTTATACCCTTATTCCACTGTGCCAGTCCCAGAATCCTTCATCATCTCACTTGGGGCTCACATCTTGTTCTGTACTTCCCTCTTCTGCCACCTGGACACCCTCCTCACTGCTGAGCTCTGGTACCTGGGGCGGCCTGCTGTGCTTGCCCCCTGTGGCCCTGATGCCCTGCCCCTGGCTGCTGCCTCTGTCGTGGAGCTGGAGCCTTCCCCTCTGGCTTGGCTCTTGGGTCCTGCGTGTGTCCCCCCCACTGCTCATGGGTTTTCCTGTAGTGACTTTGTTTTCTTTCTTTTTTTTTTTTTTTTTTGAGATAGAGTCTTGCCCTGTTGCCCAGGCTGGAGTGCAGTGGCATGATCTGGGCTCACTGTAACCTCCACCTCCCAGTTTCAAACAGTTCTCTGGCCTCAGCCTCCCGGGTAGCTGGGACTATAGGTGCCTGCCACCACGCATGGCTGTTTTTGTATTTTTAGTAGAGACGGGGTTTCACTGTTTGGCCATACTTGGACTTAGTTTTCTTTGAAGCCCCTTAGCTTCACTGGCTCCACTGGTGCTCTTCAGAGTCACAGCGTTGTTTTTATCACATCGTTGTATTTGCTCGCTGGGGTGAGTGATAGGCTGGATCCTGCCAACCCGTTTGCCCCAGAGTTACGTGGAACTTCTCTGTACTCCCTCTCTCCTGCCTCATGCTCTGTGAGCTTTCTTCTGGAGAGTTCCTGCAAATTGACCGAGCACATCTGCTCTAGTGTCCCCTCGGGATGTGGCAGCCCCTGCCCGGTGTGGACAACCTGGAGCCAGGACTCCTTCTGGGGTGGGGGTGGGGAGGAGTCCAGGTAAAGGGCTCCTGGTGGCCTTGTAAGGGGCAGAGAGTGGATGGCTCACCTGTGATGTGCGGATGGGGGCAGCCGGGTGCTGTGTGTCTCTTCTTGGCGGTCACAGGCTCTGGTCCCTCCTAGCCTTTGGTTTTGCTCCAGGCATGGCGCTTTGGGGCTTCCAGCAGAGCGGTTCACCAGTGCTGTAAAATCTGTGCTCCAAGTCCCAGGAGCTGCTGTGCTGTGTAAAATGTGCACTAGATAATTAAGTTACTGTCGGATATTTATTTGCAGAAAATTGAGTTTACCAGATGGTTTTAACCTCAGTTTTCAAAGTAAAAGATCTTTTCAGATTGTACAATATTTGTAATTTAAATCAGGATGTAGCAGGTTTTAAAATCAGGATACAAATGAGAAGTACTGCCTTTTGGAACTATCTATTTAGTTAATTAAACCAAAAGAGAGGCTGATTACAAAATTTAGGATTTAAGATTTTTTTTGGAGATGGAGTCTCGCTCTGTCGCCCAGGCTGCAGTGCATTGGTGCAATCTCAGCTCACTACAACCTCTGCCTCCGCCTCCTGAGTAGCTGGGACTACAGGTGCACACTGCCACGCCCTGCTAATCTTTCCATCTTTAGTAGAGACGGGGTTTCACCATGTTGCCCAGGCTGGTCTTGAACTCCTGAGCTCAGGCAGTCTGCCCACCTTGGCCTCCCAAAGTGCTAGGATTACAGGTGTGAGCCACCGTGCCCAGCCAGAATTTAAGATTTAACTCACTTGTGGATACTCTGATTGGCTTCTCTCTGCGTGTTATTCAAGAGTGACTTGAAAGTCCAGAGGAATTAGGGCAGGACAGTGAGGAACTAGCAAAAGAGGAGGAAGTAGCGATTTAGATGGTAGCTGTGAATTACTGTTTGCAGATATTTTCAGTGCCTAACTTGGAAATGAATTAAGTATCTTGGTTTTAGATTTTCTAAATCTAAATGGAGTTGGACTCTTCTGAGAAGATTTATGGAATGGAAGGGCAAGGATAAGTGACACCAGGCAAAGTGTTTTCCTGGTTCTTTATGGAAGAGAACCAAGCTGAAGGCCTTGGCATGTATGTGGGAAGGACCCTTTCTCTGGCAGGCTCATGCTTAGGCGTCTGCTTGAGAAGCAGGATTGATTTCTGGGGTGGCGCGGCTCCCTGCTGCCTGTTGGGGAGTAGAGCAACATTGCGGAAGCTGCGGGTCGCCTTCTGTCTGGGACCTCACAGCTGTAGCTGCTTGCCTCTGACATGGCCTTCGCAGACTTCCAGTTGGGGTGGTTCCCGGGGTACAGAGCTCAGAGGCTGAGTTAGAAGCTGGCGGGAGGCTGGCCTGGGGTTCCCGTGGGCAGTCTGGGCTGTGCCATGACTCTTGCCAGGAGACCAAGGCGCGGCCCACAGCAGGATGGCGGTCATGTAGTGCATGGGTCCAGAGCCGGTGGCCACAGTGGACCTGAGTTTTAAAGCCCTAACTTGCCTAACAGACAGTATTGCTGTGGGCAGCTCACTCACCCTCTGACTCTCAGTCTCTTCATCTGGATCACTGGGACACTCACATCCCTTGGGGTTGTGAGAAGTGGGGATCGTACATGGCCGTGTGTGACACTGAGTCTGACAGAGCACGCCTGCAGGCTTGCTGGGCCACTGGGCTTTTTATTCCATTTAAGTCCCGAGCCTGTCCCGACGCTTCAAAACATTGCGGCCATTGCAGGCTGTTATGAGGCATATTTTGCTGTATAAACTAAAGGGCGTTAGTTAACCTGCTTTCACAGTGACTTGTTTGTTTTTAGGATACTGAAGTGTATAAAGCTACAGTGAAAGATGACCTCACCAAGTGGCAGAATGTTCTGAAGGCTCATAGCTCTGTGGACTGGTTAATAGTGATAGTTGAAAATGATGCCAAGAAAAAAAATAAAACCAACATCCTTCCCCGAACCTCTATTGTGGACAAAATAAGAAATGATTTTTGTAATAAACAGAGTGACAGGTAAGTGTATCTTTAATTTTACCTCATTTGGTTAATACTTGACGTGATATGGATTGCTGGCTTCCTGGGTAGTAACAACTATTTACTCAGCAATCTCGACTGAGCGTCCATGGGGTGCTGTCAAGGAGACCTGGTGCCTGTCCTTGTGGAGTTCCTGTTCAGGCAGGCAAAGAACTGTAAGCAGCCATCTCCCAAGTGTGCTGCCTGGGAGAGCAGGTCTTGGACCCATGGTCCTGGGAGGCCTCTTGGTGGGTCCTTTCTGAAGAGTGACAGCAGCAGCTCTTGCAGTTCTTCTCTAGAACAAGGGTCCTTAAAGGTTTTTTTTTTTTTTTGAAATGATGGCACTTGTGTTTTTTTCTTTACCTTAACACCTACTGAGAAGTTCCTAAGAGTGCAAGTTGTAAAATGCTGACCTAACCCCTTCAGAAACTGTGAAAGGGAATCCTGAAACTTTGGCGGTTAATAGATTTTATGGGCTTTCTCCGCCTTGCCCTGCTCTCTCTCCTGGGGTAGGTCGCTCCCTTTCTCTTCAGTGATGCCGTTGCCAGCTGAGCCAGCCAGCATGTTAACTCCTCGGTAGCTTTATCTCGTAGTTTAGCGCTGGAACTCACCAGGGCCTGGGGATTCAGCGGCGAACCTGGACCCTGCCCTGGTCCAGCAGGTCGTTATAGCCATGGTCACCATGCTTATGGTGGCGAGGGTTCAGATGAAGGACTCCAGAGTACTGTGAGAGCCTATAGCTGGGCACCTGGCCTTCTCTGGGGCCAACGGAGGCTCACTGAGAAAGCAGAGATGGGCTGAGAAATAAAGGATGCGCGGTGGGGGGGATAAGGGAGGAGGAGCAGGGGCAGGTGGTGCGAGTGCAGCCTGTAGCCCCAAACAGACGGGGCCCCGCACTGTTCTGTCATGTGACTCTCCATGCCTCAGTGGTAGTTCTTCGGCGGGAGGAGCTATGGGTGGGTGCCTTTTTCATGTTACACACAGTACTGGATACATAGTAATGTTCAAATAATGGTTTGAATTAAATAATTAGGTAGTTGAGCTTATGGTTTATCTTAGAGAAGTTTCATTCAATTTGGACTTACGGAAACTTCTTTGTAAGGTGTGTTACTTATAAATTAGTTAACCAAAAGGAATCAGCGTAGCATTTAAGAAGATGCTACATGATTGAATATCCGTGCCCTCTATGTGGTTCAAGTACTGACATTTTTTGTTCTGAAAAAGAGAGTAGACAGCCATGAAGCCTGGCAGGAGGAGCAGTGTGTTCTGTAGCCCAATGGGAGTGTGGGCCGGCGCTGACGGGGAGACCACTGAGGCAGGGCGAGGAATCAAAACCAAGTGGCCTTGGAGGTTTTTCTTAGTATCACAAAAGAAATCATATTTATTTGGGATTATATTAAGTAAACACATTGGTGTTAATGAGGTCTGTTAGTCTTAACTTGTGAAATGTTCAAATTGTGTAATTTTCTCAAAGTACCTACTGATTACTTTTAAGTCTGTGTTTATAATCTTTATCTAATTTCCAATAATAAGTTTTTACTGAGCCTATTTAAAACTAACTTGCTTTTTAATGACTGTTTTTTATACATGAAATGTAATTTACTAAAATTTTCAACATTTCGTCTTCAGTAGGTTTAAATATACTTTCTACCGTTTGGTTTTTATTAATTTGCAAAGCCACTTCTTAACAAATCTGTTTTTTTAAATGTAGAGAGTTTGGTGAGATTTTCAGAAATTTGAATTTAATAGAGTCTGTATTGACAATTGTTTTGTTTTTTTACTTTTTTTTTTTGACAATTGTTTTATTATGCAGTATAATTTCTGGCCTTTGAAAATATTGTAACACTTGACCCTTAAGTGGCTTACTGTTTTTTTAACATTAGACTGGTGTTTAATTTTGATTATGCACACTACATGCTCATTGTAGAATTATTAGAAAAAGGTAATGAGCAAAAAGAAAATGCATATTAACTCTTAGCATTTTGGTATGTATCTTCTCAGACTTTTTTTCTTTATGCATGCATAATACGTGTGTGTATTTTAAGTTAATATAATGTTGTGTGTTGTTTATACTTGCTTTTTTCACTCAATATATGGTAAAGATTTTCCACAAACAATAAATGTATTTCCAGACTCTCGGTGTTAGTGAGTGGATAATATTCTGTAGTATTAATGTGCCATAAGTTATTTATACATTCTGCTGCTGGGCTTAGGTTATTGCTTGCTTATTGTTACAAACAGCAATATTGTGAACACTTTTCTAGCTCAAATGTTGTGAACATCCTTAATTATTTCAGGATACCTTCCCTAAAGGAAAATTGCTTGGTAACAGATTTTGCGCATTTTTCGGGCTTTTGCTAAGAACGATGCTGGTAGAGACAACGGTTGACTTGTGATGGTGACTTGCTGAGGCTGCAGCTGGGAGCCCCTTGTTCCACATGTGCCTCCAGCCCCTGCAGTCTGTGTGCCTGGTGGGATCGCGCCACTCTCCAACTTGGCCCCACCATCCCTGACTTCATTCGTTTGTTTTGGGCTCTCCTTTTCTGAGTTAACGACTTAGGCTTGATGTGAACTTCTGAAGCATAGTTCTTTTTTACTTAAAAAAAATGCGTGGTGATGTAGAACAGGATCTACTAGAGACAGGACATATCATGACTGTGTATCTGATTGATCTCTGGAAACAGTTACTGTTTTGGTGGTTGGCACTTGTTTAGTTTCTGTTTCCATTCACCCCTGTAGGTGCACAGGAGAATTCGCATCAGGTCAGGAATAAATGTGGGTAATTATAATCCTTGAGAATGCCTGAAGGATAAACTACCAAGCTCATAGGTTCCAGCAAGCTCCTACTGTGGATAAATACACGTTAGTCCTCTGGGGGACCTTTGGAGTGAGCGGCTCTGGCCCCGTTGTCTTTGAGGGAGGAAAGTGTGCAGGGGGGTGGGTTGAATGGATTTGTAGCCAGCCACCAAGTTTTAAGTTTTCTTCTTGGTTGTGGTTGTTCACATGGTGGAACATGTAGAGTGTATGCTGCTTCACTGATGTATAATTCCATGAATTTAGCCATGCCTCCAAAGGATCTGCTGGGGCACGGAGAAAAGGAACTTAGAGTCAGTTCATTTTGCTACTTTTTGGTAATTCAAGTAAAAGATTTACTAAGGAGAACGGGTGAAGCTCATAGAATCAATGTGTTAAAATTATTTCTGAGTTCAGATTTATGCATTATCTTCCTAGGTTAATTACTATTACCAAGGCTAAAGAAATTTACCATTTCCAGCCTATCAAATACATTGCCTTGTCCAAATCTGTTGGGAACTTTGTGTAATTTTGTGTGTTTGACCTTTTTACATCATGGGTTCAGCCTCTTTGTAATTAAACTCTTCTGGCCTATATGTTAAGCCGTGTTCTAAGCCTTTATTTGTTAAATTGTTTATTAACCCTCCCCTTCAAGAGCTCACAGGCTAGTGGGAGGGATGGAGGTACAGAGAAGGGGAGTGTTTTCCTGTGAGGCCCGCAGCTTAGCAGCCGTGTGGGCAGAGCAGTTGGGATGGTGGTGGGGGGAGGTTTGTGAAGATGCCATGCCTGGGTGGAAGGAATGTGCTCATGAAGAGAGTAGAGCGGGAGAAGGTCAGCAGACTTGAGCTGGGAAGCAGAGGAATAAAGTGAGACATCATGGTGTTCGTGTGCCGTGCTGAGAAACCTAAATTTATCCTGTCGGTCCCAAGGAACCAAAATGGATTTTGAAGGAGGCAGGGAACTGAGTGAGGTGTGATCACATTATTTTACAGAGAACTCAGAGCTGGGTCTTTGGCTCAGGGCTCATGTAAATCCCTTTCCCCCTTTCCAGTTGATTCTGTGGCACACTCTTCTTTGAATTTCTGTAGAACTTACCGCTCATGTTCATGACCAGTTTATGATGAAGCCTTTTCCTAACCTGGTTTCTTACCACCTGCCTCATGTTTTTGACTGTTTAAAGAAGGAAGAAGCCAGATGCGGTGGCTCATGCCTATAATCCCAGCACTTTGAGAGGCGGAGGCAGGAGGATTGTTTAAGCCCAGGAGTTCAAGACCAACCTGGGCAACGTAGCAAGACCTCATCTTCACAAAAAAATACAAAAATTAGCCAGGCATGGTAGTGTGTGCCTGTGATCCCAGCTACTGGGGAGGATCACTGGAGTCCGGGAGGTGGACGTTGCAGTGAGCCAAGATTGTGCCACTGTACTCCAGCCTGGGCCACAGAGCAAAACTCTGTCTCAAAAAAAAAAAAAAAGAGGGAGGAGGACGGAACGAAAGTGCCGCTCAGGACAATGGCAGCTGCTGAGCCGTGGCGCTGTGCGTGGAGGGCCTTTCCCAGAGAGTCTGTTCATGTCTTTGCAGGTGTGTTGTGCTCTCCGACCCCTTGAAGGACTCTTCTCGAACTCAGGAATCCTGGAATGCCTTCCTGACCAAACTCAGGACATTGCTTCTTATGTCTTTTACCAAAAACCTAGGCAAGTTTGAGGATGACATGAGAACCTTGAGGGAGAAGAGGACTGAGCCAGGCTGGAGCTTTTGTGAATATTTCATGGTTCAGGTACTTGACTCATTACAGAACTAGACAGTTCCCTTCTCTCCCTCCCTCCCTTGTGTCCTCCCTCTTTCCTCCTTTCTTTCTAAGTAAGGCACCTCTCGTGGTAATCTCATTGGCAGAGTTTTTAAAAACAAAAAACCTGGAATATCTTTAGGAGTAGAAAGTCAGGAAGTGCGTGGAAGCAGATGGGGCATGAATAGGACACGCACTGCCCCGTGGAGCATCCAGGGGTCAAAGCTGGAAGAGTTTCAGCAACAGAATAAATAAGGATAGAGTCAGGGTTTAACCCATGGAATAAAATTAATATCCTTGAGTCTGTATCGATAGAAAGAAATCATCGGTTAAATAAATAAATGGAGGAGAAGGGTCAACTCTACCATACAGAAGAATTCCGCTTAAACGCAGAAGGAAAGAAAAACAGAAAATCACTTTTAGGCCAATGTCCCAGCAAGAACTGTTGGAGGCAGGATTACTGAGGGATGTCCAGGGTGGTGGGCAAAGGCCTGAGAAGAGGTGGGCTGGCACAGTGTCACGGTGGCCCCCCAAGATGTCTGTCAGCTACCGAGGGAGCAGTAGCCACTCCACAGTGGGGAAACCAGGTACATGCCGCCTGAAGGAAATGATAAGGCTGCTTCCGCCTGTGAGAAGTTGTGTCCATCTCATGAAATCCTTGATAAGATGTGCTGAGGAATACTTAGCATCTTTTCTCTGTAAAAAATGATCATCTCACGGCAGTCATGGAACATATCAAATGAACCCAAGTAGAGGGACATTAGACAACGTAGCACTCTTCAAGGGTGCCACGGCAGTGAAAGACAGACGGAGAAACTGACAGACTGCAGGAGCTGAAGGAAGCAGCAACTCCGGCCTAGTTGGGGGTCAAGGGTGGGGTCTTGGAGCAGAAACAACTACCTCAGTGGAAAAACCACTGAAATTCCAATGAGGGCTATTTAGTTAATAGTATTATACTTAGGTTAATTTTCTGGTTGTGACAGTTGTACCACGGTCACGTTAAGACGGCAGTGTTCAGGAAGCTGAGTGAGGGCTATATGGAAACTAGATCCTTTTTTTTTCCTCAATATTTCTGTAAGTCTAAGTTCAGAATTTAAAATGAGTAAGGAAGGAAGTTCTGACACACACTGCAACATGGATGGAGCTAGAGGACCTTATGCTGAGTGAAATAAGGCACAAAGACACATAGGGACAGACTGTGTCTCCTTCTGTGAGGTCCTCGAGTGCTCAGGTTCAGAGACAAGGTGGAATGGGGGGTGCCAGGGGCTGGCGGAGGGAGAATGGGAGTGAGTGTTTAATAGGACAGAGGTTCCATTTGGGAAGATGAGAAAGTTTGGGATATTGGTTGCACAACAGTGTGAGTGCATTTAACACTACTGAGCTGTACTCTTCTCTCTCTCTCTCTCTCTCTTTTTTTTTTATGACGGAGTCTTGCTCTGTCACCAAGGGCTGGCGTGTAGTAGCGCGATCTCGGCTCACTGCAACCTCCACCTCCCAGGTTTAAGCGATTCTCCTGCCTCAGACTCCTGAGTAGCTGGGATTCCAGGTCCGCGCCACCATGTCCAGCAAATTTTTGTATTTTTAGTAGAGATGGGGTTTTGCCTTATTGCCCAGGCTGATCTCAAACTCCTGGCCTCAAGTGATCCGCCCGCCTCGGCCTCCCAAACTGCTGGAATTACAAGCGTGAGCCACTGCGCCTGGCCTGAGCTGTACTCTTAAAATTGGTTAAGATGGTCAATTTTATATTACATACATTTTAATCACAATTTAAAAGAAAAACATTAGAGTGCTCAGTCTTGAAAATACTTCACAAAGAAAATGAAGTTCAATGTAACTTCGCAGTTTCTCTTGCAAAACACAGCCCGCCACTGTTTTCAGGGGAAACAGGATACAAAGGAGCGCTCTCAGTTCTCACCTAGTGAGTGGGACCTGGGTGGGCCCTTTGGGGTCTGGGAATAATGTCCACAAATACATGGGGTGGAACTGGATTCCAAAGACCTGACCATGTCGGGAGGTTTATGTGCGTGCACATCCTTCTGGTCTTTACTTTTTAATGTGCAGTAATGGAGATCGGAAAGCAATCAACTTGTTGCCGTCTCTTTTCATTTTCTCATTCGATAAAGGTTACTGAGCACGAACAGGGCCAGGCCCTCCTTGATGCTGGGACGCCGTCACTATACGGTTCTTGTGAGCTTGTGTGACAGTGGAGGAGACACAGGAAAGGAAGTGATGCAGATGCTAGGGCGAGAGAGAGACACGAGGCAGAGATGGTGTGGGGCACTGCGCAGGGGCAGGAGGAGGAAAGGCCTCACTGGGCTGGGGACTTAGCCAGAGCTAAAGGAGGTTGGACAGCAAGCCATGTGGATGTGTAGAGGAAGAGGAAGTGTTCCAGGCCACGGAGCGGGGCAGTGCACAGGCCCCGAGGCAGCTCCCTGCCGTGCCCACGTGAGCAGCAGTGAGGAGGCCTTGGTGGTGGAGCTGAGTGAGGCCAGAGGGGTGGTGCTGGGGGACATAGATTTTGCAGGGCCTGGGGATGCCTTGGAAGGACTTAGGAGTCTCTTGAATGTGATGAGCAGTCGCTGACTGAAATGGGGAAGACGGCAGGTGGAGCACTTTGTGGGAAAGGTTTGGGGTTCAGGTTTCCGTGTGTAAGCCTGAGCTGTCTGTCAGGTGTCCACGCAAGCGTGCTGTGCTTACCACTGGAGCCAGAGTCGGGTCTGAGCTGGAGTCCTAAATGTGTGTGGTTTTGCTGTGTAGATAGGCTCAATCTCGGAGAGGGAATAGTGAGTGTAGACAGGGAAATCCAAGGGCTGAGCCCTGGGGCCTCCAGCAGAGATCCTGGGGGAACAAGAGGAACCAGCCGTCTGACCAGAGGGAGCCAGAGTGAGGGGTGAGGGGAGCAGGTGGCTGGGTCCTGGACAGCAGGAAACATGCCAAGGACAAGGGCTGGCCGGTTATATCCGGTGCTGCCAGTAGGTCAGGGGGGTTCAGGAGTGACCTTGGCCTTTTCTAGCTTCTTGTGCGTGCGTGAGTGTTGACATGTGTGGTCCTCACACTGATTTTTACTCAGTGGAGTGTAGGCGTTATTCATAGTGCTGCATGCCTTTCTCTGTTGTAGTTTTTAATGGCTACATACTGTTTTTTCAATATGTTGATTTATGTTTTTGTTTTTTTTTAAAACGTATCTTGGGCGAATAGGAGGAGCTTGCCTTTGTTTTCGAGATGCTGCAGCAGTTCGAGGACGCCCTGGTGCAGTATGACGAGCTGGACGCCCTCTTCTCTCAGTATGTGGTCAACTTCGGGGCCGGCGGTGAGTAGTGGCACTTCAGGAACGCATGCTTTTCTTAGTGCAGCTTTCTCCACTTGCAGATAGTCTTGAAGCAGCCATTTACTTACCTCATGAGTACACATGTTTTGCTGTTGTCTTTATACACATTGTATCAGATATATTCTCATGATTCCTAGAGGAAATGAAATGAGAATTAAGAATTAGTCATTTTCACTTTTAGAAGAATCTTAAGTAACAAAAGTAATAAAAACAAACAAACAGTTTTCCAAGTATACAGTGTCCTTTCCACAGCTCAGTGGCCTGGTGGTGATGCTTCGAGTCTGTCCCTCTTCAGTCAGAGTGCACGCCCCTTTCCCTTCCATCCAGGGCTTGTCTTTGGAATGCGCCAGTGCTCTTGGCTGTGAGCTTATGTAACACCCTTGGGTGTTCATCGTTCTTTTGCACTTTTAAACAATATCTTAAGCTCTTTTACAATTAAAGAATTAGCACAGAGAAACCATACACAAAGAGAAACATTGGTTACTGTCCTCAGTGTTTTTCGCTGATGCTTATTTTGATGAAAGTGATATCATGTTACGTAGCTGTTTCTCTGTTGCTCCTTTTTCTTACTCACAGCCCGTCGTGGGCGTCTCTCCAGGTTAACAGGTGGGGTTTGGAGCTGTTTTTCTTAGAGTTGGTGTATTCCTGGCTCGATTCTACTCCCTGGTGTTGGACATTGGGTTCTTTTCTGCTTCTTGCCACCGCAAGCAGTGCTGTAGTGGGCATCTTTGCCAGGTTCCTTTTTGAGAACCCTTGTCACCATGTGTGAAGGAAGGAGTAATTTCAAGGAGCCCCGGTGTCAGCTGGAGAACCTGGAGGGAGGTGAAGTGTGGGGATGGTCAGCTCTAGCTGTGGGCACTGTCCTCACTCTGGAAATCATCAGTGGCGCCAATGGCTACTGGCTCATAGTGAAGATCGAGTCTGATCTCGGTCTCCTGAGATGCCAGTATAGACATAGAACCAAAGCAAAGTGTTTACTCAGTAAAAAAAAAAGAGGAGGTAAAACTCTATTTCTTATATTTTATGCAGGTGTGAGCCACCATGCCCGGTCTTAGGTGCCCATATTATACATATATATCTATTATTTATTTTTGAGACAGTGTCTCACTCTGTCCCCCAGGCTGGAGGGCAGTGGTGCAATCTTGGCCCACTGCAACCTCTGCCTCCCGGGTTCAAGCGATTTTCGTGCCTCAGCCTCCTGAGTAGCTGGGATTACAGGCACACGCCACCATGCCTGGTTAATTTTTATATTTTTAGTAGAAACGGGGTTTCACCGTGTTGGCCAGGCTAGTCTCTAACTCCTGGCCTCAAATGATCCTCTTGCCTCGGCCTCCCAAAGTGCTGGGATTACAGTTGTGAGCCACCATGTCCAGTCTATACGTACGTACATAAATACATACACACACACACGCACACACACACACAATTATTGTTATTATTTTTTTTTAGATGGAGTCTCACTTTGTTGCCAGGCTGGAGTGCAGTGGTGTGATCTCGGCTCACTGCAACGTCCTCCTCCTGGGTTCAAGCGATTCTCTTGCCTCAGACTCCCGAGTAGCTGGGACTACAGGCACACACTACCACGCCTAGCTAATTTTTTTATTTTTAGTAGAGACAGGGTTTCACCATGTTGGCCAGGATGGTCTCGATCTCCTTATCTCATGATTTGCCCACCTCGGCCTCCCGAAGTGCTGGGATTACAGGTGTGAACCACCGCACCCGGCCTATATTTTTAAAATATCTCACATGTTTTTTTTTTTAAATAGATTTATTTAGCAAAAAATGTTTGAATTTAATAAAGAAATGGCAATAACTGGTACGTCCATTAGTTGAAAAAATTAAAATATTTTCACTGAACACCAGATAGTTCTCGGTCTTTTCGTGGAGAACTCCTTTGAAAGAATGCCTAGAACTTAATCTGTTTATTTAGGTTTTTAATCAAGAAATCTAAAACTGCCGATCACAGTTTCAAGTTACCATGAGATGACCATGTTAACAACCTTGAGGTCATATCATATGAGCTTGTAAAAGCTGTGTTTAAGCTATACATTCTAACTGAGGGCATTTGTTAGCCTCAGGCAGGCTGGTAATCACAGGTCCATGTGCCTGTGATGCTATATCCACAACATTGAGTAATAAGTGTCATTTATAAGATAAAGACCATATGGTCCCTGGCAGCAGAATAGGTGCTGGGCAGCTTCAGGGACCAGGCATCTGAATGGATGTCAGTGCCTGTGGGAAGGGAGGGGCCTTCAAGGCTGAAATATCTGACATACTTCTTATATTTCACCTAATTTATTTGTTTTTTCTCTCAGTTTTAAAATTTGGGGCAATTTAAAATCCAAAAGTAAGCCTGGACGAAGTTTTGTTGCTGAATAAGATGGTTCGTTTTTGTTCTTTCATTCAACAAATACTTACTGAGGGACCACCGTGTGCCAGGCACTGTTCTAAATACAGGGAGAAATAAAACAAAATCCCTTTTTTTATGGTGGTTACATGAAGGGGAAACAGGCGCAGAAAAGTAAATCTGTCACTTGCCATCGTAGTAGTAAGTTTTGGTTGTAGAAAGGGGCTCTGGTGAGGGATGGGGCAGTATGTGCCGTTGGAGCTTAGATAGGGCACTGGAGTGGCCTCTCTGAGGGGGGTGGCACTGGCACCAGAGGCCTGACTGAAATGTGGGAGTGCCCCATGAGAATCCTGGTGGGAGGGGAGCCTAACCAAGGGAACTGCTGGTGCAGGGCTGGGCTGGCAGGTCCGCACCACACTGCCGTGTGCTCCAATAGCCCTGAGGATGCTGGTGCAGGGGCTGGGGTGGGCCAGCACCACACTGCCGTGTGCTCCAGCAGCTCTGAGGATGCTGGTTCGGGGTCTGGGCTGGCAGGTCCGCACCACACTGGTGTGTGCTCCCCGGCTCTGAGAAGCTCCCGTCAGTGAAGGGAGCGTTTAACCATGTCACGATGCCACGTAGGAATGAACTGGTTATGACACCTCTCTGTTGGAGTGAGAAAAATAGATTCAAAGGTTTTTTCAATAATGATTGATAGACTTGTTATTATACGTTGTTATGCTTATTTTAAGATCATATTTGAGTCTTAGGGGTATAAGTAAACCTCTGGGAGCCTTGGTGAAATTTGTAACAAGCAGTCATTCTTTTTTCTTCTGTGCGCTACCAAGTCCTCCCTGTCCCTTCCTCTAGGAGCTTGACTCAGGGAGGTGACGTGGTTGAGTTAGGGAAATAAGGAAGGAATATGTAGTCTAAGGAAGACCAAAAGCACCAGGATGGTCAGAGCAGTCAGCACTCCAGCCCGCAGGTAAAGATAAGGAAGCCCAGCCCCGCTGCAGCCCAAGACTAGAGCCCTCCCTTGGTCTGAGACAGAGCCTGAGCTCCCCTAACCATGTAGCCTGTTGGCCTCTGGGCGGCTTCCTGCCCTGTTCAGCTCCCGCCCATGACTTTCTGGGCATGGTAGGGTGGCGTGCCTTGTTGCCTGGGTCACGATACCCTCATCTCGGCTGTCAGTGCTAGGAGCCGAATGGGTGCGCATCACTAGACCACAGGGGGTGGGCAGTGTTCTTAGAACAGCTGGTTCTGAAGCTGCCTGTTTGCTCACCATCCTCAGCCTGAGCAGGAAGCTCAGGAAGCTGAAGTACCTGCAATCAGCACCTTTCATGATGTGTGTTTGTTTAGATGGTGCCAACTGGCTGACTTTTTTCTGCCAGCCAGTGAAGAGCTGGAACGGATTGATCCTCCGAAAGCCCATAGATATGGAGAAGCGGGAATCGATCCAGAGGCGAGAAGCCACGCTGTTAGATCTGCGCAGTTACCTGTTCTCTCGCCAGTGCACCTTGCTGCTCTTCCTGCAGAGGCCGTGGGAGGTGGCCCAGCGCGCCCTAGAGCTGCTGCACAACTGTGTGCAGGAACTGAAGCTCCTAGAAGTGAGTTGGCTCTTTTCCCAGTTTACCCATTTATTGATTGTTCCAGGAGAAATCTCTGAACCTTGAGGTTCCAGGCATTGAGCTGTTGGCACTTATGAAAGAGTTTTCTTTTCTGAATGTCTTTTATTTTCAGTATATTATTTGCTTAGTTACTTTTTACATTGATTAATTGCTCAAAAGTAGAACTCTGTTCTCAACATGGTGAGGTTTGTGCCGGTCCAGAGCAAGCCTCTTAGATGAGCTTCTCAGTGGAGCTCACTGGCTGACTGCGGCCTGCGCTACTGCGTGAGCCGTCTCCACGGGGAAGCGTCACTCACCTGAGGGACCCGCAGGTACACATTTATTTTATTTCAGACATTTATTTCATGTAGACATTTATGTTATTTTTCTTTTCAGATAAATAGTTTTGCACATGGCCACGCAGATAGCAATGTGAGTGACACACAGTAGGCTGTGCCCCATTGATTAGTAGTATGAAGCTTCATGAAAGATATGTCGTGTGTGTGTGTGCGTGCACTTATTGGGTGTGTGAATGTAGTTAGTAAAACATTTGCCTTTAGAGATGAATTCACCCAAGCACTAAACTCTTACTGTCCGTAGAACCATGGACATTCTAGTGAGGTGGAAGGACTGTAGAGACTGTATCTAGTCTGGTGATTCTTGTTTCAGGGTCCTCTTTATCCAGAATAATTCACACACACAAACGAAATGATACTTACGACTTGAGGATTCGTGTACACCCCTGCCACCCATCCCCTGGTTAAGATCTCCTGAGTGAGTGGTCTGATGCTGTTTTGTAAACAAGAAAACAGAGTCTGGAAGTGATTAGGTCTGAAGAGTATAAGCCATTGATGGGGATGGTGTTTCATGATATAGAAACTTATTTTTATGTGCTTGGTTTGAAATAATTTTAAGATATTTAAATTTAATTAATGAAGATAAATATATTTTAGTTAATTTCAAAAGGAGAAGTTCTTATTTCAGAGCTCAGCTCATTAGCACCTAGCCCAAGTCACAAACTCAGAAACTTAGGAATTTTTATCAAATGATTTTTCTTCGCCTAATGAAGCACATGAGGAAAGGCAGCATTTTCCACCTCGAAATGACACTCTGGGCTGCCTGTAATTCCCTGGATCGAGAGAGTCTGCTTGGGCTGCTCAGCCCTAACTGCAGGCTGGGGACGGGGCTGTGGGGGACCATGCACTCCTGGAACCGCGCGCTCTGTTCACGTGTGCCTCGGGCTTTCACCTGATGTTGAGATTTTTGTCTTACTAGCCGATTGGGGAAAAAATTGAAGTGTTCAAGTCCAAATGATTCAGACATGACGTCTTCTGAGTGAGACGACCCCAGGAGGGCTGATTGGAAAGAGCTGTTGCCCATTTTGGGACAGGCGTAGGAAACCTCGGAGGATGGCACAGACCCAGTCCCTTTATTGCTGGTCTCCGCCAATTCATGAACACCAGGATTTAAGAATCTCAAGTTGTTTTTCCAGCTTCAGAAGGTTGCCTGGGAATAGCATGACTACCAGCCTGTAGAGGGAGGAGAAAAATCCCCACAGCCAGGCGGGGCCAGTGCAGAGTAGGCTGACCTGCGGTGGGGTGGGGGAGACTGTGCCCTGCAACTGAGGAGGCCACTGCCCCAAGGCAGCTCCACCAGGAGGGAAGCAGGCACCTCCACCCCCCACCCTTCCCTGTGAACTCCTCCAGGCACTCTGGAAGCTAGAGGCCAGGGAGCCCACTGGTGTGTTACATACAGCTCCCCCAGCAGAGAACAGGGCGGCAGGGTGTGGAAAGCGAATCTGAGAGGCCAAGCAGAGAGGTCCAGTACTGCGTGGAGATGGCAATCCCTTTTCCTCTTCTGGCGCTGCTCACTAGTGTGCTTGCCGCACCATGGCTGCCCTCCTGTGGGGCATACGCAGGTGCCATGGAGGCCTGGAGGAGCAGCGGCATAGTGCGTAGCGCTGCACTCACTCCCCGCAGAGCTGCATGCTCACCTCTTCCCGTGGGCTGTCCTCCTGTGGAGCAGGTTCTTAGGGACTTCCTAGCGGTTCTCTTGAGTTCTGGAATGCCTATGGCCCTTGTGGAAGGAGGTTGAAGTAGGTCTGTTATTACCTTGTGGTTGGAAGGAGAAATGTGTAAGTAATAGAGGGTGTGGGTTCTGGAGTTCCTTGGAGCGTCGGGGTTCACAGGAGCCACACGGGGTCTGTTGGCTCCTCTAGGTGCTCGTCTGCAGGGCCAGGAAGTCACTGAGGTATTTTCAAGGCTTTGTATTGTGTGAGGAGCCTCTTATCTGTGTATTTTCTGAGCCCTTTGCTTTACTGAATGAAGTTGTTGTCTCCTTGGCCTTTCCTTGAGTGGAAGCTACCCCCATTGCTTTTAGTCACAGCTATTGCACTTCTTTGTGCTGTTGAGTTCTGCGTCTCCAGTGAGAGGAGGTGGCCAAAGCTGAATGCTGGATTTGAGGCAAGGACATGCCACCCACTGATGACTTTCTCACAGTCTCTCAGTCTCTTTCCTTCTAAGAACCCACTTCCTGTTTCCTCACCTCCTTCTGATGCACACAGCTGGCTGTGCCTCCTTACATGCGCTGTGCCTGTCAGATTCCCAGGCCAGAGAGGACAGCCTCCCTTGTCGCTTGTGTTGAAGCACACACAGTCCTTTTTGCACACTTTGCTCCCAAGTTTGATCAACACTGAGATTCACACTGTTTACTTTGAGGGCTTCACCAGTAACTTCACGTCAGAAGTGTTTCTCTTCCTCTCCCTTTTTCTTTTCTTTTTTTTCTTTCTTTTTTTTTTTTTGAGATGGAGTCTCACTCTATTGCCCGGGCTGGAGTGCGGTGGCGCAATCTCAGCTCACTGCAGACTCCGCGTCCCAGGTTCACGCTCTTCTCCTGCCTCAGCCTCCTAAGTAACTGGGAATACAGGTGCCCACCACTGCGCCTGGCTAATTTTTTGTATTTTTTTTTTTTTTTTTAGTAGAGATGGGGTTTCACCGTGTTAGCCAGGATGGTCTCCATCTCTTGACCTCGTGATCCGCCTGCCTCGGCCTCCCAGAGTGCTGGGATTACGGGCATGAGCCACCGCGCCCGGCCTTCTCTCCCTTTTTCTAAATTTTTAAATTTTTCGGTAGAGATGAGTCTGACTGTGTTGCCTAGGCTGGTCTGGAACTCCTGGGCTCAAGTGATCCTCCCTGCTCACCTCCCAAAGTGCTGGGATTACAGGTCTGAACCGCCCCTGGCTGTGGTTTTCTCTCTCGTGCAGTAGTTTTTATTCCAGTCTAGTTGTTAGGATTTTTTGGTGAGAGTTGGGTTTTAGGGCCACAGTTGAGCAGAGGCCGGGGAAGGGGGTAGGTGCACCACGATCAGCTGCAGATCCCACGTCCCAGTTTTGAGTGGGTGGCTTATAAAACATGTTCTGCTAACATCCTGCTTGCTTGATCAGTTGATTGGAAGTACCTCATTTGTTTAAAGAGAACGGGGGCAACGAAGTGGCCAGCTGTGATAGAAACTGGCACTGCCTCTGTAGTAGGGCTTGATCCACACTCCAGGGGCGACGGGGGCTGAGAAAGAGAGCAAGATGGCCGGATAGAGGCCTCTACCCTATGGGTGCCGCTTACTAGCCTTGGCCCACTCCCGTTATGGAAAATGTGTTAAGAATGGAGACTGTGCCTACCTGCTGGGGTGAGCGGTAACACCCGTGAAGTGAGGCCGGTTGCGCATGAGTTCAGGATCCTCCTCCACAGGATATTTCCTCTTTTTTTCTGTAACAATTTCTAATTTTCTCTCCATTTACAAAAGTTGAATGTTTTCTCTATGTAAATTTGGAAAATACAGACAGATACACAGAAGAAAATGTTGTTGCTTTTGCTGGCGGGAAGAGGTTCCCCTTTTTATTTTGTCCATGGCCGCCTTATGTATAGATGAACTGCGATGATTTCCTTGCTCCTATTTGGACATTTGAATTCTTCAAAATTCTTTGCAATTGCAGTAGTTTGTATCCTTATACATACATCTTTGTGTGTAAATTCATACAAGTAGAATTGGAAGGTCGAAGATAGACACGTGTTTAAAGCTGTTAATATGTGTTGTCAATTCGTCCACCAGAAAGGTCTTCCCATTTTCAGTCATGCTAGTGATGGCTGTTTTCCTGCACCTTTGGTAAAAAAAAGTATGATACGTATACATTTTGTTGCCAAATTAGAAGAATGAGGAAGATACTTTCTGGAAGGCCGTAATGTGTTTGTTACACTGATTGCCCAAGTGATTTTTTAGGGGGTTTGACCTGTTATCAGCATAGATTCTGGTTAGGTAACGGTGTGGGCCTAGCAGGGTCAGGACTCCTCACCCCAGGAAAGTCACCCAGCCTAGCCTGTGGCGTGGAGGAACCGCGCATGGGACACCATCAGAGTTAGCTGGCCGGTTTGTGAACAGAGGCTGTGTGTGGCCAACCTGCAGGTGGAACCAGAGGAAGAAGGTTTATAGTCAAAGCTAGCCGGTTGGGATTGGTATTCTGAGGTGCAGGCCTGGCAGAGGACAAAGGCAGAGATGTAGTGGAGGGATGTAGGTTGTGTTTACTGAGGGCTTACAGTGTACCTGACACCCTGCTGGGTGGGCGCTTTCACGGGGAGGTGGAAGATCTCGTGTGCCCCTGAGCCGTGAGGACCTGAGCTGGAGGAGGAGGGGTGGTTGTGAGAGCTGTTGCTGAAGAACTGATGGCTCCCTGGACAAAGGGAAAGAGAGGATTGTCAAGAATCATGCAAGACACATCTCCTTGCCTGCCAGGCACTGTGGGAGACAGGGATAGATAGGGGGTGCATATAGATGAAGAGGAAAGGGCCTCACCTACCGGCATGAGGCTGCCACGGGTCATCAGCACAGTGTCCAAGTAGTGACGAAATGTTGTCTGTGCACAGGGGACCGGAAGGGAGGGAAAGGCAGCTTTGGCGGGTGCCTCAGGTCAGCTTGGTAAACATTTGTGGGTGCCCGATAGGTGCTAGGGAAGCTTTCTAGAGGAGGCCCTATGTGAACTCTGTTAAAAAGATTCATTCAGGCTGGGCGCAGTAGCTCACGCCTGTAATCCCAGCACTTTGAGAGGCTGAGGTGGGCAGATCACGAGGTCAGGAGTTCAAGACCAGCCTGGCCAGTATGGTGAAACCCGTCTCTACTAAAAATACAAAAATTAGCTGGGCATGATGGCAGGCGCCTGTAATCCCAGCTACTTGGGAGGCTGAGGCAGGAGAATTGCTTGAGCCCGGGAGGCAGAGCTTGCAGTGAGCCGAGATCACGCCACTGCACTCCAGCCTGGGTGAAAGAGCGAGACTCCGTCTCAAAAGAAAAAAAAAAGGATTCATTCACTCAGCATATCTTCACTGAGCATCTGTTTTGTGCCAACCATTGTGGTAGGCACTGTCTTTTCAGCAGAGAGTGAAGTAGAATTCCTGGCTTTACAAAGCTTACATGCTAGGGAGTGAGTAGGGGGAGTAAGAATTCACCATGTAGATGTGACTGCTGGTGGCACGGGAGGGTGCGTTTCAGGCAGAGAACGTGGTGGTACCGAAGGTGCTCTGAAGGAGTTTGGTCTCGCTGGAACTTCAGGGGCGAGGCAGGCTTTGGTGACAATGAAGGGAGATTCTGAAGTTCTTTGTGTGTCACCTTGAAGGTTGCCCTTTGTCCTGTAGCCAGTAGGGAGCCATGAAAGGTTAGGACCTAGTGAGGAGGCAGAGGACAGAGAGAGGTGAAGAATTTGGAAACTTCTGCCATAGTCCGAGGGAGAAGATGGAGTTCCAAAAGGCAGTTGAGGTAGATTTTGTTGTTTATTATTGTTATTATTGGAGGCACTCTGTCGCCCAGGCTGGAGTGCAGTGCTGTGATCTCGGCTCACGATAGCCTCTGCCTCCAGGGTTCAAGCAATTCTCCTGCCTCAGCTACTAGAGTAGCCGGGATTACAGGCACGCACCACCATGCCCAGCTAATTTTTGTATTTTTTGGTAGAGATGGGGTTTCACTATGTTGCCCAGGCTGGTCTTGAACTCCTGAGCTCAAACGATCTGCCCTCCTCAGCCTCCCAAAGGGCTAGGATTACAGGCATGAGCCATAGCACCCAGCCGGTAGATTTTAAATAAATGGGTTCAAGAAAAATTTAGTGAATTGGTGGTTTTGGGTCCACTGGATATCCATATATAAAAACAAATCTTGGTCTCACCCCATAAACAAGATTAATTCCAGGTGTAGTTTTGGTCTAAACATGAAAAATAAAATAAGAAAATTCTAGAAGATAACATGGGGAAATATCTTGGGGACCTTAAGGTTGGCAAGTATTTCTTCAATAGAACATGAAACCCTTATGGTTAGGTACCAGCCGTGAGGGAAGCTGGCCCTGCATCAGACCACATAAACAGCAGCGCTTCTCTTCCCCGATAGGTGCTCTGACGGGAGCAAAAAGGCCTTCGCAGCTTGGAAGTACGAACAGTATATGCAGACAAGAAAGGGCCCTTATCCAGCGTGTACTGTGAAGAACTCACATACATCAATGCAGAAAGACTGACCAACCGATAGAAAAACAGGCAGGAGAGGAAATCCACATGGCCAATAAACATATGAAAAGGGGCTCAGTCTCATGAATCGTAGCGAAATGCAAACTGAAACCATTGTCAATGAAGTACCAGCACACACCAGCAGAATGGCCAGGATGGAAAGGCTTTCCTCGGGTGTTGGTGGGAGGGTGGAGACACTGGCGCTCGTTCACTGATGATGGTGTGCACCATTGGAAGCGCTTTGGAAGGCTGTTTGCGGTGTCTAGCGGGTGTCGCCATCACAACATATGCCCCATGACCCAGCAGATCAGCCCTGGTATGTGCAGACACATGCACACACATGCATCAAAAGACAAGTACAGAGATATTTGTGGCACCGTGAGTCATCAGAGCTAGAAACGGGGAAGAACCCAAATACTCATCTTGTCCAAGGGATGACGCCTCGGCACTGTGGCCCTGCAGTGCGCTAGGGTACAGTGGTGAACGTGACTGGGTCATAGTGCATGACTCTAACCAACCTCAAGTTGAGCTAAAGAAGTTGGACACAAGAGAGGGCATACCTTTTTTTTTTTTCCTAGATGGAGTCTTGCTCTGTCGCCCAGGCTGGAGTGCAGTGGCGTGATCTTGGCTCACTGCAACCTCCACCTCCCGGATTCAAGCGATATGAGAAGGCATACTTTTTGATTCCTTGTATCTAAAGTTTACAGTGAAGCTACACCAGTCTGCTGTGAGCTCTCTGGCAGGTGGAGGGGCTGGTGACTGGCAGGGAGTTCCTGCAGGAGCTACTGCTCTGATTCTGCTTTCATGGGAGGCATATCAGGCTCGTGTACCTTCCAGTGTGTGGGTTGCATCCAAATGGTAGGGTATCAAAAGCAAGAACAAGAATGCCTTTACTATACTTGGAAGTGGCAAAATGGCACTTGCCATTGCTAATACAGCGATCTGGAGAGGAGGAGGGGCTTTAAGGAAAATTAATACAAATTAAGAATTAGTTTAAAAAGTCTGTTATTCACAAAAGATGATATCCAAATGGCCAAGACATGTCTGACGGCCCAATAGGGAAATGTGAGTTTTCTGGAGACGCTGAAGCCACCACCTGGTTCCAGAGTGAGGTGTCCAAGCTGCATGCTCTGCCATTCAGTCTCAGGCTCTCAGGGCAGAGCGGAGGCTTGGTCTTTGTTGTGTTGGGTGCTGTGGCATGCTGGGTGGCAGATGTCACCATAGAGGCATGGCTTTCGTAATGTTGGCTGAAGTGCCCGTTTTCTGTGTCGGCCACTGTTTAGGAGCAAGGGGCTGACACTTGTTTGGACGACTCAAAGCCATGAAGACATGGCTGCAGAACAATCAGTCTTTTCCAGAGTTTGTGAGACTTTTGTTTTTTATTCTCAAGCTGCACTATAATGGGTAAAATGAGCCTGGATGGCTCTGGCACTCTCTCTTCCCTTCCCCCGCGCTCTTGTGTCTCTGCTGCGGGGATGCTGGTGGGAGAAGAGTGCTGGCGCTGTTTGTGTTCTGCTGTGAGTAGCCCGGCGTACTCGGGGCTGGGGGCGTCTTCGGAGTCTGAGAAGGCGTCCCTCAGTTGAGGCAGGGGTAACATTGCAAATAGTTTTACCCATAGTAGCCAAACACTGGAAACAACCCAGACACTTAAAAGGAGTGGATAAATAAACTGTGGCCAACTTGTAGAAAGGCTTAATAAGCAGCAGTGAAAAAGAACAGGCCGACAGACTCCGCAAGGTTGAATCTTAAAGATGTGTTGAATTAAAGAAGCCCCATGTACAAAAGAGGACGTGCGTGATTTCATTATGTGAAGTTCACAAATCAGCCAGAAGGAATTGATGGTGGCCGAAGTCAGGATAGGGGGTGCCTCTTTGGGGTGGGTCTTGACTAGGAAAAGGGACTTGAGAGAACCTTCTAGGATAATGTTGTTGCTTGATTAGGTGGTGGTTACATTTGTAAAAATCATGGACCTCTAAATTTAGGGTTTGTGCCCCTCACATACCTTGTTGTATGTATTGTGCCACTTGTTTTTTCAAAGCAATGAAAAAGTATCACTGCAATGAAGTTGTAAATAGACTGTTTCGTTAACATGTCTGGAAGTCTTCCATGTCCCACTGTGGAAGGTCTCGCTGCTGCAGAGCCCACCTCTGTCAGGCCCTGGAAAGTATAGAGAAGAAGCAGAGTGCCCGGCCCCCTCTGGGGTGTTACTGGGGTTTGGGTGGGAGCTAAGAGACACACACAATAAGTAGTAACATACGAGGCAGGCGGCTCCTCAAGGCAGCACTACAGAAAGGCTTGTGTATGCCACATCACATGCCCAATTCATATGCCTGTCTTTCTTTTCCATAAAAACTGAAGTTTTAAAATGATGTGTGATAGGAAATGTAGGGAGCTGCGATTCTCCTGGGCAACAGAGACTCTTAGAGCACGGAGCCAGGGAGGACTCGCAGCCAAGACCAGAGCAGGCCCCGGGGAGGCTTCGCACTGTGGGAGGTGTGAGTTCCAGAGGGAGGGGTGGCCGAGCTCACCTTCAGGTTTCTGTTATTCAGTGACAGCCTGCCCTGTACCTTGGCGTGGGTGTGTGCGGGACCTGCCTGCTCTCTCCCACCTCTTCCAGGATGGAAGTTGAAGGTGAAGTCTCAGTGGCCAATGACTGCCACTGGATTTTGTTGTTTTTAGCCCAGAAAAGCTACTGCTACCTGATGCTGCTACTTTTTAATACTGTCGTTCAAGCTTACCAAAGCAGGACTTGCTCTTTGCAGGAAAAAAATATACCAAGAACTGTTCTATAATCATGCCACGCAGTAATTAATGCCACCGTTGGCATTTTGGTGGTATCATTTGGGAGCCTTTCTGAGGTGCACCTGTGCTGTCAGGCGGCTCCTCCGCTCTCGGCTGCTGCTGTTCCCTGCTGACTCAGTCAGTGCCTGGTGCCTCGGCTGCTCTTGCTTCTGCATCCAGCGCCCTCTGCCGCGGCTCCCCTGCTGTGGCTCTTGGTCTTTATCTCCCTTCTCTGTGGATGCATCTTTTTTTGTTTGTTTGTTTGTTTGTTTGAGACGGAGTCTCGCTCTGTCGCCCCGGGCTGGAGTGCAGTGGCCAGATCTCAGCTCACTGCAAGCTCCGCCTCCCGGGTTCCCGCCATTCTCCTGCCTCAGCCTCTCGAGTAGCTGGGACTACAGGCACCCGCCACCTCGCCCGGCTAGTTTTTTTGTATTTTTTAGTAGAGACGGGGTTTCACCATGTTAGCCAGGATAGTCTCGATCTCCTGACCTCGTGATCCGCCCGTCTCGGCCTCCCAAAGTGCTGGGATTACAGGCTTGAGCCACCGCGCCCGGCCTGTGGATGCATCTTGACCGCAAGCACTGTGCGTCTTCCTGCTTTGTAGGAGTCTCTTGTGGTCTCCTAGGAGGTTTTTGTTTTGTTTTGTTTTGTTTTGTTTTTGAGACGGAGTTTCGCTATTGTTGCTCAGACTGGAGTGCAGTGGCATGATCTTGGCTCACAGCAACCTCCGCCTCTCGGATTCAAATGATTCTCTTGTCTCAGCCTCTCGAGTAGCTGGGATTACAGGCACATGCCACCACACCCTGCTAATTTTTGTATTTTTAGTAGAGACGGGGTTTCATCACACTGGTCAGGCTGGTCTCAAACTCCTGACCTCAGGTGATCCACCCACCTTGGCCTCCCAAAGTGCTGGGATTACAGGCGTGAGCCACTGCACCTGGCCTCTCCTAGGAGGTCTTTCTGTCACCAGTGTGTGCCCAGGGGAGGCACATGTTTACAGAAGCTTTTGCATAGTGGGTACTGGTGGTGGTGTCATCTTGGGAGATGAAAAGTATCCCAGATCTCCTGGCACCTGGGAACCAGGCGGGCCTGCGAGGTGCAGTCAGCCTGCTCCAGGTCTGCTGTGGTCTGACTGATGAGGACGCTTCTCAGTCAGAGGGACACACTCTGTCCAGGATCTCAGAGCTGCGTCCGGCTGCCCCGCTTTTCTGCGCCTTCCCTCAGTGGGGTGTGTTTGGGTGAGAGAGTTGTGCAGCTTTCTGAAAGTGGCTTCCGATTACGCAGTTTTTGTTCTATGCTGATTTTTTCCCCCAAAAGATTTAAGTAGCTTATCTTATTTTTCAAAAATTGGGCATTTTAGCTTTGATGGGAACATTTGATGGCACTCTGGTTCTTCCTTGTTGGTTCCAGGTCCTTTATTTGTGCTCAGGGCGCCTTGCAAGTGTTCTTATGGGAGTCAGTTTCCCTGGCAGTGGCAGCTCATCACCTGTTGACTGGTGATTTGAAGAGCACTGGTGAACACATTTCACCAAAACTAAGACACGTCATGAAGTTAGTGCCACCAGAGAAAAAGCCAGCATTGCCACTGAAGAGTGTGAGGTGCCACTTGATTGAGAGAAACGTTGCTATTTCAGAGGTGCTAGAATGTGGGGGACGCTGCATCTTACAGAGCAGGCACTTTTGCTTTTCCAATGGTGTTTCCTTTTTGTTTTTAAGTGGAAAGGCTCAAGGAAATACAGAAGCAGAGAGGATAGCGTAGTGCGTGCGTGGGACCCAGGAGCAGTCAGAGTAGGCGCGGTGCCTGGCCAGCTCTGCTTCGTCTGCGTCCTTGTTCACTTGCCCTGGGATGTTTTTCAAATACAGACATTGGGTTTCTCCTGTAAATACTGCAGTGTATCGGGAGCAGTAGGGAGCTCTTCTTCCCAGACATAATTGTACTGTCTTTATCACGCCTGAAGAGTGAACTGTAAGTCCTCCTGTGATATTTCTACTCAGCATTCAGTTTCTGCTGTTGAACGTGATCTTTCTTAACTGTGACCAAACAGTCATCTGAAGTCTTAATTTTCCCTCCCCACGTGACGCTGATGTTTGGCCAGTCCTCACTCTTAAAGTAAATGATCCTATTTGGTCTTTTTCTAGGCTTTTCCTTTTTTTAAAAAAAATATTTTTCTGTATATATTTTTCAGATCTAGACCTGCAGAGGCTTTTTCTTAATAAGGTTTTCAAAAATACAGTAATTGAAAGTTATACCTAAAACCTGATAACACATTTGAATATAGGTCACACAGCTTTTCTCTTCACATGTGAGTGTAGGTGATTAGTGTCCTCGGCCCCTTTCTCTCTCCTGTAGCTCTGCAGATCACAGCACTGTTAGATCAGGTGGCTGCCTGAGGGAGGGAGGGTTTCGCACATTCAAGCTAGAGCACGTGGGTTTGTTCAAGCTACAGCTCTCCCGGAGCTCCCCTCACATGTTCGCACTTGCACCCCCACAGGTCTCCGTCCCGCCTGGTGCTCTGGACTGCTGGGTGTTTCTGAGCTGTCTGGAGGTGTTGCAGAGGATAGAAGGCTGCTGTGACCGGGCGCAGATCGACTCAAACATTGCCCACACTGTGGGGCTGTGGAGCTATGCCACAGAAAAGGTGCCTACCTGCCCAAGTGTGGAACGCTCGTGTTGTCTCTGCAGCCATGCCTGGGTGGCAGAAGAAGTCTGCTGTTTGGAGCTGCTTTCCTCCTGCTTATTTAGATCATTGATGCATCCACTTTAGTGGCCGTAGGAAGTGTCTGGGTGCAGCCAAAGAAGTCATAGTTCTCTACCACATGTCGATGTAGTCAGCAGACAGCAAGCACTCGCTGTGCTCCCATGAAGGTGACTCTGTACCCTGAGTCGGGGGACACAGAGGGTGGTGCTGAAATGTCACCTCAGCAGGCAGAGCTGTGCTGGTGTGTGCAGCAGGTAGGCTGCCAGGGCGTGGCTTCTGCAGGTGCAGGCGGAGTCTGGGGAACTCAGGGAGCTGAAGGGCAGAAGCAGAGGATTCCCGCCCTCCAAGTTTTACTGGGAGCTGTTGTGTAGGATGTATTTTTGTATCCAGATTTGAGTCATTTGGGTAGGAAAGCTAAATTTCTTCTAGAATTTAGCTGGATTTGAATTTTTATATTTAAATTCTTGAATTCCCTGCTGACTCTTATGGCAAATTAATTGAAATTGTGAATTTATCTTAACAGTTAAAGTCCTTGGGCTATCTATGTGGACTTGTGTCAGAGAAAGGACCTAACTCAGAGGATCTCAACAGGACAGTTGACCTTTTGGCAGGTTTGGGAGCTGAGCGACCAGAAACAGGTACTTTTTTGTACGTACCTATGTTAGTGGTGAGGTGGACAATAATGAAAATGTCCTTTGCAAGTTGGCACATTTAACCCAGGTTCTAATAGTAATCATATTACTCACCATTTGGAAAATTATACCCATTATTAGCTGACTGGATTAAAGCACCTGATATTTTACCTTTTAACAGCATAATGCAATATTAGAAATAGTTGAAGGAATTGGAAGGAGTTTGAGAAATGTAGCTGAGTTTCTCCTGGGCTTAAGGGACTTTATTGCTCATGTTCAAATGCACCACTCTCTCCGAATTACAGATGATCTGTTTTTCTAACAATACAACCTGACGATTTTTTTTTTTTTTTTTTTTAAAGAGACAGGGTCTCACTCTCTTGTCCAGACTGGAGTGCAGTGGCACAATCTTGGCTCATTGCAGCTTTGGCCTCCTGGGCTAAAGGGATCCTCTTGCCTCAACCTGCCAAGTAGCTGGGACTACAAGTGTGTGCTACCACACTTGGCTAATTTTTTTTATTTTTTGTAGAGATGGAGTATTGCTGTATTGCCCAGGCTGGTCTCAAACTCCCGGCCTCAAGTGATCCTCCTGCCCTGGCCTCCCAGCAAACTTTTTAAAATAAATTAGCCGGGCACAGTGGCTCACGCCTGTAATCCCAGCACTTTGGGAGGCCGAGGTGGGCAGATCACCTGAGGTTGGGAATTCGAGACCAGCCTGACCAACATGGAGAAACCCCGTCTCTACTAAAAATGCAAAATTAGCCGGGTGTGGTGGCGCATGCCCGTAATCCCAACTACTCCGGAGGCTGAGGCAGGAGAATTGCTTGAACCTCGGAGGTGAAGGTTGCAGTGAGCCAAGATTGCTCCATTGCACTCCAGCCTGGGCAACAAGAGTGAAACTCCATTCAAAAATGGAAGAAAAGAAAAAATTATCCTGATTAATAAGGCTCTTTAAAAGGAGCATTACTCATTGTTTTAAGTGTTTAAGGGAAAAAATACTTAGTGTGTATATTTCACTGTTTCAACTTGAGACCATTTCAGATCATTTCAAAAGTAATTTAATTCATTGGAGTATTTGTAAAATTTATTTCTAAAAAGTCTAGTTCTAAAGATCAGAGAAAAACATGACACAAAAGTGTTTTGACTATTTTATGAATATGTGAATTGAAAGAGAATATACATAATCATGTAGTTTCAGTTGGCATTGGCCATGTTTATAATTTCACAAGAGTCAGGTGGGGTCATCCACCTGCAGTATGTGAAGGTGAATGTAAAGTCATGTGACTGGACATGATGAAGATGAAGAAGGACTCTCATTTCTTTCTGTTTAAGCCAACACAGCTCAGAGTCCTTATAAGAAACTGAAAGAAGCATTATCATCAGTGGAAGCTTTTGAAAAACACTACTTAGTAAGTATTAACAAGTGTTTAATGTCTGTTCCATGAATACCTGTCTCTAGAAGGCCTGTTGAGTTGGAAAGGAGCTGGTATTGGGGGCCCCTTCTTGTTGGTTTTTTTAGTTTCTTTGGTACCTGGGGAGTTGTGGACAAAACATGGAATAGTTGTTCATCAAGTGCGTATTAGTACCCGTGGTACCATATTTGGGCATGGAATCATCTTTAAATATTTACAGTTTTGTTCAAATTGGGTTTTCTTTTTTTTTTTTTTTTTTTTTTTTTGAGACGGAGTCTTGCTTTGTCGCCCCGGGCTGGAGTGCGGTGGCCGGATCGCAGCTCACTGCAAGCTCCGCCTCCCGGGTTTACGCCATTCTCCTGCCTCAGCCTCCCGAGTAGCTGGGACTACAGGCTCCAGCCACCTCGCCCGGCTAGTTTTTTGTATTTTTAGTAGAGACGGGGTTTCACCATGTTAGCCAGGATGGTCTCGAACTCCTGATCTCGTGATCCGCCCGTCTCGGCCTCCCAAAGTGCTGGGATTACAGGCTTGAGCCACTGCGCCCGGCCTCAAATTGGGTTTTCTTACACAGAAATTATAACAGAGGATAATGAATACTTTTCTTTGTAAAAAGGAGTAATTTGGACTTGGGCAGAGCTATTGTATTTGATTTTGAAAGATTTAAATTAGCGAAACTTTAAAAAACGGTGTAGGTAGAAGTGTGGTGGGTCAACATCATCCCCGGGGTCATGGGCAACTCGAGCATTTGGACTGTCTGTAATGGCTGTACCTCTTAGACACACACGTATGAAAAATATCCAGCACATCACCCACATGCAGAAAGTCCTTGGAAAAGTTAGATGTTTTGGATGAGTTTGTGGGTTTCTTTTATTATTATGCTTCATAATTTTTACACAGGTTACCAATTTTGATTGTAACAGAAAAGCTCAACACAAAAATAGATGCAAAGGAAATAATAATGTTATATTAATAACAATGTCTTCTGCAGGCTGGGCCTGGTGGCTCATGCTTGTAATTCAGCACTGTGGGAGGCTGAGGCGGGTGGATCACTTGAGGTCAGGAGTTTGAGACCAGCCTAGCCAACATGGCGAAACCCCGTCTCTGCTAAAAATACAAAAAGGTAGCCAGGCGTGGTGGCACCTGTAGTCCCAGCTGCTTGGGAGGCTGAGGCACAAGAATCCCTTAAACCTGTGAGGCGGAGGTTGCAGTGAGCGGAGATCTCGCCGCTGTGCTCCAGCCTGAGTGACGGAGCAAGACTCTGTCACAAAACAAAAAACCCAACGATGTCTTTTGCGTCAGCTTTAGGCAAATAAATGTAGTATTTGTCTGTCATGAAAAGTTCAAGTCCGTAATTGTTTTTTTACTTCCCCACAGGATTTGTCCCATGCTACCATTGAAATGTATACGAGCATTGGGAGGATTCGATCTGCCAAGTTTGTTGGAAAAGATCTGGCAGAGTTTTACATGTAATTGATTTTGTACTTTTTCTTTGAATTCGAAACACACACGTGAGAAGATTTGCTATAGACGGAGTTAATGTAAAGTGTGCATTAATGTGTAGACTGGAAAGTGTAGGTTCTCTTACCCAGTCCTCATAATCTTGTTTTTTAGTTTTTTCTGAAAACCAGATGGAGAGCTTTTCTGCTTGTTACTCTTAAAAACTGTTATTGGTCTTGGAGATTATTTTATTTAATTAAATATATAAATGTTTGTAACTAAGTTTAATTAAATAATTGTAAGAAAGCATAATGGTGAGTAAATTGGCATATAGATCTTACATATTTTGTTATATAGCATTTTATCAAGTATTAAGAGGACTGAAAAACCTCAAGGCCATTGATATAAAGCTGCTGCATGTGTCAGGTTCATGAAAGCGGGATGATCTCGGGATAACTGGAAGAAGGTGTGTACAGATACTGTAGGATTTCCATTCCAGCTTCAGTTTTGAAGTTTGATTCCAGAAAAACTCAAAATTTAGCATATTTCTAGTGTGTTTCATAAAATCAGACAGTCAAAGAGAAGAAACCCCAGTGGGTCGTGTGGTTACTATTTCAAAGTACTGAAAGGAGATACAAGTTTAAGGAAAACGATGCTTGTTTTCATTTTCTTAAAAAAAAAAGTGTGATTTAAATGAGATCTTGAAATCTGTACGCAAGTAATTTAATAGGTGAAGCAAAAAATGAGAATTGATTTCAACTGATGTGAATTGGCTGGAAAGGGATTCTTAGATCAGCGAAGTGAACTTTCTAGTTTTCCAGATGTGATTGGAGCAGCTTAGCCAATTACCCACTAATTAACGGCAGAGTTACAGCTAGAATATAGTTCTCTTGAATTTCCATGTAGTGTGTCTAAAGAGGAAGGTGCTCCTAAATGAAGCAAAGAGGCTTCTTCAGGAAGGGGAGGGGATCCTTGTTACTCCTGAGGGTTTGACAAGCCCTGATTAATTTGCATTTTAAAGGCAGGCAAGGCCACACACACCAATAGTCCCAGCTACTGTGGAGGAGGCTGAGGCGGGAGGATCACTTGAGCTGAGGAGTTTGGGCTGCAGTGAGCTATGATCACGCCACTGTATCCCAGCCTGAGTGACAGAGCAAGACCCAATCTCTTACAAAACAGCTGTGCTTTAAACTTCACTTTGTGGGGGCCAACTATTGCTATTTTAATTCTCTGGTGTTCTGTGGAAGCCGGAGCCTGTGGAGTGCTCTTTGCCTGAGTTTCCAAGTGACTCTGTGCTCCCTTCCACTTGCGCCCTGTAGACTGCTTCTGTGTTTCTGTGCCTTTAGTAGGTAGTGTAGACCCATACCTGGACTTCCTGGCTTCACTGCTGACTAGCACTGTACATGTGGACAAGCCCTTCCTTCACCTTCTCTTAACCGTGACTCTCTTGCCTGTCAGCTCGAGATCATTAATGATACACTCACTTTCTTATCCTGAGATTCAGCTATGGAAATTCCTCGACGTGTGTATAAAGCCAAACCAACAATGTGTTGTGCTTTTATCACCACACGCTCATTTCTCAGATCTTTGCCTGGGAGTCTAATTATTCGTCCTCAGTAGGTGCTCTTTCTCACGGAGTGGGGTGGGTGGAAAAGGGCTATCTGAAGATGCTGAGTCTGCCCTGGCATGGAGTCTGGAGGATGAAGGCCAAGGCGGGAGAGGTGGGGTCTCAGTGTGTTGATTATCCCTAGCTGTAATGAAAGCTACTATTTGTTGATTTTGCAAGGAGGAAAAAGGCTCCACAAAAGGCAGAAGTCTATCTTCAAGGAGCATTGAAAAATTACCTGGCTGAGGGCTGGGCACTCCCCATCACACACACAAGGAAACAGCTGGCTGAATGTCAAAAGCACCTTGGACAAATTGAGAAGTATCCTTTAATGTTTCCATGAAGCAGGAAAATTATTTTCTATTTATACAGCAACATTGCCCATAATCAAATGTTTCGTTCTCATCTATTATTAAGGAGAGAAAAGTCCTACCTTATACATATGTATTGTATAGAGAATTAATGAAATATCTAGTCAATTTCTTATAATCTAATTTTGAGTCCTAGTAACTTAAAAAAAAAAAAAAGCCCTTTGGCTTTTGAAGCCTCTGTGAAGGCTGTAGGAGGCTTTGCATCCACTTTGCCCCACACTCCTCAGTATGAGCCTCTCCACGCTCCTTACCTCTCCACTCCAGCTACCTGCAGACCAGCAGCCTTTTAGCCAGTGACCACCACCTCACTGAAGAGGAGCGCAAGCACTTCTGCCAGGAGATACTTGACTTTGCCAGCCAGCCGTCGGACAACCCAGGTAAGACCAGTTCCTAGGAGATACTTGACTTTGCCAGCCAGCCATCAGACAGCCCAGGTAAGACCAGTTCCTAGGAGATACTTGACTTTGCCAGTCAGCCGTCATACAGCCCAGGTAAGACCAGTTCTTAAAACTTTACTAGGAATATTTTCTTTTTTTTTTTTTTTTTTTTTTTTTTTTTTTTTTTTTTTTTGAGACGGAGTCTTGCTCTCTCGCCCAGGCTGGAGTGCAGTGGCCGGATCTCAGCTCACTGCAACCTCTGCCTCCCAGGTTCATGCCATTCTCCTGCCTCAGCCTCTCGAGTAGCTGGGACCACAGGTGCCCGCCACCTCGCCCGGCTAATTTTTTTTTTGTATTTTTAGTAGAGACGGGTTTCACCGTGTTAGCCAGGATGGTCTTGATCTCCTGACCTCGTGATCCGCCCGTCTCGGCCTCCCAAAGTGCTGGGATTACAGGCTTGAGCCACCGCGCCCGGCCTACTAGGAATATTTTCAAACATTACGAAGTAAAAAGAATATTAGATATACCAGCCACTTAAGAGTAAACAATTGCTAACATTTTGCTGTGTAGCTAACATGTATCTGTGTCTTTTACTTGACTTTTTTTCTTTTTGCTTAAAGCCAAACTCTAGACCACATTGGATCTTCTAAATATAAGGACAGTCTCTTAACCACACCCAAAGAATTAATAAGGTTCTGATATCTACTAAGTAGGTCATATTCACATTTCCCTAATTGTCTTAAAATATTTTTATAAATCATTTTTAATAGAGTCCAACAGGATATCACATATTACATGTGGTTGTTAGATCTCAGTTCTCTTTTAATTTAAAAAAAAAGTTCTGCCTGTAATCCCAGCACTTTGGGAGGTCGAGGTGGGCGGATCACAAGGTCAGGAGATCGTAGCCATCCTGGCTAACACGGTGAAACCCCATCTCTACTAAAAATACAAAAAGAAATTAGCTGGGCATTGTGGTGGGCGCCTGTAGTCCCAGCTACTTGGGAGGCTGAGGCAGGAGAATAGTGTGAACCCGGGAGGCGGAGCTTACAGTGAATCGAGGTCATGCCACTGCACTCCAGCCTGGGCAACAGAGTGAGACTCCATCTCAAAAAAAAAATTTCTTCCCATCTCTTTTTCTTCTTCTTCTTCTTTTTTTTTTTTTTTAAGACAGAGTCTCGCTCTGTTGTCCAAGCTGGAGTGCAATTGTGTGATCTTGGCTCACCTCAACCATCGTCTTCCGGGTTCAAGCAATTCTCCTGCCTCAGCCTCCTGAGTAGTTGGGATTATGGGCACCTGCCACCATCCCTGCTAATTTTTTGTATTTTTAGTAGAGACAGTGTTTCGCTCTGTTGGCCAGGCTGGTCTCAAACTTCTGATCTCAGGTGATCCATCCACCTCAACCTCCCAAAGGGCTGGGATTACAGGTGTGAGCCACCACACCTGAACTTTTTCTTCATTTTTTAAGACAGAGCTTTTTTTTTTTTTTTAATAGCATTATTGTGATATTCACAAACTATGTAATTCACACATTTGAAGTTTATAATTCAATGGCTTTTAGTCTGTTTCAGAAATGTGTGCGACCGTTGCCACAGTCAGTATTGTGTTGTTTTTTTCTTTTTGACAATCCTTTGTTGTCTGGGCTGGAGTGCAGTGGTGCGATCCCAGCTCACTGTAGCCTCAACCTCGCAGAGTCGAGGGATCCTCTTACTTTGGCTTCCCAAGTGGCAGGGACCACAGGTGTGGTAACCACACCCAGCTATTTTTTGTCTTCTCTGTCACCCAGAGAATCATGCAGTGGCATGGTAGCCCACTGCAGCCTCTGCTTTTTGGGCTCAGTTGCTCCTCCCGCTTCCACCTCCCGTTGCTCCTCCCGCTTCCACCTCCCATGTAGCTTGGACTACAGGAGTACACCACCATGCCTGGCTAATTTTTGTATTTTTAGTAGAGACAGGGTTTTGCCATATCGCCCAGGCTGGTCTTTAACTCCTGAGCTCAAGGAATCTGTACACCTGGGTCTCCTAAAGTGCTGGAATTGCAAGTGTGAGCCACTGTGCCTGGCCACCACAGTCAGTTTTGAAACATATTTATCACTCTAAAAAGAAACGCCATACTTAACCCCGCCACCCCCTTCCTACAGCCACGAATCTGCTCTCTGTCTCTCGAGATTCCTATTCTGGATGTTTTATACAAATATAGGTGGAGTGTCCCTAATCTGGAAATCTGCAGTGTTTTAAAATGCAAGACTTTTTGAGGGCCAGCATGACTCTCAGAGGAAATGCTTATTGGAACATTTTGGAGTTTTAGATGAGGCTGCTCAACAGCATGTCGTGCAAACATTCCCAAATCCACAACCGTCAGAAATGTCGAACGCTTCAGGTCCCAGTCGTTTTGGATAAGGGATACTCACCCTGTAGAATCTGTCAACCTAAATAGCACACATAGGGAGTCTCTCTACAAAAGGGCGTTTATTTGGAAATAGGGCATTGCAATGCGATATACGGGCCATAGTAAACTGTGTGCATATTCAGGAAGGGGCTTTAAAGGGAAAACGAGGATGATATCACTGGTGTGGGGTGGTGGTTCTCGGCTACAAGGATCAGTGGGGTGATGCCGGTCAGGGTTGGACAGCAGTTGCTGAGCAGATGTCTTGGTGGAAGAGTGTTTCGTATAAGGTTGCAGTGGCCATTCTGCAAGGCTGTGGTGTTTGCAGACTCTCTGTGACATTTTTTGTTACCAGGCATTCATGCATGAGAGTCCTCCCTTCATGGCCTTCTCTGGCTCTATTAGTCAAGGTTTTGTTGTTGTTGTTGTTTTTTAGCACAAGTGACTCCCTTTTGATTCTGACAACTCTCACACGTGGTCCAGTGTGTGGTGGTTTGTGGCTGAGTTCTTGACTGACCGTCATGTTTTCGAGGCTCCTCTGTGTTGCGGCCTGTGTCAGTGCTTCCTGTCCTTTCATTGCTGAACCCTCCAAGCCAGTTGTCCTACAGGCTGGCCTGCCTTCTGGAATTTGTCTCAGTGTTTCCTCATAGGAGCATCTAAATGGAAGTTAGAGTCACGTTCATTGTTTTGGAAAATATACTTGTAGATCATGCTGTATGGTAAGATTAAATTTATTGCGAAGCTGAGCTCCTCACCTTAGTTTTGAAGTGTGCTTATTTAAGGTGGTTACTGTGTTACTCTACTCGGACTAACATAAACAAGAGGCGTTTACTTTCTCACAGTTCTGGAGGCTGCAAGTCTGCTATCAGGGTGCCACAGGGTCGGTTTCTGGTGAGGGCTCCCTTCCCTGCTTGGAGACAGCTGCCTTCTCGCTTTGTCCTCACATGGTGGGAAAGAAGAGAGAGCGAGCTGTCTGATGACTCTTCTTAAAGGACAGTAATCTCATCATGCGTGCCCTACCCTCACAATCTCATCTAACCTCAGGCACCTCGCAGAGCCGGATTCCAAATACCATCACACAGTCTCATCTAACCCCAGGCACCTCGCAGAGCCTGGTTCGAAATACCATCACACAGTCTCATCTAACCCCAGGCACCTTGCGGAGGTGCCTGGGATTAGATACCAGATACCATCACGTTGGGGGTTAGCGCTTCAGCACGTGCAAGTTGGGGAACACAGTAGTTCAGTCATAGCCATGACTAACTGCTTGAAAACCAGTTTTCCTAGAAGTTTCAGGGTCAGGTTGATGTGGTTATTGACTGCTGGCATGTATTCATGTATCGGCATCTGCGGCCTGGTGTGGTGGCTCACACCTGTAATCCCAGCACTTCGGGAGGCCGGGGCAGGCAGATCACTTGAGGTCAGGAGTTTGAGACCAGCCTGGGCAACATGGCGAAACCCTGTCTCTACAAAAAGTTAGCCAGGTGTGGTGGCGGGCACCTGTAGTCCCAGCTACCCAGGAGGCTGAGGTGGGAGGATCACTTGAGCCCAGGAAGACTGGGCTGTAGTGAGCCAGGATGGTGCTACTGTACTGTTGCCTGGGCGACAGAGCGAGACCCTGTCTCAAAGAAAGGGGGAAACGAGATCCATCTGGTTGGGTTTCTCAGAAGCATCATGACATTAATTTGGCTTTGTAGAGTCTTTAACATGCCCAAACTGATTGTTGGTAGAGCCATGACCACATCTGCTGCTTTGTATTTGAGACTATTTGAGTTGTGATTTTCCTGCCAACGTTCCTTGGTATCCCTATATGAATAAAATATTCCACAATTGTTTACTGTTTCTCATGATCTGTGGCATCAGTCGTGGCAAGTCCTTTAGTTCATGAATATTTAATAAATACTTAACTGGTCAGTTCTGCAGCCTTGTGGATTTTCTAGACAAAACTAGGGTACTGGCCGGGCGCAGTGGCTCAAGCCTGTAACCCCAGCACTTTGGGAGGCCGAGACGGGCGGATCACAAGGTCAGGAGATCGAGACCATCCTGGCTAATACGGTGAAACCCCGTCTCTACTAAAGAATACAAAAAACTAGCCGGGCGACGAGGCGGGCGCCTGTACCCCCAGCTACTTGGGAGGCGGAGGCAGGAGAATGGCGTGAACCTGGGAGGCGGAGCTTGCAGTGAGCTGAGATCCGGCCACCGCACTCCAGCCTGGGCGACAGAGCCAGACTCCATCTCAAAAAAAAAAAAAAAAAAAACTAGGGTACTTACAGTTTGGTCAGAGTGAGAAGGGCCCAGAGAGAGCATTAGGCTCTCACTTCAGCAGCGACTGACCTGGCTGGTAGCTACCGTCCTGAGCCTGGGGCACAAAGGGGTCCTTGTTTAATCAGCTGACTTCGTAGACTGGCAAACGCCTGGGGTTTATTTCCACATTACAGCAGGGCACTTGGACGTCTTCACTGAGCATGTTTTTAAGTAGGTGAGAAAATATTGGAATCTCTTGAAAATAGCTCTAGAAATTAGACTATTTACAAATTTTAGTTTGGAATTGAGAGGTAGTTTACCTGTATTTCCTTAGGTTTGTCAAAGCAGACTTGAGAAGGTTAACTTCTGTACATTTTATGATTTCTAGGCATTACGTAGGTATTTGTTAATATTTTGCTTTTGACACAATAACTTTTGGGGGGTGTGAAGATGGCAAGAGGCTGGGCTTGGCTATTCTGCACATCACTGCTGCTTGCTCCAGTACGCTCTCAGTAATCTTACTGTGTCCACGGCCTGCTGCTGCTTACTGCTAGGAAGTGTGACTTGGGGAATAAGTTATGATAATGTCTGTTTACAGGTCATAAGATAGTGCTACCCATGCAGTCCTTTGCACAACTGCGAGATCTCCATTTTGATCCTTCCAATGCCGTGGTCCATGTGGGCGGTGTTCTGTGCATTGAGATAACCATGTACAGCCAGATGCCTGTGCCCGTTCATGTGGAGCAGATTGTGGTCAATGTCCACTTCAGCATTGAGAAAAACAGCTACCGGAAGACTGCAGAGTGGCTTACCAAGCACAAGACGTCCAACGGGATCATTAACTTTCCACCCGAGACCGCACCTTTCCCTGTATCCCAAAACAGTTTGCCCGCCCTGGAGCTGTATGAGATGTCTGAGAGAAGCCCATCTGATAACTCCTTGAACACGACCGGGATTATCTGCAGAAACGTCCACATGCTCCTGAGAAGGCAGGAGAGCAGCTCCTCTCTAGAGATGCCCTCGGGGGTGGCTCTGGAGGAGGGGGCCCACGTGCTGAGGTGCAGCCATGTGACCCTGGAACCAGGGGCCAACCAGATAACCTTCAGGACTCAGGTATGCGTTCAGGGTGGGAACTTAACTTTCAAGTTTGTAAAGAAGGGCCATGGAGCTTGCAAGAACTGTCTGGAGTGTGGTGAGAACTGAGTAGAGTCCTTCGTTCTCCTAACCCTGTTTTTGTCTCTATCCTTATACAAAAACACACTGATGTTTTCTTTCGTATCTATACAATTTTCTGACAGTCGATACATTTTGAGTGAAGTTCTTAACATAGATATTTGTTCTTAGATTAAGTTAGCTTTTTAACTCATTGGATTATTGCATTCAGTTGGCTTTTCCCCCTGCGTATGAAAATATACACCCTCATTTGTTAAAATGAGGTTTCTGCCGGGCGCGGTGGCTCAAGCCTGTAATCCCAGCACTCTGGGAGGCCGAGACGGGCGGATCACGAGGTCAGGAGATCGAGACCATCCTGGCTAACCCGGTGAAACCCCGTCTCTACTAAAAAATACAAAAAAAACGAGCCAGGCGAGGTGGCGGGCGCCTGTGGTCCCAGCTACTCCGGAGGCTGAGGCAGGAGAATGGCGTAAACCCGGGGGGCGGAGCTTGCAGTGAGCTGAGATCCGGCCACTGCACTCCAGCCCGGGCGACAGAGCGAGACTCCGTCTCAAAAAAAAAAAAAAAAATGAGGTTTCAAGAAGGTGGTACACTTTCCCGCTCAACCTTATTTTCCCTTTGTGGCTGGCTGGGTGTCAAAACTGGTGTTTCTCACCCACTCTAACATGAAGTTTTCTCTGACACAGTATGTCTTGTAAGTTGCACTAACCTAACAGGATTTGGCCTGTGGAAAGTACAGCTGTTTGTCACGCTTTTAGTCTAGAGCAGGGCTTAAATCTCGTGCTGAATGTCTAGTAAATACACCCCTCAAAGAAAATGCCACAGGCCGGGCGCAGTGGCTCACACCTGTAATCCCAGCACTTTGGGAGGCCGAGGTGGGCGGATCACGAGGTCAGGAGATGGAGACCATCCTGGCTAACGCGGTGAAACCCCGTCTCTGTTAAAAATACAAAAAATTAGGTGGGCGTGGGGGCGGGCGCCTGTAGTCCCAGCTACTCGGGAGGCTGAGGCAGGAGAAGGGCGTGAACCCGGGAGGCGGAGCTTGCAGTGAGCCGAGATGGCGCCACCGCACTCCAGCCTGGGCAACAGAGCGAGACTCTGTCTCACAAAAAAAAAGAATGCCACAAATACAGTTTATAAAGTTGAAAATACCTTATTAAAGTTAAATTTAAGCATCAGTTACTCAGAAAATCATGAATTGGGAGATTCTGAGGGCCTTCTGAAGAGTCCCTCAGAGGTTTGGCCACAAGAGCAGGGGGTACAAGAGGGAAGGAAGTACAGGCCTTTCTGTAGCTGAGAGAGAGCACTGCACACAGCACTACCGCAGGGAGCTCCTAACTACAAAACTGGGTTGACCTGGTTTCAGATGCCTGATTTTTTGACTCTAGGCCAAGGAACCTGGAACATATACACTCAGGCAGCTGTGCGCCTCAGTGGGCTCCGTGTGGTTCGTCCTCCCTCACATCTACCCCATTGTGCAGTACGACGTGTACTCGCAGGAGCCCCAGCTGCACGTGGAGCCGCTGGCTGGTGAGTGGGGTCCCCAGCCCTTCGGGAGGTGCGCTGCAGGGGCGATTCTGAGGAGACCTGCTGAGATGCCGGGCTTCTCGTAGTGTTTAGCTGTGTCTGCCTTTAAGAGGTATTTCGGGTAACATAATGGGAAATTTGCCTGGGAACTAGCTGACTGCCTCTTTTGTTTATCTGAGTATTTGCTTTCCTATAATTGCTTTTTCATATTTAATAAACATGGTGTATCTGAAAATAAGAAACATAGAAGAATTAGCTCTGAGAGTGGAAAAAAGAAACTCAAAGTATTTTTTCTATTGGCTCCCTCAACCTAATAATCAGTGCAGCGGACTTCTGGACCTAAATGTGCAGGGATTTCCCCCTGCCAGCAAGCAAGCAGTCAGCCCTGCAGCGGGGTCCTGCAATTCTGTTCTGACCCTGTCTACTGGAGCTGGCGTCAGACATCACAGGGTGAGGGCTCAGTCCCCAAGACAGTCCCCCCCTTCCCGTGCCAGCCGCCAGCCCAGGGTTCTTTTACTTGTGCTTCTGACCGACTAGCTAGAAATCAGGGCTCCCACAACCCCCGTTCAGGGTTTGAAGAATTTGTTAGAACAGCTCACAGAACTCAGGGAAACACGTTGACTGGATTATGAGAAAGGATGTAGATGAAGAAGCGCGGAGGGTGAGGTATGGGGAAAGCGGTGCAGAGCTTCCACGCCCTCCCTGGGTGCCACCCTCCAGGAATCTCCATGTGTTCAGCTGCCCGAAAGCTCTCCAGAGCCTGTCCTTTGGCTTTTATGGAAGCGACATGACACAGGCACGATCGATTACACCACTAGCCACTGACGAGCAAGTTGACCTGCAGCCCCTCTTTCCTCCCTGGAGGTTGGGCGGCGCTGCTGTAAGGCCCAACCCTCTAATCCTGCCCTGGTCACTCTGGTGGCCAGTCCCCATCTTGAAGCTACCTTGGAGCTGCCAGCCTCCAGGCATCTCATTCGCCTACAAAAAGACATGACTTCGGAGATGGTGAGGAATTTGGGAGCTGGTGCGCCTGGAAATGGGTGGAAGACCACACGTGTGTTTCACAGGCCACGTTAGCCAAGGAGCAGCTCGTGTCCACCATGGTGTCATCAACGTGTGTATACTTTCCTGCTGAGAAGGACGTCTCAAATGCTAGACACTAGATTTACTTGTGATCTATACTCAGATCCCAGCACTTTGGGAGGCCAAGACTTTGAGACCAGCATGGGCAAGCCAGTCGGGGCAGGATGACAAAACCCCATCTCTACGAAGTTAGAAAATGAAGTCAATTAGCCGGGTGGAGTGATGCGCTGTGGCCTCTAGTCCCAGCTGCAGGCTGGAGCCTCAGCTTCCTGACCCAGGAGTTTAAGGCTGCAGGGAGCTCTGATTGCGCCACTGCTCTCCAGCCTGGGTAACAGAACAAAACTCCATCTCTTAAAAAAAAAAAAAAGTTTTCTTTGAAAGGGATGATTAAACTTGTCCATCTGGTATGGCATTTGAGAAATTCAAAGCTATTGTCCTTTCTGATAAGTTCTAAAATTGGAAGGAGTTGCTGTAAACAAATGATTGCAGAACATGTGGCAACTGAACAAGAGTGAGTGAATGTCTCCTTTGTTCAGGCTAGGAACAGTTTATTTATTTGCCTGTTTCTTCTGTTTGGAAGAAAAAATCACAAAGAGCATTTTTCTGTTATTCCCCCATTCTCCCTATTTTTCCGCATTTGTGCCTCTTGCGTGGCCACCAGCAAAGGCTGTCAGATGTGGGACACAGCAGTCGGTCTCTCCAGTGATTCTTCCATCGGAACATTGTGTAGAGAAGCTGAACTTGATTCCTGCAGGGGAGCTGAAGCACCAGCCAGCAGGCCCTGCCCTCCCCATGGCCCAGCGTCTGCAGTGCCAGGCTCATGGCCTGGCTCCTGCTTCCCGCCTAGTGTCCGCTGTCTCTGTCCACTCTCCCCCCAGTCCTGGTATCTTGCCTGCCTTCTGCCTTCCCTGCGACAGGATTCTCAGAGGCCTCAGCTCACTCCTGCCCCTCACTGCTGTCTGGGAGTGAGGAGGGGCCACCTGACTGCTGACTGCTCTTAAGCCAAAAGCCTGTGGCCTGAAGCTGAAAAAGCCAGAGAATGTCTTGAATATTTGAACAGCACCAACACAGTCAAGTTTTGTTTATAGTCTTTTCTTAAGCTTCATTATCTGATTCTCTCCTACTACTTATTGGCAGGCAAATTTTGTGACCCTCGGAGACATAGTCATAATCATAATCCCTGACTTGCTAAACCAAGATGGGGATAAGACTCCTTGACTCACAGAATTCTTTTTTCCCCAGCAAGGTTCTCCTTCAGCCCTCCTTCTGCCCTCACTTTTCATCATTGAGATGAAAAGTGAGGGCAGAAGGGAATGGAAATAGAGGGAATTCATGGAGATCTCAAAGGAGCAAATCTTTCATAGTAAATAAAAGAAACAGAGCCCCTTTTCACCCCATTGTAGGCCCTGAGTTGCTGTCTTCTGGTTGGCAGTGGTGCTGAGCTGTGATCTCTTTTCCTTTAGATAGCCTTCTGGCAGGCATTCCTCAGAAAGTCAAGTTCACTGTCACTACTGGCCATTATACGATAAAGAATGGAGACAGCCTGCAGCTCAGCAATGCAGAAGCCATGCTTATTCTTTGCCAGGCGGAGAGCAGGGCCATGGTCTACTCCAACACGAGAGGTGAGGTGCCGTCCACCCAGGCCCGAGGAGGACACCCACCTTGCCCTGCGCTGTGTGGGTGTGAGGGTGAGCCTGGCCTTGCTGCCGTCCTGCTGAGTGCCCCTCAACAGTGTCTGAAATCAGTGTTCCATAGGAGCACTGCGGCCTTGCGCCCGTGCTGGGGTCCCATTTGAGGTGGTGAACCGGCAGCGGCCCACACGCTGAATGGCCGAGCACTGCTTGCCTGATGAGGATAGGAGCTGTGGCGCCACGTTGCACAGCGATGCCTGCCAGACCCTGTCCACCCCGGGCTGGCCCTGCTCCCGAGAAGCAAAGCAGAGCTGCCCTCGTGGGTGCTGCTGAGAGCCCTGAGCACTCCATCCTCCCAGCCCCAGCCATGAAGAAGGGGAAGGGGAGGACCCTGCTCCCCTGGGGGTGGGGGTGGATCTGCAGATGAGCCGGAACAGGAGAAGGTCATGCAGGGACATGCGTAGGGCTTGGGTGGTCCCCGTGGGAAATGTCCTTTTCCCGTCTTCAGCTTGTGAGCAATGATGGGTCTGGGCTCCTGCCTGCCGGCTTTCACACTGGGCCGCTCTCTCCTAGGGGCTTGGTTCTTGGGTTTGCCTGCCAGGTGCTCAGGAGCGGGAGAGGTTGAGCAGTGGCCTCACTGCTGGGCCATCACCTGCTGTAAGGAAAAGGACAAGTGAAACCGAGAGAACAGCTTTGAAGTGACTTTTTCTGTCTTTCGCAGAACAGTCTTCTGATGCCGCGCTCCGGATTCAGTCCTCTGACAAGGTCACGAGCATCAGTCTGCCTGTTGCGCCTGCGTACCATGTGATCGAATTTGAACTGGAAGTTCTCTCTTTACCTTCAGCCCCAGCACTCGGAGGGGAGAGTGACATGCTGGGGATGGCAGAGCCCCACAGGAAGCATAAGGACAAACAGAAAACTGGCCACTGCATGGTTACCACAGACCACAAAGTGAGTCGGGGCAGTGGAGGAGCTTACTTAGCTTGTGGGGCCTGCCCACCTGCTGGGAAAGGCGATGTAGCGATGCCTGCTGGTAGCCTGGCTCCTTCCGATTCCTGACGCCCTGGCCGTGTGGTTAGCAGTTCTGTGAATCACCCTTTCTTAGATAAGGGGTGCATTTTTTGCAAGGACAGAAGCAAGCCAGTTCTACCTTTCCCTCTCAGTTCCAGGGGCCAGGGAGTTTCCTGTAAGAGGTTAGGGCAGGCCTAGGCATGAGGGGCATCAGACTTGGGTCATGTCTCTTTGACCAGTGACGAGGCCAGAGGAGGACTGTGTCATGTGTGCCTCGGTGTCTGTCCACTGAAACATCATCAGCTCAGCCAGGGAGGAGCGGTCTCGTTTTAGGCTTTGGTACTGGTACTCGTTGACAGTTACTTGAGAAAGATGTGATTTCGGTCCCAGATCCACAGGAAATCAGCTCATGGAATGTGTCACTACATCATATGACTCAGGGTGTGCCCAAGTCTTGTAGCCCAGAAATGAGTCCTGAGGGCTCTGAAACAGCCCGAGGGTCGCAGTAGATGCCCAAGAGCAGTGGGAAAGGGCAAGGAGTGCCATCTTTCCGAAGCACGAAGTTACCAGACAAGTCCACACCTGAAGAAGAATGTTGTAGTGTTCAGTTTTTGAAGATGCCTGAGGAAGTGTCTTTCCCTGAACTCACACAGACGTTCACCATTCGCGAAGGTGGCGCTCAGCTCAGCAGGAACGTGCAGCGCTGGTGGTACCTGTGCTGTGTGCCCGAGTATCCCGCTGTTCCCTGGCACTGGCGGCACCTGTACTGGGTGCCCGAGTATCCCGCTGTTCCCTGGCGCTGGCGGCACCTGTGCCGTGTGCCCGAGTATCCCGCTCTTCCCTGGCACTGGTGGCATCGGTGCTGTGTGCCGTGTTATCCTGCTTTTCCCTGGCACTGGTGGCACGCACACTGCGTGCTGGGGTATTCACCTCTTCCCTGTGGGGAATAAGGCTTGAGACTTGCCTCATTTCTGCCCTTAAGGGATGTAATATCTTTGTCCTCCCTGTGCCCCTAAACTGATTTGGTTTTCAGTTACATATTCAGCCTCACATGGATTAAATGCTTAGATAACTCATTAAATATGGAGTACTCATTGACTAATGTCATCTGGAAATATATGACTGAAAGCACTGTGTCAAAACCCTGTGCACATTGAAACATGGCTCTGTGGTCCTGCGTTTATGGGAGCAGCAGGTGGGTCTGCTGCTTAGGGGACGGCTGTGCTCTTCTGCCATTGAGATGATTCTGGTGACGGGTGCACGTCTTGCCAGTTCTGTGTTCGCTTCTCTTGTCTGTAGACATAGTGTCCTATTTCTTGTTGGTTTGTGTATGTGTTAGGTAAGGCTTTGCTTCCTGGAGAACGAGTGGTTGAAGCCATAATAAAATGACTAGGGTGTGGGCAGGCACTGCAGGTGTCTCTGGGCAGCAGTGGTGGTGGCTGTGCTGTCTGTCGGGCGAGTGGTCAGAGAGTGTCTTTATGCTTCCTCCTCAGGTGTCGATTGACTGCCCGTGGTCCATCTACTCCACGGTCATCGCACTGACCTTCAGTGTGCCCTTCAGGACCACGCACGCCCTGCTGTCCTCAGGAACACGGTAACAGAGGCGTGGTGTGCAGGCCCTGGCTGGTTTCCCAGGACTCTTCTAAGTGGAGGTTCCTAATGTTCAAAGCTGGCCTTCGTGATGACAAAGGATGTCTTCTAATGTGACCACAAGGCCATTGTTTGTCTCTTAAAATTCACAATTCCCTGGTATCCTGTGACACCCAGTTCATATTCACATTTTCCCAACTATCTGAAAATGACCTTTTATGGTTGCTTTGTGTGACTTGGGATCCAAAATCTCCATCAGACCACTAGACCTCTGCTCATCCTTTCTTCCCTGTTTTCAAGCCATCAGCTTGTTCACACGCAGGCCAGGTTTCCTCTGGAGGCCCACCTTTCTGGATCTGGTTGGATTTGTTTAACTAATTCTCGTGTCCCTGTATCTCTTGTCAATTGCCTACAACCTCTAGAACAGGAACTTTTAAGCTCAGCATGAGTGACATTTTGGGCCAGATAACTCTGTTGTAGGGGCTGTCCTGTGTGCTGTAGGGTGTTGAGCAGCACCCCAGGCTCTCCCATGGGATGCCAGTAGCACTTCCCACCCCCAGGTGTGGCAGCCAACGATGTCTGTAGACACTGCCCAGTGTCCTCTGGATGCGGCGGACTTGCCTCGGTGGAAAACAGCCGCTCTAAAGGCTTGAGTAGACTCCGATTCTGCTTTGAGGCAGGCGGGGCTGTGTGCTTCCTATTGACTGCACTGGGGGGGCCCACGGTGTCCAGGTGCCCCACCTTAGTGATGGTGCTAGCGTTGATCATTGGACTCGGGATGCTGGCCTGGCCTCTCACCGCAACTTTTTATCCATTGATGATGATTGGATAATTTGGAAACAAAAATGTCAGAACCATGTTTAGAATGGAACATTATACTAGCAGCTTTTCTTCCCTTTCAAATCACAGCAAAGGGAGCTGTAGATATTAATGGTTAAAAACATCAATAATCTCTAAAAGAACCTTATTAAAAAATTATTTTTCATCTGGGCACGGTGGCTCACGCCTGTAATCCCAGTACTTTGGGAGGCCGAGGCAGGCGGATCCCGAGGTCAGGAGTTCAATACCAGCCTGACCAACATAGGAAAACCCCATCTCTACTAAAAATACAAAAATGAGCTGGGCATGGTGGTACGCACCTGTAATCCCACCTACTCCAGAGACTGAGGCAGGAGAATTGCTTGAACCCGAGAGGTGGAGGTTGCATTGAGCCAAGATCGTGCCATTGCACTCCAGCCTGGGTGACAAGAGCAATACTCTGTCTCAAAAAATAATAACTATTATTATTATTTTTCAAAGCTTTGCATGTAATGGAAATGGAGATAAGCCCCGCCTTTCATCTCTCAATGGAGAGTCTTCACCTCTAATGAGGAGGGCCGCTGCTCTCTCCCTGTGGCTCCCCACAGGCCAGTGAGGGTGACCAGCCATGATCACTTTATAATAAGGCTGGTCAGAAACTATATTCTTTCTTCCATTTCCTCACAGAAATCGCCTCTTTAAAAATGTTTATTTATTTTTATTTGTTATTTTTTTGAGACGGAGTCTCGCCCTGTCACCAGACTGGAGTACAGTGGCACGATCTCAGCTCACTGCAACCTCTGCCTCCTGGGTTCAGGCGATTCTCATACCTCAGCCTCCTCAGTAGCTGGGATTACAGAATTACAGACAGATGCCACCATGTCTGGCTAATTTTTGTATTTTTAATAGAGATGGGGTTTCACCATGTTGGCCAGGATGGTCTCGATCTCCTGACCTCATAATCTGCCCACCTTGGCCTCCCAAAGTGCTGGGATTACAGGCGTGGGCCACCGTGCCCAGCCAAAAAGGTTTATTTTTTTCTGACACTTTTCGGTGTGAAATCTGAAGGAGAAACATATGCAACAACGTAGCTTACTTTGCTTTGCTGCTTTTTTGATTCCCCAGACAGAGAGGGTCTCCTTAACAAAGCTAAGATATATTTAATAAAGTTCTTACATATCAAAATAATACTTCTTGTTTTTCCGCTTTAGGAAATATGTTCAAGTTTGTGTCCAGAATTTGTCAGAACTTGACTTTCAGCTGTCAGATAGTTATCTTGTAGATACCAGTGATAGTACCGACCTGCAACTAGTACCACTGAACACGCAGTCCCAGCAGGTAAACATTGTGTAGACCTGAGCATAACTTCTCAACAGAGAACCAGAGTGTACGGAAATGACGTAGTATGTGTTGCGATCGAGCCTTTAGATAGAACAGCTGCACTGCTGATGAGTAAAGGCTCCTGTGCAGCTCCTCCGGCTGCCCTGAGGCTGGATCGGGGCTTGCTGCTGAGTAAGTGGGTGGCTGGATGGATGAATTCTTCTTTTTAGAAGAATTAAATCTGAAACTGGTCCCACTCTATGCATAGATGTGTGCAGGTACAAGCTTCTGTTTGAACGCACTGTTGATTGCATGGGCACTGCTCTACTCTGCCCGGAGCGTGATGCCTGCCAGTGCCAGAGCGATGGTGCCCGACACGTTGGTGCCTTTGTGAAAGAGCCATGCTCGTGCCTGCATCTGGACCTTGCTTTTTCTGTTTATGCCTCGCTGCCTGGCTGAATCTTGACCTTGCTTTTTCTGTTGATTTTTCACATATGTTTTTAGGCACTAAATGCTGAGTGTTTAGAGCTCGAAGGCTTTCTTAATGGATGTCTGAATCTTCAGCATTTTCAAAGGATTCTCCCCCACTAATCCTTCAGCTCTTTCAGATAGTCCTGGAGCTTGTCACTGTGCTTTTAGGTGTGGACTCTACATGTAATAGCGGTGTTCAACCCATACATCAGGTTGTGCTGGTTCCTAAAATAATTTAAATATAAAATAATTGGCTGGATATAAAGACTTACTTTTTATTTTATTTTTTAAATTTTTATTTATCTTTTTTTGAGATGGAGTTTTGCTCTTGTCACCCAGGCTGGAATGCAATCGCGTGACCTTGCCTCACTGCAACCTCTGCCTCCTGGGTTCTAGCAATTCTCCTGTCTCAGCCTCCCGAGTAGCTGGGATTACAGGCGCCCGCCAACACACCCAGCTAATTTTTGTATTTTTAATAGAGACGTGGTTTCACCATGTTGGTCAGGCTGGTCTTGAACTGCTGACCTCAGGTGAACCACCCACCTTGGCCTCCTAAAGTGTTGGGATTACAGCCGTGAGCCACCACCTCTAGCCAAGATGTACTTTTTAATTAATTGATGATCTATTCCCCTGTTTTGGTGCTGCATGGGATATACTATATATTAATTAATATCCATTAATATCCTTTGGGCATGGTGGCTCACACCTGTGATTCCAACACTTTGGAAGGCCCAGGTGGGTGGATCACTTGAGCTCAGGAGTTTGAGATCAGGCTGAGCAACATAGCAAACCCCATCTCTACAAATACAAAAATTAGTCAGGCATAGTGGCACACACCTGTATTCCCACCTACCCAGGAAGCTGAGATGAGAAGATCTCTTGAACCTGGGAGGTTGGGCTGCAGTGAGCTGTGATCGTGCCATGACACTCCAGCCTGGGTGATAGAGTGAGACTCTGTCTCTAAAAGGGAAAAAAAATTGATGGGGCGCGGTGGCTCACACCTGTAATCCAAGCACTTTGGGAGGCCGAGGCAGGTGGATTGCCTGAGCTCAGGAATTCAAGACCCTCTTGGGCAACACGGGGAAACCCCGTCTCTACTAAAATAGAAAGTTAGCTGGGCATGGTGGCATGCGTCTGTAATCCCAGCTACTTGGGAGGCCGACACAGGAGAATCACTTGAACCCAGGAGGCAGAGGTCGCAGTGAGCCGAGATCATGTCACTGCACTCCAGCCTGGGCAACAGAGGGAGACTCCGTTTCAAAAAGAAAAAAAAAAAATGAAGCTACTTTTTAATGATCTCATATGATACAAAACTTATGGAATCATAAAAAATTAAAGATTTACCAATTTTGTACAATCTTCTGCTGGGACAAGGCCAGGCAAAGGGAGTCAGGGCAGGGACAGGTGCTGTGGGGCCTAGAGCAGCGTGCAGAGGCGTGCTGTGAGGCAGAGGCCTGCCCATGGTGTCTGCTCCGCACCCTTCGCATGGCGTGTGTTTCTCTGCAGTGTCTGTGTTGTCTTTGCGGTTATGGTGCTGTGTGAACAGTGACCCCCGACTCTCTTTCCAGCCCATCTACAGCAAGCAGTCGGTGTTCTTCGTCTGGGAACTCAAGTGGACAGAAGAGCCTCCCCCTTCTCTGCATTGCCGGTTCTCTGTTGGATTTTCCCCAGTTTCTGAGGAACAGCTGTCTATCTCCTTAAAGCCGTATATTTATGAATTTAAAGTGGAAAATTTTTTTGTAAGTGATGTATTGTTTTGGGAGGGTGGGGTGGAAAGATGAAAGATGGCATTATGTTCTTTATCATCTGAAGAACTGAATAGACAGCTTCTGCCAACATAATGAAGGAGCAGCTGGAGAAAAACAGGTGCTGGGGTAGTTGAATCATCGACTCTCTTTATTTTAGAACCCCAGGTCCTTCTCAAGTGACACATGTGAGATGCCCACACTCCTGGGGGCATCTCTAAGAGGAGTGTTTGTCATTTGGAAGCCCCAAGACTCCATTTTTCTTCTTTTTCCCTTTCTCATGTTGACTTAGTAACTCCCTGGAAATATTTCTTGGAGTCATTTCATCTTCAGGGGCATTGCTTTCTAAGGCATATCTCTAGTTTTTCAAAGAAAAGCTGAAAACTTGCTAGCTGAATATTGTGAAGATTTTCTTAGAACTTGTGCATCATGTTTTAGAAGCCAATTTGAGTGTGGAATGAAGAGTAGCCTTGAGCTAGGTGAGTAGATAGAGGTGTGTGCTGTGTTCCTTTAGGGAGATTATTCGACTTAATGTTTTGCAATTTTGTGATACTTCCTTTTCTTCTCTTTACTGTTTGAAATTGTCAAACCATGTTGATTTGAAGTGTTTGTCTTTATAGTTTTGATATTAGCAGTTTTTTTCTATCTTCTTCCAAACAAGACAAATTGTTTTGACCTTCATGTTTTATATAATGCCTTATTTAATACGTTTAAATGAATAAATAAAATCACAAATTATTAAATAAATAATAGTATATATTATAATAATAATTTATATATAAATAATTTATTTATTTATGAGACAGGGTCTCACTCTGTCGCCCAGGCTGCAGTGCAGTGGCACAATCATAGCTCACTGCAGCCTGGACCTTCTGGGCTCATGATCTTCCCACCTCAGCCTGCCGAGCAGCTGGGACCACAGGCATATGTCACCACACCTGGCTCATGATTTTTATTTTTATTTATTTATTTTTTTGAGACAGAGTTTTGCTCTTGTTGCCCAGGCTGGAGTGCAATGGCACGATCTCAGCTCACCGTACCCTCCGCCTCCCAGGTGCAAGCAATTCTCCTGCCTCAGCCTCCCGAGTAGCTGGATTACAGGCATGCACCACCACACCCAGCTAATGTTTTGCACTTTTAGTAGAGACGGGCTTTCTCCATGTTGGTCAGGCTGGTCTCAAACTCCCAACCTCAGGTGATCCACCTGCCTTGGCCTCCCAAAGTGCTGGGATTACAGATGTGAGCCACTGTGCCCGGCCAAAGTACAGGTTTTTTTTGTGTGTGTGTATGTGTGGTTTTTTTTATTTATTTTATTTATTTTATTAATTTTTTTTTTTTTTTTTTGAGACAGAGTCTTGCTCTGTCTCCCAGGCTGGAGTGCAGTGGCGCAATCGTGGCTCACTGCACCCTCCACGCCTCTAGGTTTAAGCAGTTCTCTGCCTCAGCCTCCGGAGTAGCTGGGATTACAGGCGCGTACCACCAGGCCTGGCTAATTTTTTGTATTTTTAGTAGAGACAAGGTTTCACCATCTTGGCCAGGCTGGTCTTGAACTCCTGACCTCGTGATCCACCCACCTTGGCCTCCCAAAGTGCTGGGATTACAGGCGTGAGCCACCGCGCCCGGCCCAAAGTACGGGTTTTATGTGACCGTATCTATTCGATTCTCCTGGTAAAGACCTGAGTGGAATTTCTGGGTCATATGGGTAACTCTATGGTTAGCTTTTTGAGCAACTGCCAAACTTTTTCCAGAGGGCTCTACATTCCCACTAGCAACATAGTGGATTCCAGCTGGGACCCAGAGAGTCCCAGCTTCTGTGTGTCCTGCCAGCACTTGTCTCACTGTGTTTTGGGTTGTGGCCGTTCCAGTTGGCGGGCGTTTTCCCAGTGGCTAGTGATGTTGTGCTGCTTCTCGTGGGCATGTGGCCCATTTTTCTGCCTTCTTTGGAAGGATGTCTGTTCGACTCCTTTCCCCGTGTTTAAATGGGGTTATTTGTTTTTTATTATTGAATTGTAAGTTCTTTATATATCCTAGGTACCAGGTCCTCATGCATGATTTGCAAATATTTTCTTCCATTTGTTGTCCTTTGAAGCACAAAAGTTTTAAATTTTGATGAAATCTAATTCAACTCTCTCTTTTATTGCTTGAAGTTTTTGCTTTGGACCTAGAAAATCATTGCCTTTGGTCAAAAAGATTTTCTCCTGCATTTTCTTCCAAGATGTTCGTAATTTCAGCACTTATATTTAGGTCTGTGATCTACTTTGACTTAATTTTTGTGTATAGTAAGAGGTGGGGTCCAAATTTGTTCTTTTCAAGTGACCCATCAGGTGTCCCTATCCCATCTGTCATAACGATGCTTTCCTCCCTGTGGGGTGACCCTGGCCTCGCTGTCAGAGACCAGCTGGCTGTAAGCGCTCGCATGTCTCTCTGAAGAGGCTCCGCGGTTCTGGTCACTGTGCCTGAGCTCCAGGTGCTGCCAGGTGAGGCCCCTGCTGCTCACCCTGAACTGTGCTTTCTCCCAGCCACTCTCCTTCCAGATGCAGCCGAGAGCAGTGTTCAGGCACACGCAGGTCTCAGCACACCCCACTTTGTCCTACTGCAACTCTGGGTGTGCTTGAAGCCCTTAGGCCAATCTGCATTCTTTGCTGGATTCAGAAACATTCACACGGTGCTCCAGCCAGAAGCTTCTCAGAAGGAGGAGGTGTTTCAGGGGGCCTCTAGCACAGCATTCCACTGCTTCCGTTCCCAGGACCTACGGGTATCCGGGCCCACGGCAGGCATTTTGGCATCTGTGTATTTGGGATCCTTTCTGCCCTGTGGCTCGAGAACATCAGGAAGTCCCAGCATGACCCCTCTTGAGACTGGTGGGAGTTTGTCCCATGTCTGAACAGAGGTGATTGGGGATTTGGTAGGAGATCACCTAGAAAGGCCGCTCTCGGGACTGCTGTTTAGGCTGTGAACTCCCAGCAGACGACTTCATCTTGGCCTCAGACTCCAGACAGACACCTCTTAATATATTGAAATATCTTCTTTGAACGTTTTACAATGCCAGTAGAACACTTTTAAGTCAAGTTGTACTGTATTACACACATGCGCGCGCACACACCCGCTTCCCTTCAGAAGTGGAGCTGCGCGAGCCCCTTTTCATCTTTGCGGTGGCGGATGAGTTGTGATTGTTTGCCATGGGTGGTGGTAGAATGTTAAGCGTGTTTGAATAACCACTGAGAATAGGTTGATTATGGAAGGAAAACATGGACAAAGTAGATTATGGACTGAATTGGGTTATACCAAGGAATTCCTGTTGCTTTTGCTAGTTGTAATAATAGCTTTGTGTTTTGGTAAGAAAAAGGCCTTAGTGTTTAGTAATGCATACTGAAGTAGATGGGGCAAAATAATAGGTTATCTGAAATTTGCTTTATTTTTTTATCTTATTTATTTATTTATTTTTTTGAGACAGTCTTGCTCTGTCACCCAGGTTGCAGTGCAGCAGCGTGATCTCAGCTCACTGCAACCTTTACCTCCTGGGTTCAAGGGAGTCTCCTGCTAAGTAATCCAAGTAGCTGGGATTACAGGCACCTACCACTGTACCCGGCTAATTTTTGTATTTTTAGTAGAGATGGGATTTCACCACGTTGGTCAGGCTGGTCTCAAACCCCTGGCCTCAAATAATCTGCCCACCTCGGCCTCCCAAAGTGCTGGTATTACAGGCGTGAGCCACCATGCCTGGCCTGAAATTCGCTTTAAAGTACCTCAGGCAAATACAGAAATGTACACGGCTCGATTGGTGATGCTGAGGCATCAACATGCTGAGATCTCGGGATCCGGGTGATAGGCGGCTGGAGGGTCGCTGTGCTATCCTTTCTTCCTGCAGTTGGAAATGTTCATAATTTGAAGAAGGATGTTAAGGTTGGGGGTGTAGGACTTCCGAAAACATTACATCTCCCATGGGAATTGTTGAGAGTGAGTGGCCACAGTTGCTCTAAGGCCAGCCGAGCAGATAAGTGTCTCTCCTCAGCTCTCCAGGGTCTGCGGGCAGCTCTTCTTTTGCCTCTAGTTGCATTTCTTGAGAACAGTTAGGTACATTTCCTTTCTTTTCTCTCCCTTTCCTGCCCAGACATTATACAACGTGAAGGCTGAGATCTTTCCCCCTTCGGGAATGGAGTACTGCAGAACAGGCTCCCTCTGCTCCCTGGAGGTGTCGATCACGAGGCTCTCAGACCTCTTGGAGGTGGATAAGGATGAAGCACTGACCGAATCTGATGAGCATTTTTCGACAAAGCTTATGTATGAAGGTAGGTGGTCTCGAACCCATGGGCTGAAGCGGTCCTCCCGCCTTGGCCTCCCAGAGTATTGGGATTACAGGTGTGAGGCGCTGCACCTGGCCCATCTTGCATGTTGAGTGGCTCTTTTACCCAGGCATCATAGCATGACACCCTGTGCCGTTAGTCACATGAGAAGCATGGCTTCCTGAGTTGTGCAGATCTTCCAAATGGGGGCACCTCTTGTTTGACAATATTTTTTTTAAATCTGCATTTGTGATCTCTCAGGGAGAGCTTGGAGCCTCAGGACTCTTTTAAGCTCACAGTGGCAAGTGTAAGTTTTCCAAAATTCTGATTTTTGCTCAAAGTCTCAGATGGCATCATTGGCAGCAAATACTCATGTTGTTTTCTTTGAAGTGACAGGCTTACATCATTCATTTTTAATCGAACGTCTGCCAAATACCCAACACTGAATAACTAGCTTCCCCAGCACTCTTGCAAGTGGAAAGGGTGTTCTGTGAAAACAGCGGCTATTTCGGCTCACAGCACCGAGCGCTCCCCACGTGCTTTCCCTGAGCCAGCTGTCATTCTGCAGCAGAGACCCCGAGAATGTCAAGAACACAAGCACTCAAGAGTGGAGGGAGGCCGAGACGGGCGGATCACGAGGTCAGGAGATCGAGACCATCCTGGCGAACACTGTGAAACCCCGTCTCTACTAAAAAATACAAAAAACTAGCCGGGCGAGGTGGTGGGCGTCTGTAGTCCCAGCTACTTGGGAGGCTGAGGCAGGAGAATGGCGTGAACCCGGGAGGCGGAGCTTGCAGTGAGCTGAGATCCGGCCACTGCACTCCAGCCCCGGCGACAGAGCAAGACTCCGTCTCAAAAAAAAAAAAAAAAAAAAAAAGAGTGGAAATAACTCAAATGTCCTTCAGCTTGAGAGCGGTTAAACAAACTGGCACATCTGATTCCTCCTCAGCAATGAAACAGAAGGGACTGTTGACACACGCAGTGCTGTGGTTGGATCTCAAGGGCATTGTACTAAGAAGAAGCCAGTCCTATAAGGAGGTGTACTGTGTGATTCCGTTTCTAAATGACACCCTCAAAATGCCAGCCGCAGAAGGAGGGCGGGGCAGTGTTGCACAGAGCAGCAGGAGGCCGTCCTCTGTGGTAATGGAGAGTTCTGGGCCAGGGCCGCTGTGGCGGTTACAAGAATCTACACATGTGACAAATGCCATAGAATTAGACCCAAAGAATGCCTGCAAAAGGTGCTGAAATCCAGTGGGGTTTGCAGCCTGATTCATTCTGTAGTGAAATCTAGTGAGGTCTACGTTCTGCTTCACTCCATATTGAAATCCAGTGGGGTCTGCAGCCTGGTTCACTCTGTAGCGAAATCCAGTGAGGTCTGCAGCCTGATTCACTCTAGTGAAATCCAGTGAGGTCTGCAGCCTGGTTCACTCTAGTGAAATCCAGTGAGGTCTGCAGCCTGGTTCACTTGGTAGTGAAATCCAGTGAGGTCTGCAGCCTGGTTCACTCGGTAGTGAAATCCGGTGAGGTCTGCAGCCTGGTTCATTCTGTAGTGAAATCCAGTGGGGTCTACAGCCTGGTTCACTGTATGTTACCAATGTCAGCTTCCTGTGTTACATGAGATGGCACAGTTGGGTGAAGCTGGTGATGAAGGTTTGTGACCCCTCTACTATTTTTACAACTTCTTGTGAGTCTATAAACATTTCACAATTAAAAAACAAAAAAAGTGTACTCAGGAGCTGAATTTAATAAAATGAACACTTTTGACTACTTTGTGAAGTGTGGCATTTTGTTTTGGTTTTTTGCTGTGAGTTCATGGCAGTGATCTGGCTCCTGAGTCATGCCATTGTGGTTGCCCCAGCAGCACCGAGGTTAGCAGCGTGGAAAGGCAGGAGTGTGAAAGCTATGAGCTTGCGGGTGCCCTGAGAGCCACACTCTGAGAACCGTCACTCCGTTGCCTTCCTCCGGACACTCCTAGGGCCTCTGTGTGTCCTGTAGTAGCCCCTGTCCTCAAAGGTCTGCCATTCCTACCTACCGGATGTCCATCTCCCTGAGCCCTTCTCTGCTGCTCATGGCCTTCTGGTCACTCACTCCCCCTGGGCGATTGCTCGGTGTCCTCATGATGGGAAGCTGTGACCTCTTTGCCAGGCCAACTACTACTGGATGGCAAGGATCCTGTCTTGCTTACTGGATGGCAAGGATCCTGTCTTGCTTACTTTCATTTCATATCTCCAGGGCTGGTCCCAGTGAATGATCACTTAGGTGTTTGAATTGCATTGAATTACATGAGGGTTGTTTTAATAATCAGTGTTAATAATAACACCTGCCATATATTAAGACACTACCATGTCCCAGGAGTGGGACTAAATGCTTTACATACAAGGGTTCTTCAAACAAATCACGGAAGATACATTATGAAAAAACTATGCATGGATTTCAATACTTTTTGCACCAAAATAAGCTCCTCCTCACTGAGCAGGATCGAGTTTGAGGCACTAAGAAGGAGAAGACGTCAGTTTAAAAGCGCCCCTCTCAGAGCAACGTGAATTCTGGTAAAATTAAATCAGGAGCCAACACTGGCCGGGCGCGGTGGCTCACGCCTGTAATCCCAGCACTTTGGGCAGCCAAGGCAGGCGGATCACCTGAGGTCAGGAGTTCGAGACCAGCCTGGCCAATATGGTGAAACTCCATCTCTACTAAAAATACAAAAAATTAGCTGGGTGTGGTGGCGTGCACCTGTAATCCCAGCTACTTGGGAGGCTGAGGCAGGAGAATCGCCTGAACCCAGGAGCTGGAGGTTGCAGTCAACCGAGATTGCGCCATTGCACTCCAGCCTGGACAACGAGAGAGAAACTCCGCCTCAAAAAAAAAAAAAAACCATCAAATTTATGGTGAAGCTTGGGTGGAAGAATGGTGAAATCATTGATGCTTTATGAAAAGTTTATGAAATTCTTTGGACAGTGCCCCAAAGAGTTAAGTAGTTTGCAAATGGATACCTTGTTTTAAGAAGGGACGAGATGATGCTGAAGATTAAGGCCACAGCAAGCAGACCATCCACATCCATTGTCAAGGAAAAAATTCACCTTTTTCATGCTCTAATTGGAGAGAACTGACAATTAACAGCAGAAATGAGAGCCAACACCGCAGACATCTCAACTGGTTCAGCTTATGCAATTAGGACAGAAAGGTGAGCAAACGTTCCACTCAGTGGGTGCCAAAACCCTAACACCCAGGTCCACGGCCAACCAGAGCAGAGCTTCCCATGGAAACTTCAAACACATGGGATCAAGATCCTGAAGCATTTACTCAAAGAACCTTAACAGGAGATGCAGTGTGGCCTTCCCAGTACCATTCTGAAGACAAAGCAGACACGGCAATGGCTACCAAGAGGTGGGGTGGCCCAGCCAGAGCAGAAGCAGACCAATCAAGAGCAGAGGCCACAGCAATAGGTTTTTGGGATACTCAAGGCATTTTGCTTATTGACTTTCTGGAGAGTCGAAGGACAACATCATCTGTGTATTATGAGAGTGTTTTGAGGAAGATAGCAAGAGCTTTGGTAGAAAAACCCCTGGGGAAGCTTCACCAAAGAGTCCTCCTCCACCACAACAATGCTCCTGCTCATTCCTCAAACGAGCCCAACTTTGCGAGGGTTTCTGTTGGAAATCATGAGGCATCCACCTTATGGACCTGATTTGGCTCCTTCTGACTTATTTTTGTTTCCTGATCTTAAAAAGTTTTTAAAAGGCACCCATTTTTATTCGGCTAATAATGTAGAAAAAGACTGCCTTGACATGGCTAAATTCTCAGGCCTCCCAGTTCTTCAGGGATGGACTAAATGGCATTGTAAGCAATGGCATCCATTGCTTACAAACATGTCTTGACTTTAGTGGGGCTTATGTTGAGAAATAAAGCTTATATTTTCTGTTTGCATCTTTGGATTCCATTTTTGCGTGAACTTTTTGTAGTTCCCTCATACATATCTCTTTCCATCCTTAAAAAGCAGCTCTGTGAGGCTGGTGGTGTTCTCACCACTATACAGAGGTCATCGAGCCTAGAGGCCTTGGGATGCTCTTCTGAGTGGCAGAGTTGGCTTCAGACCCAGTGGTCTTGGAGACTGTCACTTACCAGACAGAACTCATTTAACTGCCAAAGTAACCATACTTTGGAAGATGACACAAAAATTTGAAATCAAAATTAATTCATTTATTAACCTCACAGGAAAAATGCCGTTTTCTGTACACGTCCAGCATAATTCATTCTAATCCAGAACGAATTGAAGTTGGACTCAGTGAAATAGGTGTTGTCACCGTGAAAGTGCATGGCTATATCTTCAGGTGCAGCTACAAGGCACTGGGCTCTGTGTCCGCGGTGTTTTGTCAGACACCGTTGGGTAAGAAGATTAGGTAACGATGGCTGTGACTCTCGCCCGAGTACTTGAAGGCCCGTCCTGGGTGACACAGCGCTTCCTCTCGTTTCAGTTGTCGACAACAGTAGCAATTGGGCAGTGTGTGGGAAAAGCTGCGGTGTCATCTCCATGCCAGTGGCTGCTCGGGCCACTCACAGGGTCCACATGGAAGTGATGCCGCTCTTCGCGGGGTATCTCCCTCTGCCCGACGTCAGGCTGTTCAAGTACCTCCCCCATCATTCTGCGCACTCCTCCCAACTGGACGCTGGTAAGGACTTTTTAAGAAAAAGTTTACCTTCAGTATTCAAGCAGGTGATGACTTTGTGCGAGAGCTGATACGCTTGTGAGTGAGCAGGTGTGAGAACTGGCGGCATGTTTTCAGTGCCAGGAGAAACTGGTACCAGAAGCCTCGTCTGCTGTTAGAATCTCAGGCACTGCTCTGAAACCAAGCCTCTGTGCGCAGAGTGCTCTGTAAAGGGGCAGCGTCGGGTGGCATTCTGCACATTCAGCCTGGTTCCATGTGGCTTTGCCAGTCCCCAGGTGAGTGTGGGCACAGCTTGGGTCTAACTTCCTGTGTGTTTTGCAGACAGCTGGATAGAAAATGACAGCCTGTCAGTAGACAAGCACGGGGACGACCAGCCAGACAGCAGCAGCCTTAAGAGCAGGGGCAGCGTGCACTCGGCCTGCAGCAGTGAGCACAAAGGCCTGCCCATGCCCCGGCTGCAGGCACTGCCGGCCGGCCAGGTCTTCAACTCCAGCTCAGGCACGCAAGTCCTGGTCATCCCCAGCCAAGATGACCACGTCCTGGAAGTCAGTGTAACATGACAGCGCTGGGGTGAACACATGCCATGGCCCAGCTAGGAGTGCACTTTATGGGACTGTGACTGGACTCTTCTCCGTTCTGGCTCCAGCCAGACCTTCAGTGGTCCTGCCTGGCTGTGGGGACGTCAGAGAGCATCATCATGCAGCTGGCCAGCGAGTTCTGTTGTTGTTTTCATGCCGCCTGTGATCTCAGATTCCTGCTTTTCTCACCCCGTCCCCATGCTGGCGTCCCACGCCACTTACTCAGAGCTCCAGCCTCCCTCCCCCTACCTCACACGCTGCTCATGAAAGTTGCCACCCATGCTGTCTCCACGAAGCAGCCTCTGTCTGCTGGCTCTTTGTGGAAGGCCATTTGTCTTTCAGGTAGACACTCAGCAGGCCTTGCATTCTTAGTGACATGTGTGTGCCTTTCTGGTCACACAGCTGTCCAGGTTCCTGATCGGGGTTTGTGTCCCCTAAGGGGTAAAACAGCCGTTTACCGCAGATCCTCTCGTGCTTTTCTAGAGTAACACCCTTCTAGGGGAGGTGGGTGGGGGGAGGGAGGGATCATAACCCCTTCTGTGCCTTGGGATGCCAGAGCTGGGGGACCTGGAGGCCCATCAGCCGGAGCCACGTGAAAGGTACTGAAGAAAGCTGAGACCCGGCTGTGAGGAACTCCTCGGCGGTGAGGTGGTTTAGGGAGAAATGTCCCCTATAATGTTGATAGAATATCATATGCACTGGGAGTTAAATATGTATTTAATTTAATGATCATTATATATGTGGGGGTTAATACGTTTTTCTGTCCCTTTAAAGTCTTTACATGTCATTGTAGCTGTATAATCATTATTTTTCTTTTGCACCTTAAGTCTTAGAAATTAAGATGTTCCATCGTGAGGATGAGAGAGGTCCTCAGTGGGTTTTCAGTCTGGTTGTAGGGAAGGACTCAAGTCCTGGAATGTCCTCCGCTGGTCTACTGAGTTGCAGTCACACTGTTCCAATGGATTATTTGCTTTCGGTTGTAAATTTAATTGTACATATGGTTGATTTATTATTTTTAAAAATACAGACTAACTGATGTAATGTTTATGTGTAAGTTGCACCAAAAATCAAGGACAAAAATAAGTGTGTTTGTTTTTACAGGTGTGAAAGTCACAGCTTGTAAATAAGTGTTGTACGTATTAAACCTTTTCCAGCTCTCCAAAGTGATGTATTTTTGTACATATGAAATAGAGTACTCTTAATTTCCTGGGCAAGCGTGCTTGGAATTGAACTTGACAAGATTAGCGCGAGCAGATAGAATCGGGTCCAGCAGCGAGTGGCCCTCGTGTGAATCCCCGTGGATGTGCAAGTCGTGGAGAGAAGGAGCACCGGGTTCCCGCCCAGCACGGTGCTTGTGGGAGGCAGTGGGGCGTGGGAGGAAGGAGGCACAGACTGGGGAAACGTGACAGCTGTCATTTCCAGTATTCTCTGTGTTGTCTTTTAGCTCATTCAATAAATAAAGGTGATGTGATTTTTTTTTCCTTCTACGTCTTTTTCATTTGTAGAAACTGGAGACATGTAAAGAAGATAAATAATTGTGTATTTAAACTTCCCAGAAATTTATCTTCCTCGTGTGCAGTTTAAAACTAACAAACTTGGTCAAACTAGTTAGCAGATTAGAACTTCAGAATCTAATGATAGTTTAGGGTTTCTAAAATAAGGTTTTTTTATCGTAAAAATTGACGATTGCCCTGCATTTCTACCAAGTCCTGTGAATAAAGAGATGGGAGATTTGATTCTGTCAGAAGAGCCTGTAATCCGTGTTGTCAGCCTGGGAGGCTTCCCCAGTCCATAATGTAGCTTTCCCTCTTACCCTTTCTCTCTTACCTTCTGGAAGAGGGAATGTGATTAAATGTTTTATTTATTACTCTCTGATATTCTTGTATCTAGTTCTACTCCCAGGATGAAATTATCCAACTTCATATATATTTAGAGGAAGAAAGTGAAGGAGAAATTTAAAATGTTTACAGTGCTTTCTTACTGCCTGAAAATGGAATGAAATCAAATTTATCAGTTTTTTCCCCCAATTACCCAAAAGATCTTTTGCAAATTATGTTACATGAATGCTTCTGCCTCTTTAAGACAAAGAAGGGGCCGGGCGCGGTGGCTCAAGCCTGTAATCCCAGCACTTTGGGAGGCCGAGACGGGCGGATCACGAGGTCAGGAGATCGAGACCATCCTGGCTAACACGGTGAAACCCTGTCTCTACTAAAAATACAAAAAATTAGCCGGGTGAGGTGGCGGGCGCCTGTAGTCCCAGCTACTCGGGAGGCTGAGGCAGGAGAATGGCGTAAACCCGGGAGGCAGAGCTTGCAGTGAGCTGAGATCCGGCCACAGCACTCCAGCCTGGGCGACAGAGCGAGACTCCGTCTCAAAAAAAAAAAAAAAAAAAAAAAAAAAAAGACAAAGAAGGTTACCCAAAATTGTCATTTTTTTCTTAATGTTTGTCATAAAAGTCCTAAAAGAGTAACTGTAATTGGATTTTTATTGTTTTATGTAAAGTAAGGTCTATGTGTTTGAGACAAGCTGGTTTTGTTGATAAAGATGTAAGAGATGTTAAATAATTGTGAAGCCAGATATACAATGTGTATCTAAAAAGCAAGGAATTTGCAGCCGTTTTACAAATACCTGTGGAACATGTAAATACTGTGAAATGGAAAATAAAATAAGTTATAATTTTTGTGAATTTCATGGGATGTCCTATGATTGGAAAAATTATAACTTCTGATTCTAATGTGGAAATTGTTGTATTTAATCAGAAAATGATTTTACCTACAACAGTTCCATTGTCAGCACAGCCCAGGAGGGTCAGATTCCTGTATTAATTACTCTTAGTAGAGAAGTTAGATATCCTATACAGAATTAGCAGAAAAAATACAGGCTTCTATTCAAATTATCTTTAGTGCTTAAAATTAAGTTTTAAAATGAAATCAGACACTCCAGGTTTGTATATAAAATGAAAAGCTATACTACTTTTTATAAAAGGGCAAACTGGGCTGATCTAAATGTTTTACTCTCAACTGTGTTCTTTAAATCCTACCTGGTTTTTAAATTTTATTTTTCATGAAAATGCTCCTTTCTCTACATTTATTCATCCTTTATACATCAGGCTGTAAGACTCCCAAAAATGAATACAATGTGTTGGGACTTTGTGACTGGAAAAGGTGACAAGTTGGTGACTTTGACACTGCAGGTATTCCATTTTCATGGTTTACTATGAAAAGTCATTTTTCATATTATGTAATATATTGTTAGATTAAAACCATTGTATTAAGACTGTTTAAAATGTAAGCATTGTAATTCTGAAAATACACATTTTAAGAAGAAACTGCTGTTTTGCACTGGATCTTTTGCTGTGACATGGTGTGACAACAGTAGGTAATGTGAAGATTTTCTTGTTTTACCTCCCTAGTCCTTGTTCCTGACTCTTGGCATAGATTATTTGCTTTTCGGGAAGCATTCGGATTTTTTTTTTTTTTTTTTCTGAGACAGTCTTGCTGTGTTGCCCAGGCTGAAGTGCGATGGCGCGATCTCTGCTCACTGCAAACTCCGCCTCCCAGGTTCAAGCCATTCACCTGCCTCAGCCTCCTGAGTAGCTGGGACTACAGGCATGCGCCTCAGTTTTGTACTTCAGTAGAGACGGTGTTTCACCATGTTGGCCAGGCTAGTCTCGAACTGCCGACCTCAGGTCATCCACCCTCCTCAGTCTCTCAGGCGTGAGCCACCGCACCGGCCAGCATTCGGGACTTGATTCATAATTCCTTACCCAGTAGCTCACAAGAACGAAGACATTTGGGTGTGCAGGGCTCTCGGATGTTGTGGACGCTGCTGTGCCAGGCTGGGCCTCCGTGCGGAGAGCGCCCTGCAGCGTGGCTCCGGGGTGTGGGCGGGGCCCGGAGAAGGCCCCGCCTCGGGAGGGGTTGGGCCGCTTGCGTTCAAACTCCGCCTCGGAGCCGGGCGAGAGCGAGGCGGCTCCTCCGGCCTCCTGGGGCGCTGCGGACTGTGGTGCGCGGCCCCGCCCCGGAAGCGCGCGCTGTGGGCGGTGCGCGCCGTCTCTTCCCGGAAGTGCGTGCTGTGGATGGTGCCGCGCGGACCCCGGGAAGGGCCTCTGGGCGGCAGTCGGCTTGAGCTGCGGTGCACGTGCGGTGGCAGTGATGAAGTTCGCCTACCGGGTGAGCGCGGGCGGCGGGCGGTCTGTTCGATCGGCGCGGCTGTTCCGGTGGACGGCACCTGAGCTGGCGCCGGGCGGGCTGGGGCGCGTGGTCTGCTTTCGCGGCGTCTGGCCGCGTGGGGGTCGCCGGCGGTCTGCGCGCCCATGGCCTCGGGGATGCCGGGCTGTGGTGGGGCTCCTGGGAGAGCTGGGACGGAGGCGCCGACGGCTCCTCGGAGGGAACAGGGACATTTGTCGGGGTCCCGGGGTATTTTTAATCTTAGTATGGCCCCTCCCAAAGGCTGGAGTTGGTGGCGTCGGGGAGGGCAGAGCACCCTCGGGAGGGTTGAGGAGGTGGGACGGGGCGGGGGCGCGAGCAGGAGGGGTGAGAACAGGAGGGACCCCGGGCCCGGGGCTGCTCCCTAACGAGCGAGCGTCCAGGTGAGCAGAAGAGCAGGGAACCCAGGTGTGAGCCCTGTTTCCCGAGGCCGGAGAATTCCTGAGGAGTTCCTGAGGCGGACACCCTCAGTCTTGAGAGCCAGGGAAGACTTGTCCCAGATGTGAAGTGCAGGAGGCGGGTGGAACAGGTAATAAGAGGGGGCCGTGGAGCCAGCCAGGGGGTCTCTGAGGCGTTTGCTACAGCTGGCTGGTTATGGGGACGCCCGTGTTTCCCACAGTAGCCCTGACTGTTGGGCCTCCAGGGTTGCACGGGCTTCTGCTGCTGAGCCCACCGTGTACTACACTTGCCCTGTCCGAAACTGAGCATGGTACTGGCCCCTCAGAGTGCTGCTCCTGTGTCCCCTGTGGTGGCGGAGGCACCGCTGTGTGCCCAGCACCACACCAGAAGCCGTATCCACGTCCTCACAGGCCAGGACTTCTTCCGCTCCATATTCTTATATGGCAAAAAGTGTCCCTTGAAGCCTGCCTGGCCGCTTGAAGTCATTCTGCTGACCAGGCTCCTCCCTGAGGTCCTGAGGGCGCTGCCCACCCACGGCTTCGGAGCCTGACTGGTGCCTTCCCATTTAGATTCCAGTTCAGGTGACGCTTCCAGGTGGCTCTCCGTGACCACCCTCTAAAGTAGCCCTTCCTCCCACGCTTCTCATCCCCCTCCTGCTAGAGTATGAGTATGCGTGTCTGTGCACATGGCAGTCTCCAGTGAACGCTCGTTCTCGTGAGTTAGTAAATTAGTGAATGGTGTGCTGGCTTGCAACACTTCTGGATGCCCTGAGCTCTAAGCACTTTCGGGGTGCTGTTCCATTGTTGCAGCTTTTTTCTTGGTGAAATGAGGGCTCCATGCCTCTCTTCACCTGGCAGGCGCCTCCTGTCTTGGGAGGCTTCCTCAGTGCTCCCGGGGGCATCTTACTCATCTCTGCGGGAGTTTGCCCCCCCCCCTCCCGGGCTCCTCTGGTCTCCTGAGGACCAGGCTCCCTTCTTCCTCTCTTACCCAGGAAATGTGAATGGGCCCCCAAGGTGAGGTTCTCTATGCCATCTCTCTGCCCAGATTCCTCACTTAGTACTTTTCTGGGAGTCGACTGTTTTCTTTGTGTTAAGACAATTTTGGTTTCTTTTCAGTTTTCAAATTTGCTGGGTACGGTGTACCGGCGTGGGAACCTAAATTTTACCTGCGATGGAAATGCAGTTATCAGTCCCGTGGGCAATAGACTCACTGTATTTGACCTTAAAAAGTAAGTATGTGAAGGTGCTCTTCATAATGGTGATACTGATTACTATTATCAGTATTTTTAAAGTAGCAGATGAAAGCTGACAGTATCTTCTGTGCCTTCTTTTTAATGGCACACCCGTTAATTAAGGGAGCCCAGGACAGGACTACAGGACAGGTTAGGGTCAGCAGATCAGTTGTGGAAATTGGCAGCCAGACCCAGTTCTTGGTTCTAGTGCCTTAGCCAGGCCCCGTAAAATGGTGTGTCGCTTGGCTCTGTTACCTGGGAAGGGACCCTGTCTGTGCGCTGTAAAGGGTGGGTGGGGAAAAGGTGTAGCTCAGGGTTAGCCCTTCCCCCATAAGGGACGGCCCCTCAGGGCCGAGAGGCCAGGGCTGCTGGGGGAGTTGAAGGTGCCTTGGACTCCTGCTGGGGAGCCCTGCCGCCACTGGGCCTCACCAGTTCGACGGGCAGGCCCAAAGCTTCCAGCTCTGCAGCCGGAGATCGGTTCCTGTGTGCTGTTGCACTTTGCTTCATGGCTCTGTGTGAATGCTGTTTTACCACAAAGTGAAGGTGTGTCGCAACGCTGCTTGGAGCAAGTTGGTCGGTGCCGTTTTTCCAGCAGCGGGGGCTCACTTCATGTCTCTGTGTCACATTTTGGTAATTTTTGCAATATTTCAAAGTTTATTATACCTGTGAGGGTGTTCAGTGATCATCTTTGCTATTACACTCGTAATTGTTCTGGGGTGCTGTGATCCGTGCCTATGTAAGACGGCGAGCTTAATCCGGAAGCACTGTGTGTGCTGTGACTGCTCCACCGACCGGCTGTTCCCACCCCCCCGTTTCTCTTCCTCTACTTGGGTCTCCCTATTCCCTGACACAAGCGATATTGAAATTAGGCCAGTTGATAATGGCTTACAGTGGCCACTGCGTGTTCATGTGAACGGAAGAGTCACACAACTCACATGAAATCAGAAGTTAGAAGTGACTCAGCTTAGTGAGGAAGGCATGTGTGTCAAAAGCTGAAATAGGCCGAAAGCCGGGTCTCTGCCACCAAACAGGCAAGTTGTGAATGCAAGGAAAAAGCTTTTGAAAGAAATTAAAAGTGCTGCTCCAGTGAACATATGAGTTACAAGAAAGCAAAACAGCCTTATTTCAGATATGGATGAAAGTTTGAGTGATCCACATAGAAGATCAAACCAGCCACAATATTCCCCTTAAGCAAGTCAAAGCCTGATGCACAGCAAGGCCCTACCTCTCCTCTGTTCCGTGAGGGCTGAGGTGAGGAAGCTGCAGGAAAAAAGTTGGAAGCTAGCAGAGGTTGGTTCATGAAGTTTAAGGAAAGAAGTGCTTTCACAACACAGAAGTGCAAAGTGAAGCAGCAAGTGCTGATGGAGAAGCTGCAGCACGTTATCCAGAAGATCCAGCTGAGATCATTGATGAAGCTGACTACACTAAACTACAAAGTTTCAGTGGAGACAAAACAGCCTTCTATTGGAAAAAGATGGCCAGGCGCAGTGGCCCATGCCTGTAATCCCAACACTTTGGGAAGCTGAGATAGGCAGATCACTTGAGGCCAGGAGCTTGAGACCAGCCTGGCCAATATGGTGAAACCTCATCTCTACTAAAAGTACAAAAATAAGCCAGGCATGGTGGCATAGTCCTGTAAATCCCAGCTACTCCGGAGGCTGAAGTTCAAGAATTGCTGGAACCCGGGAAGCAGAGCTGAGATGGTGCCAGTCCACTCCAGCCTGGGCAACGGAGCAAGACTCTATCAAAAAATAAATACATTTTAAAAAAAGAGAACGATGACATCGAGGACTTAACATAGCTATAGAGGAGAAGTCAATGTCTGGCTTCAAGCAACAGGCTGACTCTCTTATGAGGGGCTAATGCAGCTGGGGCCATTAAGTTGAAGCCAGTGCTGATTCACTGTTCAGAAAATCCTAATGTGCTTCACAGTGATGCTCAAGCTACTCTGCCTGTGCTTTATAAGTGGAACAGCAAAGCCTGGATGACAGCACATCTGTTTACAGCATGGTTTACTGAATCTTTCCAGCCCATTGTTGAACCCACTAAGGTTCCTTTCAAAATATTCCTGCTGATGAACAACGTACCTGGTCACCCCTGAGCTCCAATGGAGACGCATAAGGAGATGCTGTCTTCATGCCTGCTACCACCACATCTCTTCTTCAGCCTACAGGAGTGACTTTAACTTTCAAGTCTTACCATTTAAGAAATATATTTTAGGCCGGGCGCGGTGGCTCAAGCCTGTAATCCCAGCACTTTGGGAGGCCGAGACGGGCGGATCACAAGGTCAGGAGATCGAGACCATCCTGGCTAACACGGTGAAACCCTGTCTCTACTAAAAATACAAAAAACTAGCCGGGCGAGGTGGCGGGCGCCTGTAGTCCCAGCTACTCGGGAGCTGAGGCAGGAGAATGGCGTAAAACCCGGAGGCGGAGCTTGCAGTGAGCTGAGATCCGGCCACTGCACTCCAGCCCGGGCGAAAGAGCAAGACTCCGTCTCAAAAAAAAAAGAAATATATTTTGTAAGGCAGTAGCTGCTATAGATAGTGATTCCTATAATGGATGTGGGAAAAGCCCATAAAAAGCCTTCTGGAAAGGAGTCGCCATTCTAGATGTCATTCAATGAGGGTGAAGTGTCAACATTAACAGGCATTTGAAAGAAGTTGAAAGTCCAAGCCTCATGGATGACTGAGGGGTTCGAGACTGGTGGAAGAAGTTACTGCAGATGCGGTAAAAATAGCAAGAAGATCAGAAATGGAAGCAGAGCCTGAAGATGGGACTGAATTGCCACAATGTCACAATAGATATTGAATGGATGAGGAGCTGCTGCTTATGGATGAGCAAAGCAAGTGGTTTGAGGCAAAGTCTCACTCTTGTCCCCTAGGCTGGAGTGCGATGGCGCGACCTCGGCTCACTGCAACCTCCACCTCCCAGGTTCAAGCGATTCTCCTGCCTCGGGCTTCCCCTCACCGAAGTAGCTGGGATTACAGGCGCTTGCCACCGTGCCCAGCCAATTTTTGTATTTTTAGTAGAGACGGGGTTTCACCATTGTTGGCCAGGCTGGTCTAGAACTCCTGACCTCAGGCGGTCCACCCTCCTTGGCCTCCCAAAGTGCCGGGATTACAGCCGTGAGCCACCACACCCGGCCAGCAAGTGGTTTCTTGAGATGGAATCTACTCCCGGTGAGGATACTGTAAAGACTGTTGAAATGACAACAAAGGATTTAGAATATGACATCAATTTAGTTGATAAAATGCTGGGAGCATTTGTGAGGATTGACTCCAGTTTTGAAAGAAGGTCTATTGTGGGTAAAATGCTATCAAACAGCATCATGTGCTACAGAGACATCTTGTGAAAGGAAGAGTCCATCGATACAGCACACTTCGTTGTTGTCTTGTTTTAGGAATTGGCAGTGGCCACCCCATTTTCAGCAACCACCACCGTGCCTGGTCAGCAGCCATCCACATCGAGGCCAGCTGTCTACCAGCAAAAAGATGAAGACTCACTGAAGGCTCAGATGATCATTAGCATTTTTTAGCAGTAAAGTGTTTTTAAATTAAGGGATGCATGTTGTTGCTTTAGACAGAATGCTAATACTGATAGATTATAGACAGAATGCTAATACTGATAGATTATAGCACACATGAGTAGACTGCAGCGCACACCAATAGACTAAAGTACACACTTAGACGACAGTACACACGAACAGACTGCAATGCACACGAATAGAGCACAGCACACACTTACAGACTACAGCACACACTAGTAGACTGTGCCATACTGTTTACGGTATGGTGTAAACACAGCTCGGCTATGGGGAAGCCAGAACCTGTGTGCCTCGCTCGATTGCAGTATAAGCGTTATCTGCAGCATCTCCGAGGAGTTCCTGTACCCACTTATTTTCCATTTTTCTAGCAACAGTGTTAATGGGTGCGCTGTCATGGCAGTTAATTCCTGTTGGGCATTTAGCTTGCTTCTGGTATTCTAATGTCACACTGAGGCGGAATAATCCTCTCATCGTACCATCCTGGAAGCAGAATTGATGTATCCAATTTCTTTTTCTTTTTTTTTTTTTTGAGACAGAGTCTTGCTCTGTCGCCTAGGCTGGATTGCAGTGGTGCAGTCCCGGCTAACTGCAACCTCTGCCTCCCAGGTTCAAGCGATTCTCCTGCCTCAGCCCCCTGAGTAGCTGGTATTACAGGCACCTGCCACCACGCCCAGCTAATTTTTGGGTTTTTTTTTTTTTTTTTTCTGAGACGGAATCTCCCTCTGTCGCCCAGGCTGGAGTGCAGTGGCGTAACCTCGGCTCACTGCAAGCTCTGCCTCCCGGATTTACGCCATTCTCCTGCCTCAGCCTCCCGAATAGCTGGGACTCCAGGTGCCCGCCACCACGCCCGGCTAATTTTTTGTATTTTTAGTAGAGATGGGGTTTCACTGTGTTGGCCAGGATGATCTTGATCTCCTGACCTCATGATCTGCCCGCCTCAGCCTCCCAAAGTGCTGGGATTACAGGCATGAGCCACCACGCCCGGCCGATTTTTGTTTTTTTAGTAGAGACGGTTTCACCATGTTGGCCATGCTGGTCTCAAGCTCCTGACCTTGTGATATGCCCGCCTCGGCATCCCAAAGCACTGGGATTCTAGGCGTGAGCCAATGCGCTCGGCCAACAGTGTCGTTTCTTTTTCAGGAGTGGGGGGTATCCACAGATGAGCTCTGGCACGCAGGGTGCAGTGAGATTGGAGGCGCTGCTTGGGGAGAGTGGGCCGCTGGCCCTGGGCCAGGCTTGGCCTGTCTCCCTCGTGTGACTTGAGGACCAATAGCACACTGTGGTTTTTGTCTTTATCAGCAACAAATCTGACACGCTGCCCCTGGCCACTCGGTACAACGTCAAGTGCGTGGGGCTGTCCCCGGATGGCCGCTTGGCTATCATCGTCGATGAAGGTATTCGCCCTTGATGTGGGCGGGCACTGAAGGGACCAGTGAGGAGGACTCAGGGCTGTGCGGGTCTGAAATGATCCAGTCCCCAGTGGCATCCATGTCAGGGCGCTGGTGGGGGTTGGGGATGAGGGTGTCATGAGTGAGGCTGCGTCCCTGCCGCAGGCTGTGTCTGTGGCATCACCTGTGGCAGTGCAGGGCCTCGTGGCCTTGGGCATTCTCAGTCCTGATGCCTCATGGTGGACATGAGAAAGACCTTTCGGTTTTTCCTATGCTGTGTATCTGGGTGGCCCTGGGGTAGCTGCGCGGTGGTCACCTCTGGCGTCCTGCAGGGGGCGATGCGCTGCTGGTCAGCCTGGTCTGCAGGTCTGTGCTGCACCACTTCCACTTCAAGGGCTCTGTGCACAGCGTGTCCTTCTCCCCCAGTGGCAGGTAAGGGGGGCGGCTGGGGGCAGGAGGGGGTAGGAGAGGGTCAGCCGTGTGTGCCAATGGTGAGGCCCACTGCCCAGCTCTTTTCCCTGGGCCCCGGGTTGTGATGTTGGGCACATGGCCCAATCTCTGGCATCAGTGACCCCCTTTTCTGGAGCAGAAGACTTGGTGCAGCCAGGCTGCCCTCCCTCCAGGGCTATTTCTTCCCTGAATTCCACTTGCTCTGCTCCTGGGCCTCCATCCTGCAGGAGGCGGGACTCTGGAAGGCACAGGTGGGCACAGACTGAGACTCCACAGGGGCCTTAGGGCCGTTGCTGGTCTTGAATATCAACTGTGTCCGCATTCCTTCCATAGGAAGTTTGTTGTCACGAAGGGTAACATTGCCCAGATGTATCATGCGCCTGGGAAGAAGCGGGAGTTCAACGCCTTCGTTCTGGACAAAACCTATTTTGGGCCCTACGATGAGACCACCTGCATCGACTGGACGGATGACTCCAGGTGCAGCCTCGGAGGCGTTGGGGGAGCGAAGCCTGAGGGAGGCCCTTTGGATGGGTCCCCCTGCTTGAGCCCTGCAGCTTCATTCTGCAATGGCATCTTGGCCTCCTTTGGGGCTGGGCGCTGCCTGCACCATCGGGACTGGCTGGGTGACTGGTCGAGTCTTCGTGGCTCTGGAGCACGTGCTGTGGCTGAGCCTCCTGCCCCTGCAGCGCCCTTTCACCTGTTGGTCCCGGAAAGAGGGAATGCTGTGGTTGGCTCGGGCAGTGTCTGGGAGGCGTGAGGAAGGCAGACAGGGCAGGGGCTGGGCCAGGGTGTCTTCCTGTGCCTGGAGGCTTCACGGCTCACTCTGAGACCACGTGGGGCTGGAGCGGTCTCCGTGAGGCCCTCTGGAGCGTGCACCTGGCTGCTTTGTGGTGGCCACGCCCTGAGGAGGTGCCATCTCCCTCTTTTCCAGGTGCTTTGTGGTGGGGAGCAAAGACATGTCCACCTGGGTGTTCGGAGCTGAGCGCTGGGACAACCTCATCTACTATGCACTGGGGGGACATAAGGATGCCATCGTGGCCTGCTTCTTTGAATCCAACAGCCTGGACGTACGTCCCTTTGCCAAGTTCCCTAGCCTGACGGTGGTCAAAAGCGGCTAGTTCAGGGAGACCCCAGGCTGCAGGTGGCCTCTTCCTTCGGTTTCTCCAGGCTGTTCCCATGTGGCCTGGGGGCATCTAGGGACCAACAACAGCTGTTGCAGCCCATTGAAAATTGTTCTCAGAGTTCAGAGGAGCCTTCGGTGCCGCTGATCCCTGGATCTGAGCTGGAGAGAGGTGTCAGGTTGTGGCAGCTGGGTCAGTGTGGCTGGGGCTGGGGTGACCCTGCGTTTTCCCTTGCAGCTGTACTCACTGAGCCAGGACGGAGTGCTGTGCGTGTGGCAGTGTGACACGCCCCCCGAGGGCCTGCGGCTGAAGCCCCCTGCTGGCTGGAAAGCAGACCTGTTGCAGCGGGAGGAGGAAGAGGAGGAGGAAGAACAGGAGGGGGACAGAGAGACCACCATCCGGGGAAAAGCCACTCCGGCCGAGGAGGAGAAGACAGGAAAAGTGAAGTACTCACGGCTGGCCAAGTAGGTCTCCGAGGGTGCGGTGGGCTGCAGTGGGCTGCGGTGGGCTGCGGTGGGGCACTCCTATGGGAATCTCTTGCCCTCAGAGGGATCTGGATGTGGGGTCCTCAGAGCTGAGGAGTGGGAGGTACAGAGAGCAGGCCCACGTCTCAGGGCCCTGGTTTGAGCACCCTTGAGTGCTTGGGTGTTGACCCTGCCCCTTAATCAGGGTCCCTGCTTCAGCTGTCTGAGCTGCCTGTGTGCCCAGGGCAGGGCAGAGGGCAGTGGGTGGGGTACATGGGGGCAGGGAGGTGTGTGGTTACTCTGTGATGGGAATACAGCACCTTGGGCCCTAAGGGGGTTGGGAGTTGTCTGTGGCCCCACTAGCTCCTGTGGAGTTTGGTGTGGGCGATGGTCCCTTGGCCTCTTGCAGGGAGACGCTGGGAGAGCATTTGGCAAGGCTGGAGGGAGAGGCCGGGCTGTGAGGGGGTGCAGCGGGTGGTCTGAGTCCTGCTTCGGGGCACGCTGGTGGGTGGTGCTTGGTGCTTTTTCGGGCACTGAGCTGGGCTGTGCAGCCCCATGTCTGAACTCAGTGCCCCAGACGAGAGGAGACCGAGCCCAGCCCCGCAGCCTGCCCGTGGGACGGCCTTAGCTGTGCCCGGAGCCCTGGCAGAGATGCGGCCCTGATTCGAGGTGTCCTGCATCTGGGCTGTGGGGGAGGCTGGTTGGGATCCCATGAAGGCAGAATTACCCACAGCGGTGGTGTCTCCGTCACCCGGGTATCCCAGCCTGGGCCCCTCCTTGCTGCAGTTACTTAACACCTACTGTGTGCAGGGCTCTGAACTTGGCACTGAGACACACTGCCTGCCCTTGTGAAGCCTCCTCTCTGCTGGGGAGGAGAGATGCAGTGATGAGGTGGCTGCGTGCAGAGGTGGGTGGCAGTTGGGGTCCCTGGGCGGGGAAGGCTTCCACATGAGGCCCTGCCTGTGGAGGGAGCCAGGGAGCCAGAGCAGGCTGCGTTTGGAGTGTGTTGGGGTCCGACGGGTAGGTGGGAGTTGTGGCCATGAGAGTCCTGGGTCTGAGGAGCGGGGAGGGCCGGCTGGACTCCAGTGGGAGGAGGGTGCTTTGCCAAGGGCAGCGGAGTTGGAGGGCGGCCAGAACAGGTCCAAGTGGGTCAGTGTCTGCGGGTGGGTCAGTGCCTGCGAGGACTTGGGGTTGTTGTGCTGGAGTCAAGACTTGAGCGGGGACTGGAGGAAGAGGAAGGGACGATGGGCCCCCCAACCCCGCCCTGAGGAAGAGAGGTTCCAGGCAGATCCAGGAAGACAGTGTGCGTGCTGGGCAGGGACTGCGGGCTGTCAGCGCAAAGGATGAGAAGGCAGGGCCTCTTGCATTGGCAGCCAGTGGTCCCTGTCACTTGTTCAGGAGGGACGGGAGCCAGAAAGAAGAGGGAAGGACCAGGGCTGAGTTACACGGTGACTCGGGGAGGTTTTGAGGGCGGAGGCACCATCAGGGTCACCTTCGTCTGTTGATGGGGACTGAGGGTTCCTTAGAGGAGTAAGCAGCAGGGGGTGATGGGATTCGGGTGTGCCCAGCGGCCATGCCGCGCCTCCTGCACCTCCTCTGCCTCCTGTGGGCACTGCTGCCTCTGGATGCACCACCAGCTCTGCTGTGGGGCCAGCTGGCGACAGTGGAGACACTGTGTGAGGTTCCCTCGGGGTCCCGAGCTTGGGATGGAGGCGGGCAGCTTCAGGGCCTGGGATGGAGAGGGCGAGGGCAGGTCTGGGACCTCCTGCCTGGATCTGTGTCCTGTGTCCTGGAGCCCAGAGCGAGCTGGGGTGGCAGCCTGGCTCTGCGCTCCTCCTCACAACTCTTCTGTCTTGTCAATTTAGGTACTTCTTCAATAAAGAAGGAGATTTTAACAATCTAACAGCTGCAGCATTTCACAAGAAGTCTCACCTCTTGGTCACTGGCTTTGCTTCTGGAATCTTCCATCTTCATGAGCTGCCAGAATTTAACCTCATCCACTCCCTGAGGTAAGCCTTTGCTCACGGTGGGGTGTGGTTTTCATGCACTCACTGGCCCTGAATCTGTGGGCCCAGCCGAGCCTGCCCTTAGAGGTGGGGGCTGCAGAGCCACTTGGAGTGTCAGCTCAGGCCACAGGATGCCAGCCCGAAACCTGTGCGGCTGCTGGTGCTGGTCGGTGCGACTGTGTTGCCACCGCACCCCGGCAGTCAGCAGCACTGGTCTCAGGTCAGTCACGGCCTTTCGAGTTTTTGCCTCTGCTTTTCTTCATCTGTGAGACACAGAAAACAAAAATACTATGCTCATAAAATTGTGAAGTTTTATGAAAATTGTGAAGTTGCAAGTTTTTGAACCCTGGCCACCTCTCTGGACCTTTTCTGATTCTTTTCTTTGAGACAGTCTTGCTCTGTCGCCCAGGCTGGAGTGCAGTGGCGCGAACTTGGTTCACTGCAACTTCCGCCTCCCGGGTTCAAATGATCCTCCCACTGCAGCCTCCTGAGGAGGTGGGACCGCAGGTGTGCGCCACCACTCCCGGTTAGTTTTTAAATTTTTTGTAGAGATGGGGTCTTGCTGGGTTTTCCCAGGCTGGTCTTGAACTCGTGGGTTCAAGCAGTTCTTGCCTCTGCCTCCCGACGTGCTGGAATGACAGGCATGAGCCTCTGCACCCAGCCCTCTGATACTTGAACTGAAGTGAATTGTTGGAGTCTGGCGAGTGGGTGGGGTAAACTCGACACACAGGGATAGAGTCTGGCGTGTGGGGCTGCCCTGAGTGGGCACTGGGGTTTCAGCCCAGGCAGGCTGGCCTCCCACTTACAAGCCCATTCTCTGCAGCATCTTAGATCAGAGCATCGCCTCAGTGGCCATCAATAGCTCGGGGGACTGGATTGCTTTTGGCTGTTCAGGTTTGTCCCCAGCCCGGGTGGTAGAGATGGACTCCCCATTAGGGACTGCTGCTGCCCAGCTACAGGCCTGCTCGACAGCCGCCCACTGGGGGTGCCCTGCCCTCCCCCAGCCGCCTTTCCGAAGGGGCCCTTCCCTCCCCCAGCTGCCTTTCAGGGGTTGCCCTCTTCTCCTCCAGCTGCCTCCCGGGGGTGCCCTCCCTGCCTTGGTCCTCCTCAAACATCTCTCTGTCTTAAGCCCTCTTGCTCAAGGGTGTGGGGGTCATAGCCCTGTCTCAGTTGTGACCTGCAGCCACTGGGTTGCACAGGTGGGGCCCATCACTGGCTGGTAGAGCTGCAGCATCGGGCAGTGGTCCCTGTCTGTTCTTGGGGGTCTGTGCGTTTCGCCCTCTGCCTGGCAGCTTTCTCAGTCCTGTGCCAAGTGGGAAGGTGGGCCGAGCCAGTCTGACCTGGGATGGGCCTGAGCCGGGTACCCCAGCTTCCCCCATGTGCACAGGCCTGGGCCAGCTGCTGGTGTGGGAGTGGCAGAGTGAGTCCTACGTGCTCAAGCAGCAGGGCCACTTTAACAGCATGGTGACCCTGGCCTACTCGCCCGACGGACAGTACATTGTGACTGGCGGGGATGACGGCAAGGTAGGCTTCTGTCCCCGTCCTGTTGGCCTCTGTGCCTGGGGGTTCTGAGGATGCGGTGGTCTGTGGGGCTGTGCCCCTGTGGCTGGGCCCTGACAGTCGGGTTGGAGTTCACAGGTTCACCCAGGCTCATGAGCTCACTAGGTGTTTAAAAACATACAAAAATGTGAATGGAGAGGGTTGGGTGTCCTCCTCTCCCCTTTCTGACTTGGTCTCCTGCACGGTGGTAGCTGCGTGGCCAAGAGTGGGTCTGTGGTGCCAGCAGCTGGCATCCAGCCAGCATCCAAGGGTCTCCAGTACGTGGACGAGGGGGGGTCCATGGTACCGGCAGCTGGCATCTGGTCAGCATCCACAGGGTTCTGGTGTGTGCAGTGCCACCGCGGGCCATCTGGGCCTTAAATGGGCTCCTCCTGGAGGTGACAAGAAGAGACTGTGGTAGATGGCCCACTCACCACCCACTCAGCACAGCCTTGGGCCTGTGGGAGGGGCTGGGTGAGCCAGGGCAGCTGTGGGCACAGGGGCAAGGCTCTCAGGATACGGCGTCACATGTGGGGGTCTCAGGGATGGGGTATGAGTCGCAGGCAGGGGTCTCAGGGATGGGGTATCAGTCGTGTGGGGGTCTCAGGAATGGGGTGTCAGTCACAGCTGGGGATCTCAGGGATGGGGTATTACTCACGGGTAGGGTCTCAGGGATGGGGCAGTACAGGGGCAAGCATCTTAGATGGGGCGGCATGGGGACAGGGATCCTGGCCGAAGCTGTGGCACACAGGGTTGTGGTCTGCCCCACCCCTCCTGTCCTGCCGCAGGTCAAGGTGTGGAACACCCTCAGCGGCTTCTGCTTCGTCACTTTCACGGAGCACTCTAGTGGGGTGACCGGTGTGACCTTTACTGCCACTGGCTACGTTGTGGTGACCTCATCCATGGACGGGACTGTGCGAGCCTTTGACCTTCACAGGTGATGTCTTTGCTCTGGGTTGGCTCGGGGCAGGCTTCCCCACGCAGAGGTGAATGTGGAAGGTGAGGCTGCAGCGCAGCTGCTGGGGCAGGGGACCCTGGCATGTGACGCTGACCTTGCCTCTTCTCTGCAGGTACCGAAACTTCCGCGTCTTCACCTCTCCACGCCCCACCCAGTTCTCCTGCGTGGCGGTGGATGTGAGCGGCGAGATCGTCTCTGCAGGGGCGCAGGACTCATTTGAGATTTTTGTGTGGTCCATGCAGACAGGCAGGCTCCTTGACGTAAGCACCCTGAGGGGCTGGGCTGGGGCTCGGGAGGGGCCCTCCTGTCTCCTGGGAGAGGAGCTCAGGGAGCTGAGGTTACCCTCCGAGGGCCCATGCCCCTGGCCTAGACCTGCCCAGAGAGTCGCCTCAGCCCCCAGCTCCACTTTTCCCACCTCCTTGGTCTACGGTAGGTTTTGTCCGGACATGAAGGGCCCATCAGTGGTCTGTGTTTTAACCCAATGAAGTCCATCCTGGCCAGTGCCTCCTGGGACAAGACGGTGCGCCTGTGGGACATGTTTGACAGCTGGAGGACCAAGGAGACGCTCGCCCTGACCTCTGATGGTGAGCACGAGGCAGCAAGCAGGAGCAGTGGCCTGGGGACCAGCGACATGCTCTCATATACCTGCTGCCTTGTTCCTGGTTGTGGGTTTGGTGTGAACCTTCTGGTGGGAAGCGGGGGGTCGTTCTTAACCCAGACCTGCTGGTGTGGCAGCCCTGGAGGTCGGCAGTACCTAGGAGACAGCAGATTGGCAGGTAGGGCCAGCGTGGCTTCCACGAGTCCTCGTGCTCCCGCTCGCTGGGTGCCAGGCAGGAGAGAACAGCTCCCCGAGTGTGACAGGCTGCTGCCGCAGCTGCTTCCTGATTTTCTGAGTTGCTTTGGATCTCTGCCAGGGTTGTGTCACTGCGAGAAGGACACAGGGACCATGGGGGGTCCCAGACGCTGGATGGGGCCCGTGCTGGGATCTGCAGACTGGGAGGAGAATGAGGGGCCGTAGTGGGACCAGACACCAGGTGTGACTGCCCAGGGATCTGCATACTGGCCTCAGGCCACTGCCTGTCTTTCTGACGAGGGTGTACTAGAGGCGTCCATGGCCTCCTGTGTTCATATTCTGTGTTTGTCAATGCCTCAGCGGCGGCGTTGAAAGACCACGTGGCTCACAAAGACCCAGCCCATCCATGTTCGGGTGTGGACAGAGTCTGCCATCCCAGGAGCCTGGCTCTCCCTGCTTCCCGCTGCCTCACCCCACCCCCCGGCCTGGCATTGGCCAGGGTTTTTGTGTCACGTGTGGCTTCTTTTCAGAGGCTCTGTATTCTAGTCTGTCCAGCCGCCCTCAGTAACCACCATTACTCACCTGTCAGCCTCGCCTCCGCAGCGACCCCTCCATCAGCCTTCGTGGGTCCTGCAGCCCCAGCTGGACCGCCTGGTGCTCTTCACTGGTGCTGAGCTGTTCCCTCACCCACCTGGGTTGGAGCTTCTCCTGGGAGGAGATTCTTGTGTACCAGACCCAACAGGCGCTGGTCTCCTAGGGGTGCCAGGGAATGGCCTGGTCTCCAGCCGAGGGTGGTGGATGGCCTGCCTGCGGGAGACGGGGGTCTTCGTTGGGCCTCACTTTGCATCTCTCTTTAGCTCTGGCTGTGACTTTTCGCCCTGATGGTGCGGAGCTGGCTGTGGCTACGCTGAACTCACAGATCACCTTCTGGGACCCCGAGAACGCGGTGCAGACAGGCTCCATTGAGGGCAGGCATGACCTCAAGACCGGCAGGAAGGAGCTGGACAAGATTACAGCCAAGCATGCGGCCAAGGGGAAGTGAGTGTCGGCATCAGGCCTCCTGATTTGAGACCCCAGCCAGCCACCAGGCTCCTGCAGCTTCTCCATTTTTGGCCTTGTCCTTCGTTCCTGAGACGGCTGAGTCCCTGTGGATGGAGGCAGGTGGTCCTGAGCCCTCTGGGGAGAGGCCATGTCCTCCTTAACTTCTGGGCTCGCTCAGCCTCCAGCACAGGAGGACGTCTGGATTTGCTGAACATAAACTTGTTCAGCTGAGAGCCTACATCCACTTCCAAACCCTGATCCTGAATTACAACATCATCCTGGGGATGCAGAGGGGAGAGTAGCTGGGTGCCTGAGCTCAGGCCGGAGACCCAGCACTTGGGGAGACTGAGGCAGGTGGATTGCTTGAGCCCAGGAGTTTGAGACCAGCCTGGGCTACATGGCAGAACGCCATCTCTACAAAAAATACAAAAATTAGCCAGGTGTGGTGGCACATGTCTGTGGTCCTAGCTAGTCAGGAAGCTGAGGCAGGAGGATTGCTTGAACCCGGGAGGTCAAGGCTGTAGTGAGGATGGTGTCATGCCATTGCACTGCAGCCTGGGTGCTAGAGCAAGACCCTGTCTCAAAAACAAAACAAACAAAAGCACCCCGCTGAGAGTGAAAATGCAGGTCCTCAGTCACCTCACCTGGCTGGAGAGTGCTACATGGATGGTGAAGACGTGGTGTCCCCTTGTCTCAAGGAGTCAGGCCAGCACAGCACTGACCGAATTGCCTGCTTGCGGTCCTGGCTGGGCTGTGAGGCTCACGTGGATGGTGGTCAGGCTTAGGAGAAGGGGGAGGATCTGTGGAGTGCACCCGGGGTGGTGTAGCTTTGGGGCCTGGACCTGTGTCCCAGGAGCTGGGAAGCCTGTTCAGCAGAGGGTCTTCCTCCAGCAAGAAGTAGCAAGCCTGTCTCGGAAGTGGTACGAACGCCTGTGTGCAGTCCTCGTGGGTGCGCCCTGAGTGTGGAACTGCTGGGTGCTGGTGGTGGTGGTTCCGGCTTGGAGGAGCTGCACGGTTGCCATTCTCATGAGGACGCTGTTGGCTTCTGGCTTCTCCGCCTCCTCGCCAGCACTTGTTGCTTTATTTTTTTTTTTTTAATGAGCGCTGTTCTGGTGGATGTGAATTCGTATCTCATCGCAGTTCTGGTTGTAGTTTCTCTAATGACATTCAGCATTTTTCACCTGCGGCTTGGCCATTTGTAAGTCTTGTTTGGAGAAATGTCTGTTCAGGTCTCTTGCCTGCTTTTGAATTGGGTTGTTTGGTTTTTTGTTTGTTGATTTTAGGGGTTTCTGTGATGCCCGATGTACAGATACTTGTTCCGCTTTGGGAACTGTCTCTTCTACCGTTTTGGTGGCACTCTTAGTTCTGATGATGCGCAGTTCACTCATTTTTTTCTGTTGTTCTTTGTTCTCTGCTGTCATAGCTAAGGGACCTTGCCCACCTCTAGGCGCCTGTTGAGCGAGGCGGTAAGGACTGGTTTCTGGTTTCTGCAGGACTGAGCAGACGTGATTGAGAGTAGGCTGCCTAGGGCGGAGGCCAACTGGCCGCTGTTGTGTGCTGACCTCAGCAGGGAACACCGTTCCTTGAGCCTCTTGTTCCTTTTGTGAAAAAGACATTGACTCTCGGGAAACCGAAGCATTTAAGGGTGGTGCTGGCTCAGAGTGGAACCAGGTGACAGTGCTATTGGACATTGTGGGTTTTAAAAGTCTCACGTGAGTTGAGGCAGCGAGCCTTGGCAAAAGTTGCTGAGGCTGTTTGCTTCCTGAAGAGCTGGTGCAGGATCTCCTCTATTTCCTAAGGTTGGTTTTTTTTAATTTATTTTGATTTTTGATTTTTGAGACAGGGTCTTGCTCTGTCACCCAGGCTAGAGTACAGGAGTGTGATCATGGCTCACTGCAGCCTCTAACTCCTGGGCTCAAGTGATCCTCCCACATCAGCCTCCTGAGTAGCTGGGACTATAGGCATGTGCCGCTAATTTTATTTTTTGTAGAAACAGGATCTCGCTATATTGCCCAGGCTTGTCTTGAACTCCTGGACTCAAGCAGTCTTCCCAACTCAGCCTCTCAAAGTACTGAGGTGTAGGCCGGGCGCGGTGGCTCAAGCCTGTAATCCCAGCACTTTGGGAGGCCGAGATGGGCGGATCATGAGGTCAGGAGATCGAGACCATCCTGGCTAACATGGTGAAACCCTGTCTCTACTAAAAATACAAAAAACTAGCCGGGCGACGTGGCGGGCGCCTGTAGTCCCAGCTACTCGGGAGGCTGAGGCAGGAGAATGGCGTGAACCCGGAGGCGGAGCTTGCAGTGAGCTGAGATCCGGCCACTGCACTCCAGCCTGGGTGACAGAGCGAAACTCAGTCTCAAAAAAAAAAAAAAAAAAAAAAAACAAAGTACTGAGGTGTAACAGGCAGGAGCCACCATGCCAGCCTAAAGTTGCTTTTTAGAAGCCATATGCTGAGGTTTCTGCAGTGGCCACCCTAAGTCCGTGTCTCCTCTCCACCCAGGGCCTTCACCACCCTGTGCTACTCTGCAGACGGCCAGAGCATCCTGGCGGGAGGCATGTCCAAGTTCGTGTGCATCTACCACGTCCGCGAGCAGATTCTCATGAAGAGGTTCGAGATCTCTTGCAACCTGTCTCTGGACGCCATGGAGGTGAGCTGGCAGCACAGGGCTGGATGGATGTTGCTTCCAATACAGTTGGAATGCGTCGGGCTCCTGCCTTCTGCACTCCTGGCTCCTCGGGGCCTTGGGCACAGTCGTGACACTTGTCCTATATCTATGCACGGGCCCCTCACCTGCCCCAGCAGAGCCCTGCCGTGGAGCTCTGTGCCTCCCTCAGCTGTGTGTGGAGCCATGGTCCCCAACCCTTTTGGCATTTGGGAGCAGTTTCGTGGAAGGCAGTTTTTCCACAGACAGGGTTGGGTGGATTGGTTTTGGGATGAAACTTTCACCTCAGATCAAGATCACCAGGCATTAGATCTCAGAAGGAGGGCACAACCTAGATCCCTCACATGCGTGGTTCACAGTAGGGTTTGCGCTCCAGTGAGAATCTGATGCTGCCACTGATCTGTCAGAGGCGGAGCTCGGGTGGTAATGTGAGCAATGGGGAACAGCTGTAACTTCAGATGAAGCTTCGCCCACCTGCCAACCACTCACCTGCTGCTGTGCAGCCCTTTCCTAACAGGCCATGGGCCGGAACCAGGGCTTGGGGACCCCTGTTGTGGATGACCCTGCCGGGGCCGGTTGCTGTGAGGCTGGGGCTGCGGGGGGCAGTGGCCAGCACAGGCTGGCTCGGGCAACACGGACACCTGTCAGGGAAGGAGTGAATGAAGAGGGTGCTGGCAGGCCCTGCCCGCTGGCTTCCTGCCTGGGATCCCGAGTAGAGGGCTCTGCCCTCACTGTCCCCGCTGGTGCCTGCCCTCCCCCCTCAGCACAGCCCTCGGCCCAGGTCCCATTCACATGCTGGCTCCCGCAGGACCTCAGGATGTGAGGGAGCCCTGGAAGCCTCTAAGCAGGGGTGTGGCTGCTGGGTTCACCTGCCCACTGCCCCCCCAAGTGTTTCTGGGGGAAAGTGTCCTTGGCATTTTCATGAGGGAGCAGACGGCCATCCTCGCTGTGAGCCCCAGCCCTTGTGGTGGCAGGAATGTTGGCATGTAGACCTCAGTCCATCCCCCTCCACAGCCTCCACACCTGCCCCCCTGCACAGCCTCCACGCCCACCCTGTCTGCAGCTAGCTCTGCAGGAAGGTCCCTGGGATGCTGCAGGGCTCTCTCCCCGTCCTCCTGCTAGACGGGGCTGAGGCCGGTCTGGTGTTGGGGTCAAAGAGCAAGGGTGGGAGAGGAGGGCCAGGCGGCCGGGCTGTCAGAAGCAAGGCGCCCACTGCTTTTCTGTTCTAGGAATTTTTGAACCGAAGAAAAATGACAGAGTTTGGCAACCTGGCACTAATTGATCAGGACGCTGGGCAGGAGGATGGAGTCGCGATACCACTGCCAGGCGTCAGGAAAGGTGAGCAGAGGTTCCTCCCGCATCTGCCTGCCACACGTGCCTGGGTGACTGCGCACTTGTGCAGTCACTGGTGGCGTTTGCTGGACGCTGAGGGTGTCGAAGGCCCAATGGGTTGGTGTTGGTGCCGTCAGCCCCTGTGGCAGGAGAAGCTGCCCACGTGTTGCTGCACGTGGCCTCCCTGCCCTGGCGGGACCCATGCATTTGCTCTTGGGACTGGGTGCCCCGTCTGCTGCACAGCACACGGACCATTCTGGTGTGAGGCCGTGTGTGCCACACAGAGAGCCAGGTGCTCTAGAAGACCTGGGACTGCCTGAGTCCCAGGTAGACCATCCTGATGGGACACTCGCCAGCCAAAAACCCTGAGTGCTTCCATATGCAGGCCCAGGGTACCATGTTGAGCGCAGCAGACCCACTCCTGGGCTGGGCCGGGGCTCTTTTCTGGGTGGGACACGCGGTCTGCTGGCTGGGCCAGCTTTTCTGGGAGCAGGGGCTGGGCCATCTGTTTGGCAGCTCACCTGGAACAGCCTCTGCGGCCCCAGCACAGGCCCACCTGCCACAGCTGCAGCGAGGGAAGGGCTGCTTATGCCTCCGCTTTGTGCAGGGCCCAATGAGCAGAGGCTGCTGCTCTTGATGGGGTTCCCAGGGCACCCCCAGCCAGCCGGGGGCCGCAGGATGACCTGTGTCATGGGGAGAGCAACCTGGATGTGCTGCTCAGTGACCCCTTTCGGTTCTTTTTCCCCAGGTGACATGAGTTCTCGGCACTTCAAACCTGAGATCAGGGTGACCTCACTCCGCTTCGCTCCCACTGGTGAGCACCGAGCCATGGGCTGTGGGTGCTGGTGGGCACTGGGGCACCTGTGCCGGGACGAGGCTGGCCACCATGGTGCTGCCTGCAGGCTCTGGTCTGTGTCCTATGCCCCTGGGTAAGAACATGGCCCTGCAAACCCTGCAGGCCACAAGATGGCTGTTGTCCCTGAAGATAGCTGTGATGGCTCCAACCTCAGATGCCCTGACCTTTGAAACATGGCAGGCCTGGCATGTCCTTGCCCTAGCAGCTCCCCGAGTGCCCTGGACATGCTGCCTGGCTGGGGTGGCTCTGCCCCCATCCTCTCACGGTGGGGAGGAGGGTCTGTGCCACAGGCCTGTGGAGCCTGGCGGTACACACGGTCTCCACACAGAGGAGCCAGGAGCAAGGTTATTGGCAAGCGCGCTCCAGCCTAGACTGAGTGTCAGAGCCAGGGGTAGAGAGGCCCACGTGAGCCAGGGGTCTGTGCCCTGGGGCCCAAGGGCCAAATCTGGCTGGCCACCAGCTTTGGTCATTGACGTTTTACTTGGACATTTTACTGGGCGTTGTCTTCGTTGGCGGATCCTGTCTGGCTGTCTCTAGTGCACCATGCAGCACTGAGTAGGTGCAGCAGAGACCACAGGGCCTGCGGAGCGCAAGACGCCTGAGCTTGACAGAAGACTTAGCTGGCTCCCGGTGTCGGGAGAGGAGGGCGCGTGCGTGTACATATTTGTTATATGTGCATCAAGTCCCTGGGAGAGTAACTTCTGGGATGATCCATTTAGTCCTTCCCAGGGGAGTTGGGGGGTGGGGGCTAAAGGCAGATGTCCCGGTTCCTGTTGACTTTTGCACTTTGTCCCAGGAGAATGTACTTAATAATGTTTCTTTAAAAAAAAAGTTGGGAGGAATGAACTTAAATTTTTAAGAAAGCACTGTGTAATTGCCCAGGGCGCTGCTGGGCAGCCACTACCACGGAGGGACTCCTCATCTACTCCCTGGACACCCATGTGCTTTTTGACCCATTTGAGCTGGACACCAGCGTCACCCCTGGGAGGGTGCGCGAGGCACTGCGCCAGCAGGACTACACCAGGGCCATCCTCATGGCCCTCCGGCTCAACGAGAGCAAACTGGTGCAGGAGGCTCTGGAGGCGGTGCCCAGGGGCGAGAGTGAGTCGGGGCTTTGGTGTCGGGCGCCAGGGGTCGTACTCTTTTGCCCTGGTTTGAGTTGTTGGCAGAATAAGCATGTTTTTTTCTCCTTTTGCAGTTGAAGTGGTCACCTCCTCCCTTCCTGAACTGTATGTGGAGAAAGTGCTGGAGTTTTTAGCTTCCTCCTTTGAAGTGTCTCGCCACCTGGAATTCTACCTCCTCTGGACTCACAAACTGCTCATGTTGCATGGACAGAAGCTGAAGTCCAGGTAGAGGGTCTCCCCCGCAGTTCCTCTGTGGCTCAGGTCACTGGACCAGCTTGTCCTGCTGGATGAAAGGGAACGTTGACATGCAAATGCAGCATGAAGTGAGCCCACTGTACCCACAGCATGGGTGAGCTGCGCACGCTTAGGGAGTCTCCCTTTCAGAGCCGGGACGCTGCTGCCTGTCATTCAGTTCCTCCAGAAGAGCATCCAGCGGCACCTGGACGACCTGTCGAAACTGTACGTGCGAGTGCAGGGCCTGGGGGTGGGCAGGGGTGCATGGTCCCCTGCAGGTCCACGCTGCTCCTTATGTCATCTGATTTGAGGACAAAAGGAACCAGTGCTGGAGGCTTGTCTTCTCACCGGCGGGTGAACTGCACCTGCCCGGCCACCCTGCTTGAGACATGGTCTGGCACTGAATGGAAAGCAGCGAGCACTGTGGCAGGCAGACAGGATGCTGGTGGCACGCTCCAGGTGCAGCCGCAATCCTCCAGGCTCTTGGAGGGATTGCCACATTCGTAGGACCGGGCAGCCTTTCCTGGATTTGCAGGTCACCTGCACAAGCAGCGGGGGTGGTCACAGGACTTTGAGGCTGGGCGGCCTGGAGTCCTGGAGGTGTGGCTGCCCTGAGCCATGGCTCCCCTGGAAAAGGGTGCTGCTGCTGCGAGGATTCATCCACAGGCCTAGGACAGGGCCTGGCCCTCCGCAGTGCTTACTCTGCAGGGGTGCCTGCCTCTTCTCCTGTCATTTCTTTGTGGTTTGTGCCTTTTTTGTCCCTAGCAATTCACCCTTCCTAAAGGTCCAGCAGAGCCTGAACTAGGCAGGCCGCAGAGTAGCCATGTGAGGGATAGCTCCCTCTGTTGCCAGTTAGTTGCCAGGTTTCCCAGCTGCGTTTCTGAAAGGTCTGTTCTCTGCCGTGTCTGCAAGTTGCTGTGTCCAGGGTTCAGGGGCTGAGGCCTGAGTGTGGGCCTTGTGGGTTCATGTGGCCCTCCCATCTGTGCTTGAAGTGTCTCAGTCTTTGGAACGCATCCCAGAGTCTAGGTCGAGCCTTTCCTCCCCTCTTGTTCTGGGTTCCCTACAGAAGGCTGGGATGCGCCCCGATCCATGATTTTGGTGCCAGGCCTTCCCTTGGCTGAGATGTCCTGGACTTTGCACAGAGCTCTCGAGGAGGAGGAGGAGGGCTGTCTAGCTCCTTTATTTCTTTTTAAAATTCATTCTTTTTTTTTTTTTTTTTGAGACAAAGTCTCTCTCCGTTGCCCAGGCTGGAGTGCAGTAGCATGATCTCGGCATATTGCAACCTCCACCTCCCAGGTTCAAGCAATTCTGCCTCAGCCTCCCAAGTAGCTGGGATTACAGGTGCACGCCACCACGCCCAGCTAATTTTTGTATTTTTAGTAGAGACGGGGTTTCACCATGTTGACCAGGCTGGTCTTAAACTCCTGACCTCAGGTGATTTGCCTGCCTCTGCCTCTCAAACAAAGTGCTGGGATTATAGGTGTGAGCCACCACACCCGGCCAAGCTCCTTTAGATTTATTCCCTCTTATGGGATGTTTTTAGAGTTCATGTAAGCACATTGTTCCTTGGACGTCCTGTCTAGGCCTTCACTGCCATTGGCTGTCGGCAAGAGTCCTGCATAGGGGATCCTGTGACCTGCAGATGCGGCGGGGCGCTGCCTTCCTTCCTTTCTCATCCATTTACCTTTCAGTTCTCCTTTACAAGGTGCTTTTCTATGTAGAGTGATGGTGGCGTCACTTTTCTCCTTTATTCTGTTAACTCAGGAAATTAACTGATTGAGAGTGTGCCTTCCTCCCCTCTCGCTCCAGAACACGCATAGCTCTGCAGCAGTCTCTTCCTAAGTGTTTGGTGGAACTTGCTGGTGAAGCTGTCTAGATTGGGCCCAGTGGAAGGGCTGAGCTGCCAGGATGGGCCCAAAGGGATGGGATGTTACAGTTGGGTCCTTGGGTCCTTGAAGGCCTTTGCTGCCCCAGGGCTGGATGGGGCAGAACCAGATTGTTGGGGCAGGGAAAGGAGGAAACAAAACAGCTGCTGGGGTGGAGGGACTGGCATGTCCAGCCCCTGCTGCTGTTCTCAGGGGTCGCAGAGGAGGTGGTTGGGTGCAGGCCAGGCCAGGGTCCGGGTGTTGCTGGCACTGACCCCTCCCTGTGTGTGATTGACAGCTGCAGCTGACCCCGCCCTGTGTGTGATTGACAGCTGCAGCTGACCCGTCCCTCTGTGTGATTGACAGCTGCGGCTGACCCCGCCCTCTGTGTGATTGACAGCTGCAGCTGACCCCTGCCTCTGTGTGATTGACAGCTGCAGCTGGAACCGCTATAACATGCAGTACGCACTAGCAGTTTCCAAGCAGCGGGGCACGAAACGCTCCCTAGAGCCTCTGGGAAGTGAGGAGGAGGAAGAAGCATCTGAGGACGACAGCCTGCACCTGCTCGGTGGAGGAGGCAGAGACTCAGAAGAAGGGATGCTGGCCTAGAGCCAGCCAGTTGCAGCACTGAATTGTGCTGGCTAAGACCTGCCAGGGAGATGGGACCCTTGTGCCACCTGGGCCAGCAAAGAGGAGGATCCAGAGAGCAGCTGAAATACTGTCGCGGGTGGTAGTGACTTGCTTTTCCTGTGCAAGCGTGTAGCCCATCGGGACAGCGAGCCGACGGGTCATGCCAGGAGCTGGCACACACTGGTACCTGGCACCAGGAGCGGGGCCATGTGAACAGCGATGAACATTGAAAATGCCAGTCAGAGAGGGATTCACATGAACTTTGTGTGAGATTTATTTATATCTTTAATATAAAGGTTTGATAAACAACTTAGGGATAAAAGAGGGGGTTTTCTAACGTGAGGATGAAGTCTGTGCTTCAGGTTAAAAAGGGTTGTGTTGTATCCTGGTGTCTTGTGGGGGCTCAAGACCTGCCTGCCTGCCCACCAGGGCTTCTGTCCTGGGGAAACAGGCTGGCAGAGCAGGGTGGCCCTGCTGTCCAGCGAGGGCCCTGCCCTGTGACCTGTCCCCCTGGGGTCGGGCATAGAGCCTCTCCCTGACCTCTCGGGGACGCTTTGGAGTCTGGGGCTGGGATTGGCCTGTCTTGGTGAACTCGCTCAGACCTGCACCAGCTCTGCGTGAGCCACACGGAGGAGGGGACAGCTCCTCCCCTCTGCCGTGCCCTTGGGAATGGTCATCATGAGAGTGGCTTGGGCCTCCATCATGGCAGGGCATCGTGGTCCCCACAGCTCAGTAACAGCAGCCTCCAGGGTCAGGACCTGAGGCCGACCCAGTGTGGGGCGCGCTTCACCGACTGCCAGTGCTGTCTGCCAGGCCCAGCCCGTCCCTCACCAGAGGTGTGGCCCACAAGACCGTGGGTGGTACCTGGCTCCTTTGCTTATCTGGGAAGTGGAGCTGGTATCTGCCTGCCGGCCTTCCAGGGGTGGTATGAGGCCACGTGCTAGAGAGTGGAGATGACTATGACAGGCGGTGCCTTGTGGCCCACAGTGCTGTGCTCGGAGGCCTGCAGACCAGAGATCTTTGTAGAAGGGAGGAGCTCAGGGCCTGGTGCCACTGGGTGTTCTGTGGCTGCACAATCTATATGTGTGACCTGGACTGGAGAGAATCCTTAGCTATCACCTGCCCAAAGCACAATTTCCAGCTTTCCCCCTCCTCACCTCACCCTTTTCTGTATCACATGTGCATGGTAATGGACACCTGAGTAGTCACCCTGGGACAACTGGAGCTGTGGCTCTGCAGTGGGGTCCATGAGCTCCAGGCCAGGGGCAGCTCCTGCGCACTTGGTAGAGGGTCCTGGCTGCCGCACCGACTGAGTGAGAGTCTGCATTCGGCATTTCCTTTCTGGGTGGCCCTTGGAGTTTTTTTGCGCCATCCCACAACCCCATCACTCCCACCAGCTGCTGCTCCCTGGCTGGCCGTGTCCCCAGGAGCTGGGAAGCCTGAAGAGGGCCAGGCACAGAGGAGCAGGAACGAGGACAGTCAAATGTGCCAAGCTCATCTTTGGTTGTAACTGGTAACGTCCCATGTCTGTTGCTCTAGTTCCCCGCTATCTTTCAGGGATTGGCAGTAAAGTCCTAGTGATGGACGATGTGACAGTGGGGAAAGTGACAGCTGTGGGCTGGATCATCAGATGTGTCTGCAGAATCCAGCGTGTCCCTGTGAACATCCTCCAGCAGTGACCACATTATTTCAAAACCTGCATTATTGGGGTGAAAATGGGTAAATTGGGGGAGAAAAAGCCAGCACTTACCCAGCCATTCCTTTGTGAACCAACCCATGCATAACAAATAGATTTTTTTAATGGAAGAATTCCAGCTAAGATCTGAACAGCTGGGATCTTCACGCTGACCATCCATGCTGTGAACAGAAACAAAAACAGTGCCCGATAGTGGTGGCTCACGCCTGTAATCCCAGCACTTGGGGAGGCCAAAGCGGGCAAATCACCCTAGGTCGGGAGTTCAAGACCAGCCTGACCAACTTGGAGAAACTCCGTCTCTACTAAAAATACAAAATGAACCTGGCGTGGTGGCGCATGCCTGTAATCTCAGCTACTGGGGAGGCTGAGGCAGGAGAATCGCTTGAATCTGGGAGGCGGAGGTTGCGTTGAGCCGAGATCCAGCCTGGGCAACAAGAGGGAAACTCTGCCTCAAAAAAAAAAAAAAATCAGCGGCCACCTGCCCCCAGACTAACCCAGATCAAGACCCTGGGTGGAACGGCAGTTTCCAGGGTACAACATCCCGGGGTCAGTAAAACCCGAAAGGGTCGCTCCGCGGGAGCGGGAGCCGCGAGGAGACAGTCATTGAAGCGGAGGGGTGGTCCCGACCCCGCGTGGGTCCTGACGCCGAGATTAAAATGAGGGGCCATTTAGGAGGATGTGGACCCTGGGTGCTCGTGCTGGTGAGTTAAGGATGAGACTGAGGTAAGGTAAGAAGCGCCGGGCTGAGCCGCCCCGAGGCAAGGCTGCTCCGCAGATGACGGGAAGGGCGTGCCGCTTGTGGAGGCGTCCGATGGGGGCGGCGCTGGAGACCCCGGGAGTCACCAGCATCCCTCAGCCTGGAGCCCGAGCCCTCAGCCACCACCGGAAGGAGGACTGGGTTCCCGGAACTCTACCCGGAGGTTCTGCGCAGGCGCGGCCCCGCCCACCGGCCCACTCTCGGGATTGGGCTGAGATGGGGGCGGGTCTTGTCTCCGCCCCGAAGGCTGCGCAGGCGCGGTCCCCACAAGCAACGCGTTTGTAGGCAGTTAGGTGCGCAAGCTCTGTCGCAGCGTGACCTTCCGACCCCGCTGTCCTCACCGCAATGGCGGCTGTGAGGGCCGTGGTGGGCTCGAGGCTCGCTGCGGCGTCTGCGTTCGCGTCTCTGTCGCCCGGCGGTCGGACGCCTTCCCAGCGCGCAGCCATTCACCTCTCCGCGCCGCACCCCGCGGCCAAGGTCGCGCTGGTGAGTGGACGGAGTGGGTGAGGTCAGCTCCCGCCTCCAGAGATCAGCCTTCGCTGTTCCCCGCCCAAGGTCGGCCCCTCTTCCTAGGTCTGCTCCCGCCGCCCCAGGTCGGCTCCTTCACCCGGAGTCAACTCCTGCGGCCCAAGTCGGCCCCTTTTTCCCGGGTCAGCTCCTGCCGCCCAGGTCGGCCCCTTTCCCCCGAATCAGCTCCCGCCCCTCAGGTCGGCCCCTTTCCCCCGGGTCAGCTCCCGCTCCTCTCGCAGGTGCTGTCTGGATGCGGAGTCTACGATGGGACCGAGATCCACGAGGCCTCGGCGTAAGTCCTCAGGGGCAGCTGGGCCTCCACCCCGGGGTCCTCGAGAAGGCTTGTCTACCAGTGCAACTTACTCTTTTTTGAACAGTTTAGAGAAAGCATGTATCTTATTTTATTTTTGTTTTTTATCTTTTGAAACAGCGCCCAGTCTGGAGTGCAGTGGCGCGATCTTGGCTCACTGCAGCCTCCGCCTCCTGGGTTCAAGCGATTCTCCTGCCTCAGCCTTCCGAGTAGCTGGGACTACAAGCGTGCACCACCACACCCCACTAATTTGTGTATTTTTGGTAGATATGGAGTTTCACCATGTTGGTCAGGCTGGTCTCAAACTCCTGACCTCGAGTGATCCTCCCACTTCAGCTTCCCAAAGTGCTGAGATTACAGGCATGAGCCACCGCACCCGGCCTAGAGAGCTTGTATTTTAAATACCCTACTCTTGGCTAAAAAAAAGCAAACACAACTTGCAAAACCCAGGGAGACACTAAGGAAGCACAGTTTTTAAGTGTCATTTATACTGTCATCTAGAGGTGATCACTCAGCTTTTCACTTGCATGTTTTCAGGACACACATTTTGAAAACACTGAGATCATGCTCACCCGTGTTTTGCAAATGTTTCTGACGCATGGGAACTAATTCCCATTCATCCAGTTCTCAGCGTCATTTTAACAGTTGCTTGGTGTTTCTGGGTCTTAGACAGGTTACTGTTTATGTAACTGGTCAGCTGTTGCTGAGTGGTTGGTGGTCTGATTGCCTATGCTACTGGAAATGACTGCAGGCCGAACTGGTAGGGCAGGAGGCCTCCGCGAGCGCCAGGTGCCTGCAGTTCCCATGTGGTTCAGGGTGAACTGGAGAGGGCAGAGCTGGGTGGTGGCGAAGGGGTGTCAGGCCATGAAGAAGGGCCTGAGGCTGGTGGCTTTGTAGGAGGCCGACCCGGCTGGTTGGAGTTGGCACGAGGCAGAGTGAGCTGGGGGAAAGGCCAGGGTGTGTTTCATTTTGGCCTTGGTGGGATAGCAGATAGCCTTAGAACAGCTTGAGCCCTCCCAGGCAGAATGGCAGGGTCTTGTGTCTGGGGTGTCTGGGTGGATTTCTTATGGGTAGCGGAACCCAAGGGCCAGGGCCAGATCCTGACCTCTCCCTCTGGCAAGTCACTGATACGGTTTCCTCCTCCACATAAGGGGCGGTGAGGACTTTGTGGGTGGGCTCAGTGAGCTATCTCCTGTTGGCACCGGGAATTGCGGATGCCAGCGTGAGCCCACACAGTGTCGGCTGTTGTCTCCAGGAGGAGCTCCTGTTGCCCTTGCCCTCGGGGAGATGGCGCTGCCTGACCTGTAGTGTTGTCCTGGGGTCTCTGTGTCTCTCCCACCATCTGTGATGGGAAAGTTGAGGGAGACTAGAAGTTGAACTAAGTAGTGACTGCAAGCGCCCTCATACCCTCTGTGCATGTGGCCCTCTGAGCACACTGCTGCTTCTCACTCTTGGTGCTCGCAGCAGTCAGCTGGAGGAGGGCAGCCAGGCCCTGGTGTTGGCAGAGCACTCAGCAGCCGGGGACCCGCATGCCTCCAGGCTGTGCCCTCAGTGGGGTCACCCGGTCCCCATACCCCAGCTTGCAAAGGGAGCTGTCGGGACCAGCTAATCTCCATAGCCTACTTTGGAGGGTCTGTCGTAGTCGTAACCCACCAACTGACAGTGAATTGGAATGGGGGTGTGAGGGACATTTGGCTTGGTATGGAACCAACCGTAACTTTTTGCAGAGCAAGTAAGATATTCATGTACATTAGGAATTTACTCCTGGCACTTAGCTAAAATCCTGTTTTTAAAACTGTGTTAACACAAATCTGGATGGAACAGATTTTGAAGGCTTGTCTCTGGTTTTCCCCTGTGCAGGATCCTGGTGCACCTGAGCCGTGGAGGGGCCGAAGTCCAGATCTTTGCTCCTGACATCCCTCAGATGCACGTGATTGACCACACCAAGGGGCAGCCTTCCGAAAGCGAGAGCAGGTGGGGGTGGGATTGGAACTTGGTTCTTGTCCACCTCCCACGGTGCAGCTTTTTTTGCTGGCTTAGCTTAAACCAAGTCGTGTGTGCAAGTGAATGTCCTTCTAAGCAGTTGTGCTCAGGCTCTTCTGGAAGTAATGCTGCCCGGGCTCGGTAGTGCCTTCCTTCCAGTACTCACAGGAGTGAAAATATCGACCATATCGCTTCCCACTGAGGAAAGGTGCTCACACCTTTGTCTTGAGCAAAGGTGGTGCTTCTCAGTTTCGTTGCCCACCTTCTTCCCCTGCCTGGGCTCCAGATCTGTGTTGCTGGTTTCCAGCAACATGTCTGTTACTGCGGTGTGTGTGGTTCTGGCCTGTGTGGCCCGAGATCCGCTTCCCTTGCCCGTCCTGCCCGACAGCCCTGTGCAGGCCATTCCCAGGTGCCTTCCAGCTGGCTTCGCACCGTGAGAGGTCGGGGCTGGAGACTGGAGGAGGAAGCCACCGCTGCCTCCTGGGGCTGTGCTTCTCACCAGTGGGGGGTTTCTTTTCCTGCCTTGGACCCTGGCTTCTGCACCTGGACTTGCACCTTCGGCCGCCACACCTGGAGGCTGGCAGCTCCCTGTGGTGGCGGGCCTTCGTGTTGCTTAACTGGTCCTGAGTCCTGGCTTCTTACCGTCCCCCCACGTCCCACCGTCCTGATGAGTGCACAGAATTCTGTCTGCTTTAGACACTCTGAGAGACTTCATTTCCCGTGGGCCTTGACGGACGGTGCAGGAGATTCAGAGTGATTTGGTGCAGGTTCGGAGGTGCTGATCTGAAGAGCCCAACATAGATGTAGCGTTGCTAGAACCATGTTGCCTTTCCAGGTAGTGACCAAACGTGCTGACCTGGAAGTAAGTCCCTGTGTGTCTGAGAGCCGTGTGTGGAGCGTGTCGCCTGTGGGCTGTGCCCCTGCCCCGCTCCACAGCCCTCCACCAGCATGCTGAGGCTTTTTGCCCTGTGCTCTTTCCCAGGAATGTTTTGACCGAGTCTGCAAGGATCGCCCGTGGCAAGATCACAGACCTGGCCAAGCTCAGTGCAGCCAACCATGATGCCGCCATCTTTCCAGGAGGCTTTGGAGCCGCTAAAAACCTGTGCGTATTTGAGCTTTGAGGTCTTCCACTTTCCATGTGGAGATGGGAAGGGGGTGCTCCTGCCTGCTGTCCGATGTGGGCAATGGAGCGGTGATGGGAGGGGTGGTGATAGGAGCAGCCTCTGGGTTTAGGGTCTGGGCAGGGCATGTGACTGCTCTCTGATTTGGGAGCCGTTCTTAGGGTTGGGTCTTAGGTAGGATTTTAGCAAGACGTGCTTTTTTTCCTGCTTCTCTGCTGTCTTGTCTCTGAGCATTCCTGGGACCCAGCAGCGGTCAGAGTGGGTTTGGGGCTCCCTCTTATCTAGCCATTGTGCTGGTAGGTCTCGTCACATTGAAATTAGTCTCTGGGTATTTACTCGTTGGAGATACCACGTTTTCCTCCTTTTATTTCTTTTTTCTTTTTTTTTTTTTTTTTTTTTTTTTTTGTTGAGACGGAGTCTCGCTCTGTCGCCCAGGCTGGAGTGCAGTGGCCGGATCTCAGCTCACTGCAAGCTCCGCCTCCCGGGTTTACGCCATTCTCCTGCCTCAGCCTCCCGAGTAGCTGGAACTACAGGCGCCCGCCACCTCGCTCGGCTAGTTTTTTGTATTTTTAGTAGAGACGGGGTTTCACCGTGTTAGCCAGGATGGTCTCGATCTCCTGACCTCGTGATCCGCCCGTCTCGGCCTCCCAAAGTGCTGGGATTACAGGCTTGAGCCACCGCGCCCAGCCTATTTCTTTTTTCTTTTTTTTTCTCTTTGTCTGTAGAGATGAGCTCTTGGTCTGTTGCCCAGGCAAGGATGTAGTGGTATGATCGTAGCTCACTATAGCCATGATCTGGGCTCAAGCCATCCTCCAGCCTCATCCTCCTGAATAGCTGGGACTATAGGTGCATGCCACCATGCCCATGTGTCTTGTTTTTGTGTTTGTTTTTTGTAGCATTACATGTAGCCCAAATTGGTCTGGAACTTCTGGGCTCAAGTGGCCCTCCCGCCTCGGCCTCCCAAAGTGCTGGGATTCCAGGCCTGAGCCACTGTGCCCGGCCCCGGTTCTCTTATGGAACCTTGCAGCATCAGGGATTGGTTTCCTTCGTGGTAGTTTCGGTGGAGGTCCTGACCGGGAAGAAGGCGGCCGCCTTGGCGTGGCTGCTTGGGTTGGTTCCGTGGTAGCTGGACCGTGAGCTGTGGAGGCCTGGCCGGCTCCCACATGGTGGCGTCCTTGAGTTCCAGATCCTCTTTCCATTCTCTGTGTCTCCTCTCTCCCTTCTCACATTCATGGAGATTCTCTTGGCACCACCCCCATGGCCCTGCCTGTGAGGTGGAGCTGTCCTCCAGGGACAGCTCTGTCACCTGCAGGAGCACTGGCCACAGTGCATCTGAGCGTGCAGGTGGCTTCTGTGCCACGGTGTGGGTGGCAGCCCCAGCAGGGCCGGCCCTGGTCAGCAGCTCCTGTTTTGAGGGCAGGCTGGAGCCTGGCTGGCCGCTCGCCCCGCCCTGGGCAGCCTGCACCCAGAGTCGAAGGGCAGACAGTCTCCATCCGAAGAATGCGCCCTTCCTATCCGAAAACCTCGGAGGTCTCCTTCCTCAGATGCCAGCCGTTTTCTCTGCGCCCTTGGCCGTGCCCTCACCCCCTCCCACCGGAAGCGCCACCCCAGCCTGTCTTCCCCCTTCTCTTCAAAGCCAGCAAGCCTCGTTGGTGCTGCCTCACGCAGTCCCACGTCAGGCTCCATGTTTTGTCCAGTTGTCCCCGCGTTGCTGCCATCTCCATGAGGCTCTGACTGCTGACACCATGTGTGGCGGGGCCCGGGGGCAGCTGGAGGGTGTGCTGGGGGCTGTGTGCCCTGGCATGGCTCCTCCATGTTTTCCCAACCCGGAGGCACAGGCGTGAGGTGTGTAGAGGTTCTCGGGGTCAGTGGGTCTTGCCTTTGGCTTTCAAGGTGTTGATGGGCCCTGGGACCAATGTGCCCGTGGATCTGAGCCCACGTCTCCTGGGCGAAGCTCCCATTTTCACTGACCTGTCCAGAGCATTCTGGGTGAGCCTGTCCTGCGTGTTCACAGTGTGGTGCTCTCTGATGAGCTGCAGCTGTGGCCGCTGTGCACCCCCTGAGACAGTCACCCGTGGGGACGGTGAACACCACTGCCTCCAGAAGATTCCCAGTACTCTGCCAGCAAAGCCGTGTGGAAAATGCTGGGGCGGAGGACTGGGGTGCGTGAGCGGTGGCGTAGAGCCCGGGGGGGGTGTTCGTGGGAAGGTGTGTTCACTTGTAGATTTGGTGGCATTGCCAAACACACGCCCCATGGGCAGTATGGAGAGACCTTCCCCGCCCCGCATGGCCTCCACAGCTCCTGCTCCTCGGCCTGAGGTGTGGATGCTGGTGTGTTGGGTAAACTGGTGTTTCTTTCACGGTCCCTGGAGCAAGAGTGCTTGTTACGCCGGGAGGCCGATTGCGTTGCCTGTTACGCCCGGAGGCCGATTGTGTTTCTTGTTACACCTGGAGGCCGATTGCGTTTCTTGTTTTGGAAGCTCTGGAGTTTCTTGCTGCCGCTTTGTTTTAAGGAAAAACTCACACACTGTGTTTCTCCTTCTCCCACCACAACAGTCGTCCACACAGAAGGCTCCTGTGAGCGGGTTTGAAGGGTCTTCCCCACGCACCACGCAGGGGTCGCTGCTGCCTTCTCATTCAGTTCCGACAGTGTGGACCCGGGGCAGCGTCCGACCCCACGGGTTGAGGGCTCCGTCCCCAAGACTGCCCCCCGACACACACCAGTGACCAGCCTGAGCCTCTGGAACTGACCGATTCACTTCACTGAAGTTGGGGTTCCCACAACCCCGTTTGCTGGAGTGGCTTACGGTGCTCAGGGAAATATGACGTCAGCATTCTCCCCCAGGGAGTGGGGGACCCTCTCAGGAGAAAGGCGGGGAACATTACAGTCCTGCTTTGGGGCAGGTGAAAGGCGGGCAGGAGGTCAGAGGCTGCCCGAGGCCCAACACAGCCAGCATCATAACAGAAAGCTAACGAGCACCATGGGAGTCAGGAGCCGGAAACCGGTGTCTGAGTCTCAGCACCGCAGCCCGGGTTCCGCCAGCTGCTCCAGAAGGTTCCAGGGCGTGAGCCCTCTCGGCCTGGTGGCCTCCTGTTCCACCCTTCCTGATCCTCCTGCTTTCTGTTTAAAAAACAGGAAAAGATGTTCACATCAAACGCGTATGTGTAGCCATGCCCATGTCTCTTGCCACAGCTGACTGAGGGTCTGGAGCTGTGCCTAGGAAGTCCCCCAGGAGTAGGCCCTGGTTGTGAGGCTGTCTGAGGAGGCCTTTTCTCTCCCGGTAGGAGCACCTTTGCCGTGGACGGGAAAGATTGCAAAGTTAATAAAGAAGTGGAGCGTGTCCTGAAGGAGTTCCACCAGGCCGGGAAGCCCATCGGGTATGTACCGCCGCTCAGGCCTCGGGCAGTGAGGGAGGAGGGTGCATGGGCCTGCGGCCTCCATACTCAGCCAGGAGCTGCCACTGATCCTGAAAACTCACAGCTGGTTTTCTTGTTTGAGCTGAGGGGATTTCACGCGATGTCACTGGTGACTGAACAGGAAGGAAAGGGCACACTCCCTTCCCTAACGGACGCCTGTGATTCTCTTGGCCCCAGAGGCATCCATAGGCAGTCCCTCAGGATCCCAGCCTCTACTAGACTCTTCTCCCGGGCAAGCTCCTTAGCCACAGTATCCCCAACCCCGCTGACTTCCGGCCAGTCACTACAGCATGTGCACCGTCCCTGACGCCGTCCACTCCCAGCAGCTTCCCTCCTGGGGAACCACAGCCAACCATGCCCCTTTGCCCCTGCTCAGACAAAGCCTGGGTCCTGAGGCTGGCAGCACGAGTCGGGTGCCCACTCCATCATCAGCACCTTGGCTTCCGTGGCGGGTCACAGCCCTGCAGGGAGTGTGTGCTCTTCACCGTGTGCAGCCGGGAAGTCACCCTCAGATGAGTGATGGTGACCCAGCAAGTCCGGGTTCCGCCTCGGCAGGTGTGATGCTTCCACGAGCCTCCCCGCACCTGCTCCTTGGTGGTCCTGGAACCCGGTGCTGCGCTGTCCGGGTCTCAGCTGCGTCTGGTGCTGGCATCTGTCCCAGGTTGAAGAAATCCCTGGAGCAGGGCGAGAGCCGCACTTGCGTTGATGAACATCAGTGAGGCACGTGCAATGGCCGCTCACTACCGGGTTCTGTCAACCAAACAAGGATAAGGCTCTACCAGAATCCTCTGTCTGAGCGGGGCTGGAAAAACAAAACCCTCCCCACCCACAGTCACTCACTTAAGGACCTGCCTGGGCACCGTCCAGGGTGACATGGCGGAGCCACAGGAAGAGGTGCAGGCTCAGAGCTCCTGAAAGAGGCCCCTGCTACAGGCACATCACAGCCCAGGTGAAGATGCCGCCCACGGTCCCCACCTTGGGATCCTGTCCTTGTCAGAGAAAACGTTCCTGGGATGAGCGCCCAGAGGGAGGAGCCCAGAGCCCTTTTGTGACTGGTTCAAAATCTCGGTGAAACAAGACCGCCCCCGGCAGGTGAACAGGCCTCCCCGACAACAGTGTGGGGCGCAAGCCCGTCTCCTCCCCGCTCCAGCCACGGGGCTCCCCTGAAAACAGTGTGGGGCGCAAGCCCGTCTCCTCCCCGCTCCAGCCACGGGCCTCCCCTGAAAACAGTGTGGGGCGCAAGCCCGTCTCCTCCCCGGTCCAGCCACGGGGCTCCCCTGACAACAGTGTGGGGCGCAAGCCCGTCTCCTCCCCGGTCCAGCCACAGGGCTCCCCTGAAAACTATGGGGCGCAAGCCCGTCTCCTCCCCGGTCCAGCCACGGGGCTCCCCTGACAACAGTGTGGGGCACAAGCCTGTCTCCTCCCCGGTCCAGCCACAGGGCTCCCCTGAAAACAGCACAGGGCACAAGCATGTCTGCTCCCCGGTCCAGCCACAGGGCTCCCCTGAAAACAGCACAGGGCACAAGCATGTCTGCTCCCTGGTCCAGCCATGGGGCTCCCGTGCACGGTGACCCACAGGCTCTTTTTCTCTTTCCTGAGGAAACCTAAATCCTTTCTCGCTGCAGCTTTCCCTTCCTAAGAGGAGAAGGGGCATGGCAGTGGTTCTGTGGCTGGGCACACAGTTTCCATGTCAGTCTGCCTTGAGGTCCCTCCTGCAGCCGGCCCCACCCATCCCTCAGCCTGGTGCCAGAGGCCGGCGTGGCCAGCCAGGGGCTGTTAGGTGGCCCGACTGCTTAGTGCTGGGACCCCTTCCTTGAATGCAGTAGTCGAGGTGGGTGCTGGGCTGTGCCAGGAGCCGCTGTGGTATCTGTAGCTGGCACTTGATGGCCAGGTGGCTGCACACAGCATCAGGAGCTCCTGAGACCCTGCTTCCCGGACTTCCTGCCTGCTCGGAGGGCGGCAGGGGCCTTCGTCTCATAGGCAGCCAGAAGTTGCTGCAGCTTTAGGACATGCAGTTCTGGGGGGTGGGTTTGTTCTAAGAGAGAGTCTGTCTCTGTTGCCCAGGCTGGAGTGATCTCAGCTCACTGCAGCCCCCGCCTCCCAGGGTCAAGCCGTTCTCCTGCCTCAGCCTCCCAAGTAGCTGGGATTGCAGGCGCCTGCCCCCAGGCCTAATTTTTGTAATTTTAATAGAGATGAGTTTTTGCCATGTTAGGCTGGTCTCAAACTCCCAACCTCAGGTGATCTGCCTGCCTCAGCTGCCCAAAGTGCTGGGATTCCAGGCGTGAGCCACTGTGCCTGGCTGTGACATGTGTTGTTAACAGTGTTTTGTTACAGCCCATGGTAGCAGTTTCCACCTGGGCCTGTTGGAAGTGGGTAGGACTGTAGATGGCGGGAAGAGGGATGAAGGAAGACAGGTCAAGGTGTGGGGTGTTGGGGGCAGGATGGGACCTGACAGCTGTGGGCCACACCACAGGTTGCCAGGGGATGGGGCTGCTGTTTGATGAGGCCATGCCCTTTCCATTGTCGCCCCTGGGTGGCCATGAGGTACTGGACAACACAGGTCACTGAAGGTGCTGCTGTGAGCACAGTGGCTGGCACACAGAGGGCCCTCTGTTGACTGGGCAGGAAGGGGTTCCTGGTGAAGCAGAAGCAGGATCCAGGGGTGGGCATGGTGGGACCCTCAGCTTCAGGGCCCGGGTGGAGCTGTTGTGGCCTGCGTGTCAGGGTCGGGCGTGTGCCACCAGCCTGCACTTGCTGAGACCTGCGCTGCAGGTCGGAGGCTGGTGAGGCTGCTCCTGGCCCGCTGTGCCTCCGCTGTGAAGGGGGTCTGGTGTGGCTGGTCAGTGAAGCTGTGATCCCTGTTCCTGGGTCACAGAGCATCCCACAACTCGGGGCTGGGGCAGCCGCACGCCTTTACCCCTCTGTGAGTGGACTTCAGCAGCCCGGGACTCCCGCCAGTCTGGGGTGTCCTGGGGCTTGGGGCTCATCCGTGACTGTTGGGGGCTCCCCTCGGGGTTCCGTGGCCTGGTGCCTGAGTGCCTGCAGGGAGTGCTGGGTGGGGAGTGGGGCTGAGGACACCTCACTCAGCCTTGAGTCACCTGGTGCCACCTCCACCACATCCCATGGGCCACAGCCTCCGGGCAGCCCAGGCTCACAGCGGGCAGGGACAGCAGGGTCCCCGTGGCAGGCAGCCTGGGGTCATGGCGATGGTCATTTCTGTTCTGCAGGCCGTGCAGCCTGGGGTCCCGCACCCGCCTGACCCGTGTTCTTCTTGCCTTTCAGCTTGTGCTGCATCGCACCTGTCCTCGCAGCCAAGGTGCTCAGAGGAGTCGAGGTCACCGTGGGCCATGAGCAGGAGGAAGGTGGCAAGTGGCCTTACGCTGGGACCGCGGAAGCCATCAAGGCCCTGGGTGCCAAGCACTTCGTGAAGGAAGTGGCCATATCCTTCCTGGTAGCCAGGCCCCGGCCCGCAGTTGCGCTTGTCCCTGAGACGTATACAGGGACGCCCCGCCTCTGGGCGGCCTCTTCACCGGGAGCTGCACCTGCTGCTCTCCCTGTGGGGCCTCCCCTGGTGGGCACCATGACCATGCGTCTGAGGGTGTAAAGCAGATGGCTGTGACGGCCCAGCTGGTGCGTGGTTGGCAGGTGGTCCAGGTCCCTAGCCTGACTGTTGAGTCTGCTCAGCAACCCCCAGACAGCCACACTCGGGGCCTGCATGGGGGGAGGGGGCAGCACCCTGCAGGGGAAGCTGTGGGACCTCAGGATGCTCCAGCCCAGGGGAGGGGGAGGAAAGAGTGTGTGCGAAGTGTGGAGGGAGAGCGGCTGGGCGTGCAGGAGGGAGGGGCTGCCTGAGATGTGGAGGGAGAGCGGCTGGGCATGCAGGAGGGAGGGGCTGCCTGGCTTTATTTGGGTGGAAGTTCTCAGGCCAGTGTGAATAGCCAGGTGATTCTAGCCAGCCTCACAGCCCCTGGCCCCTCCTCTTGAGGTGTGTCCCCTGGATTCTGAGACGATGAACCGAGAGCACCAGTGGGGCTGTTCGCAGAGAGATTTGGAGGGAGGCTCCTGGGAGGCACTGCCTGGATCTGGAAGAATGTCCATGTGGGCCCAGTTGAGAGAACAGTCCGGGGTGCCGGGAGGTGCTAGAATGAGTACGGCATGGACCCGGTCCCCTGCAGCTGTGGTTCTGGAGGGTGCAGTTCCTCTCAGTGGGGCAGCGTTTTACTCACAGGCAGCTTCTGACGTCAGGCCCATCTCCCCCTGCGGCTTTCCTGCCGGGCAGGAGTGCGGGGCAAGGCTGGCCCCAGGCCGCTGACTGCTTGCAGGAAGGTGGGGACACGTGTGTTGGTTGGTGTGGAGGCCTGGCTGCTGGTTGCGTGCGTGGCGTTGGGGAGGCTCAAGTCTGGCTGGCCGGCCCCGGTTGTGCGCCTGCTGCCCTGTTGCCTGTTTCCCCGCACGCAGCGTGAGGACCGGCTCCCTCACAGCCAGTTCTTCCTCTGAAAAGTGGAGGCGCTGCCACCGCCTCCCGTGGTGGTTGTGAGGACCCAGGCATGTGTGCGCCCCCGTGGCAGGGCAGCTCGTGGCCATGTGTGGGTGTTGGGCGTATGTGATGCTGGCATGAAAGGTGTCCTGAGGGCATTGCCCCGTTCCCTGGAATTTCCCGCTGCTTCCTTCCTCTAGAATGCATGTCAGTTGGGAACAGGTACATTCCTATGTTGTTCAGCAGCATCAGTTATACAGAAAGCGGGGTCCTGCCAGCACAGACTGCACCAGGAGCGAGTTCTCCTGTTCCAAGTTACCTGAGAACAAAGTTAGGACGTGCGGTGAGGGTGGGGCAGGGCGGGGGCTCCACACCTGAGTCCCTCAAGTCCCTGCGGGGTGGCTTTTCCGTAACTCTGCACACGAAGCTCATGTGGACCAGAAAAACAAGGTGGTCACGACCCCAGCCTTCATGTGCGAGGCGGCACTCCACCACATCCACGACGGGATCGGGGCCATGGTGCGGAAGGTGCTGGAACTCACTGGAAAGTGACACACACGGACGGGGTCCCAGCTTGGTGCCAGGACTTGGCCTTACCCTCTGGCTGAGGAGCTGTCAGCTGCTTTCCATCCAGCTGGGAGTCTGGCAGGCCCTTTTTTTTTTTTTGCTGAAACCTGCAGGCGTTCTCTCTGTAAGGAGGGTGGGCTGCAATGCCTGGGGGGGCGTTTCTTCCTGGGCTTGGCTGGGCTGCTCTCACATACAGAGGCCGAGGGGCCAATTCATTCTCTGCTACAGGGACTTGCCTCACTGTGTCCCAAAAACAAATCGCAGCCAGCTTTTCCAGAAACAGAAAATTCTGCCGTCCGAGGTTTTATACTTCAGGTTAGTTTTTAGAAGGAAGAACATATTTAGGTTTGCAAGTCTCCTGATGAGGAAACCAGAAATACCACATTTATGGGCCATGAAAGGTTGGTTCTCTACTCTGAAGGGACTTTTGAGTTAATCGGCGTTAGGGGGTTTCTAAAGCAGGCAATCCCTGTAGCCGCAGAGAATAAATGCCTTCCCAAAGTGGCAACTTCCCACAGCCACGTTTCAGGCCAGCTGAGACTGCTGAGTGAGGAATGGCAGTGAGGTTTCTTCAATTAGTCTCAGTTCTCTTAATTTTCAGGAAGAAAGGGAAATTGCAGCACCTCAGCCCCCGAGATTGACCTCTGGGGAGTGATGGTAGCATTGGTGCCAGGCTGTGGGTTCAGGTGTGGCAGAAGCTTGCAGACGCGTCCGAAGGGAAATAAAGTGTGTTGGCGTTCGACTTTGTACTGCGTTCATCTGTGTATGCAGGATTGTTTTGGGGAGAAAGCACTTGGGATGGGAGTCAGGTGTCTGCACGCTTCACTCAGTGTCATATATCTGTTGCCTTTTGGGTCTATCTCTGCCTGAGCAGCCAGGGCCAGGCCAGCCTGAGAGGCCCCACGCTGCGTGGGTGGCAGGAACTGCCCATTGTTGGGTTGGGGGTGTGGGAAATGCCCGCTCTGGCTGCTGGCACAGCTGTTCCCTGTGGTCTGGTTTGCATCTCCCTGTGTGTCGGGTGCTGGGCCTGGAACGGGGCCCCTGGTCCTGCAAGACTCGAACCCTCAGTTGCACTGTACCCACCACACCCCCTTGGCCCTCCCCACCCACCACGTGGAATCAGCAGATTCATTCCATCACCTTGAGAGGTCACGGGGGACCCATGGGTAAGGCAGGAAGGCCCCGGTGCACCCCACATCGAGTCTTGGCCTGATGCTTCTGGTTCTTCCTCCGTGGGAGCTGGGTTCTCCAGTGGCCTTCCTCCCACCGAGGCCAGGCCTCAGGAAGGCCTCACAGGTGTCCACGCCCACTGCACACGCCCACAGCACTTGCCTTGGGGCCAGGATTACCCTGGCCCGGGCAGCAGAGGAGCCTCCCACGCCCGGGGTAAGGTGAGGCTCCTCCCCTTTCTCATAGGCTGGTGTGGACACATTTTGCATGGTGGGGGGCTACCCATATACCACACATGTATATTCACGTGTGCGTAAGTGCATGAAAAGTGCACAATCACAAGCATTCACTTTGGGGTTTCCACCAAGAAAACATGCAAAACCATCCCTTGGGCTTGGAATGGCGGCACTGTCCCCAGAACCTCTCAGCCTCGTGCAGGCCCCAGCTGCACGCTTGTTTGCTCACCTTCGCGCACGCGTGCTCTCTCTCTCTCTCTCTCTTTGTCTCTGAGGTGATCCAGTGTGGCACCCCACACTCAGGTGCTTTTGCTGGGCCAGGCCTGTCCTCACCTGTGTCTGCCCTTAGCCCCAGGCGGCCCTGGGAATGCTCAGTGTCCCCACTTGCAGATGAGGCTTTGCTCTGCCCAGGGCCCTGCAGCTTGTAGGGCTTGACTGGAACTCAGCTCCAAGCAGCGTAGCACCAGAACCTGAGCCCTAGAAATAGATCTTGGTACATTGGGAAGCCCAGAGAGGGGCCATGGCAGAACCGGAGAGCTTGGTCCCGGGTTCACTGGAGGAGAGCTCGGTCCTGGGTTCACTGGACAGTGGCTCCGTGGCTGCTGCGTGCCAGGCACCTTCAGGTACCAAGGGCATTGTCATGAGCATGCCCTCGTCCTGGAGCTCAGGTGGGGTGGAGGCAGCCAGTACGTGGCCCGGTGAGCCGTGGAGTCCCCCCAGCAGTGGTGGGGGTGTGGACATGCTGGGAAGGAGGATGGCAGTGCCAAGCATGCATAAAGTGATCAAGGAAGGGGACAAGAGGCCCAGCGGGAACAGGAACTAACCAGGGGTTCAAGGTCAGGGCGTGGGGAGGGAGGGACGCTGGTGACATGTATGGTTCCGGGGACCAGGCCCTCCTGCCGTCCCAGAGGCCTCTGCATCCCATGGCCTGTGCGCCCTGGAACATGGTTGTGGCTTCAGACGCTGCCACCAGGGGGCATGGCAGAACTGTCTTTGGGGCTGACCCTGGGCAGGCGGTCCCCCCCCAAGCTGCTTCCTGTTGGCGCCATCAGAGTCTGGGCTATCTTCTGAAGCCCTCCCTGGTCTCCACACGCCCCACCCCTTTGCTCTGTCCCTCGTTTCTTTCCAGGGTACCTCCTTACCTCCTGTCCAGGTTCACCAGAGCTCAAGCTCTGGACATGCCCCATTCCCCAATAATCTTTTCTTCATTCTGTTTCTCCACCACTCCCAGCTCCCCCACCACTCCCAGCTGCTCCACACTCAGCCCCCAGCTCCCCCACCACTCCCAGCTCCTCCACACTCAGCCCCCAGCTCCCCCACCACTCTCAGCTGCTCCACACTCAGCCCCCAGCTCCCCCACCACTCTCAGCTGTTCCACACTCAGCCCCCAGCTCCCCCACCACTCCCAGCTGCTCCACACTCAGCCCCCAGCTCCCCCACCACTCTCAGCTGCTCCACACTCAGCCCCCAGCTCCCCCACTACTCCCAGCTCCTCCACACTCAGTCCCCAGCTCCCCCACAACTCCCAGCTGCTCCACACTCAGTCCCCAGCTCCCCCACCACTCTCAGCTGCTCCACACTCAGTCCCCACCTCCCCCACCACTCTCAGCTGCTCCACACTCAGTCCCCAGCTCCCCCACCACTCCCAGCTGCTTCTCCATTCCCACCTGTTCTTCCTTCCTGGTCTTCTCCCCAGACCTGGTCTGACTGTCCCTCCCAGTCCCTCATCTACCTGGGGATGGTTGTCTTCCACCCTGACCTCCAGGCTCTCTTGGATGCTGCTCCTTCCCTTTCCTCCCCCCGAGCTCCTCGCTGGCCCAGACCCCTGCCCAAGGAGGCCTCTAACTCTGTGCATTACACTTGGAGTGGAGCACCGCCCACTCAGCATGTCCAGACCAGGCCCCCCACACACGCTTCTTCCTGTCTCTGTCTTGGGGGCCATTGTGTGCCCAGCTCCCCACGGGAAACTGGTCCCAGCCACCTATGTCTCCCTGCCCCTCCCTCTACCCAGCTATGGGTTTTGCCTCCAAACATTGTCCAAGCCACCCCCTTCCTCTCCTGTGCCTAGACCAGGTTCATGCCTTCTCCCCATGTCTGGTCCTGACCCCTCCATCCCTCCCTCCTGGGACGACTAGCCCCCCTCTTTGTATTACTGGCTCCCCTTGTCTCTCAGCTCTCAGCGTCACTCTGCAGAGAGGACTTCCCCGCATGCCCTGGCTGAGGGGGGGCCCCTGGGCCACTTGTCTCGCAGATCTCGAGGTCTGTGAGTACACATGTAGCACAGTTTTACCATCTATCTCCCCACTGCACTGGGAGCATCAGGAGAGAGGATGGGGGCCTCATGGGTGCCCCTCCATCTTCCCCAGCCAGGCCTGGGCCCTGAGGGTGGTGGGCTCTTGGCCTGAGCTGGCCAGTATGTGCTGTGAGGCTCAAGGCTCACGGACCTGACATGCCACCTTGGCGGCCGCCCGCCCCCAGGCCCCTTCCACCTACTACTGGCCAGCGTCCTCCTCTAGGGCTCCCTTAACATCACCTTTTCTGTTTTGTTTTAAATAGACTTTATTTGCTAGCACAGTCTTAGGTTCATGGCAAAACGAAGCGGAAGGTAGAGAGAGTCCCACACACTCCCTGCCCCCACGCGTGCACAGCCTTCCTCACCATCACCCCCGCCCCACCCCGGCAGAGCACACATTAATTATAGGCAACCAACCCACGCAGACATGTAATCACCCCGAGTCTGCGGCATCCATTAGAGTTCACTCTTGGTGTTAGCCATTCTGTAGATTCAGACAAATACAGGACATGGATCCGCCATTTACAGAGAATGCAAAATGGTTTCATTGCCCTGAAAACCCTCGGCTCTGCCCATTCCCCCCCTACCCTCCACCCCCATAACCACTGATGGTTTTTACTGTCCGCACAGTTTTGCCTTTTCCACAATGTCATGTGGTTGGACTCAGGCACTACGTGGCCTTTTCTGATTGGCCCCTTTCGCCTGGTAATAGGCATTTAAATTTCCTCTCTGTGTCTTCATGGCTTGACAGCTTATTTCTTTTTAGTGCTGAATCATATTCCATTGTTGGACTGTACCACAGTTTATCCATTTACCCTCTCAAGAGCATCTTAGGTTTGTCCCAGTTTGGGGCATTTATGAATAAAGTTGCTATAAACACCTGTGTAGAGGTTTTTGTGTGGACATACATTATCAACTCCTTTGGGTAAATATGGGGGAGTGTGATTGCTGGATCATATGGTGAGAGTTTTACAAGAAGCTGCCAAACTGTCTTCCCAAGTGGCTGCACCATTTTGCATTCCCAGCAGCAATGAATGGGCGTTCCTGTTGCTCCACGTCCTCACCAGCATTTGGTGGTGTTCGTGTTTTGGATTTTGGCCAGCTGATAGGTGTGTAGTGGTATCTTGTTTTAATTTGCTATTTCCTAGTGACATATGATGCTAAGTCCCTTTTCATGGCTTATTTACTATCTGCATATCTTCTTTGGTGAGGTATTGGCTCAGAATTTTTGCCCATTTTTAAATTGGTTGTTCATTTTCTTTTTGCTGAGTTGTAAGAGTTCTTTGTAAATTTTGGATCGTAATCCTTTAATGATATCTCGTTTCTAGTTATTTTCTCCAGATTTGGGGCTTGTCTTCTTATTCTTTTGACAGTGCCTTCACAGAGCTATTTTTAATTTTAATGAAATTAAGTTTATCACCGTTTCTTATTGGATTGTTCCCCCCCCCCCCGCTTATTAAAAAAAGAAAGAAAGAAACAGAGTTTCACTCTGTTGCCCAGGCTGATCCCAAACTCCTGAGCTCAACTGATCCTCCTGCCTCAGTCTTCCAAAGTGCTGGGATTCCAGGTGGGAGCCACTGGGTTCTGTCTTGTGTTGTTAAAACTCATCACCAAGCCCTCGGTCATCTAGAATTTCTCCTGTGTTATTCTAGGAGTTTGATAGCTTTGCCTTTCACATTTAGGTCTGTGATCATTCTGAGTGAATTGTGGTAGGGGTGGAATGTGTTGGGATTCATTTTTGGAATGTGAACGCCCCGTTGTTTGGCTCCATTAGGTGGAGACTGTGCCCCATTGCATTGCTTTTGCCGCTTTCTCACAGACCAGTTGACTCTCCATGCAGGTTTGTTTCTGGGCTCTCTCTCCGCTTTCATTGGTCTGTTTTGCCAGCACCGTGTCATGAGTAATGTAGCCTTTTAGTAAGTCTGGAGCCTGCCAAGTCATCAGAGTTGGAATCTGCCCCTATCAGATGTCCAAACCATGTCCCCAGGACCCTGAGATCAGGTCCCCAGGAGGGCCTGGCTGGAGTCCCTGTAGCCCTGAGCGCCAGGAGAGCAGGGTCTGCCCGCTCTGGGACGTCTGTCCTCGCGACGCCGGACACCCAGCCCCGGTTGTCCTAGTCCACCTGGGATGACCCTGCCCTGTTCCTGCTTCTCCCAAGCACCCGTGAGCCTGGGAAGCCCGTCACAAACACCTCTCTGGCCCCATGCTGTAGAGTGCACCACTCCGTTCCCGCCACAGCCTCAGGCAGCACTGGCACCCACAGCAGGGGCCGCCCTCACAATCTCACACCGCAGGAGCCCTGGTGTGACGCTAGCCAGGCTCCCCAGAGGAGGCTTTGCCGGCCCAGGCAGCTGCATCTCTCCAGGACCCCACTGCTCCCCGGGTCCAGCCCAGGCCCTGATTCAGCAGCGACTCCATAAAGAAGTAAAATGAGAGTATGCACGAGGCTCACATTTAGGGGACCCCGTCCCATGGTGTCCAGCATGGCTCGTAGGTGAGGACAGCAAAACCACCAAGAAATGACCTGAGAGGCCAACAGCAGCTCCCTGGGAAGACCACACTCTCCAGGAAGACGTAGCCACTCTGAAATACACAACGTAGGTAGAAATCTAACATGGTATGTACAAGACCTGTGAGGAAATTATAAAACTTTAATAAGTCAAAGAAGTAAAATGGAAAGCTATTCCACACCCCTTATTATGCATACCTCCCTTTATCCCTGGTAAGCTTCTTTGCTCTGAAGTCTGCTCTGAAATTAATATAGCTATTCCAGCTTTCTTGTGATTAATGTGAGCATGGTATTTCTTCCTTTGTTCATTTACTTTTCATCTACGTGTGTCTTTTTATTTATTTATTTAGAGACAGAGTCTTGCTCTGCCACCCATGTCTACAGTGATGAGATCTCAGCTCACTGCAGCCTTCGCCTCCTGGGTTCAAGCAATTCTCCTGCCTCAGCCTCTTGAGTAGCTGGTACTACAGGCACATGCCACCACGCTCTGCTAATTTTTGTATTTTTGGTAGAGATGGGGTTTTGCCATGTTGGCCAGGCTGGTCTCGAACTCCTGATCTCAAGTGATCCACCCACCTCGGCCTCCCAAAGTGCTGGGGTTACAGGCGTAAGCCACTGTGCCCAACCACTGCTTTTATTTTTAAAGTGGGTTTTGTGTAGATAACATATAGTTAGGTCTTACTTTTTGATCCATTCTGACAATCTCTGTCTTTTAATTGGTGCATTTATACCACTGACATTCAAAGTCACTGTTGATATAGTTGGATTAATATCTACCATGTTTGTTCTTATTTTCTAGTTTTTGTTTTTTATTTTTTCTGCCTTTTGTGGTTTTAATTGACCATTTTATGATTTTATTTTCTATTCTTTCTTAAACATACTTTTTCACGTTTTCAGTGGTGACCCTAGATTTTGTGATACACATTTCCAACTATTTCAAGCCCACTTTCAAATAACACTGAACTGCTTGCTAATGGGTAGCACAAGTATCTTTTTGTTTTGTTGTTTTTTGAGACAGGATCTTGCTCAGTCGCCCAGGCTGGAGTGCAGTGGTGTGATCATGGCTCACTGCAGCCTGGAACTCTTGGCTCAATCAGTCCTCCCACCTCAGCCTCCCGAGTTGCTGGGACCACAGGCGCATGCCACAGCACCTGGTTAATGTTTGTATTTTTTATAGAGACGGGGTTTTGGCACATTGCCCAGGCTGGCACATTGCCCAAACTCCTGGGCTCAAGCAATCCACCTGCATGGCCTCCCAAAGTGCTGGGATTATAGGCGTGAGCCTGTGTCCCACCAAAAGTATCTTTTAATAACAGCATGTTCCCAGTTCTTCACTCCGGCCCCCTGTATCGCTGCTATTATTAGTTTCACTTATACACAATCATATATAATCAAGTACGTTGTTATAACTTTAACAAACTTCTGTCTGTTCAATTAAGATGAACGGCCAGGCACGGTGGCTCATACCTATAATCCCAGCACTTTGGGAGGCCGAGGTGGGAGGATCATTTGAGGCCAGGAGTTCACGACCAGCTTGAGCAACATAGTGAGAGCCCGTCGCTCCAAACATTAAAAAACTAGCTGGGCATGGTAGTGTGCACCTGTGGTCCCAGCTACTTGGGAGGCTGAGGTGGGAAGATCGCTTGAGCCCAGGTGATCAAGATTGCAGTGATTACACCATTGCACTCCAGCCTGGGTGACAGGACAAGACCCTGTCTCAAAAAAAGAAAGAATAAGAAAAATAAAAGCTTTTATTACCCTTCTTATTCCTTCTCCAGCACTCATCCCTTTCTTTATGTAAATCCAAGTTTCTGACTTGTACATTTTTTTTTCCTCTCTAAAGAACTGTTAACACCTTTTGCAAAGCAGGTCTACTAGTAACAAATTCTCAATTTTTGTCTAAGTCTTTGTTTTTCCTTGACTTTTTTTTTTTTTTTTGACGCGGAGTCTCGCTCTGTCGCCCAGACTGGAGTGCAGTGGCGCAATCTCGGCTCACTGCAAGCTCCGCCTCCCGGGTTCACGCCATTCTCCTGCCTCAGCCTCCCGAGTAGCTGGGACTACAGGCGCCTGCCACCTCGCCCGGCTAGTTTTTTGTATTTTTAGTAGAGACGGGGTTTCACCATGCTAGCCAGGATGGTCTCGATCTCCTGACCTCGTGATCCGCCCGTCTCGGCCTCCCAAAGTGCTGGGATTACAGGCTGTTTTTCCTTGACTTTTGAAGGATAATTTCACTGGATACAGAATTCTAGGCTTGTGGATTTTTTCTCAACACTTTAAATATTTCAGTCCACTGTCTTTACTTGTACAGTTTCTGAAAAGTCAAAACTAATCCTATAAGAAATGAATGTATTCTTTTTTTTTTTTTTTTTTTGTGATCCGCCCGCCTCAGCCTCTCAAAGTGCTACAGGCGTGAGCCACCTCGCCAGCCCAAATGTATTCTTATTCTATAGCTTGGGTGTTCCTCCCCACCCCGCCCCAACCCTCTGCTGGCTTCTTTCAAGATTGTTTCTTTAACTTTCTGCAGTTTGAATACCAAATGCCTAGGTGTGGATTGGGCATGATATCGCTTTTAACCTGCTCTAAAACACAAGGAGGACTTAGTGCCTGGACAGGCACCCAGCAGGGCAGGCGGTTCCAGGACTCACCCTGGCTGCTGCGAGCGTTTCCCTGCAGGAATGCGATGTGGCTGCGGAAATCCTTCCAGGCTCCTGCTGGGTCTGGAAGTGCCCCCTACCCCTGTGTCTGTGTTGTTTTCCTGGGGCCTCCAGTGATGGTGAGAAAGGTGTGGGTGGGGGCTGAGGGAGGGGCTGGCTGGCTTCGGACTGTGCTGCTGTGTCGATGGGTGCCTGGCAGCCTCCTTGGGCACAGCCGTGGAGGAGACGGTGCCGTCTCTGTCAGCCTTAGTCACCCCGACCCTGAGGCCCAGAGGCTGCCCCAGAGGGGAGGAGCTGGAACCTAGGAAGTCGGTCAGGTGTGCACCACGGGGTCATTGGCCGGCACCAGCCACCAAGTGGCTTCAGGGGTGGGGGCAGCCTGGGTAGACCAGGCCAGGAGACCAGCCCAAACCACACAGCTGACTCACGGGATTGTGAGCAAATACAGTGATGGTTGTTTCAAGCCACTAACAAAATCTCTCGGCCGGGCGCGGTGGCTCAAGCCTGTAATCCCAGCACTTTGGGAGGCCGAGGTGGGCGGATCACGAGGTCAGGAGATCGAGACCATCCTGGCTAACACGGTGAAACCCCGTCTCTACTAAAAAAAATACAAAAAACTAGCCGGGCGAGGTGGCGGGCGCCTGTAGTCCCAGCTACTCGGGAGGCTGAGGCAGGAGAATGGCTTAAACCCGGGAGGCGGAGCTTGCAGTGAGCTGAGATCTGGCCACTGCACTCCAGCCTGGGTGACAGAGCGAGGCTCCGTCTCAGAAAAAAAAAAAAATCTCTCAATTTCACTCAGCGTCATGTCCTCGGGGCCCGTCCGTGTTGTAGCATGCGTCAGAATTCCCTTCTTGTGGCTGAAAAATATTCCAGTGTGTGTGTGGGCCATGTTTTGTGTGTTCATTCCTCTGGAGATGGACACTGGGGCTGGTTCCATGTTTTAGCTGGTATGAATAATGCTGCCGTGAACATGGGTGCCAGGTGTCTCTCCGAGACTCACTTTCGGTTCTTCTGGGTGCCCGCCTGGAAGTGGAATTGCTGTGTCATGCCGTCGTTCTGACTTGAGGAACTGCCTTCCTGTTCTCCCCGCAGCTGCACTCTCTTCCATCCCAGCAGCACTACACAAGGCTTCCGGTTTCCCCACATCCTTGCCAACACTTGTCGCTATTTTTGTTAATAATGGATGTGAGGTGGTTGTGGGGATTTCTTGCTGGGCCTTCCCAGGGAGCTGCTGTTGGCCTCTTGGGTCATTTCTCAGTGGTTTTGCTGTCCTCACCCACGAGCCATGCTGGACACCACATGACAGGAGTCCCCTCAGTGTGGGCCCTGTGCATATTCTCATTTTACTACTTTATGGAGCAGCTGCCGAATGCCGGCCTGGGCTGGACTCGGGGAGCAGCAGGGTCCTGGAGAGATGGGGCTGCCTGGGCCGGCACAGCCTCCTCTGGGGAGCCTGGCTAGCATCACACCCGGGCTCCTGCGGTGTGAGATTGTGAGGGCGGCCCCTGCTGTGGGTGCCAGTGCTGCCTGAGGCTGTGGCGGGAACGGAGCGGTGCACTCTGTGCTGTGGGTTGTCCAGGGCTGTGGCGGGAACGGAGCAGTGCACTCTGTGCTGTGGGTTGTCCAGGGCTGTGGCGGAACGGAGCGGTGCACTCTGTGGTGTGGGTTGTCCAGGGAGGTGACTGTGACGGGCTTCCCAGGCTCACGGGTACTTGGGAGAAGCAGGAACAGAGCAGGGTCATCCCGGGTGGACCCAGACGACCAAGACTAGGTGCCTGGCCTTGAAAGGACAAACGTCTCAGAGCGGGCAGACCCTGCCCTCTTGGAGCTCAGGGCTACCAGGACTCCAGCCAGTCCCTGCCCCGCCCCTCCTGGGGACCTGATCTCAGGGCCCTGAGGGCGTGGTTTGACATCTGACAGGGCAGATTCTATCTCTGATGACGACTTGGTAGGCCTCCGGCGAGAGGAGTGCAGCAGCTGGTGCTGAGGGAGGGGCAGGGGAAGGCGGGGCAGGGCCTTCTTCCCACGGCCACCGACTTGCCTGGAGGGCCCCATGAGGAAGGACTTTCACTGCCCGGACAAGCAGTGTTGACCAGCCAGGCCCAGTACCTGATTCCAGCTCAGCAGCTGACTCTCCTGCTTCAAGACAAATCATGCGCCCGCTGCGACTCCAGAGAAAGGGGCAGAGGACACCTGCTCATGGGGCTTGCGAGGACTTGAACTGCGTGTGTGTGCAGGTGTGCACACAGGCATGTGTGTTGTATCCATGCACGTGTGTGCAGCGCACCTGTGGGCAGCCAGGTGTGCATGTGTGCACACAGGCATGTGTGTTGTGTGTATCCGTGCACGTGTGTGCAGCGCACCTGTGGGCAGGCGTGTGTGCACGTGTGTGCACATAGGCATGTGTGTTGTGTGTATCCGTGCACGTGTGTGCAGCGCACCTGTGGGCAGCCAGGTGTGTGTGCACGCGTGTGCACACAGGCATGTGTGTTGTGTGTATCCGTGCATGTGTGTGCAGCGCACCTGTGGGCAGGCGTGTGTGCACGCGTGTGCACACAGGCATGTGTGTTGTGTGTATCCGTGCACGTGTGTGCAGCGCACCTGTGGGCAGGCGTGTGTGCACGTGTGCACATAGGCATGTGTGTTGTGTGTATCCGTGCACGTGTGTGCAGCGCACCTGTGGGCAGGCGTGTGTGCACGTGTGCACATAGGCATGTGTGTTGTGTGTATCCGTGCACGTGTGTGCACATTGGCATGTGTGTTGTGTGTATCCGTGCACGTGTGTGCAGCGCACCTGTGGGCAGGCGTGTGTGCACGTGTGTGCAGCGCACCTGTGGGCAGGCGTGTGTGCACGTGTGTGCAGCGCACCTGTGGGCAGGTGTGTGTGCACGTGTGTACACATAGGCATGTGTGTTGTGTGTATCCGTGCACGTGTGTGCAGCGCACCTGTGGGCAGGCGTGTGTGCACGTGTGTGCACATAGGCATGTGTGATGTGTGTTTCTATGCACATGTGTAAGCCACTGGGACCAGGTCCGGTAGGTCCCAGCCTGCAGGTGTGGCATGACTGATTGGTAACTATTTTTATTGCCTTGCAGTGTGAGTTACCTTCTTAGAAACCACTGCAGCCACAAGAAAAACAAACAGCAGCCAGTCATTTAGAGACACAGGCTGGGTGCTGCGTGCAGCAGAGCCTTTCAGTGGCGAATGCACAGCCTGCGGCTGGCAGGAGCTGGGCAGGCATCGTCTCTAAGCCTGGAGCTGGCCAGGCGCTCCCGCTCCTGTGGTGGTGGCAGTCCAGGGCCACCAGGCACTCTGGCTGTCCCGGTTCCCGCCTCAGCCTGCTGGGCAGAGGGGAGGATTGGCGGTTTGCTCCTGCCATGTGGCATCTGGCTTGTGGGGGGCCCACATTGCCGGTCCTCAGGCTGTGGCTGGGACACATCTGAATTTTCCTGAGGACCAAGTGCGGTCACACACAGGACCATGCTGTAAACTTGCGCAGCTCCAAGTGAGTGCACAGGGCTGGCGGGCCCTCGATTCGTCAGCAGTCGGGGCTCAGTGCTGGCCCAGAGCCAGGGTGGCTCGTGGGTGTCTGGGAGGTTTGAGGTTGCTCAGAGGAGCCCCCAGGTCAGCCTTGGTGCCCCAACACCTTCTGGAATTCTTTGGTCCATCCCAGAGCTCAACTCACATTCTTCTCCCATCTTTTAGGCTTTCTGGAACCTTCCAGGGCCCTGTTACTCCCACCGCTTCTTCCGAGCGCGTGCCCACCACGTGCTGACTCTGTACATATTTGACCTCATTTAGCCGTCGCTGCAGACGTGCATTGTAGCCGTATCGGCGACCCAGCACTGCTGTGGCAAATCACCACACACCCAAACCAGCAGAGATTCCCCCTCCCTGGCTCTGGGGCCAGAAGCCCAAGATCAAAGTGTGGGCAGGGCTGGCCCCCCAAGGCCGTGAGAGGGGTCTGTCCCAGGCCGCTCCTGGCCTTGAGGCCTGAGGTCTTCGGTGCTCCTTGGCTGGTAGAAGCGCTGCCACGGCCTCGGCCCCGTGTCGTGTGGCTCTCGCTCTGTGTGTCTGGGTGGGTCAGGGCCCACCCGGCTGACCTCGTTTAACCTCATTACCTCTGTGCAGACCAAATAAGGTCACATTCACAGGTCCTGGGGTCAAATAAGGTCACACTCACAGATACTGGGGTCAACTAAGGTCATACTCACAGGTCCAGGGGTCAGGACCTCGACACATGGCTGTGGGGGACACAGTTCAGCCCAGGAGGGAAACTAAGGCACAGAATGGGGTGCATTTCCTGAGGCCCCATGGCTCACAAGGAGACAAGGAGGAGCTGCAGGCTGGGATCCCAGATGCCCTCTCACACAGCAGCCACCATCCTGGCCAGTCCCAGCCCCTCCTGGGTCCCCCCGTCTTTACTCAGGGTGGCCCCATGTGCCCGGCCTGTGCTCAGGTCACCCTGACTCTAGCGTGGGACACCCCACCTCAGAGGGCACCTCCTCAGGGTTGGGTTACGGTTTTTTCAGTCTCGTGGAACGCCCCCCGACGGCGTGGGCCCAGCTGTTGAGGAGGTGGGCCGTGGTCTTGGCTGACGGTGCAGCACCCGCACACCTGACCCGGTTAGGACCACCGATCTGGAATGGCGCTGACTCAGTTTCCCCACATGGAAACCACCCCTCATGCCAGCCTTTCCTGTCCCCTGCTGCAGCCTCCCTGGTGGGTCTCGTGCACCCTGTGTGGCCTGGGTTCTTGGCCCCAAGGGAATAGGGGGCTCCTGCTGTGGGCAGAGGGAGGCACAGGGCGGGGCCCGGAGAGAGATTGCAGGATTGTCTTCGGATGGCACCGCCTGGTCCTCAGCTGCTGATCCTTTTCCTCATTTTCACGACTCCCTGCACTTCCTGGTTTTGGGTGAGGCCAAATAGCAGAAGTATTAAAATATTCCTCCTTGAGCGTCTCGTGGTGTTTCTGATCTGGGCCGAAACAGGAAGCTCTGTGAGAGGTGTCACCGGAAGTCTCTGGGAGCCTGGGCTGCGATTCCGCCCAGCCCACCCTAGTGGAGAACGCGTCCCGGGGACCGTGCTGGGTTTTGGGAAAACACTGGGTCACCCCCTCCCATTGAAAGACAGCCTGGGGGAGCTGGGCCCTGTCTGCTTGAGTTTGCTGGGGCCGCGTCGCACACACCACGGCCAGGCACTCCACAGCAGGTGCAGGTTCTCTCCAGTCCCAGGTCGAGGTGCAGCGTGGCTGTTAGGAGGCCGCTTCTCAGCAGGCAGGCGGCGCCACCTCCCCGTGTCCTTGCGTGGCCATCCCTCCTGCGCGTCCTTGTCCTCCTCGTTTAAGGACGCTGGCAGCTTGGGTCAGAGCCCACCATGGGGACCTTGTTTCACCTTCGTCGCCTCTGTAAAGACAGGCGGATCCTGAAGTTGGGACTTCGCCCTGTGAATTTGGGGGACACAGTGCAGCCCATAACCTTACCGTGTGTGTGTGTGTGTGTGTGTGTGTGTGTGAATCTGAGGGCTGACGGCAAAGCCGTTAGCTGTGTTGTGTAGACAGCGCCGTGGGCAGAACAGAGCTTGTTCTCGGGCAGAAGGACAGCAAGGAAGCTGAGCAAGGATGACGTCCCAGAGGCCTTGAGGGCCCTGACATGGTCCAGGATGTCCCCCAGGAAGGCTCTTGCTGTCCCCAAGCCCAGAGGTTTTCAGGGGTATATGTGAATGGTCACTTTTTTCTTTTTCTTTTTTTTGAGACCGAGTCTCATTCTCTCGCCCAGGCTGGAGTGCAGTGGCCAGTCCCGGCTCATCGGAACCTCCGTCTCCTGGGTTTATGCGATTGTCCTGCCTCAGCCTCCCAAGTAGCTGGGACTACAGGTGCCCACCACCATGCCCGGTGAATTCTTTCATTTTTTTTCTTTTGGTAGAGATGGAATTTCACCATGTTGGCCAGGCTGATCTCTAACCTGACCTTGGGTGATCTCCCGCCTTGGCCTCCCAGAGTGCTGGGATCACAGGCGTGAGCCACCACACCAGCCTATATTTCCTTTTTTTATTTGGTAGAATCTATAGGGAACACAAGGTTTACCACTTCAGCCACTTTAAAGAGCTCACTTGGTGTCTGCAAGAGCCCCGAGGTGCCACCACTGCCAGCGAACAGGCCCGGCCCCCGCCCCTCCCCCCGCCCAGGCCTGTCTGCCTCTAAGGCCCGCTGTGGCCGCACATGGACTCCACACCCTGGAGAACCTGGGCTTGTCCTCAGAGGAAGAAGTAATGACAAAGAGCCCACCCGGTTCTGGATCCCAGCTCTGCACCAATGGCCGTGAGACCGGGGCCCATGCCTCAGTTTCTTCATCTGTCAGCGAGCTCGGACCAGGATAGTGAGGTAGTGTGGGGGCCATCGCATTCCTGGGCACAGCCCTGGGGGCCAGGAGACGCCGCCATCAGCTCTGGGCCCAGGCGCTGCCAGCAGCAGGGCAGTCCCTGAGGGTCTTCCCGGGAGCACTGCAGACCCCCTTCCCCTCCGGGTCCCTGTGCGCCTCCACTCCTCAGCAGACGAGAGGCCAGCTGCTCTTCTGGGCTGGTTCTGCAGCGCCAACTGAGATGAGAGTTCCTGTGCAGATGACACAGAGGAGGTGGTGTGCAGGTGAGGGGCCAGGTGAGGGCCGGGGCAGGGCCTCCCTTAACCTACCCGCCATGGTCCTGGCACAGAGGTTCCAGTACCTGGCTCCAGGCAGAGTATATCTAGCAGCCCAGAGGCCCAGGTGGGCTGTACTGTTGGCTGCTAGGAGCCAGACCCCTGGCTGGGTAGGCAGGGGACAGGGAGGGGAGAACATGAGGGGACCCTCCCAGCAGCCTCTGCATGCGGGCAGCCGGCCTGCCACCCTGGGGAAGCGTGAGGGGCTGCCTTGCCAAGGGACCCTCACAGATGAGGTGTGGGCGACAGAGACCCCCGGTCGCTGCTGGAGGCGCCCACAGGACTCCCTGGAGCCTCTCTGTGGTCCTGGGTCCCCTTACCCACCCAGCGGTTCCTGCAGGAGGGGCCGGCACAGGGCAGGTGCCCAAAGAGCAGGTGCAGCCCAGGCAGCAGGGGAGGAAGTCCATCTCCTCAGGGGGGTTTCCAGACAGGGACCGTTTTTATTGAGGGCACAGAATGTCTCCGAAAGGTCGGTTCTTTATCACATGAGTCACCAGAGAGAGGGGGACAGAGAGAGGAACACTGCAGCCTCCAGTTCCCCTTCAGCTGGGGGAGGGTGGGAGCCAGGCTCCCTGAGAGGGCAGCAGTGGAGGCTACATGTCCCTGTCCTGCCCCTGCACCTGTCCTGCCCCAAGTCCCTGCCCCTCCCCCGTCCTGCCCCGCTTCCCTGCCCTGTCCCTGCCCCGTCCTGCCCTGCATCCCTGCCCCTCTCCCTGCCTTGCCCTAAGTCCCTGCCCTGCCCCTGCGCCTGTCCTGCCCCATGTCCCGTCCCTGTCCCTGCCCCACGTCCCTGCCCCATCCCTGTCCCTACCCCTGTCCTGTCCCGCATCCCTGCCCCTGCCCCTGCCCTGCCCCACATCCCTGCCCTGCCTCCCTCTCTGTCCTGCCCCCGGTCCCTGCATGTGTCCTGGGCCTCAGCACCAGGTTCTGGGCCCGCTTCCTTGCAGCCCCTTCCCCAGAGCCCACCAAAGACCCCAATCCTCACACTCCCGGGACAGATGGCTGTGGGCGGCTGAGAGAGACCTGGCCCCTCCCTGCCCAAGTCCACAACGTCAGGACCCTCGCTGCCCTCCTGCTTTGGGCTCAGCCCCGATGCCCCCTATTTGAAGTGAAACTGCCCAGTGCCCTCTCTGGGGCCCTCCCAGGAGATGCAGGCTGGAGGGGCTGCCCTGGAAAGCCCTTCCTTTCCCTAGCGAGGTCCCCGCCCTGAGAGAGAAGGGCCCGGGCGATGATTCCAGGCTGGGAGCAGGAAGGTGCGTGCCAAGCACTCCTCGGAGCTGGTGCCCTGCGGCGTCACGTGCAGCTGCTGCTGGAGAAGAGACGCAGGCAGATTACTGAACCCTGAGACATGAAAAAGCATGATCGCGGTCTTGCCAGCCTAGGCGGCCGCGGTCCATGTGTACAAGGCTGAGGGCGGAGGAGCCTGCTGCGCGCTTCTCGTGAGCCCACCCCTGTGATCCAGCATCTGTGAAACTCCCTGGGAGGCCACGGCCTGCCCTGTCCTAGCCCCGGGACTGCCGAGGGCCGTGTGATGCTTTCTCCAGTGGCATTTACAGAAAACTTCCCTCCGCCCCACCATGTTAGTTGGCTTTGGGATAGTTTGCAGTATTTCCTGATTAAAATAATGTTGAGAAGAACATTTTGGCCTCTGAGGCCTTTTCCCTCGGGTATTTTCTGAGAAATGACATGGATTCAAGGGCTGGGAACATTTTGTAGCCATGTTGCATTAGAGAAAGGCATGTGGGTTCCCACGTGTGGCTGCTCTTCTGTGGGATTCTTCAGACTGGACGCGCGGCGGGGGGGCTGGACACGCGGCTGGGGCCTGGACACGCAGCTGGGGGGCTGGACACGCGGCAGGGGCTGGACACGCGGCAGGGGGGCTGGACAAGCAGCGGAGGGCTGGACACGCGGCGGGGGGGCTGGACACGCGGCGGGGGGGCTGGACACGCGGCGGGGGGCTGGACGGGTGGCTGGGGCTGGACACGCGACGGGGGCTGGACACGCGGTGGGGAGCTGGACAAAGCGGAGGGCTGGACACGTGGCGAGGGGCTGGACACTCAGGGGGCCTGGATACATGTGGCGGGTCTGGGCAGGCAGGGGGCCTGTGTGTCAGGTGCCTATGGCATATGGTATGAACCCTGCTTTTCTTTCTTTCTTTTTTTTTTTTGAGACAGTTTTGCTCTCCTTGCCCAGGCTGGAGTGCAATGGTGCGATCTTGGCTCACTGCAATCTCCGCCTCCTGGGTTCAAGCGATTCTCCTGCCTCAACCTCCCAAATAGCTGGGATTACAGGTGCCTGCTCCCACATCCAGCTAATTTTTGTATTTTTAGTATAGACGGGGTTTCACCATGTTGGCCAGGCTGGTCTTGAACTCCTAATCTCAGGAGATCCACCCGCCTCGGTCTCCCAAAGTGCTGGGATTACAGGTGTGAGCCACCGCGCCCGGCTGAGGCCCGCTTTTCTAGATCTTGGGCTGGGGGAGAAAAAGGAAGCTGTTTCCTCCACTCCCAGGGCCCAGGGACAGGGAGGTGGCCTGGACCCCTGGGGAGGGAGGGACAGGGAGGTGGCCCAGATCCCTGGGGAGGGAGGGACAGGGAGGTGGCCCGGCCCCTGGGGAGGGAGGGACAGGGAGATGGCCCGGCCCCTGGGGAGGGCAGCGCCTTGGTTGTAGGGTTGGTCCGGAGAGCCAGCGGCAGAAAGGATCTCCAGGGGTGCTGGTGGGCCCTTCCCCGCGGGGCTCTGCTCAGCCTGTGGTGGCCACGCGGCAGGGACCCCACTCCCAGACCCTCAACCAACCAGCACAGGCCTGACACAGGCAAACCTCCCAGAGCCCACCCCACTGACCCCAGCCCCCGCTGATCCTCCTAGAAGACGTTCCTGTAAACCCACTCTGAGAATGCTGCTCCAGGAGCTGAACTAGCGGTATCAGCGTCTTAAAGCTAACCTCCCTCTCGGCTGTGCGATGCCTAGGGGTCTGTCCCAGACGAGCATCCCCAGGGCTGACAGGTCTGCAGGGCACAGGGAAGTGGGACCTTCTGTGTCTGTGCCCCACAGTGGCCATGCCGGGACACAGAGCTGCTGCTTGGGGAAGGGACAGATTCAGACACAGTAGTGGGTTCACCTGAGGCCCTCTCGAAAGATACGCCCACCTCTCAAAAGACACGCCCACGTGGAACCTCGGGAAGGGGCGCGCCCGCCTGGAACCTCGGGAAGGGGCGCGCCCGCCTGGAACCTCGGGAAGGGGCATTCCCGCCTGGAACCTCGGGAAGGGACGCGCCCGCCTGGAACCCTGGAAGGGACGCGCCCGCCTGGAACCTCGGAAGGGACGCGCCGCCTGGAACCTCGGGAAGGGACGCGCCGCCTGGAACCTCGGGAAGGGACGCGCCCGCTGGAACCTCGGGAAGGGGCATTCCCGCCTGGAACCTCGGGAAGGGACGCGCCGCCTGGAACCTCGGGAGGGACGCGCCCGCCTGGAACCTCGGGAAGGGGCATTCCCGCCTGGAACCTCGGGAAGGGACGCGCCCGCCTGGAACCTCGGGAAGGGACGCGCCCGCCTGGAACCTCGGGAAGGGACGCGCCCGCCTGGAACCTCGGGAAGGGACGCGCCCGCCTGGAACCTCGGGAAGGGACGCGCCCGCCTGGAACCTCGGGAAGGGACGCGCCCGCCTGGAACCTCGGGAAGGGACGCGCCCGCCTGGAACCTCGGGAAGGGGCATTCCCGCCTGGAACTCGGGAAGGGACGCGCCCGCTGGAACCTCGGGAAGGGACGCGCCCGCCTGGAACCCCGGGAAGGGGCGCTCCCGCCTGGAACCCCGGGAAGGGGCGCGCCCGCCTGGAACCTCGGGAAGGGGCGCGCCCGCCTGGAACCTCGGGAAGGGGCGCGCCCGCCTGGAACCCCGGGAAGGGGCGCGCCCGCCTGGAACCTCGGGAAGGGGCGCGCCCGCCTGGAACCTCGGGAAGGCCTTTGCAGATGTGATCGAGTTAAGGATCTCAAGATTCAAGGTAAGGTCACTCCAAGTTGCCTGTGTGGGCCCTGAGTCCAATGGCGTGTCCTGGCAGGAGACCAGCAGAGGTGGAGGGCGCGTTCTATGGGCTGAGACGGGCAGGACTATGACAGGAGGGAGGCGCGGGGCCGCTCCCTGGAGCCACCGCCTCCCCACACTTGACCTCAGGCTCCTGGCCCCGGAACTATGAGAAATAAACTGTCTTTTTAAGCCCCCGCTGTGTGATGATTGGCAGCGCCAGCAATGGGAGCTGATACAGACCCTGATGGGGACCCAGACACCTGGCAGCTTGGGCCAGGCCCCTTCGGGTTAAAGCTGGCCCTGCCGCTAAGGAAGGAGACCACTACTCCTCCTGCTGCCCTCCTACCCCAACCTTGCCTAGTTCACAAGACAGGCGGAGAGAAAAAGCAAAAAGTTGGAAAAAAACAAAAGTAAGATAAAGAGCCAGACAACCTTGGCACTGCCACCCGGCCCTAGGAGTTAAAAAAAGTAAGCATAACATCAACCCCTGACCTAAACTACTTGTGTTATCTGTACATTCCAGACACTGGAGGAAAACAGCATTGTAAAACTTTCTGTTTTGTTAGCTGATGCACGTAGCCCCCAGTCATGTTTCCCAGGCTTGCTCGATTTATCAGGACCTTTTCACGTGGGCCCCTTGAAGTTCTAAGCCTTTAAAAAGGCCAAGAATTTCTTTTGCAGGGAGCTTGGCTCTTAAAACACGCATCTGCCAAGGCTCCAGGCCAAATAAACCACTTCCTTCTTTCATCCGGTGTCTGAGGAGTTTTGTCTGCATCTCATCCTGCTACATTTCTTGGTTCCCTGACCGGGAATCGAGGTGATTAACAGACAGTTGAGGCAGCCCCTTAGGCAGTTTAGGCCTGCCCTGTAGAGCATCCCCGCGGGGAACTCTGGCCAGCTGCAGCCAGGCGGATCCCAAGAGCACACCCAGGTAGGCATTTGCCCCGTGCAATGCCTCGCCAGAGCAGTGCACAGCAGACCCCCGCGGAGGCTCAACCCAGGGGCTGAACCCCGGGAAGGAACTGGCACTTTAAGTCTGGACGTCTGAAACTTGGTACGACTGGTCTTGGGGACTTGCCCACTCCATTTGAGTGGAAGCGTGGCCTGATCACCCACAGCGTGCCTGTACCTGCACTTTGGTTTTTGTTTTTGACTTGGCTTGAATTAATTGCTTGATACTTTGGATTTAGTTTCGATTTTGACTTGACTTGAATTGCTTGATAAACAGGCGTGCCTTTATTGACACTTTGGTTTTGGTTCTGATTTTGACTTGCCTTAAATTGCTTGACAAACAGGTGTGCCTTTAACAGCACTTTGGTTTTCGCTTTGGTTTTGATTTAGCGTGAATAAGATGAGTGAGTGATCTTTTAGCCTTTCCTTCTTGTAGTGTGAATGTTGTTTTGTCTCGGGAGAAAAATAGGTCAGAACAAAGTAAGCCCACTCTGCTAGGAAGTGTGTTAAAAAAAGTTTCAAAAAGAAAAAAGGAAAGTCATCAAATCATCAAGACTTACTCTATGAAAATGCATGTTATAGAGCCTTAAGAAAGGTTTTGCAGGAGATGATAGAGTTAAGTTAACCCCTTAGAGGTTAAGATCTCTGTGTGAATTAGAACTGCCCTCTGTTGGTGTTCGATGGCCCACTGAAGAAACTATAGACAGAGAACAATTGGCCATGTATTTAAGGTGGTGACGGGTTGGAGGACAGCCAGTGTACCTAGATCAAATTCCTTTATATTGACTTGTGGTTAAATGTAATATAGACAAACCCGGCATAAATGTAGCCCTGTTTAACAGCTTATTGCAAAGAAGCCAAAAGGAAAAGTAAGAGCAGCTTCACCAGCAGACACAGAGTTAAAAAAGGAGTCCCAGAAATAGCAAGAGAAGCCAGTTTTCCAGGAGCTGCCAGAGAGAACAAAAATTCTTTTTTTTTTTTTTTTTTTTTTTTTTTTTTGAGACGGAGTCTCGCCCTGCTGCCCAGGCTGGAGTGCTGTGGCCGGATCTCAGCTCACTGCAAGCTCCGCCTCCCGGGTTCACGCCATTCTCCTGCCTCAGCCTCCCGAGTAGCTGGGACTACAGGCGCCCGCCACCTCGCCCGGCTAATTTTTTGTATTTTTTAGTAGAGACGGGGTTTCACGTGTTAGCCAGGATGGTCTCGATCTCCTGACCTCGTGATCCGCCCGTCTCGGCCTCCCAAAGTGCTGGGATTACAGGCTTGAGCCACCGCGCCCGGCCAACAAAAATTCTTTCTCCATGTGTCCCAGCCTACCTCGCTTTACCGAGGCCAACAACCCCCTCAGAAACAAGATTCAGGAGCTAACACGCCCCAGGTCTCCCCTCGAAGGGGAGGATCGGAGCCTCCAGAGGCCAAGGAAGGAAGTCAAGATAGTCAAGCGGGCCGTCTAGGATCTGGTCTTGCTCGAGCTATGCAAATGCCTCTCAGGGAGATGTGAGGACCTGTCTATTATAATGACCAGGCCTACATCCGTGGGAGCAACAGACTTTCATCTCTCAGCCCTTTTCAACCATTGATCTACTAAACTGGAAACACCCTGAACCCGCTACCTTGCTCCCGGCAGCCAGAGCCCTGTCGAGCATGACTGTGTAGAGGTGTTGGGCTCAAGTATACTCTAGCAGACCTGACCTCCGGGACCAGCCTTGGGCATCAATAGACTAGGAGCTATACGTAGACGGGAACAGCTTCATTAACCCACAAGGAGAGAGATGTGCAGAATATGCGGTGGTAACCCTGGACACTGTCTTTAAGCTGAGCTCATTGCTTGAATTCGGGCCTTAGAACTCAGTGAAGGTAGGACTGTAAACATTTACTCTGACTCTCAGTAAAATGCCTGTTTAATCCTCCAAGTGCATGGAGAATTATATAAAGAAAAGAGCCTGTGAAACTCAAGGAAAAAGGGGAAAAAAAGGCCCAGAGAATGCAACTCAGCCTCAGCGTTTGCAGAGGTACTGAGAAGCACTTCTGCAGAGGCTAAGAGTTGATAGAAAAAAGCAAATAATAGAAAAAAGATTTCAGAAATGTTTCAAGGAGCTGACAAGAGCCTGAGTCAGTTTTATAAGAGTCTCTATAAAGCATTCTGGCTTTACACCCCGTTTAACCCTGAGGCTGCTGAAAATCAGTATATAGTAAATACTTTATTTGTAAAGCAAGCATGAATACCACCTAGTCTATAAAAGTGGCCACCAAGGTGTATGTTAAGTGTGACCAAGGAACAAAACTAAGAAAGAGCAAAAGAAAAAGACTAAGAGTAACTGCAAAAAAAAAAAAAAATCAAAAAGCAGATCATCCAACCCGGGTGATCCTAAGACGAGACGAAGCTGCTGCTGAGGACGACAGCCCTGCTCTGGTCACTCCGGAGACTGAGCCGTCTACACACGGCTGAAGCTTGAGGAGACAACAAGCCCTGCTCTAGTCACACACCGGCAGCTGACTAGTCTACACACGGCCGAAGCTTGAGGACTCGTCAAGCAAGTAAATGTAGTTTAAAATCTTAAGACTAATAGTTTTCCTGTAATACTAACTGTTTTCCGGTTGTTCTGTCGCTGTATTCAACCTTTTTCCCAGATAAGGACCTCTGTTGTCCTTGCTGGATATGAATATACCGTACATTGTTTTGCTATTGTTACCCCCTGTAACCGTGCTAGAAGAAACGCCTATATAAGGTGTCCTCACTGTACACGTACTACTAGGAGACCCAGACCTGTCCAGCCCAGCAACAATTCCGAGTCTTACAGTCATTCTTTAGACATAGAAACCAGGAGTTGGCCGGGCGCGATGGCTCAAGCCTGTAATCCCAGCACTTTGGGAGGCCGAGGCAGGCGGATCATGAGGTCAGGAGATCGAGACCATCCTGGCTAACACGGTGAAACCCCGTCTCTACTAAAAAATACAAAAAACTAGCCGGGCGTGGTGGAGGGCGCCTGTAGTCCCAGCTACTCTGGAGGCTGAGGCCGGAGAATGGCGTAAACCCAGGAGGCGGAGCTTGCAGTGAGCTGAGATCCGGCCACTGCACTCCAGCCTGGGTGACAGAGCGAGACTCCGTCTCAAAAAAAAAAAAAAAAGATCCAGTAACAAAACTAACCTGCTTAAGACATGACAAAGTTGGTACATGTGCCTGTGCAGGTTTAACTCAGGTTTGATCCTAGGTCTCCATCTAGAAAATAGTTTCCAGCTATAAGAAAATGTAAAACCCTAATTGCGAATGTATTACTAGTAATAGAAACTTGCTTGCTGCTCCCCTGTGTATTACGCTTGCTCCTTCAAATGATAAAAGGTTTTGTAGCTACCATGGTTCCTCAGAAAACTTCAACACAAGTGTATTACATAAAATACTATCACCCTGTCTCACAAAAAGACTCAAAAAGTAAAAACAAAAGAACTCCCACTAATTACTGAAAATTCTCAAAGCGGAGGATAAGGAAGGAGACCACTACTCCTCCTGCTGCCCTCCTCCCGCCACCTTGCCCAGTTCACAAGACAGGAGGAGAGAAAAAGCAAAAAGTTGGAAAAAAACAAAAGTAAATAGCCAGGCAATCTTGGCACTGCCACCCAGCCCTAGGAGTTAAAAAAAAGTAATAATAATAACATCAACCCCTGACCCAAACTACTTGTGTTATCTATACATTCCAGACACTGGATGAAAACAGCATTGTAAAACTTTTTGTTCTGTTAGCTGATGCATGTAGCCCCCAGTCACATTTCCTAGGCTTGCTCGATTTATCACGACCTTTTCACGTGGACCCTTTAAATTTGTAAGCCTTTAAAAAGGCCAAGAATTTCTTTTTCAGGGAGCTCGGCTCTTAAGATGTGAATCTGCCAAGGCTCCTGGCCGAATAAACCACTTCCCTCTTTAATCTGCTGTCTGAGGAGTTTTGTCTGTGGCTGGTCCTGCTACACCAACACCCATCCCTCGCTGAGTCCTCGCTGCACAGTGTGGCTGCACCTGGCAAGCACAGGGAGCTCCTGGGGTCCTGTGGGTGCAGACGTGGGTCCCTCCGTCTGGGCTGAGACGGAGCTCCTCCCCAGCTCCAGGGAGCACTGGGCTGAGGACCGCCCGTGAGTGGTGAGTGTGTCTCCCACTGCACCTTGAGGTCACCCAGGAACCTTCGGAAGTGCTGATGCGGGGACTCCCCCGCCCCACCATCCAGGGTGGACTGGCAAGGCGGTGACCTGGGCGACCCCCTCCCCACCGTCCAGGGTGGACTGGCTAGGCAGTGGCCTGGGCATCTGGACACATTACAGCTACCCAGGGAATGCGGTGTGCAGCCAGGATGGAACCCGTGGCCCTGGCACTGAGGATGGCGGGCGCCTGCCTCCACCTCCATGGGCCGGCCTTCTGTGCCCGGTTTCCTGGAGCTGCGAAGGCTTCACATGGCTGTTGAGCTGCGGAGGGAGGGACCCTCTCTGCACCCCATCCAGAGCGGGCCGAGGAATCTGAAGGCACAGGGAGGGCAGGGTGCAGCCGAGGTTGCAGAGAGGCAGGACCCTGAAACCGCAGGAGTTCAACTGGCCACAGAGGAAGCGGCAGCCGGGAAGCCGGCCGGGAGCTTTCTCATCTCAGCCTCCTTTGCTGGCCTTAGGTGGAGGGGCCTGTGGGGCAGGGGGGTGGTGGCCGGAGCCTGAGGGACCTGTGGGGCGGGCGGTGGCCAGAGCCTGGAGATTGTTTGTTGTTAGCACAGAATTGTGGCACAAGTCATTGAGACACAGTGACAGGCAGATGACTGTCCAGGCCACGGCCTTGTCTGAGCCTGCCTGAGCATGAGGAGAGGCCCCCACGCTGGTCACCCAGGGTCCAGGTGTGCCCACAGATGCTGCCCCCGCGCTGTGGGCAGCCCTGGCCCAGGCGGGTTCTCTGGAGCTGCTCCCGCCCAGTGCAGGCAGGCCGTGTACAGGACCTTTGTTTATGCCCCTGGATGTTGAACTTGGCCAGCGTTGAACTTGGCCAGAGTACAGCACTGAAACAAGGGCCCTGCTGCCTGAACCCGCCCAAGGCTCACCTCCATGCCCAGGCCTGTGGGAGGGGCTGGTGTGTGCAGGAGAGTTGGGCGTTGGGAGGCCGCCCCACCGCGTGCCTGCCGTGCCCTCTCCTCGGCCCCAGCTCCCAGTATATGCATGGGGTGCCTTCAAGTGTGGGTTTCGGGAACTTCCACATTCCGGCCTGAAGTCCTGGCCATGGGGAAGGGATGCCCACTGCTCTCATCCCATGCAGCTGCCTTATGCCCATCAGAGGCTGCACCAAACCCTGTGCGCCCTCCCGGCGATCAGAGCCAGAGGCCTCAACTGGCCCAGCCCTGCCGGCTGCTGAGGGACCTCAGCTGCTGTGGGGCAGGCGTCTATGGGTTTCCAGGGCCCTCCCCTCCCCGCGGGGGTGTGAGGAGGTGCAAAGGGGATGCCTCCTGCCCTGACCCCACGGCCAGACCAGCGCTGTGTGTCCTGAGTGAGGATGCCTGTCCCTGAGCCCCAGAGACTCACCAGGAGGCAGGTGTGAGATGGCCGTGTCCCCAGCCCCTGCTGCAGCCGGCCCACAGCAGGCCCCTAGAGGCTGGGTGGTGAGGGGATGGCTCAGACTGCCCACGCCCAGGACCCCGCGTTGGCCTCATCCTACACCTCAGCCCCAAACCCTGCAGCTTGCAGGCCCCTGGCACCCGGTCACCCTCAACAGCACCTCAGGGCTCCTCTGATCTGACCCTTGTTGCCAGCCCAGCCAGAGTCTGACTCCTCCCTGGTGCCGCCCCCACCCCCAGGAATGGCATGCTGGGGGCAGCGGAGCCAGGCCCTGGGCCGAGGGGCAGGACAGGCAGGGACAAAGAGCAGCTCCGTGGAAACCCTTCCCTAGGGCCTCAGGGGCCAGGCGGGACCCCCACTTCTAGGAGGAGACCCCAGTGCCCCTCACGCTCAGGGGAGCAGTAGGTGGAGAGATTAGGAGGTGGGAGCTGGGGGCTCTGGAGGAGGGGCCGTGGGTGAGGCCCCATCTTCGAGGCTCCCTTTGGCTGCAGCAGGCAATGAAGCTGCATCAGGGGCTCCACCCTGCTGACCACAGTCCTGGGGCACCCAGGGGTGGCCGGAGACACCAGCGGGTTCTCCTGGTCACACGGCCCCACCTGCCCTGGCCCCCAGAGCCCCCCAGGCTTGGGACGAGCTGCAAGGCAGAGGGGTCGGACGGAGGGCACAGGACACAGACGCAGAGTAGGTGCGGCGGCCGCCCCCAGGGGGATGTGGAAAGAGGCCCCAGGGCACCCTGGAAGCGGAGGCGGTGGCTCTGCGTGTCCCAGGCCACAGCACCGCTCCTCACAGCCGACGCTCTGATCCCTCGGTCTCAGGAACCACTCGGGAAGTGCAGGGCGGGCACGGGTCTGATTTCAGGACAAGGGAGCTGGCAGCCCAGGAGCGAGGAGGGCTCCAGTCCCCTTGCACCAAGCCCGTCCTCCTCTTCCCGCTGCCACGATACCCACGCCTGCAGCCGTGCAAGTTAGAGGGGCGACGTGGATGGGCTTTCTCTGTAGAAAGGATCCTGGGGTCCGACTGAGAAGCTGGCTCGAACGCTAGATGCTGTGGCTCAGAGCACTGGGTAGGCACCCAGAAGCGGAAGTGCTCATCATGTAGTAATTTTTTCTTTTTTTTTTTTTTTTTTTTTTGAGACGGAGTCTCGCTCTGCCGCCCAGGCTGGAGTGCAGTGGCAGGGTCTCAGCTCACTGCAAGCTCCGCCTCCTGGGTTTACGCCATTCTCCTGCCTCAGCCTCCCAAGCAGCTGGGACTACAGGCGCCCGCCATGTCGCCCGGCTAGTTTTTTGTATTTTTTAGTAGAGACGGGGTTTCACCATGTTAGCCAGGATGGTCTCGATCTCCTGACCTCGTGATCCGCCGTCTCGGCCTCCCAAAGTGCTGGGATTACAGGCTTGAGCCACCGCGCCCGGCCATTTTTTCTTTTTTTTTAAAGAAACAAGCCGGGCGCGGTGGCTCAAGCCTGTAATCCCAGCACTTTGGGAGGCCGAGACGGGCGGATCACGAAGTCAGGAGATCGAGACCATCCTGGCTAACACGGTGAAACCCCGTCTCTACTAAAAAAAAATACAAAAAACTAGCCGGGCGAGGTGGCAGGCGCCTGTAGTCCCAGCCACTCGGGAGGCTGAGGCAGGAGAATGGCGTAAACCCAGGAGGCGGAGCTTGCAGTGAGCTGAGGTCCGGCCACTGCACTCCAGCCTGGGCGACAGAGCGAGACTCCGTCTCAAAAAAAAAAAAAAAAAAAAAAAAAAAAAAATAAAGAAACAAGATCTCACTCTTTGCCCAGAGCAACTATCTTATTTATCTTTGCATCCTAAGGGTCTACAACAATGACTGGCATGAAGTATACAAACTATACATTGCCTAGTAAGTGGATAAAACGATTAATTAATTTGCCCAACATTCAAAATGCGATGGGGTTGGGATTCACAGTCATGTCTTCTCATTGCAACGCTCAAGCTCCTTGTGCTGCTCCACACCGCCTTTCAGTAAACGAGAAACTGTAGGATCCACACCGCCTTTCAGTAAATAAGAAACTAGGATCCACACCGCCTTTCAGTAAATGAGAAACTGTAGGATCCACACCGCCTTTCAGTAAACGAGAAACTGCAGGACAAATGACCTTATGCCCAGGTTCCAATGGCAAGACGCCACACCCCTTATGATACTATCTTTGTGCACACAAAATGTTCATTTCTGTCTAAGAAATCAGTGACTTGTAATTAGTAATAATAAGTAAGTGATTGCTCAATGACTTAAAACTACAGTATCTCTAATTTCTTCTAATGGAAACTTCTCAGGCCATTTAGGGACATCCACAGATAGCGAATGGCGACATTGGAAAGAGGATGTTGAGTGGGGAAGTCTCCATGGTTCCACCTGTTTGATTGTTTGATGTGTGGTGGTGCAGACATGGACACGATTCATCTTGTTTTGTTTGTTTTGTTTTGTTTTTGAGACGATGTCTCGCTCTGACACCCAGGCTGGAGTTCAGTGGCACGATCTTGGCTCACTGCAAGCTCCTCCTCCCAGGTTCAAGCAATTCTCCTGTCTCAGCCTCCTGAGTAGCTGGGACTACAGTCACCCGCCACCACGCCTGGCTAATTTTTGTATTTCTAGTAGAGACGGGGTTTTACTGTATTGGCCAGGCTGATCTTGAGCTCCTGACCTCAGGTGATCTGCCCGCCTTGGCCTCCCAAAGTGCTGGGATTACAGGCATGAGCCACTGTGCCCGGCCAACACTATCCATTGTAAAGAGGGTTCATGCTGTTCGACCCCAACAAAGAATGATTCCCTTTGCGGTCCTGGATGGGTAAGAAATCAGCCTTGGCCACCTAAGGGTGTAGAAGGGCTTCTGCATTAGGTGACAATTTTAATAACTCTCTGTTTTCCGTTCACACCCAAGAGTCTGTTTCTGCCCTGGGACGAAGACCCAGAGGCCACTTTGATGTTATGGAGCAGGCTGTGTCCTCAGTCGTCCTGCTGTAGGGAGTGCTGCCAGCTCTGCCACCACCACTGGCATCCAGGAAGCTTGGTCTGTCCGTAGGGACAGATCTGATTCCAGAGAACCAGGAGCGTGTCTGATGCATGAGGGCAGAGTTCTACCCATTACCCACAGTGCGGAGATGAGGGAGGGGATCTAACCCTGCAAACACTTTTGAAAAAAACCTAGTGTATAAAAAGAAATTCGGGAATCAAACCTTTCTGAAGGATGAGACAGTATACACCAATGTGACCGAAGTTTTTATTGCTGCTGAAGGGTTCAGCTAAAGTGCAGCTGCATAGTCATAGCTCATGGGAACCTCCGTCTCCTGGGCTCAAGCAAGCCTCCCAGCTCAGCCTCCCAAGTAGCTGGGACTACCGGTGGCCATCACCATGGCTGGTTACGTTTTTCATTTTTTTGTAGAGACAGAGTCTTGCCATTTTGCCCTGGCTGGTTGTGAACCCCTGACTTCAAGTGATCCTCCTGCCTCAGCCCCCCAAAGTGCTGGGATAACAGGTGTCAGCCACTACCCCTGGCCTGGCAATTCTATTTTAATTGTCTTAGGGACTGCCTTCCTGCTTCCCACGGTGGCAGCACTGTTCTACACTCCTGCCAGCAGTACACGAGGAGTCTGGTTTCTCCACATCCTTGCCAGTACTTGTGATTTTCTGTATTTTGATAATAGCTGTCCCGATGTGTGCGTGTTGTGAAAACTGTGACGTACGTAGAAAAGTGTAAAGAATAAGAGTGTGGACGCCCAGCCCGTCCCCTCAGGAAACACGTGAAAGTCACCCAACCTCTTTCAGGATCCGTGTTCCATTCACAGTATTTTTTCATGCACCATTTTTTTTTTTTTTTTTTTTTTTTTGAGATGGGGTCTCGCTCTGTCGCCCAGGCTGGAGTGCAGTGGCCGGATCTCAGCTCACTGCAAGCTCCGCCTCCCGGGTTCACGCCATTCTCCGGCCTCAGCCTCCCGAGTAGCTGGGACTACAGACGCCCGCCACCTCGCCCGGCTAGTGTTTTGTATTTTTTAGTAGAGACGGGGTTTCACTGTGTTAGCCAGGATGGTCTCGATCTCCTGACCTCGTGATCCACCCATCTCGGCCTCCCAAAGTGCTTGAGCCACCGCGCCCGGCCTCATGCACCATTTTTGAACACAAGTTGCAGACATTTGAACACTGGCCCTAAAAACATCAGTCAGCCCGGCTGGGACCTTCTGGGAATGCGGACGCTCCCCACGTAGCTGCAGTAACATCAATGCCTTCGGAAAACTCACACGGCATCTAGCCTCCCTCTCGCATTTGGATGTCCCAGGTGCCCTCACTCGGTTCCACGCCTCGCCTTTCTGGAGTCGTGCCCCAGCTTGTTAGAGTGGCACTGACTGCTGGGAGGGTGTCCTGCTGGAATTGTGCCCCAGCTTGTTAGAGCAGCACTGACTGCTGGGAGGGTGTCCTGCTGGAATCGTGCCCCAGCTTGTTAGAGCGGCACTGACTGCTGGGAGGGTGTCCTGCTGGAATCGTGCCCCAGCTTGTTAGAGCGGCATTGACTGCTAGGAGGGTGTCGAGCAGCACTGACTGCTGGGAGGGTGTCCTGCCAGCAAGGTTTGTCTGATCCCATGGCCGCAGCGTCTTTTGTAACAGCTTGTCCCTCCTTCCCCTCCCTGGGTTTGTGATAACCTGGAGGTTAAAGCTTAGAGCAGCCGTTCTTCACCTGGGGACTTTGCCCCAGGAGGCGTTGGTCAACTCTCTTGTGCCTGGAGGAGGAAGGCAGGTTGTGCCTGGAGGGAAGAGGCTCTGGGATGGAATGGAGTGGGTCAGGTGCTCTGCCCAGTTCTGCTCCTGCGCGTCTCTGCCGCCTCTGCCTCCCTGCTCACTGCCCAGTTCTGCTCCTGCGCGTCTCTGCCGCCTCTGCCTCCCTGCTCACTGCCCAGTTCTGCTCCTGCGCGTCTCTGCCGCCTCTGCCTCCCTGCTCACTGCCCAGTTCTGCTCCTGCGCGTCTCTGCCGCCTCTGCCTCCCTGCTCACTGCCCAGTCTGTTCCCAGCCTCTCCTCTCACCCTCAGAGTAAAGGTCACTTCCCAGAGGGCCACTAGTGCTCAGGCCACCTCTCACCCTCCCGGCCTGCTCCTCCCTGGACTCCAGTTTCCCACGTCTGCCCTGCCCGGGCCCCTTGGCTCTACACCCAGGACCCCAGGCCTGGCACTGTTGGGTGTGGCTGCACGCCTAAGGGCAGAGGGCTTGGGTAGGGGGTGAACGGGGGCTGCGGCTGTGGCTCTGCTCTCGCCGCTGCCTCAGCGGGAGAGGACCTGTGGGCAGCCTGAGAGCCGAGGCCTCAGTGGTATTTCCTGGGAGGGCAGCCCCCAACCTCCCGCACCCACAGAGGGGCTGGAGCAGGACGCAGGGTCGCTGGTCCCGGCCTTGGGAGCACCACAGGGCACAGGCCTGGCCCGGCCGTAGCCTGGTGCTGACCTTTCCTCGTTGACTTGTGGTCCGGGACTTTCCAGGACAGGCTTCTTGCCACAGAGAAGGTTCCTGGGGAAACCCCGGGCGTGTGAAAGTGGAGCGGCCCAGGTCCCTGCCCTGGAAGAGCCACCAGGAGCCAGGACACCCCCTCCCAGGAGCCCCTCCCACCCTCCAGCCCCAGCTTGACCCCAGACCTCTGCCCTCAGCCCCTGGTGTGTCTGAGCACTTCTGCCCCGGGGCCTTTGCACGGACAGTTCTGCCTGGAAAGCTCTTCCCGAGATCTGCTCGGCCATATGCTCGCTAAGGCCTCCTGCCCCCGCACACATGGGCACTGCCTGCCTCCCGGTCTCGTCTCTCTCCAGAACCTTAGCTCCCGGGGGCAGGGACTGCCGGAGAGCGGGTGTTCCTTCTGTGCTCGTTGAAGGAAAGCAAAGTGGCCAACAGCAGACTTCTTCTGAGGAAGTGAGAGAGCAGAGACCACAGCTGAGGCCTGGGGGACTCTGTGACCCCGAAGGCCACCCAGCTGGTTCCCTGCAGACAGCCCTGGGTCCTGCCTCTCCCAGCCAGGGACCAGGCCCCACCAGCCAGGAGCCCGGGACACGTCCGTGTTCTGGGACTTGACCTCTGTCTCCCCACAGCCTGCATTCCCACCCTGCCTGGCTGCAGCCCTGATGGGTGGGAAGGGGCTCCAGGCGGCCCCGCTCTGCTCTGGTATGTGCAGACATCTGGTGTGCAGTGACCTTCATCCCAAGCAAGACCTAGAAAGGGGGAAATCAAGGCAGCATAGAGAGCTGGCCCAGGGCAGCCTTCTGTGCTGGAGCATGGGGGTGTGAGGGGGCCGCCAGCGTGGTGGGGGTGGCCCGGCCCCTGGTCATGAGTGTGTGGGGTGGGACTGGGTCTCTGCATGTACGGGCTGCTCAGTGGACCTGCCCACTCTCTGGAGACGTCTCTGTATGGTTGTGTTACCAGAAAGGAGTCCTGATCCAGATGCCAAGAGAGGGTTCTTGGACCTCGCACAGGAAGACGTTCAGGGCGAGTCCGGAAAGTCAAGTGAGAAGTTTATTAATAAAGTAAAGGCATAAAGAATGGCTACTCCCCAGGTGGCGTGGAGGCCTGGGCTGCTCAACGGAGTACCCTTATGCTTATTTTGGTCATTTCTTGATTATATGGTAAACAAGGAGTGGATTATTTATGAGTTTTCTGGGAGAGGGTTGGTCAGTTCCCGGAATTGAGGCTTCCTCTCCTTTTTAGACCATGTAGGGTAACTTTTGGACGTTGCCATGGCATTTTTGGACGGTCATGGCACTGGTGGGAGTGTCTCTTAGCAGCTAATGCATTAGAATTCGTGTATAATGAGTAGCAAGGATGACCAGAGGTCACTCTAGTCACCATCTTGGTTTTGGTGGAATTTGACCAGCTTCTTTCCTGCATCCTGCTTTATCAGCAAGGTCTTTGTGACTTGTATCTTATGCCGACCTCCTGTCTTGTGACTAAGGATGCCTTAACCTTCTGGGAACACAGCCCAGCAGGCCCCAGCCTCATCCCACTCTCAAGACAGAGTCGCTCTGGTTCAAACACCCTCTGACAGTTGGACAAGTTGGTGACAGCCAGGAGGGCCCAATGTGGACATGTGACAGACACCGTGTGGCCATCAGATTCTCAGGAGGAAGAAATCCCCTTCTGAAATAAAGCACCCTGAGAACCGGCGGGAAGGAGTGGGGACTCCGTTGGGGCTTTCCAGGGAAGCAGCCAGGGACTTGCCCTGATTTTGGTTTCTCCAGGTCGGAGCTGCCCCCAGGCTGCCTCGGCTGGCGGGAGGAAGTGAGTAGCTCCTGCAGAGCCTCTGGCTGGCACAGAGCCCGGGGGCGGGGTAGTCCTCCCTGACAAGAGAAGCTATCAGGCAGAGGACACCGCACTGACTGGGCCAGTGGGGCGTTCTCCAGCTGGGTCAGCCGTGGCCCCCGCCTCAGGCTGGAGTCCGGCCGGCACTGCTGCAGAGACGGAGGCAGAGCCAGGTGGAGGAGCTGCCTCCAGGTGGAAGAGCCCCAACAAGATGGAACGCTGGGGTTAGGCTCAGGCTATCAGCCCTGGAATCCAAGCATGTCGCCCTTGTGCTAACCCAGCCTCACTCACTGGCAGCCAGGGGCACCCTCCCAGCCTGCCAGGGACACCACACTGGGCACACACCACTTCGGATGCAGGACCCCATCCTCACCGGCTGTGGCAGGAGACTGGTGAGCCGTCCTTGCAGACGGGACTCCCCCTAGGGTCCTGAAGGACCGTCCCGGGGGCTGGGGAGCTGCTGGAGGCAGCAGCCTGGGCCGGGAGATCATTGCAGGGGTGGTGAAGGGGAGAGGGTTAGAGCTTTAGTAGGGGGACCCCCTATAGACCAGACAATGGAATCCACAGCCACCACCCCCACCCCTGGCTGACCCCACCTTCCGCCAGGGACCAGTCCTGGACAAGGTCACTGAATTGCTCCCCCCCCCACCTGTCCCCACCCACCGGAGACCTCAGCCTACCCTGCTCACCCTGGCACCGGCCAGCCTGTCCATGCGGGGTGCCCAGGGCGGGAAAACAAGTGCGGGTTCCTATTTTACCACATCTCAGGACTCCAGTCTGCGCCCCTTCTTGGCGTGCATTTAAATGTCTTTGTTAGGCCACTCATTATGATCCCTCCTGTTCTAATGGAAAAATATTCTAAACACTGGGAGGACCAGTGGTCTTCTTCTTTCTTAAATAGAGACGAGGTCTCACTGTGTTGCCCGGGCTGACCTCAAACTCTTGGTCTCAAGCGATCCTCCTGCCTTGACTTCCCGAAGTGCTGGGATTACAGACGGGAGCCACTGGGCCCGGCCTAAATTCTTCTGTACTTGCTGGTTTTCCCAAAATGTGCCCACACTGATGTTAGCATCAGAAGGATATCACTCCTGTGACAGAAGTGGGAAGGTGTGTGTCACAGCACAGATGTCCACAGGATAAAATCTCACAGCAACAGACATGTGCTAATGTGGGTGCTGGAGCTTGCACCCTACACTGGGCACTGCCCATCCCTCCCCAGTTCCCAGACCGGCTACTCCAGGGATCCAGAGTCCCCTTCCACGAGTGTGACAAGGACAGGCAAGGTCTCCTGAGTCCTTACCAGCAGGTCGGGCACCCCGCTGAGTCATCTTCACAACCCTGGAAAGTGCGTACCCCCGCCCCGTTGGTCTGGGCCACGATCCCAGGACACAGTTCTGACTGCTGACATCCTGAAAGATCAAAATCCCAAAACTGTAATTCGGAAAAAGTAATTCGAAAACATTCTGTAAAAAACATTTATTTGGCCGGGCACGGTGGCTCACGCCTGTAATCCCAGCACTTTGGGAGGCCGAGGCGGGCGGATCACGAGGTCAGGAGATCGAGACCATCCTGGCTAACACGGTGAAACCCCGTCTCTACTAAAAATACAAAAAATCAGCTGGGAGTGGTGGCGGGCACCTGTAGTCCCAGTTACTAGGGAAGCTGAGGCAGGAGAATCGCTTGAACCTGGGAGGTGGAGGTTGCAGTAAACTGAGATCACGCCACTGCACTCCAGCCTGGGTGACAGAGTGAGACTCCATCTCAATAAATAAATAAAAGGCACTTATTTAGTTACATTTTTAAGGGGGATTTATTTGAGAAACTGAAAAACACGGCAGAACCCTTCATGGGCCACTTTACCCAATAAAGTCGGCAATCCTAACATTTTCTCCAGCACAGAGACACAGGTGTGCTCACTCAGTCACGTGGATATGAGTTACACGCAGATGAACCATTCGCAGAGAAACTGGTCAGGACACCAAAACGTTAGATTTTGATCTTTCAGGAGTTCAGGATTTGGGATGATGGTGTTCGGGGTCAGGTCCTTCGGGGTTCTGATCAGCGCCGTCTCACCATGCGAACCAATGCCGAACAGGGAGACCCAGGCCGTCCAGGAGCTGGACACAGCCAGAACAGTCTGTCTGTGTCAGACCCCGGGTCCCTCATGGGGGACTCAGGCTTCATTTGGGTTTCCTGCAAAAATGGAGAGCTTTTTTTTAAGTAAGGATGCCAAGGATGGCAGGCATGAAGCGGGCAGGCAGAGGTGGGAGCTGGTTAGCGGCATCTCCGATTACTGTGATGGGCAGAAAGAAGGTTCTAGACAACAGTGTCTTGATGAGGTCAAGAGGAACTGAAACCCCCACCCCACTTCCCCTGCCCCATCTGGTTCTGGGAAAGGGGAAATACAGGTGGGGGCTGTGCGTGGGGCAGTGGCCTGCCCCCGCCTCTCTGCCTGTCCAGACTTCCGAGGCCTGGCTGTCTGCAGGGCGGCCATTGCTGTGCATGTGTGTGCGTGTGTGTCTGTGCACGCGTGCATGTGTATAGTTCAGGGAAGAAGCTGCATTTCACAGAGACTCTGTCCCAGGAGGGAGGCATTTTCTTTTCTCTCTTCTCTTCTCTTCTTTCTCTTTTATTCTCTTTATTTTCTTTCTGTTTTTTGAGACAGAGTTTTGCTCTATCGCCCAGGCTGGAGTGCAGTTGCGCGATCTCGGCTCGCTGCAACCCCCACCTCCCAGGTTCAAGCAATTCTTGTGCCTCAGCCTCCTGAGTACCTGGGACTACAGGTACGCACCACCATGCCCAGCTAATCTTTGTATTTTCAGTAGAGATGGGGTTTCACCATGATGGCCAGGCTGATTTCGCACTCCTGGCCTTAAGTGCTACTCCTGTCTCGTTCTCCCAAAGTGCTGGGATTACAGACATGAGCCATCATGCCCAGCCGACATTTTCATCTGGACTCTGCCATGGGGCCGAGCAAATCAGATGTGACCTGATGACAGGTGCCAAGAAGGTCTGGTGACCACAGGTTTCTTGTAGGTTTCTGCCTGGGACCCCCCCACACCTCCTACCAATATCCCCAACCCAACCAAAGACCGACCAAGTGCAAACCAAGGGCAGCCCTGAAGCCCAGGACCGTGAGGCCTGGGAAGGCCCCAGGGCAGGTGATCTGTGGCCTTGGTGTCTCAGGTCAGGAGCAAGGCAGAGCCACCTTCCTCCCTCCCCCTGCCGGGCTGCATGAGCTCAGGGACCCTTGGATCTGAGAAAGGTCAGGCTCACTTCCTCCCCGTGCCCGCGGTTGGCCGCGGGGGGAATATTCTCCTGACCTGAGTCCCGAGGTTCTGAGTGTGGAGTTTCCCTGGACTGGGAGAAAGTAAACACCGAGGGACTTGCCAAGAGGAAATGGACAAGCCCAGGTGGTCTAGACGGAGCTAAGTGTCCCGTAAGGGGTTCCCCGGCTCCGCGTTTCTGGAAGAACAAGGACAGCTTTCCCCAGGGCTACGGCCTCACGCTCCCCTCCCATCACGGCCGGGCCTTTAGATGGGGATGAGTGTCCCACAGAAGAGGGGACTTAAAGCTGCAGGAGTGCTGGGGGCTGGAAGTCAGGTCAGCCTGTGAGGGCTGTGGTCGCTCTTGGTCCTAAGCCCTCCCTGCCCGGCTGCTGGTATCATGGGCACTCCTTGGGGTTCCTTGGCTTGTGGGCGCATTGTGCCAGCCTTGCCTCTGTCACAAGGCTGTCTCCCCTTTTCTTCTTGAAGGACACCTGCTAGGGTGAGGGCCTCTACTCCAGGCTGACTTCATCTCATTCTTCACTAATCACAGCTGCAAAGACTTATTTCCAAATAAAGTTGCCTTCCTGGGTTCCACGGGACCTGAATTTGGGAGGTGCTGTTCCCCCAGCACAGGGGTACAGCAGACCCTTGGCTTCATCAGACGTCTGGTGCCTGTGCGCCCTCTCGCTCACATTTTCCAGGCTTCTGCCCTTCTCAGTACCCGAATGTGGGCATCCAGGTGTCCTTCCTGCCCTGGCGTATGCCCCACTTAGCTGAGTGGGGGGCTTAGGCCTCCACCCCACCTGTAGTGCTCCTGGGGTCTGCCAATCAGACCCCCTACAGCTGCCTGGTTTTGGGACATTGCTGTTGGGCCCTGGGGCCTTTCTGAATCCATCTGCAAGCTGGAGCTGAGGTTGGGAGCTGAGGCTGAGAGCAAGAGCTGAGGCCACTGGAGCTGGAGCTGGGAGCAGGAGCTAAGGTTGGGAGCTGAGGCTGAGGCCACTGGAGCTGAGGCCAGGAGCTGGGACTGAGGCCAGTGGAACTGAGGCCAGGAGGTGGGGCTGAGGCCACTCAAGCTGAAGCAGGGAGCTGGGGCTGAGGCTGGGAACTGAGGCCAGGAGCTGGAGCTGAGGCCAGGAGTTGGGGCTGAGGCTAGGAGGAGGGGTTGAGGCTACCTGGAGTTTGGGAGCTAGGCTGAGAGGCCAGGGAGGAGAGCCCTGCTGCCAGCTTGCCGCCCTCCTGACGCCCCCGCACCACTCCCCTGCCACCTGCTGCCACCCTGCCTCCTGTTTGCAGCCCTCTGGCCAGTCTCTGTGTTCATTTTCTGTTTTCTACTTACCAGAAACTTAGCAGCTTGAAACAGCACCCGCTCGGCACACATTCCTGGTGGGAGTGTGAAGTGGTGCAGCTGCTGTGGGAAATGGTCTGGTGATTCCTTGCAAAGCTAAATGGTTGCCATAGCACTGTGTCGTTCCACACCTGAGGATGCACCGCCAGAAATGAAGTCAGGCGTCCGAGCAAAAACTCAGACATGAGTGTTCATAGCAGCGTTATTCACAGGAGCTAGAAGGTGGAAAAACCCAAGTGTCCTTGGACCGAGGAACGGGTCAACAGGCCACGGTGCCAGTGCTATGGAATACTGTGCAGCCGGAAAAAGGGTGGAGCTCCCTTATACATTATGGCATGGGTGAGCCTCAGAAACGTGGCGCTAAGCGACTACATATATATAAAAAGCTTGCGCTGGTGTAAAGTGTCTAGAGCAGGGAAATCCAGGAGATGAAGTGGATTGGTGGCTTCCAGGGTCTGAAGGTGGAGGGAAGGGACTGGTGCTGATGACTCTCCGTCTGGGAAGATGAACGAGTTCTGGAGCTTGCTTGAGGCGGTGTTTGCACAACAGTGTGAATGCACGAATGCTGCTGAATTGGATTCTTTAAAACAGTTCAGATGGACAATGTTAGTTATGTGTGTTTTACTACCATATAAATAAGTGAGTAGACAAGCCTGCACCATCTTGTAGCTCACATTTGCAGGTCAGGAGCCGGGGGGACCCAGGCCTCCTCCCGGGCTGGTTCAGAATCCAGGTCCTTGTGGGTGTGGGACTGGAGTCCCTGTTTTCTTGCAGCTGTTGGTCAGGGACTGCCCTCAGCTCCTAGAGCTTGCTCTCGAGTCCCTGCCTGGTGGTCCCGGGTGGCCCCTCCATCTTCAAGCTGCAGGGGCTGGTGGAGTCCTCCCATGAGTGGCTCTCTCTGGCCATCCCTTCTGCACCGCCAGAGGAAGCTCCGCTTCTAAAGCGTTGGTGTGATGAGGTCAGGCCCAGGGGCACCTCCCTGTTTTAAGGTCAATGGGTTGGTGAACTTCACCATGCCTTCAGAATCCCTCTGCCACATAATGCAGCCATCTTGGGAGTAACACTGGAGGCAGAGACCACGGGTGACCTGCAAGGTCTGCTTACAACAGTCGTTTCAACAGAGTTGAGTTTGCCTGGGGCTTCTCCAAGCGACTGCGCACAGGCGTCCCTGGGGTCCCCGGGGTTAGGATGCTGACGCTGGCTCAGCAGGTCTGGGAAGGGCCAGGATTCCAGTGTCAGGTCCACACCATGCCCCAGTGGACGTTCTCCAGCCCTTCCCTGAGGCTGGGGCCCTGGGATGAGCTCGATGGTGTTCAGATCAGAGTCCACCCCCTCCATGCCTCACCATGGTCCTGATGTCACCAAATGCATTGCAGTCCTAACCCCGTGGACCCCCCTTCATGGGGTGGTGTAGGCAGCGTGTTCTCTGAGGGTAAGGACAGGACCCAGCAGGGGCTGCCCCAAGGGGCCAGTGGAGCCGTGGTTCCCCATCTGCCCATTCATCTGCCCACCTTCCCCTGAGTGGAGGCAGAGGAGCCGAGAACGGCCTGCTGGCCAGCCCCGGGGGAGCCAGGCTCCTCATGGTCTTCTCAGCCACAGAGCTGGAGGCCCCTCCCAGCAGCTCCTGCCTGCCCACTGTGCCAGAGCTGCTCCATGCAACTTTTCTGCAGCATGGTCCTATTGCACAAACACCTCTCTCTGCTTTTTTTTTTTTTTCTTTAACCGTATCTGCTGTATCATACAAGCGCTTAGGATCTTGGTTGCAGTGAATGGAAACCAATACTAAACAACTTTCTCAGAGGACTCTTGGGGCTCTGGGAACCAGCCAAAAGGCTGGAGAATGAGGGCTAGGTGTAGGCAGGTCCAGGGAGGCCAAGAGGGCAGCCTGGCTGTGAGGCCGCTGCTGGTACAGCCCAGACTGTCCCTGCTTCTGGGTCATTTGCTCCAGTCCCAAAGCTCTGCCCGGGAATGTCTGGTGGTCAAACTCCAGTCATGTGGCTCCCTCTTTTCAGAGGTGAACTCAGTCTTCACTGATAAGGTTAAGGTTCCTGGTGGATCCTGCATCCCCATGAGTCCGAGCTGAGCCTGCAGGGCTCCCAGACCCAGGCCTCCATGGAGAGGAGATGAGCCAGCCCTGTTGAGCCCTGCCCAAACTGCACATGCATGAGTTAAAGATACGGCTATTACTGTTTAAAGCCATGCATTGTTGGGCTGGTTTGTTAAATAGAAATAGATTACCCAGGCTGGGTGTGGTGGTTCATACCCGTAATCCCAGCACTTTGGGAAGCTGAGGCGGGTGGATCAATTGAGGTCAGGAGTTTGAGACCAGCCTGGCCAACATGGTGAAACCCCATCTCTACCAAAACTATAAAAAATTAGCTGGTGTGGTGGCATGTACCTGTAATCCAAGCTACTTGGGAGGCTGAGGCAGGAGAATTGCTTGAACCAGGAGGTGGAGGTTGCAGTGAGCCGAGATCATGCCACTGCACTCCAACCTGGGCGACAGAGTGAGACTGTCTCAAACAAACAAAGAAACAAACAAAACAAAACAAAAACAAACAAAAAAACATCCCCACCTCCACAGATGATCATCAAGTTCATGAAGATGGACCTTCAGGTTGCAGGGGCTGTGTGTCCGTCTCATTGGCTCGGTCTCCTTTTTTATCCTCAAGGGACTCCCAGGTGTTCCAGTGCCCTGGCACTGAAGACTCCGGCCACACCTTGCCCTGTGTGTGTTGCAGCCTGAAGTGGTCCACTGGGCCTGGCATGTCTCGAAAGGAAAAAGAGAATCCTCATTCAGTGACAGTATGTCAGCTGCTGGAAGCCAGCATCGGTGGGGGTGTTTACACCATGGGAATGGGCCCACTCTGCAGACTAGCGCTGTACCAAGAGAGCCAGTTTGGTTTCTAGGGGTCGCTGGGTTGCAGGTCCTCATGCTTCTCTCAGACCCAGTCCCTAGGAATGTCCCCACCCAACCCCCACTGTAGCCTGGATGGATGGGGATGGCTCTGCGGGCCTCCCACCTGAGCCATCTTGTCTTCAGCGGGGTTTGGGCTGTGAGCTCCAGCCATGCTGGCTCCATGACCCAGGATGAAATTCATGCACTAACGTGAAGAGAGTGACCTCCCGAACAGAGGAAGAAGTGGGCCCTGGAGGAGCCGTGGCCCTGGGTGGTGGCACCAGGCAGCTGCGGGACCAGGGGCAGCTGCAAGGCATGAAGCCTCAGACTGGGTGTGGTTCTCACTCGTCCTCGATGGAGAAACCTGCCTTTCCAAAGCATAATTCGATCAAAAGGCTTTTTGTGGAGCCCAAACTAGAAGATTCTGGGTTCCAGCTCTGTGCCTCAGTTTCCTCATCTGGAGCATAAGGATGGGACCGTCACTGAGTGTGGATGTGGGGTCCCGGGAGGTGTGCGAGGGCCGTCTTTGGGCAGGTGCCTAGAATGGAGGAGGCCTTGGTGGGCACTCATGAGCGAATGCCCCCGCCGGCTCATGGGTCCTGCTCCCTCGCGTGTGGGCTGGCGTTGTTGTCACCCTCTCCGCGGGGAGGAAACGGAGCCCAGCAGTCTGGGCAGCCTGGCTCCAGAGCCGGGCAGGGTGACTCTGCCAGTGCCCACGGTGACGGGCAAGCTGGGGCCAGCTTGCCTGGGGTCTGCCTTGCCATCTGGCAACACCACATCGCTCCTTCCATCCTGGCATTTGGGTTTTGTTACCAACAGCTTCACCAGACCGCCTTTCATGGCACCCAGGACAGCCACGACGCTGCCCATGCCCTGCTCCAATGGGACTCGCAGCAGGTCAGAGGCTGGAGGGAGGTCTGGAAGCCCCTAGTGCTCAGGAGAGCAGTGAGACGGGAGAGAGGCAGCCGGGGAAGGAGGCCAGGTGAGCATGGCGGGAGACCTCTCAGTCTCTGCATGCTTGGGAACATTCCAGAGTGACTGGCGCTTCCCACGACTTTTTTGAGATGAAGTGAGGCTGAGAATGTGAAGTTTCCAAGGGTTCAGAGGCTCATTGTTGCAGACACAAAAGACTAATCATTCCATCACGGGACAGTTTTCCTTTGGAAAGAAAATGACCCAATTTCCTTTTTTTCTAAAACTTAAGTCATTCTGCCAAATTTCAACATCCTAATTTTAAATCACTGGTAGAAACTCCATCCTGAAGTCTATCTTGGCCTCACTACAAGACCCCTAAAGAGCCGTCGTCCCTGATAAGGTGGAGGTTTTAAGTTTTAGTGATTGTTATTTTGCAATTCTTAGATTTTATTCACAAAATTCACATGGACTCAATTGTAGCTCCAGCCATCTCCGTGTGCTGGCCACCACTGCCTGCCTGCCCTTCCCTGTTCGTGGGTCTTTGTTTGGAGTCACCTGTTTGCCTCAAATAATCAATTTTGAGTTGTTTCTTTCGGGAAGGAAATGTTCTTGGTGCAATTTCTGGCCTCCATGTGGCTGAGAATGTTTTTTTCTGTTGCCTGGAGTGGTGCAGCAGGTCTCCCTATAGTGGCCTGGCCAGGCACAGAAGTCTGGGTTTGCAGCTGTCAGGCTCCAGCCGTCGCCCCGTGTTCTCCTGGCATTGGTGGATTTGCAGCTGTGAGGCTCCTGCTGTCGCCCCGTGGTCTCCTGGCACGGGCACAGGACGCCGTTGGGCTACTCAGTTTCTCTCTGTGCTTGTCTGGTGTTTTATGCTTGAAGTGGAGGATTTCCACCAGATTCATTTTCATTAATTGTGCTTGTCCCCATGAGCCGTTTGATGAAACAGGTTCAGATCTGTCTTCAGTTCTAGAAGTTCCTTCTCTTACATACTCTATGGCTGCGCCGCTCCGGTTGTTCGAGTTTATTTATCTGGAAAATTGCTCCTCTGCCCAGTGGGTATCTGGCTTCCGTCCTCCCTGTCTGCTTTCTCTCTCCTCGTCTCTGCCTTCCTCCTCCCTGGGGCATGGGGCGTGGGGCATGGGACGTGGGGCGTGGGGTGTGGGGCATGGGGCTGCTGCCGCCTGTGTCTCAGCCTCCTAGTCCGGCTCTGTGCCACATGAGTGCTGTTCTTTCAGCTCGCAGTGTCCTTGAAAGCTGCCGCGGGGTCTCTCCTGAGATCGCCTCCTTACACCTGCCCTCAGCTAATTCATGCCCATCCACCAGCTCCTGTTCCATTCCCATCTATTTCATCTGACGTCTCACCACCTCCCGCTCCATCCCTGTCTATTCATCTGACATCTCAGCACCCAGTGCCTGCACTTAATGATTTCCTGAATTTATCCAGTGAAACCAGCAGCCTAAATGTGTTCTTTCTTCCTTCAGAAAGTGTTTTTAATCTGGAGGTTGTTTGAGTACTGTGTTTTCCTGGTTTGATAAACGGAATATTTTTATAGCTCTGCAAGTTTTCCTTTTCTTCCTTGTGAATAATCAGAGTGTGATTCAGCCGGGACTTTCCCCATCTAACAGGGAGAGTGGGTTTTTCCAGCCTCTCCTCCTTTTCACTCCGCTGTGGTTGAATTCCTACTTGCTCTTTTGGCAGATGGTATTTGCCAGCTTGATTTTGCAGCTGCCTGGGGGTACTGGGGTGGCAGCAGCCCCGGGAAGCCCCATCCGGGACTTTATGGCTTTTACTCCATCACAGTGGGGCTGGGCCAGGCCCTGCCCTTTGGGAACAGGCTCCTCTGATGCGAGCCTTGGCCTTGGCCCCACTTCATCCTGGCCCCTGCCCAGGCTCCCAGCCCCCCACCCACAGCTGCCACCTCCAGGGGCTGCCACTGGCCAGGTCAGGGAAGGCTCTTGCTACCTGGGGAGAGGATGCCCTGGCCAGGAGCTGTCCCTCAGCTTTCTGTGGTCTCTGTGTCCCCCGTGCCCTCCGGGTGCCCTGCCAGGGCCCTGCCTCCCCTCGTCGCTCAGCCTTCATGTTAGGGGCTGCAGGTCCCAGCGCCCCTCCTCCTCCTTGGTCACTCACCTCCCACTGATGCAGCCTTGTCTGCACCAGTGTCTGGGAAACCCCAGTGAGGCCCCTCCCTGCCAGCACCCCAGGTGTGGGGGCTTCTGCTCCACCTACCACGTCGGCCACGGGGCCCTTTAGTGAAAGTGTTTTACCCAAAGAGGCGAGTCCTGGTGATGCTGGAGCCTGGCCCTCATTGCTGTCAGCCCTCAGCGCCCGGTACAAAGGCCGCTCATCCCAACCGCTGAGCCCTGAAGACAGTGGGGGGCAGCATGAGACACAGGACCCTCTCCCACCAGCTCCGGGGGTCAATGCGGCCGGGACTAGCACAGAGGCTGTGGATGGGGAGGGTGGTACTGGAGGCAGGGGACATGCCGGCGGTCTTTTGGGGGTGGTGGACAGCTCCACGCCCTGCTCACAATGGTGCGTCAGGCAGCGGCCCACGGTGCTGGCTGCTTCCCCAGCAGTGACCTTGGCTTCTCTTCTGCAAGCCCCTGCCTGCCCCGAGATGCCAAGCCCCAGATCCTCCAGAGCTGTCCTCACCCCCTGTTCCCCCAAGCGCCCACTCTCGGGGCTGGACCTTTGCAGGAGAACAAGCCGTGCCAGCCTCAACTAGCGGAGACCTCTGTGGCCACCCATGGGTCCTTTGCACTGTGTGTGGGGCAGTGAGGATAGAGCTTCCTGCTCTCCGGGGCCGGCTCTGCTCCTGCTCCTGCGACCTGGAGGAGCTGTGTCCACACAGACACGATGAACGTGGCCACAGACACGCACGATGAATGCAGCGTGGTGAGCCAGACCCAGGATCGTGCCTCTCCCCGGACAGGAGCGGTGGCCCGAGCCTGGCCCTGGGTGAGCTGCACTGCTGTTCCCTGCCTCAGTTTCCCATCTGAAGTCAGAGCACTCCCTCCACAGGCTTGCGCGAGGACTAAGATCGGGGCAGACCCGTGACCCTCAGGGGAGAGCCCCCACAGGCACGAGCTCCTTGGCTTTGTTTCACGACGATGGTGACCACCAAGCAGACATAAAGCATCCCCTGAAGTTTAGGCCCCACCAGAGCATAGCCTTGGCTGATGTGGTCCTCACCCACCATGCCTGGCAATGACGTCTGCTGGCCTCTGCTGAGGGGCCGAGAAAAGATGAGGGGTGGGGAGGGTATTCTCTGCACCTGCCCTCCTGTCCACAGGACACCGGGCCCTGACCTTTTACTGAGGAGGGCACGGGTCCCAGGCAGGCCCGTCCGAAGCCTGCCTCGGGAGTGTGAATCTGTGGCTAGGGCCACCTTTCCAGGACACCTGGACATCAGTTGGCTGAGGTCCCCACCCCTGGAGACTGGATCAGAGGGGACCAGAGGAAGGAGGCAGCGTCCAGCCCCCAAGAGGAGCAGGGAGGAGGGATGAGGCCACAGTCTGAGGATGGTGGGCCGCCCAGGGTCCACTGCTCCTGGCCTGGTTTGGGATGCACAGATTGCCCTGCTGACACGCTCCCTGTCTGATTCCGCACGGAGGACTTTGCTGGCTGTGGCCTGCAGCTCACACATCCCAACCACAGACATGCCCTTTCCCCACATTTTGGTCCCTCTAACAACTCAATGCCCAGAACTTTCTATTGCCCAGGACTCTCATGGTCCCTCCGGAGGCTGGACAGACCCTCCCTCCCCAGACCTTCATGCAGCCCCTGCTGCATGCCAGGCCCACCTTGGTGAGGCTGTATTGGGGCCGAGCTCCTGGTCATTCTGTGGCTGACTGGGCCCAGCCCCCTTTCCAGTTGCCCTCAGGCCACCCAGGAGCAGCTGCATAGGAGTGCTAAGTCTGAGTTCTCTGCATCTTTCTTCTTTCACTAACTTCTTTTCTTTCTCTCTCTCTTTTTTTTTTTAAATGGAGTCTCACTCTGTCACCCAGGCTGGAGTAAAGTGTCGCGATCTCAGCTCACTGCAACCTCCACCTCCCGGGTTCAAGCGATTCTCCTGCCTCAGCCTCCCAAGTAGCTGGGATTACAGGCGCTTGCCAACATGCCTGGCTAATTTTTGTATTTTTAGTAGAGACAGGGTTTCACTGTGTTGGCCAGGCTGGTCTCAAACTCCTGCTCTCAGGTGATCCACCCGCCTTGGCCTCCCAAAGTGCTGGGATTACAGGTGCGAGCCACTGTTCCTGGTCCACTAATTTCTTTTTCATGCTGATAGGCTGTCCTGTTCTTGAACTATCTTTGCATTCCTAAAATAAACCACCTGCTTGGGGGTGGTATGTGATGATTTTGACACATTGGTAGTACATTTTTGCTAATATTTTATCCAGACTGTTTGCATCTATAGGTACAAGCAATGTAGCTTTACCATTTTATATGCTCCCTCCCCCCAACCTTTTTTTGTTTTGAAATGGAGTTTCACTCCTGTTGCCCAGGCTGGAGTGAAGTGCAATCTTGGCTAACCGCAACCTCCACTTCCTGGGTTCAGGTAATTCTCCTGCCTCAGCCTCCTGAGTAGCTGGGATTACAGGCATGTGCCACCACACTTGGCTAATTTTGTATTTTTAGTGGTGACAGGGTTTCTCCATGTTGGTCAGGCTGGTCTCGAACTCCTGACCTCAGGTGATCCACCCGCCTCGGCTTCCAAAAGTGCTGGGATTATAGGCGTGACCCACCATGCCCGACCCTATATGCTCCCTTGACAAAAGGTATGCCTTCACAAATAGGAGGTTTCCCATCTTTTTCTGTGGCCTGGAAAAGTTAGAATTATCTTTTTAGATGTTAAATAAAATTCAGCTGGACTGCATTTTCCTTAAAGATAAGTATCCATCACCTTTCTAATTTCTCCTATGGAAATTGGACTATTCCAATATTCCAGTTCTTCTAGGATTGAGTTTGGTGATTTCTCTTCTGCTGGAAAAGCAGCCCTCTCTGTTTTCATGAGGATGGACTTGACTATCTTCATCAGTCCCAAAAGTCCCAGGGCGGACCCTACTGCCAAGCCTGGGTGAGATGCCCACCTTCAGCTGCATCTCAAGACAGGGGCTGGGGCAGGCACCAGCCTGGGTCCAAGATTTCCTGGGACCAGCGTAGGTGGCCATGTGGCCACCCTGCAGAAGGACGGCTCTCCCTTGTGTTTGGGAGGTGACTTCCATGACAGTGACTGTCACAGACACTTCTGGGAGAGATGAGAAGGGGAATGGATGATTTTGAGGCCATTCAGGCTTCACACACGGTTTTAGTCCCGATATTGCAATCCTCATCAGCAAATGCGATCCCTCCCCCACCGCTTCGGAATATTCTGTACCAGGTTGTATCTTATTGTTTGAAAACAAGTTCTGCTAGTTAATCGGTTCAGGAGCAGCACAGGTAAGTAACCTCCGCATCTTCCCAGCTTGGAATGTCTGCCTCTTTGTAGACGTATCATTGTTAATAGGCTTTTTATTAAAATTAAATTCTTTTTATGTTTTTAACGTTTGATTATAATTTAATGTATTCATTTTTCTTTTTAAGCATTTCAACTACCTGACAGGAAACATTTGCAAAACAGATAGCCAGACTTGTCAAACACTTAAGTTACTCTTATCCTTTTAATAAATGAAGCTTATAGCAAACCAAATGTACTTAAACATTCTAATAGCTTCACAAACGTAATCAATTCACATCTCCCAGCTTAAAGTCAGAACTCTAATAGAAATAATACATTATCCCTAAACTTTACTTTAAAAATGACTATGCACTTTGGGAGGCCGAGGCGGTGGGTCACTTGAGACCATCCTGGGCAACGTGGTGAAACCCTACCTCTACCGAAAATACAAAAATTAGCTGGGTGCCTGTAGTCTCAGCTAGTTGGGAAGCTGAGGTGAAAGAATCACTTGAACCCAAGAAGTCGAGGCTGTAGTGAGCAGTGATCACACCAGTGCACTCTAGTCTGGGCAATGGGAATGAGACCCTGTCTCAAATAATAATAATAATAATAATAATAATAGATAATGACTGATACAAAGAGTTGGCTCACTGTATTATTTCTAGTAAATTTTTCTTTGTTTCTATATGTTATGGTTTAATGCTAACTTTGACATATCTGTAAAGAATTTAACATTTTGGCCGGGTGCGGTGGCTCACGCCTATAATCCCAGCACTTTGGGAGGCCGAGGCAGGTGGATCATCTAAGGTCAGGAGTTCAAGACCAGCCTGGCCAACATGGCAAAACCCCGTCTCTACTAAAAATACAAAAATTGGCCAGGCATGGTGGCAGGTGCCCGTAATCCTAGCTACTCGGGAGGCTGAGGCAGAAGAATCACTTGAACCTGGGAGGCAGAGGTTGCAGTGAGCCGAGATCATGCCATTGCACTCCAGCCTGGGCGACAGAGTAAGACCTCGTCTCTGCCAATTTAAAAAAATCATATTCTGGGCCGGGTGTGGTGGTTCATGCCTGTAATCTCAGCACTTTGGGAGGCCAAAGCAGGAGGATTGCTTGAGTTCAGGAGTTCAAGACCAACCTGGGCAACATAGCAAGATCCGGTCTCTATATTTAAAAAATAATAGTAATCATGGCTGGGCACAGTGGCTCACACCTATAATCTAGCACTTTGGGAGGCTGAGGCAGGTGGATCATTTGAGGCCAGAAGCTTGAGACCAGCCTGGCCAACGTGGCAAAACCCTGTCTCTACTACTAAAAATTAACTGGGCATGGTGGCACACACCTGTAGTCACAGCTGCTTGGGAGGTTGAGGCATGAGAATCGCTTGAACCCAGGAGGCAGAGGTTGCAGTGAGCCAAGATTGCACCACTGCCCTCCAGCCTGGGTGACAGAGCAAGACTCTGTCTCAAAAAATAGTAAAAATAAAATAATCATACTTTGCATATTCATCCCATATCAGATACACAATTTGCATCTATATTCTTCCATTTCATGGTTGTGTTTTCACTGTTCGGTGTCCTTGGTGCACAGATGGTTTAAATTTAATGTCTTTTTCTGTTGTTGCTTGTGCTTTTGGTGTCATATCCCAGAAATCACTGCCAAAAGCAACGTTGTCAAGCTTTTGCCCTGGGTTTTTGTCTGAGAGTTCTACGATTTCTGCTGTTACCTTCGGGTTGTTGGTCTGTTCTGAGTTAGTTTGGGTACATGGTGTGAGGTAGGGGTCTAGCACTATTCTCTTGAGCATGGAGATGATGATGGGCTTTTCCAAGGAGAAGTAGTTAACCAGGATTTTTCCCTGTAGATGGCTCTGTGTTCTTGGTTTGCTTTGCCTCTGGCTGTAAACTACTGGCAGAGCACACTGTGGACATGAGATCAAATGAAGGATTTAATTAAGGCTATTTGTTTAATCTTGGCTTGGATTTGTAAGTAAACAGACTTAGAGACAGACTCAGACATCTGAAACCACTTGATTAATCTAGTCTATGAACAACACAAATTCCACACACAGATGGAAATTTGACCCTTGGGAACTTATCTTGTGTGCTGCCTTATCCTCAGCTCCTAGCAGGCTCAGTACTGACTTGGATGACAGATGGATTGCATGAATCCTGCATCGTTGCTGCTTATGAATTCTACCCGTTCCTAGTGGTTTAAAGGCTACCCAGCCAACTCCTTCTGCCTGGTCTCCCTCTGCCTGTCTGTCCATCCAGCCGGCAACACCATTCTCCCTCCTGTCCTCTGGCCGTGGTGGCCCTGTCCCATAGCATCACATGGTTGCGTGTCTCTGTGTTCATCATCCAGGCCAGGAGCCTCTCGTCTGCTGGCCTTGGGACGTGGCTTGCTGTGTGCTCTGGGCCTGGGAGCCTCCCTCCATCCATAGACTCAGGCCATGCTTGCGCCCCATGCTCACCTGTGTGAGGGTCTTCAGTGCATGTGTGACGTGGTGTGTGCGGCACTCTCAGTGGCCCTTCCTGTCTTCTGTCCCCCGAGCTTAGGCAGTCCTCCACTGTGTTGGGACGCAGGACGCCAGTAAGAGGGATCTTATTTCTCCTTTGCTTGTGAAGCTTAGTTTGGCTGGATATGAAATTCTGGGTTGGAAATTATTTTCTTTTTTTTTTTTTTTTTTTTTTTTTTTTTTTTTTTTTTGAGGCGGAGTCTCGCTCTGTTGCCCGGACTGGAGTGCAGTGGCCGATCTCAGCTCACTGCAAGCTCCGCCTCCCGGTTCATGCCATTCTCCTGCCTCAGCCTCCCAAGTAGCTGGGACTACAGCGCCCGCCACCTCGCCCGGCTAGTTTTTGTATTTTTAGTAAGACGGGGTTTCACCGTGTTAGCCAGGATGGTCTCGATCTCCTGACCTCGTGATCCGCCCGTCTCGGCCTCCCAAAGTGCTGGGATTACAGGCTTGAGCCACCGCGCCCGGCGGAAATTATTTTCTTTAAGAATGTTGAATATTGGCCCCCACTCTCTTCTGGCTTGTAGAGTTTTTGCTGAGAGGACCACTGTTAGTCTGATTCCACTGCTGTCCCATCAGTGGCACAGGGCCCTCCATGTCTTTGGTGCACACTGGCCCCTGGGGACCCAGACAAGGTGGGGCTGGGTGGGGGCTGGCGTGGGCTGCATACACCCAGGTCAAGCTGAGCCTGGCCCACACTGGCCACCTACAAGTCAGGAGGACCCCCACCCACCTGGTGCTTACACATCAGGGGTTCCCAACCCCAGGCCTCAGACCACTACTGGTCCATGGCCTGTTAGGAACGGAGCCACACAGCAGGAGGTGAGGGTGGGGGGCAGCGAACATTCCAGCCTGAGCACCCCGTTCCTGTCAGATCAGCGGCCGCGTGAGGGTCTTATGAGACGCAGGCGAGGGGTCTCAGTTGTGTGCTCCTTGTGAGAATCTAATGCCTGATGATCTGAGATAGAACAGTTTCATCCCAAAACCCTCCGCCTACCTGCATCCATGGAAAAATGGTTCTCCATGGAACCATTCTTGGTGCCCAAAAGGCTGGGGAGTGGCGTTTTAGAGCACACAGGAAGCTCTGTGATTTGGGGCATCAGGACAGAGCCGAGGGACAATGGTGTTATTTCAAAAGGCTGCATGCGGTTTGTCCTTCTTCCCTCAGGACGAGGTGTGATGAGCTGGAAAGCCTGACGGGGCTTCCCAGCACTGTCCTAAGTCCTCCTCTGTAGGGCCTCGGGCTGCCCCTGGGCCAGGAGGGGGCCAGTCCCCCAGACTCCAAGGGTGAGCCTCCCTGCCGGGGCATGTGCCTAGGGCTGCTCCCTGCTGGGCTACCTGGCCGGCTTTCTCTGCCCGCTCTGACGGCGAGTCATTCTGGGTCTCACTTGTGACCTCGAGTGGCTTCAGGACACAGGACACACAGTTCACATCTCAGGGCTTCAGGCTCTGGGCTCTCTCTGAACATCTGGGGGCCAGGGAGGGACCTCAGGTCTTTGTAATGGGAGGTGACCCTTCTTCCCTGGACACACAGCTGACAATAGACCCCACCCCCCACCACCATGTGTGAGTGCACGGGGGTCCCCACCCAAGGATGTCACATGACAGGATGAGGGCAGGGACCCACGGCTCGGGCTGGCAGGTCGGGGCGGCCCTGGGCAGAGGCCCCTGGTGCTGGCCTCGGTGTTTAGCAGAGACTCAAAGGCAGGCAGGGAGGGGAAGCTTTGGAGTCAGAGAGTGGAGGCACAGGTGTGCCCTGGGAAGGCAGGTGGCCAGGGATGGGGCTGGATCACCAGACAGCAGGCTTCCTATGGGATTGGTGAGGGCTGCACAGTGCCTTTCTCATGTTGGTCCTAAGTTTAAAGAGAAGCCGGCCACGGTCGTTCACGCCTGTAATCCTAACACTCTGGGAGGCCGAGGCCGGCGGATCACTTCAGGTCAGGAGTTTGAAAACAGGCTGGCCAACATGGTGAAATCAAATCAAATAAAATCTCTAATCAAAATACACAAAAAATAGCCATGCATGGTGGCAGGCACCTGTAATCCCCGCTACTCAGGAGCTGAGGTGAGAGAATTGCTTGAATCCGTGAGGCAGAGGTTGCAGTGAGCCAAGATCATGCCACTGCACTCCAGCCTGGGCAACAGAGCAAGGTTCTGTCTCAAAAAAAAAAAAAAAAAAAAAGTAGGAGCAAAAATTAGGGAAGCTAATTAATGAATTAATTACATTTGTCATTTGATGTATTAATCCAGTCCCAGCTGTTTGGAGCTGATAGTAACAGGAGCTGTTGTTTAGCTTCCTGGATGCTTTCTGGAGATGACAGTCTCCCTTGCTGTGAGTCAACACAGCAGGCGACCTCTGTCTGGGCTGCTCACCAGGGATGGGGCTGACCTCCCGGGCTGGTTATGGGGGTGGAGGGGCGGCCTCCTGGGCTGGGTGCTGCAGATGTGAGGTGGAGTTCCATTTTCATAGCTGGGCTGGCCGCTGTCCATGTGCACATTCAGTCTCTAACAGCTAAAATTTCTCATCGTAAATTTAGGTAGTTGCAAAGGATATAACTTCTGATATAAAATCAATGTGTAAGAAATAACCATGAAGTCACTCTTTTAAATGTATTCAAAATCCCAGTGATTTGATAGCCACCATTATCTGTTTTAAAAATACAGGCAAGCTGGGTGCGGTGGCTCATACCTGTAATCCCAGCACTTTGGGAGGCCAAGGCCAGAGGATGACTTGAGCCCAGGAGTTCCAGACCAGCCGGGGCAACACAGCAAGACCCCATCTCTATAGAAGTAAAAATAAAAAATTAGCCATGGTGTGGTGGCACGGGGCTGTGGTACCAACTACTCAGGAGGCTAAGATGGGAAGATCAGTTGAGCCCAGGAGATCGAGGCTGCTGGGAGCCATGATCACATCACTGCATTCCAGCTGGGATGACAGAGCGAGATCCTGCCTCAATTCATCCGTCCATCCATACATCCATACATCACTCAGTTTAAAAGAACAAAAAACCAAAGAAATCTGAAGAGCTTACAACGAAAAGATGCTCTGTATTCCCTTCTCCTCCCTGGATGAGCTGGGTGGGTGCTAGGTCATCACAGAGTCCTTGTAAGAGGAAGGCAAGGGGTCAGAGTCAGGCAGAGGAAGCCAAGGTCAGAGGGGAGGAGAGGCTGCTGACTTTGAAGATGGAGGAGGGGCCTGAGCCAAGGGGTACAGCGGATCCCAGAAGTGGGAAGAGGGACACGGATGCTCCCCTAGTGCCTCCAGGAGGAGTGGGACGCAGCCAACACCTGGATCAGAGCTTCTGACCTCCAGGGCTATAGGAGAATAAACGTGTGTTGCTGAAGCCACTGACTAGTCAGCTACTGCAGCCACTGGAAACTACAGCTGTTATCCCAATGCCCATAAAACATGTTCTAGCAGCGTGAGAACAAAGACAGTTGTGTGGTGGTTATGAAACCTCGCCTAACAAGACCATGTTTAAGAAAAGCCAAGTATAAACAAGAAGTAACTATTTAAGCCGTATCCCAATAAACAGCTTGCAAAATATGTGAGGAAATGAAGTGGTCTCCGTCCAGAACCTTGATGCTGGTATTTATTTGGCTACTTAAAAGAGTAAGAGGGCCATTTGGATCATGTCATGGAGGGTATTTCAACATCAGGTCCCTGCTGGCAGCTGCAGAGTCAACACATTGGTCCACGCTGTGTAGCAGGGCTCCAAGCCGCTTCCCGTGGGGCAGGGCAGCTGCTCCAGGAAGAGGCTGAGAGCTGGGGTCTGGGCGGCCGGGCTGGGATCTGTACCAGGTGGGGAGGAGAAGCCCACCGCACCGGGGTTCAGGGGTTCCCAGAAGAGGAGACAAAAGCCATGCAGGGTGCTTCGCAGCCTGAGTCTGAGCTGAGCTGGTGGGGAATCCCCAGTGCAAGGACGCACCGGGTCACAAGGACTGTGCTCGCTGCACGTCAAGGACAGGGCAGGCCTACCTTGCCGAAGCCATCAGTGGTCCCCACTGGGCCAGCGTCTGGCTCACAGCTGGGAGGGCTGGGAGGGGCTTCATGGGTCCTGGACACCCACCAAGAGCAGTGTTGCTGACTAGATGGAGCCGGGAAAACCAAAGTTACACTTTTTTTTTCAGAACACAAGATTCCCTTGGAGTGTGGTTCTTTGCGGTTCTTTGTGATTTGGTTTAATGGTTACCATTCCTGCTGCTTCCTCCTAGGAAACAAGAGTAAGCCACAGTGGCCTATAAAACAAATACTGAAATCTCCCATGTACTCTTGGGACAGACGTTGTCTTGAGTGACGGCCTTCCCGGCCCTGACCAATGCCTATGCACATCCGGAGCTTGTCTGAGAGCCAGAGACCCCTCTGAGAAGTGGGATGGCCCCAGCAGAAAGCCCCTGCCCTGCGCAGGAATGCCAGGAGCCTCGAGCAGATTTGCTCTTAGACATTTATTTGTAATCAAGTCTAACAGTGATCGTTGAGCCTGTCTTTCTCTCTCTCTTTCTTTCTTTCTCTCTCTTTCTTTTTCTTTCTTTCTTTCTTTTCTTTCCTTCTTTCTTTCTTTCTTTCCTTCTTTCTTTCCCTCCCTCCCTCCCCTCCTTCCTTCCTTCCTTCCTCCTTCCTTCCTTTCTTCTTTCTTTCTTTCTTTCTTTCTTTCTTTCTTTCTTTCTTTCTTCTTTCTTTCTTCTTTTTTCTTTTTCTTTCTTCTTTCTTCTTCTTTCTTTCTTCTTTCCTTCTTTCCTTCCTTCTTTCTTTCCTTCTTCTTTCTTTCTTTCTTTTTCTTTTCTTTTCTTTTTTCCTTCTTTCTTTCTTTTTTGGAAGATCCCTCTGTCAAGAAGGAGCCATGAGTTGCCTTTCATGGAATGGGCGCTCTTGGTGGCCACATAGAAACAAAACCTGGTTGTGTGATCCTGATCCACCTACAGAAGTGGCGTAAACACCTTATTTATGATCTGGGACATTCAACGCCATCTTATAAAAGAGTCGTACAACACACATTCACACACCCACAAAATCAAAACATTTTCCAAAAATAAGTGCAAGAAAGATCCAACTTCCAGGATAAAATTTTAGAACCAACATTTCCATTAACAAAAGCGGTCTTGTCTAAAAATGTACCGATCGCACTAAAATCCATGCAAAACAGAGCTCTGGTTATGTAGAGTGTGATCAATACATGAGAAACCGAGGCGTTCCCGTGGGATCTGACACTTCCTGGGGGACTGCTCCTCTCCACTGGTAATAAAGATATAATTAGGAATTTCAACTACCTGCGATCTTGTCCACTTACGGCATTTATTGAGAATTTCAGTCCCCGTGTTTATGCACACACCTTTCAACCTTTTAGATTTGATGATGATGGGTTAGTAAACGTCAACTCTAAAGTGGTTGTTTTCAACCAGGGGCGATGTTACCCTGCAGGGGACACTGGCAGTGTCTGGAGACGTTTGGTTGTCACGACTTGGGGCAGAGGTGCCACGGGCACCTGGAGGGTGGAGGCCAGGGTGCAGCTGAATACCCTAAACATACAGGATGGCCCCAGGACAAAGACGCCCCTCCCTGGTACTGAGAAGAGCCCTGTTCTAAGAGGCTGGTCCCCCAGATCCCTCTCTGCCGGGTCAGGGGCCCACGTGGGCCTGCAGGATGTGCGTGCCTCTCTGCTGTCAAGATTGCATCAGCACAACACCCACAGCCACGACACGGGGCAGGCACCTCAATGACGCCAGAGTCCGGATGGGAGGTGTGGAGATCTGGGCTTGCTTCCTCTTTTCAGTCCCAGGACAGCTCCCGTTTGGTGGTGAGAGGCCCAGCTTCAGCCTTGTCTGTGGCTTCCTGGTGGGAGGACGCAGGACTTGAGGAGCGTTTGTCCAAGACGGTCCTCATCCTACTCGCGGGGACGCAGAGCACCAGTTCCTCTGGCCCCTCCAGGAGCAAGACACATGCACTGTTGAGGCCTCAGAAGCCTACACGGGTTTGTCACTCACAGCCAGACCTGTCTGTCAGTCAGGGAGCAGGTGGGGTCGTCCCGCCCTGAAGCACAGATGAGCCGATCCTGGTCCCGCAGGGCGGGTGGGGACCTCTTGGCTGGACCATGTACATGTAGCACACACGGCTTTGCTGCCCATAGAATCCAGGGCCCCCAACATGTGGCATCAGTCTCCATCCCTGAGGCCAAAGCCTGACCCTGGAGGCAGGCTCAGGTGAGATACCCCGAATGGACCCACCTGGCGATGGACTGCTCTCAGGTCCTTCAGCTCATGCAGCCACCCAGGAGCCCTGTGTTCTGTCCTGGGGTAGAGGCTCAGGGTTGGTTTGAAGCCGTATAGTCAGCCCTCAGAGTCACAGAAACGTCCAAGGAAGAAAACACTGTCCGCTTACAGATTTTTTTTAGTTCATTCAGAGTTTAGTTAAGAGAACTTGGTGTTCCTGCCTCAAATTTCCTAGAATTGGTCTTCTCATAATTCACCACCTGGGGCGGAGCCGTGGCCAAGGCTCCCACAGTGAAGAACCCGTGTCAGCGCTGATGAGGTCTCCTGAGGACGCGTTTCTCTCTGCAGCCCGGCACCATCTCAAGGCCATCGGCTGCGACAGCGTCACGTCCTGGGACCTTCCCCTCACCTATGGTCCCAGCGGCATGCGGGCCTGGTGGAGGCGGCCCCAGCCTGCCACCCAGGGATGGCCAGTCCAGGCACAGGGCCCCTCGTCCACTTCTGGCCCCTGAGGTGCCGGGAGGGCCAGTGAGCAGCATGTCTCACTCCGAGACCGGCCGGGCTGCTGGGACAGGCATCTGATGTACAGTAGTTCCCACGTGTGATAATGACATGAACAAGAGCCATGTGTGACAAATTCAGGCCGTCCACTGTGGCAAGCCTGGGAAGGCTGATTCTGTAGGAAAGGATTGGCCTTGGGCCATCACTGTTCAAAGAAGAAATCCCTGGATCACCGTCTGATCCAACTCCAAACAGACACTCCAAACAGGATTCCTCCTGGGGGTCACAGCTCTTCTCTTGGCAGAGAAGAGGGAGGGAGAATGAGCCTAGGTCGGGGGTCTCTAGGCAGCCCACCATGGCCCTACGACTCCAAGAAAACTCACCAGTCCCTGGTCACTCGGATGCTCTTGGAGGCGCTTGGATTTCCTGCAGGGACCCCAAGAGTTGGCCACAGGAGAGCCCCTTCTGCCAGCCCACCGAGGACTCGGGAAGGGGACGGGACATTGCAGCAGAAGGGAAAGTGGCGTCCACCCGCAGCTTCTCGGTTTATCATTTTAGACCCTATGCATTGGCTTCCTGCTACACGTTGTTATGTTTTAACTCCATTACCACCACATTTCCTCCCCCCATCCTCTCAATGTCATGATTTTTCTTTTGGAAATGGAGTCTCACTCTGTCGCCCAGGCTGGACTGCAAATGGCACAATCTCAGCCCACCGCAACCGCCGCTTTCTGGCTTCAAGCAATTCTCCTGCCTCAGCCTCCCATGTAGCTGGGACTACAGGCGTGCACCACCACGCCCAGCTAATTTTTTACTTTTAGTAGAGATGGGGTTTCACCATGTTGGCCAGGCTGGTCTCGAACTCCTGTCCTCAAGTGATCCTCCCATCTCGGCCTCCCAAAGTGCTAGATTACAGGCATGAGCCCCATGCCCAGCCTCGATGTCATGGCTTTTACTCCACAGTGTGTATGCCGTTGGGATTGAATAAATATGGATTACAACAGAGACCAGGGTTGTGCTATGATTACATTTGTCAACTTAGATAACAGAGAGGCTCCGTGAAAGAAAATGACATTTATTCAAAAATAGGGCATTGCAGTCGGAACACGTGCCGTGGTAGACTATGTGCGTGTTCAGGGAGGTAAAGGGAGACAAAGGCTTTTAAAGGGAAAACGAGGATCACACCGTTGTTTTGAGGCGATTATCCTTGTCTACAAGCATCAGCAGGGGTGGTGCCAGTCCAGGGCTGGACAGCAGTTGCTGGGCAGATGTCCTCACAGTATTTTCTGTGTATGGTTGCAGTGGACTTCATGCAGCGTTGTGGTTTCTCGGAGTCTTTTGTGACAGTAATACAAGAGTTACTAAGAAATAGTGTTTAGGCTGGTGCCGTGGCTCACACCTGTAATCCCAGCACTTTGGGAAGCTGAGGCAGGTGGATCACCTGAGGTCAGGAGTTCGAGACCAGCCTGGCCAACATGGGGAAACCCATCTCTACTAAAAATACAAAAATTAGCCAGGCATGGTGGCAGACTCCTGTAATCCCAACTACCAGGAGGCTGAGGGAGGAGAATCACTTGAATCCGGGAGGTGGAGGTTGCAGTGAGCCGAGATCACACCACTGCACTCCAGCCTGAGGGACAAGAGCGAGACTTTGTCTCAAAAAAAAAAAAAAAAGAATTTTTAGGCAGCTAGATAGGGTAAAGGTTCTAAGTGGAAACTAACAGAAAGGCAGCTTAAAGAGCCAGAACAGCAAGCTTAGATATGCAAATGCTGGCAAATAGATACTGGGTCTACCCAACATGGCGATTCCCACCGTCTTCTCCTTGTTGACAGGTGAGGCAGGTGTTATGGCCGCCCCCACATAACACCATGTGTTCAAAACGTCATGGCAACCCGCATTTGCATATTAAAAGGCTAAAGTGGGAGGGCTAGGTTTTTTTTTTTTTTGAGACGGAGTCTCCCTCTGTCACCCAGGCTGGAGTGCAGCGGCCGGATCTCAGCTCACTGCAAGCTCCGATGGGGGCCAGGTTTTTCATGGGCTACGTGAATGACACAGCTGGTCAAATCAATTCCCTGCACCCTATGCAAAGCAGACACCACCTCCTCCAGCCTCCCGCTGTCGTGGCATGCCTTTCTGCTGCACACAGGGCCTCTCTGCTCTGAGCCCCACCGCGTCTCTGCATGGGGGAGCTGTTTTCTTCTTTCTTCCTTCTTTCTTGCCTGTTAAACTTTTTGCTCCTGAAAACCACTCCACGTTGTTTTATCTAAATCAGCGGAGGACCAAGGACCCTGGTGTTCCTCCAGTCATTGGAGCCATTTCAATAGCTCTTATTATCAGTGATTCATGCAGGACAACCCTCCCTTTATGGCCTCCCCCAGCTCAGTTTGTCAGAGTACATGTCGCCCTGGCTGGAGTACAGTGGCATGATCTCAGCTCATTGCCTCCTCTGCCTCCTGGGTTCAAGCGATTCTTCTGCCTCAGCCTCCCGAGTAGCCAGGACTACAGATGCGTGCCACCACACCTGGCTAATTTTTGTATTTTTAGTAGATACGGGGTTTCACCATATTGGCCAGGCTGGTCTCAAACTCCTGACCTCATGATCCACCCACCTTGGCCTCCCAAAGTGCTGGGATTACAGGCGTGAGCCACTGCGCCCGGCCTATTTGTCACAGTTTTTTGTTTTTTTTTTTAACAGAAGTGACTCCATTTTAATTCTGATAACTTTCTCATTTTCTCCTTTTTACCAAGATCTTTCTTTGAAGGAATCACTGATGAATTACTCTATTGCGAGGTTGTGATTGTCCCTTGTTGGTGTTGGGATGGCGCGTCCCGGGGTTGCTGGTCTTGTCCTACAGTGGAGGGGAGTGATTAGCAGCGAAGGGTCAGTGTCAAAACCTTTAGCCACATTTGAACAAGAGAGATTTGAAAGGAATGTCTCTAGGGCTGAGTCTACCCGGAGTCCATTATTAATTTCAGTTTTGTTTGTTTCATAGTCTTTGCTGTCATCTCAAAGAGCTGGGCCAGCATTGTTTAGTTAGGAGGTGTACATCTGCAGGAATTTAACAAGTGACAGGTACAAAGTAAAAAGGGAGAATACAAAGTAAAATTGATAGTAATATGACAATCCCAGTTTGCATAACAGTTTTGAGCCACAAACCTGGACTTAAGATCGCCAGCTGAATTAACTAAATCACCATGATCCTGTGGCGTGAGCAGGTAGATGGAGTCTCATCCCCATGAACTGGAAGCACTGGCTACACTGTGAAAACGCCAGCTTCTCCCCCTGGTTTGCAGGTGAAATGTCTGTGGTTATGGCATTGGATGGTTTGGTGATCTCTTGTGTGGCCCATACGTCAGATACGAGACTTATTCCTTAAAATTCATCTAGTTTCAGGCCGGGCGTGGTGGCTCACACCTGTAATCCCAGCACTTTGGGAGGCCAAGGTGGGCAGATCACAAGGTCAGGAGATTGAGACCATCCTGGCTAACACGGTGAAACCCCATCTCTACTAAAAAAAATACCAAAAAATTAGCCGGGCGTGGTGGTGGGTGCCTGTAGTCCTAGCTACTCGAGAGGCTGAGGCAGGAGAATGGCGTGAACCTGGGTGGTGGAGCTTGCAGTGAGTGGAGATCGCACCACTGCACTCCGGACTGGGTGACAGAGTGAGACTCCATCTCAAAAAAAAAAAAAAGAAAAAACTTCATCTAGTTTCAGTTTAGAAAGCTTTAGGAACAGAGCAGTTTTTATTTTTAGTAATTCCATGGAAGAAATTTTGACTGAAGGACTCTAGAAGCATTCAGGATCTATTCTAGTCTGTAGGTAGATACAAGAGCTCAGAAACCATGCCCAGAACTACCATCTCCTAACAGGTGTATTATAGCTTTTCTTTCCTTTTTCTTTTTTTATTTTATTTTATTTTATTTTATTTTATTTTATTTTTTATTTTTCTTTCTTTCCTTTTTCAAAAAGTATAGAGATAAGGGTCTCCCTGTGTTGCCCAGGCTGGTCTCGAACTCCTGGGCTCAAGTGATCCTCCCACTTCAGCCTCCTAAAGTGCTGGGATTACAGGTGTGAGCCACGCTCCCAGGCCTATAGCTTTTCTTTAGAAACATAACCTTTTCTCTCCATGTTGATTAGATGGGAATCTCAGATTTAAAAGCCTCTTGAGGCTAAGAAGCCAAACCAAGACAGGCTTTAGATTTGACCTACAGCCCTGAGGTCCCTGGGCCTGCCAGATGGAGACAGTTTTTATTTACTCTCGCTGTAAGGCTGGGAACTCTTTTTTTTTTTTTTTGAGACAGAGTTTTGACCTTGTTGCCCAGGCTGGAGTGCAATGGCGCAATCTTGGCTCACTGCAACCTCTGCCTCCCGGGTTCAAGCAGTTCTCCTGTCTCAGCCTCCCAGGTAGCTGGGATTACAGGCGGCCGCCACCACACCCAGCTGATTTTTGTATTTTTAGTAGAGATGGGGTTTCACCATGTTGGCCAGGCTGGTCTCAAACTCCTGACCCCAGGTGATCTTCCCACCTTGGCCTCCCAAAGTGCTGCGATTCCAGGCGTGAGTCACTGCACCCAGCCGTCCTGGCCATGCCTGTCTTTTTTTTCCCTGCGCTGTTTAGATAATACCCTTATTTTCCCACCTCCCATCATGTCAGGGGTATTAGCCTCCCATGACTGCCCCAACAAAATACCACACACTGAAGACAAGGGCAGTGGAGGGTCGGGGAGCCTTAAAACAACAGAAATTAGCTGGGCACAGTGGCTCACCCCTGTAATCCCAGCACTCTGGGAGGCTGAGGTGGGCATATCACCTGAGGTCAGGAATTCAAGACCAGCCTGGCCAACGTGGTGAAACCCTGTCTGTACTAAAAATACAGAAAATTAGCCGGGTATAGTGGTGGGTGCCTGTAATCCCAGCCACTCGGGAGGCTGAGACACAAGAATCTCTTGAACCCGGGGAGCGGAGGTTGCAGTGAGAAGAAATTGTACCACTGTACTCCAGCCTGGGCAACAGAGCAAGACTCTGTCTCAAAAACAAAAAGCAAACCAGAAATGTATTCTTTGGCAGTCACCGTGGACGTCCGGCCTCTGGAAGTGTGAGAGGTACATGTCTATTATGTAGGCTGCCCAGGCTGTAGAATTGTGTCTTAGTGACCTGAGTGACTAAGACACCTGCCTGCAGGCCAGGACTGTCGCTCCACAGCCCAACTTCCAAGCCTGGCTGACCAGGGGTTTGGCACGAAGACCCCGGCAGGGCTGGGGCTGGGCTGGAATCTTGGGCTGCCCCCTGGGTCCCCTTTTTGCTCTGATCAAACTGGACACAGCGTTGTGGGGCCACAGCACAGGGGGCTAACGCAAGCTGGGATCGTCAGACTTTAGGAAATCCAAGGAAGAAGAGAAAGTGGACACTTTCAGGAGACTTCGGCACACGCTCAAAGCAGCGGACAGGCACTTCTCTGTGGACAAGGCAGACTGCGTGGCTGAGATTCCACATAGATGCCTGCTTCCTCCACGACCTCCACGTGTGGCTGGGCCCGGTCTGAGTCCCCTCACCTCCTCTGTCTGTCTTGGTGGCCTCATGTCATGGGCTGTGATGCCGGCTACGCTGCTTGGGTGGCCAAGGGTCTGAGCTGCGTGACACCCAGCCTGGATCTCTCCCGAGCTCTCCCACATCCTGTCTGCTCCTCCTCCGAGCTCCCCGTTGACTATCACTGCTGCACCAGCCTCTCCCCTGAGGGCAGGTGCAGAAACAACCTCCTTCTCCCAGGCCCGCTCTGTGGAGGCAAATCCGTTCTTCCAGGAGATGATGCAACCACATCCTGCTGGGGTCCGGAGAAGTGCAGGTGGAGCTCAGGGCCTCTTTCTTTCCTAGAACCCTGCCTGGGGGTGGCTTCCCTGAACTGAGGACAGAGACGTTGTCTTCTTTGCCTCTCGGTCTGTGGGCACTGAGCCTGCAGTAGGTGCTGAGTAAATGCTTGCAGGCCGATGGCCAGAGCTATTAGCTCTCATCTTGGTGAGCTTGGCAGCCAGGGTTGGGGCTGGGCTGGGCCTGGCTGTGCTGGGGGTGGTGCTGGCCGGCTTTGCTGGGAGCCACGGACACCGGAGGAACGCGGCCCCATCAGTGCGGTCAGGGTGCAAACTCAGAGCGTCCTTCTCTGGAAAACGAATCCTAGTGGCCCAGATATTTGGGGCTTTCTGTGTCCCCTGTGCAAAGTGAGAGAAAACATGCACTGGTTTCTTGAAAATCCCTAGGATTTCTTCAGAGGTCTCAGTCAGCTTCTGCCCACAGCCTCTGGGGAGCAGACCAGGAGCTGCGCAGCGCGGGAGGCCCCAGGCCCACCCTGACCACAGACCAGGAATCCCGAAGCAGAGGCTCTGGGTCAGCTTCTGCAGACGCTGGAGAGGGCAGGAGGCGCAGGGCTGGGCCTCCAGGTGTAACCGCCTGATGGGCTCTTCCTGCCCCTGCACAGACAAAACCACTTCACTGGGACCAAGGCATTGCTGTGAAGAGTTGAATAGGCATCAGGCCGGCTACGCCACCTGCGAGACGGGGTTATTACTCACATCAATCTCCCCCAGAATTCTCAGGCTCGGTTTTCAAGGATAGTTTGGCAGGCCAGTGGGTCTGCTTCTGGGTGGGGCCACAGGGCCTGTTTGTGGCAGGCAGGGGGCCGGGGGCAGGGGGCCATGGAGGTAGGGGGTGAGGGGGTTAGCGGAGCAGCTGTGGGAGGGGGCTCTGCAGGGAGGGTGCCCGGGGGCCAGATGAGCCAGCCCACAGCCATGCCTGCACCTGCCATGGGCCCTGGCCGGGGCAGCTGCTGCCTCTCCCCTTGGTGTCCCCACTCCATGGCCCCTCTCTTCAGGCCTGTTCTGCCTGACCCCACTGCCTCCATCCAGCTGCCTTCCATGGGCAGCAGCTTGCCTCCAGCCCCAGACCCTTCCCCAGCGGCCCCGCCCCTGTGGTCTCCGTGAGCCAGGATCTCCCCGAGGATCCCTATTTCCCACAGGCTTCTGGCAATGGGCTGCTCACTCCCTCCGTGCCCTCCTCATTTCTCTGCCATCTGTGAAATGTGGAGGAGTGTGCCGGGCTCTGTGCCCCAGACGCTTCCCCAGCCAGGCCCAAGGGCTGGGCCCTCGCCCACCTGCAGGCATTGTTTGCTGAGTACCTGTGGTGCAGATGGGGATGGCTGCAGGGTGGGTGCCCTTCCAGGCAGCGAAACCGAGGGCTGGACAGGACAGGGTCTCAGCTCACGCAGTGTTGCGACCATGGGTGCTGGATGTCGGGAGGTCTCTCTGAGCAGAGCCCCATGGAAGTGAGGAGGGTGTGTGTTGGGGAAGCATTTGGAGAGGGAGCCACGGGTACAGGGGGCCCTGCAAGCTCCAGCACCCATGGGAAAAAGGGAGGGAGGGAGGGAAAGGGGACTGGGGCAGTGGTGGTTGCCTGGGCTCTTAGGGTGGGGGTGACGCCTGTAGTCTTGGTGTTGAAGGGAAGACCAGGGAAGAGGGAAGGCAGGAGGCCTGGGAGAGAAAGGGACGAGCTGTTGGGTGGCCGGTGGAGCAAGCTCTTGGCATCTTTGGGTCCTGAGCTCCACCCTATGCACCACCCCTGCCTGCACCTGGAGGCCTCCCTACCCCAGTCTCCCATACCTGGCTCCTCCGTGCTCCAGACCCCTCCCCTCCAGAGTCTCCAGACCTAGGATTCCCCCTGCCCAAACAGCACTGACCAGGCCCCCAGGGCCTGTGCCTGCAGCCCCCAGGGACCAATGGGTGTAAGAAGACACAGCGGCCATTCTGGGGGCCTTGAAACGACCCTGAGAAGCAAGTGTGAGCATGTTTGGAACACGCAGCCGAGCCTAAAGGAGGACTGTGCGCCCACAGCGGGAGCCATGCTCCTTCTGGGTTTTCTGATTTTAGCCTCGCACTGCCTTTGAGCGATTTTCCAATCTGTGCATTACAGATAACAGAGAGCAAGGCAGATAATTCTTGCTTATTGCCATGTGTAGTGGGTTGACAGTGGCCCCCAAAAGCTATGTGTGGGTCCCAACCTTCATGCCTATCATGTGAGCTTATGTGGAAATAGGGTGTTTGCAGATGTGTCATTTAATTAAGGGGTTTTTTGTTTTGTTTTTGTTTTTTGTTTTTAGGCGGAGTCTTGCTCTTGTTGCCCAGGCCGGAGTGCAGTGACATGATGTTGGCTCACTGCAACCTCTGCCTCCCAGGTTCAAGCAATTCTCCTGCCTCAGCCTCCCGAGTAACTGGGATGACAGGCACCTGCCACCACACCTGGCTAATTTTTGTATTTTTAGTAGAGACAGGATTTCACTATGCTGGCCAGGCTGGTCTCAAACTCCTGACCTCAGGCGACCTGCCTGCCTTGGTCTCCCAAAGTGCTGGGATTACAAGCGTGAGCCACCGTGCCCAGACAAATTAAGGCTCTTGAGATGAGGTCATCCTGGGTTACGCGGGTGGACCCTGAGTCCAACATCTGGCACTCGTGTGGAAGGAACGAGAGGGAGATTTGGGGCCCGCAGAGGCACACCACAGGAGGATGGAGTCGGAGATTGGAGCGCAGCAGCCTTGATGCGGGGATACGAGGGCTGCCGGCTGTGCCAGAAGGGGTGAGGCTGGACCACATTCTCCCCGAGTTCCCAGGAGCCAGTGCTGCCGACGCCTTGGCGCTGGACACTGGCCTCCAGAATTGCAAGGACAAACAGCTGTGGTTTCTAGCCCCCGCCTGTGGTCCTCTGTTGCAGCAGCCTGGACAGCATGCAGATGGACTCCGCCTGGGGCTGCCCACGAGTTCCCACTGCCCGCCCGTCGGTGGGAGAGCCAGTCCTCCTGTGTGAAGGGCCCCTGCACTTCTTTACCCGGCGTACACACTTGCCTCTGTCGCTTCTCCTTTGACCCGGCTGGCACATCGTACCGGTTTCTGCACTAACAATGACCTGAAGGAAATCTTGAGCGTGCGTTCGTTTTATATCTGTGTTGGAGTCATTTTATTTCTTATTGACACTAATCTTTGAGCATGAGTAGCTTAGCGATTGTGAAACGGAAACTTCTGGATACAAAATCAATCTCTTGGCTGTGACCCAATCACCTGCTCAGTTCTGGTTACCTGTGATTGAGAAAATAAATAAGAACGCCCCTTGGGGGAAGGCTTCCCGCCCCCCGGCTCAGCAGCTTTAAAACCGAAAGGGAAGTGGGTGCTGTGAGCAGCTGCGTTCAGGCCTGAGGCCATGCATGTGTGCCCCGTGGGGGAGACGTGCCCCAGCGAATCAGGAAACAGTGGTGATGGCCGTTCCAGGAGGCTGACTGGGGGTGCAGGGGTCACTTTTCTAATGTGGGTGGGTCTGTGTCCCCTGCAGGAATGTGGCTGCAGCAAAGCCGGTCATCCAGCAGTCAGCCCCAGCCCCTCTCCAGGCCTGTGGGTCCTGCTGACCAGGCTGCGGTTGTTCCCAAACCAGTTCCCAGCCCCCGCTTGCCCTACTTCCTCTCACACCAGCTCCTTCCACCCCCAACACCCATCTGCTGGCCCCCAGCCCAGGCTACTGACATCAATCATGGCAATCGCTATTCCAGAGGTGTATGCGGTGGGTGGGGTCCGGTATCGCCCGCCATGCCTCACTCACCGGGCACCCAGGTCACCTGAGGCCAGGGAGCAGCCACTCGCCCTGACCCAGGCTCCCCGGAACCCTGAGACACCCAGGAGGACCCCCCGGCCGCTTCTGCTTGGGGCCCAGCACCCCCACGTCTGTGGAGAGGTCACATCTGACCGCGTTTCCAGGTGGCTGCCCCGGCGTGGGTGCACGGTCTCTTCCGGTTTCCTCCACACACCTGCTCTGTCCCGGGCTTTCTGGAGGGGTTTTCCGAAGTGAGACCGTGGGCTCCCTCCAGGGCTGGGGGCGGGAGGACGCGTGGGGAATGTGGGCAAGCAGCCGCAGGCTGAGGGAGGCCTCCCCTCTGCAGCATTTGTTAAATCATTTGTTCATCTCCAACACTGTCTTGGGCATCAGGGAGAACAGGTGTCTCTGGTCCACACGCAGAAGAGACACCACCGTGGCATGACTGGGTGACTCAGACCCCGGGGGGGCAGGGATGATTTGGACACAGTCATTGTCCAAGGACACAACTTTGCCTGGACCAGAGCTTCGCACCCCAGGCCATTTTAAACCCCAGGGGGCACTTGACAAAGTCCAGAGACATTGAGTTGTCCCTCTCCAGCCCCAGCTATGGTGAGGACGTGTCTGTGTCTGTGTCCCTCCTTTCACTCTCTCTGACCCGCTCCCTCCCTGGGGGCAGCTGCTCTCAGTCCTCCCTGCCCCACATCATCATCCCGCCTGTCCTTGTGGGTCTGCACATTGTTGTGGTTGGAAGGAGCCTCCAATCTGGGTCTGCACATTGTTGTGGTTGGAAGGATCCTCCAAGGAGGAGGACGTGAATGTGCATGTTCACAGGGAAGCGGCCGCCGCCTCCGTCAGTGTCTTCCGTCCCCAGGAAGAACCCAGGCCCGGTGATTCATCGCGGCCTCAGGGCCGGGAGAGACTAAATCTTCTGCAGATGCAGTGAGATCCTATCACAGCGGAAAGGGAAGGGCTGGAGTCTCAGGGAAGGTTTTGCTGAGGAGACGGGCTTGGAGGGGCTGAGGCTCACGGGAACTGCAAGGGTCCAGGAGGGGAGGGGATCTCAGGGCAGGGGAATGAACACCTGGGTGGGTAAGAAAAGGGCCTTTCAGAGGGTCAGGGAGGGCCAGGGAGGGAGCAGTGAGCCCTGACGGACTGTACAAGCTTGACTGGCTGGCCTTGTCCTGCAGGTGGTGTGGGCTGTATTTTGGATGTGGGCCCATAACATAGCTATATTGCTGGAAGGCGAGTGAGGCTGAGGCAAGAAGGCGGCCCAGCCTTGGGAGGCTAACCTGGAGGGCAGGCAGAGGCAGGTGGTAAGGAGCTGCCCTACTTGTTGAGGTGAGAGTGGGGGACATACGGCAAGGAAGGAGGCTCTGGATCCTCAGGATGGGGATGGTGGGTATGAGGGTGACAGCTAATGGATGTCCACCCCCACAAATGCCCATCTGCATGAGTGCCCACCTGTACCAATGTCCACCTGTATAGATGCCCATCTGCACTGATATCCACCTGCACAGATGCCCACCTACACAAATGCCCACCTGCACGGATGTCCACCTGTGTCCACATGCATGGATACCCACCTGCACTGATGTCCACCTGCATGGATGCCCTCCTGCACAGATGCCCACCTACACAAATGCCCACCTGCACTGATGTCCACCTGTGTCCGCATGCACGGATGCCCACCTGCACAATTACCCATCTGAACAGCCCTCTGGTGCCCTTCTTTTGCTCACACATGTTCAGATCCTCCCAGTCCTGCAGTCAGCTGTTCCTAGTGGGGTCATTCTGGGCATGTTATTCTAAAACGTGTTTTTTCCTGTCTCCACATCAAAGGAGAAAGGTCTAGCTTGTTCCTTTGCTATAGAGCAGGGCCTGAGTGAGTTCAGGACCACAGAGCAGACTCTATGAGGGATAGTCAGGACACAGAGCAGGACCCCCTTAGGGTCTGGAAGAGGGTTCCCCAAGCTCCTGTTCAACCTGAGTGAGAGGCTGAGGCTGCCCCCCTCCACACTTCACAGAAAAATAGGCCATAGACTCAGAGCCACCCATGCCGCAACCCACACTAACAGCAGCTCAGCTCCAGCCCTCTAGCAGGCAGGCCCTGGGAACACTAGGAACTTGAGACCCTGTCCCTTCCTGACAGTGGGATGTGGTGACATGAGGGGAGACAGAGTGCCTCCATTCTGCTCATGAAAGTCACAGAGAGGACCGGGGACCCCAGGCCCCTGACAATACCAGCACCCCACACAGTGCCTTTCTGGGCACACCCCACCAACACGGCCTGCCCAAGGAATCAGGAGCTTGTGTAGCAAAGTCAGCTGGGGGTGGCAGAGCCCCAGGGAACAATCATGGGTCACTGGCAGATGAGCCATGTGCCCACACAGCACAGGCCCTCACCCCTACAGCTGGGGGAGCCCTCCTTGGGAGTGGGCCCAGCATCCGGGCAAAATGACACAGACCAGATCCAGGAGCAGACCAAGCAAAAGTGGCAAGTGTTCTCCAGGTTAAGGGAACATTTTCACCAACTGAGAGATCAGCTGGCCCTCCAGACCCGAGGGTTCCACGTCCCTGGAGGCAACCAACCCAGACACAAAATATTTGAAAAAGAAAAAAGGACAAAAAGAAGAATACAGCAATAAAAGAGAACACAAATAAGAAATACAGTATAGCTATTGACAGAGCATTGCATTGTGTTAGGTCTGATAAGTGATCTACCAATGGTTTACAGGATGCAGGAAGATGTACGGGAGGGTGGGCACAGATGCTAGGCAGACACTGCGCCATTTTATTCTGGGGACTTCAGTATCCACAGGGGTCCTGGGACTTATCCTCAGAGGATACTGAGGGACCATTGAATGTTATTATTTTATTTTATTTTAGAGACAGGTCTTGCTATATTGCTCAGGCTGGTCTCAAACTCCTGGGCTCATGTGATCCTCCTGCCTCTGCCTCCAGAGTAGCTGGGACTACCAGTATAAGCCACCATGCCTGACTTATGTTACAATTTTAAAAAGTAATCCATCAACCTGAAGAAAAGTCCACTGTCCTTCGCCTTTGGAAGTTCCTGCCCACCATGGGTAAGATTTCTGCATGGACAGGCCCTGCTGCCCCAACCTGTCTCCAGAGTCCACTGATCAGCTGGCGTCCCCCACCCACTGTGGCAGAACATTCTGGGTTTCTTCGTCAGCCCCAGACCCACCTCCTGGGGAGATGACTGGTGACTTACATGTGTCTGTCTCTCCAGCTAGGCATGGTGCCACAGCAGGGGGTGTGAACACTGCAGTCCATACATTCTCAGCACCCCGGAAAGGAGCACACAAAAGGATGGATGGATGGATGGATGGCTGGCTGGATGAACGGAGGGAAGGAGGGAGGGATATAGGAATGGAGGGATGGAAGGTGGGATGATGGAGGGAAGGAGGGAGGGGGAGGGAGGGATGGGTGGGTGAGAGGAATGGATAGATGGAGAGATGGATGGAAGGAGGAGGGATGGATGGAGGGAGGCAGAGAGGGAGAGCTGGAGGGATGGATGAGCGAGAGGGAAGGACAGACGGGAGGGAAGGATGGAGGGAGGGATGGATGGAGGGATGGAGGGAGGGATGGATAGACGGAGAGATGGAGGGATGGATGGAGGAAGGGATGGATGGATGGAGGGAGGGATGGATGGGAGGGAAGGATGGAGGGATAGAAGGAGAGAGGGAGGGATGGATGGATGAAGGAATGGAGAGATGGAGGGATGGAGGGAGGGAGGGAGGGATGGGAAGGAAGAATGGATGGAGGGAGGGAGGGATGGATGGAGGGAGGGATGGATGGAGGGAGGGAGGGATGGATGGAGGGAGGGATGGATGGGAGGGAAGGATGGAGGGATAGAAGGAGAGAGGGAGGGATGGATGGATGAAGGAATGGAGAGATGGAGGGATGGAGGGAGGGAGGGAGGGATGGGAAGGAAGAATGGATGGAGGGAGGGATGGATGGAGGGAGGGAGGGATGGATGGAGGGAGGGAGGGATGGATGGATGGAGGGAGGGAGGGATGGATGGAGGGAGGGAGGGATGGATGGAGGGAGGGAGGGAGGGAGGATGGATGGATGGAGGGAGGGAGGGATGGATGGAGGGAGGGAGGATGGATGGATGGAGGGAGGGATGGATGGAGGGAGGGAGGGAGGGAGGGATGGATGGAAGGATGGATGGAGGGAGGGAGGGAGGGATGGATGGATAGATGAAGGGAAGGAGGGAGGGGGAGGGATGGATGAATGGATGGAAGGATGGAGGACACAGGGTCATAGGTTTGACAAATATCACCTCCTCAGAAGCCTCCCTAACACTCACAGAGTTTGATAAATCCCCTGTTTGATTCTCTCCCAGAGCCCAGGTCACTCCAACACTGTCTTGCTTACCTGCCTTCTGCATGGCTTGCCCTGTGTCTCCAGTTCTTGGAACAGGTCCCACCACCTGCTCGGCCCTGCTGGACAGGGACAGATGAATGTGGAATGAATGGATGGATGCCTATGAATGAATGTGGGATGAGTGACAAATGAGTGAATATGGGATGAATGAATGAGTTAGTGAATGTGTGATGAATGTGTGAGTGAGTGAATGTGGCCTGAGTGAATGTGGGATGAATGAGTGAGTGAATGTGGGATGAATGAATGAGCGAGTGAATTAGATGAATGAGTGGATGCAGGATGAATGAATGAGTGAATGCTGGATGAATGAATGAATAAATGAATGTGTGATGAATGAATGAGTGAGTGAATGTGTGTTGAATGAATGAGTGAATGTGGGCTGCATGAATGAGTGAGTGAAGGTGGGATGAATGAATGAATACAAAGCCCCCCCACCTCCCATGTGCTTCAACAGAACAGCTTCACAGGAAAGGAGATGTCCTGGACCCTGGGCCTCACGAAGCCAACCTTGGGGCTTCAGCTGAGTGTGTTAAAAATAGAGACCGTTAAAAAAAAATCTTTTTTAAAGAAACGAACGGAAATTCCCTTTATCAAAAGGAGTCACTGTCATTGAATTAACAAAAGTTACATGTTCAGGAGCTGAGGGTCGTTTCTTGAAAATATAACACACCGGCCGGGCGCGGTGGCTCAAGCCTGTAATCCCAGCACTTTGGGAGGCCGAGACGGGCGGATCACGAGGTCAGGAGATCAAGACCATCCTGCCTAACACGGTGAAACCCCGTCTCTACTAAAAATACAAAAACTAGCCGGGCGAGGTGGCGGGCGCCTGTAGTCCCAGCTACTCGGGAGGCTGAGGTAGGAGAATGGCGTAAACCCGGGAGGCGGAGCTTGCAGTGAGCTGAGATCCGGCCACTGCACTCCAGCCCGGGCAACAGAGCGAGACTCCGCCTCAAAAAAAAAAAAAAAAAAAAAAAAAAAAAGAAAAATAACACACCTTTCTAGGGGCTGCCCTGGGGAGAGCCCAGGAGTGAGGCCAGCTGTTTGGGAAAGCTGAGGCTGATGTGGGGGTCTGTGTCCAGGGTGGGGCCTTCGGGAAACAGTCATCCAACAAGACACTGACAATTCATTCATGGATGTTGCAAATAAACTATGGCCCCACATAAAGGATTGTTACTTAAGGAAAATGCCCTTGGCCAATTGGTCCTGAGGATTTTTTGGACAAAACAGCATTTGTCAAGGTGGAACTTCTCAACAGGAAATGCTAAGATCCAGAAGATCCAGATAAATAATTTGGGCCGGGCACAGTGGCTCACACCTGTAATCCCAGCAATTTGGAAGGCCATGGCAGGCCGATCACCTGAGGCCATTCTCCTGCCTCAGCCTCTGGAGTAGCTGGGACTACAAGCATGTGCCACAACGCCTGGCTAATTTTTTGTATTTTTAGTAGAGACGGGGTTTCACCGTGTTAGCCTGGATGGTCTCAATCTCCTGACCTCATGATCCACCCGCCTCGGCCTCCCAAAGTGCTGGGATTACAGGTGTGAGCCACTGTGCCTGGCCTTTTTTTTTTTTTTTTTTTGAGACCTACTCTTGCTCTTGTTGTCCAGGCTGGAGTGCAGTGGTGTGATCTCGGCTCACTGCAACCTCTGCTTCCTGGGTTCTAGCAATTCTCCTGCCTCGGCCTCCCAAGCAGCTGGGATTACAGGCACACGCCTCCATGCCTGGCTAATTTTTTGTATTTTAGTAGAGACAGGGTTTCACCATGTGGCCCAACCTCACTGCTCTTTATACGCTGATTATAATGTATTAGCATGCTAAGAGACACTCTCCCCAGCACCAGACAGTTTACAAATGCCATGGCAACATTAGGAAGTTACCCTATATTGTCTAAAAAGAGGAGGATGGCCGGAAGCAGTGGCTCATGCCTGTAATCCCACCACTTTGAGAAGCTGAGATGGGCAGGTTACTTGAGACCAGGAGTTCGAGACCAGCCTGGTCAACATGGCAAAACCCCATCTCTACTGAAAATACAAAAATTAGCCAGGTGTGGTGGTGCACATCTGTAATCCCAGCTACTCGGGAGGCTGAGACATGAGAATCTTTTGAACCCAGGATTCAGAGGTTGCAGTGAGCCGAGATCACACCACTGCACTCCAGCCTGGGTGACAAAGTGAGACCTGTCTCAAACAATAAATAAATAAATAAGTAAATAAAAGAGGAACCCTCAGTTTCAGGAATTGCCCACCCCTTTTCTGGAAAGCTCATGAATAATTTGCCCCTTGATTAGCATATAATCAATAAATAACTATAAAAATAGCCAACCAGCAGCACATACTGCTGCTCTGCCTATGGAGTAGCCATTTTTTTTATTCCTTTACTTTCTTGATAAACTTGCTTTCACCTTATGGAATCTCCCCAGATGCTTTCTTGAAGGAGGTCCAAGTACCGTCTTGGGGTCTGGATTGGGATCCCTTTGTGGTTAACACCTTTCCATAACTGCTGTGAATGGGAAAAAACTGACTCTAAAATATTTCACAGAGGTTTATTCTGAGCCTGTACATGTGACTGTGGCCTGGAGAAAACACAACTCAGGAAGCCTTGAGTGAGTGGCCCTGAGGCGGTCAGGTTACAGCTTGGACATTTCAGGAAGACACAAGTTACAGGCAAAGACATAAATCAGTGCGTGGAAGGTGCACACTGATTTGGCCTGAAAGGCAGGAGATCTTGGCTTGGAGCAAGGTTTACAGTTCATAGGTAGGTTCCATGATGCTTTTTTTTCTGAGACTGAGTCTCACTCTGTCGCCCAGGCTGGAGTGCAATGGCGCGATCTCGGCTCACTGTAACCTCTGCCTCCTGGCTTCAAGTGATTCTCCTGCCTCAGCCTCCCGAGTAGCTGGGATTACAGGCGCCCACCACCACGCCTGGTGAATTTTTGTATTTTTAGTAGAGACGGGGTTTCACCATGTTGGCCAGGCTGGTCTCGACCTCCTGACCTCAAGTGATCCACCCACCTCAGCCTCCCAAAGTATTAGGATTACAGGCGTGAGCCACTGCACCCGCGGTTCCACGATTCTTTAGTTGACGGTTGGTTGAAAGCGTGAAGCTTTATCTACAGAGGTGAAGTCAGAAGGAAGGCTGGAGTTAAGATGACCAGCCTGGGGGCCGAGGCCCTTGTTCTGCAGATGAAGCCTTGTAGGTTGCAGCCTCAGAAAGAATAGATGGCAAATGTCTCTTTTCAGACCTTAAAGATGTCAGGCTCTCAGTTAATCTCTCCTAGGTCCGGAAAGTCCTAGAAGGGGAAGTCCTGCTGCATTCATGGAGATTCTCTACAGGTGCTAATTTCCCTGAGAAAGGACAGCTCTGGGGGGCCATTTCAAAATATGTCAAAGAAATATACTTTGAGGCAAAACATTCTCATTTCCTTCAGAGTCTGGTGATGCTATACCAGAGTCAGGCTGGAATTTGGTGTCTTATTGCCACACAGAGTGTGTTCCGTCCGTCTTAGGATCCCGATTTTCATATCAGGGCTGGCCAGCTGTGCCTCAACTCTGAAAGGGAAGGTTGTGGCTGTAAACGGCAAAGGTCCAGCTGTTCACCGCTTAAAAAGAAGCCACGATGACAAGGGTGGGGTGTGACAGAAAGAGAGTGAGCTGCCAGACGTGGTGGCTCACGCCTGTAATCCCAACACTTTGGGAGGCCATGGCAGGCGGATCACAAGGTCAGGAGACTGAAACCATCCTGACTAACACGGTGAAACCCCATCTTTACTAAAAATACAAAAAGTTTGCCGGGCGGTGGTGGGCAGCTGTAGTCCCAGCTACTCGGGAGGCTGAGGCAGGAGAATGGCGTGAACTTGGGAGGCAGACCGTGCAGTGAGCCAAGATCGCGCCACTGCACTCCAGCCAGGGCGACGGAGCGAGACTCCGCCTCAAAAAAAAAAAGAAAAAAGAAAGAGAGTGAGTTTTATTCTCCGTGCTAGCAAGGGGGAGATTGGCCAGAATCCTTTCCAAAAATGGCCACTCTTCAATTTGTAGAGGGAAGCATAGAGGGGTCTGGAACGCAGGAGAGGCAGGGGCTAGGAGGTGCCAGGTGACCTGCTCTGATGGCTTCGCTTGCGTTATTGTTCCATCTGTTACAGTAGGCAGCTGGTCAGACGTGAGCAGGGCAGGAGCGGGCCCTCCCAACCGGGAATGTCAGGCGACCATCAGGGTTGGTCGGGTGGCTGTTAACTGTCTCTCTAAAATAATCCTTGGTCACAGCCAACGCCAGGGAAAGGCAGTCTCCCAACAGACAGAAAAATCCTGAAACTGGTGATCAGCAGCTTCCCTGTAAGACCTCAGGCATTGGGTGAGTGGGCTCAAGCATGTGTATTAAAAGGCAAAATTGTGGAGTGTAACTGGCCTATGGCCTCCTAGGGACATTGACAGGTAAGGGAACAACGCCTCAGGTGAGCAGGTGCACAACTCCAGTAAACACACCGCGCGTGCTCCTCCCGAGTGCTGGCAGGCGCCGCACATGTGGACAGCCCAGCCCAAGGGAAGAATCAGGGGAGAAGGCATGTCAGACCCCGGGCACGTGCCAACGTATACACCCAAGTCGAAGGTCAAACCACACACGTGTCCTTCAAGTCACCCACTCGGCCCCCTTCCAAGTGTCCTGTCCTTCCTGCTCTGAAGCTTCTTAATAAATGTCACTCCTGCTCTAAAACTTGCTCAGTCTCTCCTTCTGCCTTCTGCTCCTTGGTCGAATTCTTTCTTCTGAGGAGGCGGGAACTGTGGTTGCCGCAGACCTGTATGGATTTGCCACCGATCACACACTTTGGTGCCGTGTCACTTGGATAACTTCGACCACAAACACATCTGGTGAAGGGGCCACGCCATTGCAGGTCGCCCCCAGATTACAAATCAATCGCAGTCAGTCTTGCAGCGAATCTTCAGCCAGGAGTGAGCTCCGGCCTGCTGGGGAAGGAATTCTGGAGGTGCCTGGTTTGTGCCAGGATCTGGCCCCCGAAGCTTCTAAGGAAATAGATGACCAGATAGGTGAGCATGGTGTGCACTAACAAGCATCCGGATAAACAAATGTGCACAGGGCCCGGGAGCTGCAGGTGGCAGAGGGAGGGCAGTGGGCTGACAGCTCGCTCCCAGGCTGGATTTCAAGATGAAAGGAAGCACATCTGTAGTTTGCTCAAAGCCACGTCTTGAGACCAGGGAGAAAGGAGGAAAGAAAAGCAGTGTTAAAACGCAGCTCCAGGCTGAGCTGCTCGGGAACATAACGAGGCCTGTGTGGCCACCCGTGAGGTTTTCCAGGCTTCTCCGGGGTGAACATGGCCAAGCGGGGGTCACTTCAGTTGGCTGAGGACTTCGGGTTTTATTTTTGGTTTACACTGGCCTGGGATGGAACCGGGCAGTTGTAACGTGAGCTGGGTGTGCACTGGTGGCTTCACTCACCCAGGGCAGGCAGGCGCCTGGAACCGAGGCTCAGAAAGTGGCAGGAAGGTGGAGTGAGAAGATGGGGCTATTAGGGGCGTGGCAGGGGCAGGTCAATCACCCGGAGGCTTCAAGGCCTCTGGCAAGGCGGTGTGCTCGCCCTCCCTTGTGCACGGTGTTGATAATGGTGTTATCAGGAGTGTCCGCTGAGCTGTGGCTTCGCCATGCCATACAAACACTCACAGGCAGCACTGCTGTCAGAAAGATGGAGGCTGGGCTGGGAGGCTTGTTTTCAAGGCTGCGAGTTGTCAAACCCACAAACCGCAGAGCAGAACAGACTCGGCCGAGCAGATCCTCCGTCTCCCACCTCCATCCTCTTCCCAACTGAAGTCAGAGGCGGGAGGTGGGAAGCCCTGTTAGAAGTGGGACGTGGGAAGCCCTGTCGGAGGCGGGACGCGGGAAGCCCTGTCGGAGGCGGGAGGTGGGAAGGTGGCGGGAAGCCCTGTCAGAGGCGGGAGGTGGGAAGCCCTGTCAGAGGTGGGGACATGGGAAGCCCTGTCAGAGGCGGGGACATGGGAAGCCCTGTTAGAAGTGGGACGTGGGAAGCCCTGTTAGAAGTGGGACGTGGGAAGCCCTGTCGGAGGCGGGAGATGGGAAGCCCTGGGCCAGACAGATGATCCAAAGCCCTTGATTTTAGGTGCCATCTCTTAGTGTTTCTTGGCTGAGTAAACCAGCCCAATCTCTTTTTTATAAAGTGAGACCAGAGGTTGGCCTGAGAGTGGAGAGGAGTGAGGAATGTAGCTGTTGTAGGGCCCCAGGCTGCTCAGAATCCATTGCAAACCACTGGAAAGCAGGTTTGTGTATTTATTTAACGGCATCTTGTGGCTGGCCATTGTCCTGTCTAAGCTCTCACCCAGCCCGGCTGCCTCCCCTGGGTCCCCACCTGACCTGCACACGTGCTGAGGACGAAAGCCTGTGTCCCCAACATGCATGGGAGAGCAATGTCTTCCCGGGCCCTAGAGTGCCGGGCTGTGTGGGCAGTCCCAGGACATAGTCTTCTAAAGAACCTCATTGAGGTCGGGGGTTGGAGGGGGCGGGGAGGGTGGGGCTCCAGGGTCTACTCCCAACCTTACAGCTTTTACCTCCGGAATCCCCAGGGTTCTGTCAGGAGGGTCCCTGAATGGCTTACAACAAAAACTTTGCTTATCCCTTTACCGTTTGGGATGGTGCATAACACCACCCCAAAATCAATCAATGTGGATTCCAAGTTTTGCCTTAGGCCACATGGGATGGAGTTGCCCCCGACTGGCAGGACCTTTATCCCCATTGCCACAAGAGGATTCCCCTCTGGGGCCTCCCCACTGGCTGTGCCCTAAAATGGATGCTATGTGCACAGCCCAGCAGCGGAGTCCAGGAGAGACTGCAGCAGGCAGGGGGCTGCTGCCCCAGGAGCACATTTCAGCCTCTGGAAACTCCTCCCACTGCAGCTGCAGGGGAAGCGCCTAGAAGAGAAGGAAAAGAAAGAGGAGGAGGAGGAGGAGAAGGAGGAAGAGGAGGGTCGTGCCCACGCTCATGGCAAGTGCCACCCTGGAGCTTTCTGTCTTGGTCCAAGCACATCTACCTGCCCTTCCTCACTGCATTCTCCCAGGGGCCCCTGGCCACACACAGGCACTACCTGCATTTGCATAGAGGGACTGGGCCCTTGGTGGAGGGCCTGGCCTGCCTCATCTTGGGTCCTGGCCCAGTGCTGTGGCTGCCAACCTGCCCTCAGAGCTTCACGGGAACCGAGGGCCCAGGCTCTGAGTGGAGTCCGCGTGGGCCGGGGCAGTCCTTGCCAGAGAGGCTCCTTCCTGACACGGCCCCGAAGGAGGAGAAAGTGTCAGTTCCTCTTTCAGGCCCTGTAGACAGGTGTCCAGGTAGACAGGAAGTTCCGGAGGTGATTTTAGCTCAAAGTCTGTTGCTTTTCTCCCAGCAGGCTGGCTTTACTGTGGTTGTCCCTGTGGCCGTTGGCTGACGTTGCTGAAATTCCAGGCCTCCGGAGTGTCCACACATCCACGGAGGGAAAGCCTGTTGCAGACCAGCCACCACGCCCTTGCGGCTCAGGACCTTGCTCCTGAAGCCCAGAGTCCTGCCCTGGGGGCAGTCCTCAGCCAGGACTCACTCCCGAGAAGCATGAGAGGGGCAGCGCCACCAGGCCAGGATGCCAGCTAGCAGCGCCCTCCAGTAACGTCCTGGAGGAAGATCTCATTCGTGCCAAACTCACTACTTCTAATTCGTCATCATGATTCTTCACAACGAAGAAAAACTCCAAGCCAGGAGCCAGTGCCTTCCTGGGGCAAGGCAGGCCTCCCTCTGGCCTGAGCGGGCAGCTCTGTCCAGACCCGGGCTCTTCCAAAGGCTGTGACTGTGACTGTCCTGCACACAGCTGGGCTGTGCTTGAGGCTGCATTTACGGTGGAGGCGGAGGGTTCCTGGGGTTCCCCCATCATCGATCATATCATGGATACTCTCATCATCGATAACTTCATCATTGATACTTTTTTTTTTTTTTGAGACGGAGTCTCTCGCTCTGTTGCCCAGGCTAGAGTGCAATGGCTCGATCTCAGCTCACTGCAACCTCCGCCTCCTGGGTTCAAGTGATTCTCCTGCCTCAGCCTCCTGAGTAGCTGGGATTACAGGCATGCACCACCACCACGTCCGGCTAATTTTGTATTTTTAGTAGATATGGGGTTTCTCCATGTTGGTCAGTCTGGTCTCGAACTCCTGACCTCAGGTGATCTGCCCACCTCAGCCTCCCAAAGTGCTGGGATTACAGGGGTGAGCCACTGTGCCTGGCCAATTTTTGTATTTTTAGTAGAGATGGGGTTTCACCATCTTGGACAGGCTGGTCTTGCACTCCTGATCTCGTGTTCCACCCACCTAGCCTCCCAAAGTGCTGGGATTACAGGCGTGAGCCACTGCGACCAGCCTGTTTTGTTTGTTTGTTTGAAAGTAACTCCCCCTGAACCTCCACCAAAAAAAAAAAAAGAAAAACTAACCTGTGACTCTAAAGTGTCTTGCAGCCGGGTGCGGTGGCTCATGCCTGTCATCCCAAGCACTTTGGGAGGCCGAGGTGGGCAGATCACTTGAGGTCCAGAGTTTGAAACAAGCCTGACCAACATGGTGAAACCCTGTCTCTACTAAAAATACAAAAATTAGCCGGGCGTGGTGGTGCACACCTGTAATCCCAGCTACTCAGGAGGCTGAGGCAGGAGAATTGCTTGAGCCCAGGAGGCGGGGGTTGCAGTAAGCAGAGATTGCACTCTAGCCTGGGTGACAGAGCGAGATTGGCTCAAAAAAATAAAATAATAAAGTCTCTTGCCTTTGGAGTCGGGCATGAAATCTTCATGAGTTTTCTACCTGGGCCAAGGCGGGCCACTGACCACCTTCAGCCTGGATGGACGCTGGCCCCCGAGGGTCACCAAGCTTTGCCAGTGCTCTCTGGCCTGTGTGGGGCCTGGCTGAGGGCGAGGGTGACAGGAGTGCACTGTGTCTGGGGCTGAGCAGGACTTGCAGTGCCTGGGCCCTTTGAGCCTGGTGACTCCTGAGACTGACGCCATCACCTGTGTGGGCCGACGCCGGCACCTTCCACCTTGTGCTCCTGTGTTTGCTGCTGGTCTCCAGGAGTGGCCACTTCACCAAAGACGACTCCAGTCTTCACGCCCATGGCTTCCCCCAGACCCCAGCCCGGCCAGAGAACAAAGGCTCCATTTCCCCTCCCTTGCAGCTGCGGTGGTTGCCACCACATGGAAGGCCCAGAGGAAGGAGGTCTGGAGTGGCCTGGAGTTGCGGCCTCCCCAGGCTACGGCCAGGACCGCCAGGAGGAAGCCCCTTGCAGGCTCTAAGGTTAACACCACCAAACCAAGTCCTGATCCTGACAGGTTGGGTCAGGATGAGGAGGAGCGGTGGTGTCATGCATGGGCACCTGAGGTTCCTGACTGCTGCGGCACAGAGAGGCCCCCACAGGACTCCGCAGGTGCTGGAGCTTGCCCCCTGCATGGACAGCTGCAGCCTGGGCAGGGATGTAGGAGCAAAGCTGCAGGCCCAGCCCATCATGGAAACTCAGACCGGCAAGGCATGGAAGGACATTGCCAAGTCCATGTGGGGGAACCTGGGACAGCATGGTGAGTGGGAGTGGGGACAGTGGGGAGGGGAGATAGCAGGGGGAGCCTGGGGACAGTGGGGAGGACGGAGAGCTGGGGGAGCCTGGGGACATCATGGGGAGTGGAGGGGACAGTGGGGAGAGGAGAGAGCTGGGGGAGCCTGGGGACATCATGGGGAGTGGGAGGGGCGACAGTGGGGAGAGGAGAGAGCTGGGGGAGCCTGGGGAGAGTGGGGAGGAGGGAGAGCTGGGGGAGCCTGGGGACAGGATGGGGAGTTGCTGGGGGGAGGGGTAAGGTGGAGGGAGGGCAGTGCAGGGAGGACAGTGGAAGAGGGAGGCAGTGGTGACAGTGGAGAGGGAAGACAGTGGGGAGGTAGAAGGGAGGAGGGTAGGACAGTCCAGCCCCCATTGGCAGGGGCAGCTGGGGAGAGCAGGCCCCGCCTTTGTGTGCCAGGGCCTGGGCCTGCCTGGTCAAGAGTCCGCACACTCCCAGAGATGGAGCTTCTCAATGTCGCTCTTGCAAGGTGAGCCCACACTCCGCTGGGGGCAACGCAGGGGACCCAGTGGTCCTCCCCGGGAAAAGTGTGCTTTGCCCTGCCACAGAATTTGTGGCAGAAGCCCCTCCCTTGAGCTCAGGCTGCACCGCTGGCCACTGAGCACAAGGAGATGCAGCGAGGTCTCTGGAGTCTTACCCCCCACCCCCGCACCCCTGCAGCAGGGGCAGGGCTTGGCAGCCTTCTTCGAGGTGCCCAGGCCTGGACAGCTATTCCAAAGCCACAGCTGCCCTCCCCAGCGTGGGTCCCTTGGTCTGAGGAGTGTCTAAGCTGCAGAGCCCAGTAGACAGAACCTGGTTCCAGCGCCTCATTTTACAGGAGGGGAAACTGAGGCACAAGCACAGTGCTACCTGGCTCGGGGGCCAGCAGGCAGTCGTTTCCCTTCTGTCTCCTGCCCCAGGGATGGACCGCCGCATCTGCCAGCCTTGACTGGAGCCTCCCTGGTGGCTGTTTACTGCACACCTACTATGTGCAGGGTGGTGCAGCTGGCGAGAGTCCCCTCTCCTCTTCCACAGACCGGTAAGGTTCCCCTGAGCCCTACAGCAGACAGGACCTTTGGCTGGAGGTGGATGGCAGGGCAGGGTCTCTGAGGGGAGACCTCAGACTGTGGACTTGCGGGTGGACGCTCCTCTGTATTGGGGCCTCCTGTGTCCAGCAGGATGTTGAACAGTATCTGGGGCTTCCAGCCACTGAAGCCCAGGAACCGCCCCTAGCTGTGACAACCCAAAATGCCTCCAGACCTGGCCTCATGCCCCTCGTGGGGGGACAGAACAGCCTGGTGAGGGCAGGGCCCCCCGAGCAGGAGTGGCACCTGTTCCTGCTCAGACCACAGACAGCTGACCTGGCGGTGCCCAAGACTCCCTGCACCCACCGAAGCCACAGGACACAGGCACCATTTGCATCTTACTCTCTTAAGTCAGGTTTCTGGAGATGGCTGTCACAACACTGGAATCAGCCTGTCTACAGCACAGGAGAACGAGGAAGCTGATGTCTTGGGCTGAGAGGGGCAGGTGTTACAGGGTGGGTCTCACAAATCCCAACATGCAGGGCTTCTGAGCGGGGCTTCGGGGACCAGCAGGGAGGCGAGACTCAGGCACTCACCCGCAGAGGCCATGGCCTTGGACGCGTAGTGGGGACAGCAGCCTCAAGTGTCCCCTGGGCCCCAGGCATGAGGGTAGAAGCTTCTGGGGCTCCTGCATCTTTCCTGCCTGTCCCCTGGTGAAGGAAAGTCACCTCCAATGGGAAAAGCTGGAGCCAGACTCCCTCTCCCTGCAAGGGTGTCGCCATCCTGCCCGTGAGGTCCCTGGGCCCAGGGCACCTCCCAGGACACCCGAGTGGTGATGCACCACCCTCAGTCTTAGGACCTCTGGGTGCCCCCGCAGCTCTGTCCTGGAGTCACGTCACAGTCACCGCAAATGGGCACCACACCCCGCTTTCCAACGCCCCAAATTTCCACACCCAAGCAGCTCCTTGTCCCTGCCAGTCAATGCCCAGTGATGACAACTGTTCTTTTACAAACACCACACATCTTCTAATGCTTTCATGTTAAAAGCAGGAGTGGATTCACTTAAAGGCCCAGGTAGGGACTTTTTTCATGGAAAACCGATTTCTTGTGACAAGTACTGGAACCTCATTGTAACCATGAGCCCTCACTCCTCATTTTAAGTCTGAGCCTGAGAACTGCAGGCCTCACACAGCTATCAGTTCCAAGTGACCAGGGCTGTAACAGGTCCTGGCTGACCCCAGGAATGTCAAGGACTCTGGGAAGGAAGGAGGGGCGTTTGCCCATAGCCCCGGGGTAGACACCGTGTCCCCAGGGCAGGGCAGGCCGTCTACTCCATCTCCCTGGGGCAAGTGCACCCTGGGTCACCTGGTAGTGTCCTTTCCAGCCCTTCTGGACACAGTCAGCAGCTGATTCATTCCAGGCACGAGCACGGTGCTGGGGCGTGTCAGGACCCAGGGCCGCACCCCTCAGCACTGGGCCACCCCGTCTTCTGCCCCATTGGGACTGTTGAGCTCCGAGGAGCCTGGTGTTGGTGTCCCTCTTCATCAGGGATCCTGGGGACCCTCATGGTTGGGTGGGGTGGGGCTGCTGAGGGCAGTAGAGGCCGGGGGAGCCACCCCTCATTTTGGGGATCACTGCTGCGGTGAGAAGGGGGACCGTGGTCACCAGGTGATGCCCTCTCAACTTCTGCTCAGAACTCTGGGGGCCGTGTTGCCAGGCCTGCGCCTACTGGACATAGGCATCTCCAGCCCTGCTGGGCTGTGCCCGGGGCTGTGTCTCACTGCAGAGCCAAGAGCCCGGGCAGCCTCTGCAGCTGGCCAAACACAGCCCTGGCACAGCTTTTCTTCTGGCAAACTCCACCAGTGCCTCTTCCAGAGGCGGCTCAGCTTTTCACCAGAACAGCCGAGGGCCACTATTCCTCCCAGGGAATGTGGCAGAGGACAGTGAAGCCCAGTGGGGCCCTCCAGGGGCTCCTTGGTGTGGATGGCTGCCTACACTTGTGGGTCCTGTGGCCTCCGGGCGGGAGGTAGGTTGGGAGCATCCAGGGCAGAAGAGCTCCTGGGACTGTGCCTCCTGCAAACAGCCTCACGTGACCCCAGCAGCACAGAGGCCGTCCTGGAAGAGTGAGGCTGTCCTGGAAGAGTGAGGCCATCCTGGAAGAGTGGACACCCAGAGTCTTCTTTTGAAACCAAACACCCTTCAGTCTCAGGGCCCTGCATCCCACGGGAAGACCCACAGTAGGTCTGGGGTACTGGAAAGAGCCTGGCGTTGAATCCCGCATGCTCCGGGTGCAAAGAGCCCATCACCAGTCCCCTCCTGTAGGTGACTGGCAGTGACGGTGGGGATTTGCCTTTGGTGTGGATGACGATTTTGAAAGGGCCTTATTCCAGGATCACAGCCAACGCCAGCAGGTTCTCCCGGGGATCCAGCAGTGGTCCTCCTGGGGCGGCCGCAAGTGCTCCCCTGCAGTCTGGGAGGCGCCTGTGCGAGTCCATTCTCAAGCTGCCACCTGGCCTCTCATGGTGGCATCTCACGGAAGCCCAGTCCACGCTCTGGGCGGTGAGCTCCGGTCAAACATGGCCTTGGAAGGGAAGTGAAGAAGAGAGGAACATGAAGCACCCCTTTCCATTCTGCAGGCAGACGTCGGTTTTCTCAGGACTCAGCTTGGTGGACACAAAGGGTTTAGAGCTTCGGAAACAGCCACCCGCACAGGGCGCTTCGCCTGGCTCTGGTAGGAACAGGCTGGCCGTGTTTTCAGCAAGCTGTGTTCCTGTGTCATCTGGACGGGCTGACCTGGCCTTGGAAGTGCGTTTCTGCAGTCAGCCATCCGCTCGCCGGGGTCCACAGGTGACACCACAGCGTGGTGGCTCTGCACACCCTGAGCCCACTGTCCCCGGGGAGCCCCTGCTCATGGATGGCAAACGGGCTCAGAGGGGATCCTCGACCATGGCGGGGAGCCCAGCTGGCCTGCCTGCGAAGCCAAACGCCCCTTGCAGCCAGAGGCACCTGCCAGGTAGGTGACTGTGTGTGGACATTTTTCCCAAATTGGACAGGAATCCACATCTATGTTGCTCCTGGGACTGAGGGGCACACCTCCACCAGGAGACAGGGAGCCACCCGAGAGCTGCAGGAGTGGCTGCCACAGAGAAGCCGGCAGTGCCTGGACCCCCTCTGAACATCCCGTGGGGGCTGGGTGCCAGTGCCTGGACCTGCTCTGGACACCCCGGTGGGGGCTGGGCGCCAGTGCCTGGACCTGCTCTGGACACCCCGGTGGGGGCTGGGCACCAGGGAACACGGGTCCAGCACTCATCTCTCTGCTTCTGTGCATGTTGGGAAAATCCCATTGCAGTGTGAGCAAGTGCACACCAGGATGCCATCCCATGCCAAGGGGAGGCTGCAGGAAATGCCGTGCGTGCCATCGAGGGCTTCGCTGCGTCTCTGGGAGCAACAGTTGTTCAAGGCAAAGGACTTTTGCCTTTTGAAAGTTTTTTGACAATCTGAAAGACAGCTGTCAGCCAAGCCTCCCTCAGGCACCCCAGAACCTGCTGCTTCCCATGGCAAACTCACCAGTGAGCTCTGGCTCCGGCCTCACAGCCCAGACCCCTGGGGGATAAATGAAAATGGTCAGGGCAGCAGCGGTGGGGGGGTCCCTAAAGCCCCTGGTGTCCCTGAGCTCTCAGCAGCCCCCTAAACGCCCTGCTTGGAAGTCTCCCCGAGGATCCCAACTCCAGGCCGGGAAAGCACTCGGAGATGAGGGGCTCCCCAGGCCGCATGGCTTTTGAGGAAGATCCTCTTAAAGGGGTAAGTGCCTGGGAAGCACTTAAGATGCTGCAGCCTGGCTCTGGGGTGGTCCGAGGCCTGGCCAGCCAGCAGTGGCATCACGGCCACAGAAGGTGTTTCTGGGATGGGTGAGATTGGCCACAAATGGGAGAGCCAGGGGCAGCCCACAGGAGCTGCCCCTACTCCGTGGCCACTGTGCCTGCACTCCATTGACTGCCACCCTTGGGGGGGGTCTGGGACGAGTCCCCCCCGTCCCCGTCATCAAGACCATCACCGCAGCCAACGTTCGGGGCTTCCTGTGCTACTGCATTCTGCTGCTGTGTCTTATGTGGCTGAAACACAGACCTCCGGACTCTGTCGCGGAGCTGGTCAGAGTCACAGACCCACAGCGCGAGTGTGTTCAAGGCAGCCTCAGCGGCTTCCCCGGAAATGATCACCGCCCAGCCTCTACATGCAGAAGCCACTCTTCCCAGCCGACCTGCAGGGCAGACTTCACAGCGCCCTTCGGGCTTGGCAGTGTCAGGAATGTCAGAGATGCTGAGTTTCAAAACCACTTCGTGGGAGAGCTCAATTTGCTAAGGCTCATGAGTGTTGATGCTACCACAGCAAAGTTTCAAGCTAAATCAGTATCAGTGAGGGAAGTTAAAGCAGGCAAACGTTCACACCAACAGAACGAGCATTAACATCCACAATATGGGGCTGTCTCTACCTGCATAGCTGCAGCGGAGCCATCGGTCCCTGCACACCCAGCCTATGGCCACCGCCACGGCCACAAGCAGGCACAGGACACCCAGGACGCTCCACGTGACCTCGGTCTTCTCACGGGTACCGACTGGATTCTCTGTGATCTTGTCTCTCTCTCCGATGTTGTTTCCTATAAGAAAGAGGTAAATAACCCGACTTAAAGGATCTTAGAGGAAAGGGGTCTTTGTTTTCATCCTTGAGTAGAAAGTATTGCAGGGAAGTGTTTATTCCAGAGAACTTTCCTGACATGATTTTGAGGTTTTAAAAACACCAGGCTGATGAGAGGAGGGTTTTCTCCTGCAGAGGGGCTTCATTTTCTGCAGGGATCTTGTTCCTCCCGTCCTACGTGGGAGAGGCGATAACCCCAACCACAGCCAGGGGACCACAGGGCTGGGTGTGACAGGAAGCACAGGTTCTTACTGGATTTTTAAAAATCAAGGTGAGGCCAGGCGCAGTGGCTCACGCCTGTAATCCCAGCACTTTGGGAGGCCAAGGCAGGCGGATCACCTGAGGTCAGGAGTTTGAGACACGCCTGGCCGACATGGAGAAACCCCATCTCTACTAAAAATACAAAATTAGCCAGGTGGTGGCGCATGCCTGTAATCCCAGCTACTCTGGAGGCTGAGGCAGGGGAATCACTTGAACCCGAGAGGTGGAGGTTGCGGTGAACTGAGATCGGGCCACTGCACTCCAGCCTGGGCGATAAGAGTGAAACTCCATCTCAAAAAAAAAAAAAAAGAAAGAAAAAATCAAGGTGAAAGTCACATAACATAAAATTAACCATTTCATTTTATTTATCTAGTTTTTGAGACAGGATCTTGCTCTGTTGCCCAGGCTGAAGTGCAGTGGTGTATTCATAAGTCACTGCAGCCTTGACCTCCTGGGCTCAGTCAGTCCTCCCACCTCGGCCTCCCAAGTAGCTAGGACTACAGGCGTGCACCACCAGGCCTGGCTAATTTTTTTTTTTTTTTTTTTTTTGTGAGAGATGAGTTTTCACTATATTGCCCTGGTGATCTCAGGGCTCAAGTAATCCTCTTGCCTCAGCCTCCTAAGTAGCTGTAACTACAGGTGTGCACCACCGTGCCCAGCCAAAATGAGCCACTTTAAGCTTTTTTAAATTTATTTTTATTTATTTTTATTTATTTATTTATTTATTTTAGACAGAGTCTTGCTATGTCGCCCAGTCTGAAGTGCAGTGGCGCGGTCTTGGCTCACTGCAGCCTCCGCCTCCCAGGTTCCAGCGATTTTCCTGCCTCAGCCCCCCGGGTAGCTGGGATTACAGGCACACGCCACCACATCTGGCTAATTTTTGTATTTTTATTAGAGACAGGGTTTCGCCATGCTATCTAGGCTGGTCTCAAACTCCTGACCTCAGATGGTCCACCCACCTCGGCCTCCCAAAGTGCTGGGATTAAGTGTGAGCCACCGCGCCCAGCCCAAAATGAACCATTTTAAAGTGAACAATTCAGGGTGCCAGTGCAATCATAACCGCCACCTAATTCCAGAACCTGTAACCCTCGAAAGGAAACCGTGTCCGTGACCAGTCACTGCTGCCTCTTTCCCGTCCTCTGCTATCCTTCTGGGCAGTTCATCGGCGAGAATGGTAGTGTCCATTTCACGGACATGTGAGCCCCTGTGCCAGCAGCAAGAAGGACCAGATCCAAATGAGGGGGTCCCAGAACAGCCAGGGCCTCTAATTTTCCTCTTAAATTTTTTTTTTCATTTAGTGCTTTATAGCACTCCCTTAAAATTTCACTTTTTTTTTTTTTTTTTTGAGACGAAGGCTAGCTCTGTCCCCCTGGCTGGAGTGCAGTGGCGCGATCTTGGCTCACTGCAAGCTCCACCTCCCGGGTTCACGCCATTCTCCTGCCTCAGCCTCCCGAGTAGCTGGAACTACAGGCACCCACCACCGCGCCCGGCTAGTTTTTTGTATTTTTAGTAGAGACGGGGTTTCACCATGGTCTCGATCTCCTGACCTTGTGATCCGCCCGCCTCGGCCTCCCAAAGTGCTGGGATTACAGGCGTGAGCCACCGCGCCTGGCCTAAATTTCACTTTTAAAACTCTAGTTTGGGTGTGGTGGCTCACACCTGTAATCCCAGCACTTTGAGAGGCTTAGGCAGGAGCCTCGCTTGTGTCCAGGAGTTTGAATCCAGCCTGGGCAACATAGTGAGGCCCCATCACTACAAATAATCAAACATCAGCCAGGCGAGGTGGCATGTGCCTGTAGTCCCAGATACCCAGGAGGCTGAGGCAGGAGAATTGCTGTCCTCCTGCCCCTGGAAGCCTCTAGTTTGCTTTCTGTGTCGGTGGCTCACCCTATTCTGGACACTTTGCATAAACAGAGTCCCACAGGCTTGTCCTCAGGTGTCTGGCTCTGTCACTCGCACAATGGCCTTGAGGTTCTCCACGCCACAGCGTGCACCAGGACAGCTGCTTCCTTGCTTTTTCAAGCTAATTCTCCCCTGCACGCATGGATCACTTTTGGTGCATCGGTCCACCCACGAGGAACACTTGGGTGGTTCCTGCCTTCTGGCTGCCATGGGCACTCACGGACAAGCATTTGTTTGAGTCCCTGTTTTGCATCCTCTTGGCGATAACCCTAGGAGAGAACTGCTGCGTCCTACAGGGTTTCCACGCTTAGCTTTTCGGGGAACTGCCACACCATTCCCCATGGCAGCTGCACCTTTCTGCTTTCCCACCGTGATGCACAAAGGCACCAGTGCCTCTGGTCTCTGTGTGCAATGACTTTGCCCCTCCGAGAGCCGTCCGCACTGGCAAACAAGCAACAGCATCCCCTGGGAGCGTGTTCTGAATGCCTGGCACGTCTCCAAACACACCTGAGGAAACCACCTGGACGGCGCTCAACCTTGAACCTCTGAAGCTTTTAGACACTGTCCTGATGCCAGGTGCCAGCCCAGAGCTTCAGGTCCAATGCGTCTGGGCACGGGGGTTTTCATAGTCTGCCCAGATGACCCCACCGTGTAGCCGGGGTTGAGACGACGGCCCTGGGAGAACCTTCTGCTGCCACCTGGGCTGTTCTGCGGGGAGTGTGCTGGCTGGAAGGCAGTGATCAGAGGCCGCTTTGGGAGCAGCCCCTCATCCTGCTGCACGCAGCTCACAGACTCTGAATGTTGAGTCACAAGGGCTGAGCCCTGATTTCAAGGAGAATGTCCGGCTCTGCCGGGATCCTGGCGGCCAGGCTGGGGTTTGAGGGTGTGCACCTGTGCAGGCTTCTGGGGTTGAGTTCAGAAAGGCCGGCAGGAGGTGCAATGCTTGTGGTCACTGTCTGGAATTCTTAATGCTTCCAAAACAAGGAGCCCTGCATTCTTGCTCTGTGCGGGGCCACATGGTGAGTCCTGCTGGCAGCCGCTTTCCTGTAGCCAGCAGGGCCCCAGGACCCCTCCTCGATCATCTCCTGCCTCCACCTTCTGCCTCTCATCCTGACACAGGAGATGGGGACACAAACGGGGAGGGCCTGTGGCCTCTAGGAAGGAGTCCCCGCAGAGGAACCCCTTCCACAGGGCACCCCTTCCACAGGGAGGAACTGGGCACCCCTTCCACAGGGAGGGGCTGGGCACCCTTTCCACAGGGAGGGGCTGGGCACCCTTCCACAGGGAGGGGCTGGGCCAGCAGTCATGCCCAGTGGGATTCCCATGTCTGGGGCTTCAGTCTTCTCAGGGGACACATGCCCAAGAGGCAGGGAGCTTGGGTGGGGGCTGCACAGGTGTGGGCTTCCGTCCTGGGCTGCAGCTGCCTAGTCCTGCGGCTTCTGAAGTGTTCCCCAGCCTCAGAGTTCAGCCCTCATCTGTAAAGTAGGTTTAACAAAACTGACTCCAGATGAAAAAAATGGAGGAATGTGCACCGGGCACGGCGCCCATTCCTGTTCCCGGAGACCGCAGTGGTTCTGTGTGGCGTGTGCCTCCCGCCTCCTCTGCCTTCCAACCACCTTTCGGGTGCTGAGCCGGGTTGAAGGGACTTTTTGTCTCCTGCCTCAGAGGCTCTCCTAAGCCGCCCTGGCCCCACTGTCTTGGGCTGCGCTCAGCTCAGCACGCAGGCACTGGGACCCTACCTGTGTGGCTGCCGACAGTCAGGTTCTGCCTCAGAAGCACGTTCTCTATGCAGCAGCCAATGTTCACGCTGGGGGTCCGCGCGATCCTCAGCACACTGACCACGTCGTACAAGCCCCGCGTGTTCAAGAAGACAGTGTCATTCTGCAGAGCCTGGTCCAGCAGGCTGTTGTCCGTCTTGTTGATCCAGTACACGTTGGGCCTGGGGTAGCCGTTGATGGATGTACACGTGAAGGTTAGCTCATCCTGGGAGGGGCTGTGGGGGGTGCTGACAACAGGCACGCTGAAGTTTGCTGCAGGGCAGGGAAACAGGTCGTGAGAAATGCCAGGCCCTGCTGGTCAAGAAGCAGAGGGTACACAGTGCCAAGGCTGGGTCAGAGGGGAGGTGGCCCATTGTGCCCCAACATGGGTGACGGGCCAGGACCAGGGCTGTGGTCTGAGCAGCAGGCTCGGCCCGGTCCTGCCCAAGAGTCATCCCCCAAGCCAGTCCCAGTAGCCAGGGACCGCTGACCCTGGCAGGCAGTGACTGGCACCCACAGACCCCCTACTCCACGGCCACTGGCTGTGCCAGGACCCCCTCGTTTACATCTGGTCTTCCTCGTTGCTGACGCAGGGGCTCGCAGTCCATCTGAAATGGACACGGCTGTTCTCCCTGATGAACTGCCCAGAGCTCCTTGGTTGCCTCTAATTTTTCTCTTAAATTTCGTTCTCATTTAGTGCTTTATAGCACTCCCTTCAAATTTCACTTTTAAAACTCTAGTTTGGGCGTGGTGGCTCGTGTCTGTAATCCCAGCACTTTAGGAGGATGAGGCAGGAGGATCACTTGTGTCCAGGAATTTGAGACCAGCCTGGGCAACATAGTGAGACCCCATTTCTACAAAAAATCGAAAATTAGCCAGGCGAGGTGGCATGTGCCTATAGTCCCAGATACTCAGGAGGCTGAGCAGGAGAATTGCTTGAGCTCAGGAAGTCAAAGCTGCAGCATGATCGTGCTACTGCACTCCAGCCTGGGCAACAGTGAGACCCTGTCTCAAAAAGCAAACGAACTGGCCAGGCGCAGTGGTTCATGTCTGTAATGCCAGCACTTTGGGAGGCTGAGGCGGGCAGATCATGAGGCCAGGAGTTTGAGACCAGCTTGGCCAACATGGTGAAACCCTGTCTCTACTAAAAATATAAAAATTAGCTGGGTGTGGTGGCGGCGCCTATAGTCCCAGCTACTCAGGAGGCTGTGGAGGAGAACTGCTTGAACCCAGGAGGCGGAGGTTGCGGTGAGCCGAGATCGCGCCACTGCACTCCAGCCTGGGTGACAGAGCGAGACTCCGTCTCTAAATAAGTAAGTAAATAAATAAATAAATAAATAAATAAATAAAAACAAAAACTGGCCGGGCGCAGTGGCTCAAGCCTGTAATCCCAGCACTTTGGGAGGCCGAGATGGGCGGATCACGAGGTCAGGAGATTGAGACCATCCTGGTTAACCTGGTGAAACCCCATCTCTACTAAAAAATACAAAAAACTAGCCGGGCGAGGTGGCGGGCGCCTGTAGTCCCAGCTACTCGGGAGACTGAGGCAGGAGAATGGCGTAAACCCGGGAGGCGGAGCTTGCAGTGAGCCGGGATCCGGCCACTGCACTCCAGCCTGGGCAAAAGAGCGAGACTCCATCTCAAAAAATAAATAAATAAATAAATTAAAAATAAATAAATAAAAACAAAAACTAACTCAAAAGAGGCAAAGACAGCAAGGGTAGGAACTCTTCCAGGAAACCAAGCAGCCGCAGGTCACGCACTAAGGATTTTTCAGCTATTTAGTTTCCCTCGAAGTTAGACAGAAGCCTGATGACACAGAGGAGAATTTTCTTCACTGGAAGAAACAATGAAGGAGCCAGGTAGGGGGTTTCAGGAATACTTTTCCACGAGGCAAGGCTGGGAGGGACCCAGCTCTCTCCGCCGCGACGGTCCTACCTGCCACATGCAGTGTGACCACAACGCTCAGCACCTCCTGGAATCCCAGGGATTGGCTCAACACCAGGCAGTGAAACTTCTGCTCGTCCTGGGGTGTGACGTTGAACAAGCGCAGGGAGAAGTCGCCCTGCCGCATGCCGGCCGGTGACATCAGGGCCCGGTTCCGGTAGTGGCTGTCCACGTTGTCCAAGGAGCTGTTCTGCGGGATGTGGTAAGTCACCACGGTTTTCGACTCACTGGTTTGCCAGTATACGTAAACGTCATTTAAATCAAAACGGCTTCCTTCGGGGCAAGCGCAGCTGAGCTCCACGTCGCTGCCCACCATCGCTCTGACTTCCTTCTCCTGAGGATCTGCAATGACCCAACAGGTGTAAAATCTGTTTTCTGAGGCTGATGCCCAGGCCATGAAGCTACTCTACAGGGCAGGCTTTGGGTTTCAAGCCTCAAACACCAACTGTGGCTCGGAGTTTATTAACAAGGCACATGTAGGAATGCAGTCAAACTTGAAAAACGCGGACAGTTCATGGTGAGGTCCGTATCAGCCTTTGGCTTTGATGACACATTCCCGTTATGTAAGAAGCTGCCATGGGGAGGAGCGGCTGGATGCGGCCCAGCTGCTCAGTGTTATTTGTGTTACTCAGCACTATTTTTACTACTTCTTGGGAGTCTATAATTAATGTAAAATAAAAAGTTCTTTAAAAATCAGGCATTTAAGGGAAAACAATTTCTCAGCAATTACATTATCATGCTGCTCACTCTTGCATCAAGAAAGGTCTCATAAATGTAACAGCCACAGGGTGGCTTTACTGTTTGTGCAACCGCGTAAATGCCTGTGGGAAAATCTTTTTTTTTTTTTGAGATGGAATTTTGCTCGTTGCCCAGGCTGGAGTGCAATGGCACGATTTTGGCTCACTGCAACCCCTGACTCTGGGATTCAAGGAATTCTCCTGCCTCAGCCTCCCAAGTTGCTGGGATTACAGGTGCCCGCCACCACGCCCAGCTAATTTTTTGTATTTTTAGTAGAGATGGGGCTTCACTATGTTGGCCAGGCTGGTCTCGAACTCCTGACCTCAGGCAATCCACCCGCCTCGGCCTCCCCAGGTGCTGGGATTATAGGAGTGAGCCACTGCGCCCAGCACCTGCAGGGAAATCTGTGTGTGTCCCCTGCCCCCAAAGCCCTCTGGGCTGGAAGGCCTGGCAAGGTTTCGGGTTTGTGCTGCGGTGCCTCGTCCCTATTCCTGGCTCTTCCAGAGGCTGGTGGCCCTTAGGGCTCAGCAGGGCTGCTGCCTGGGACACGGAGACCAGGGGACCCAGGAAGCCCTGGCTCAGAGGAACTGCATTCTGCCCGCAACGAACACGAAATCAAAAAAGAACTCCGGAGTTTGCAGAAGTGTTTCCCTTTAAGGAAACGCTTCTATCCTGTGCAGCAACCTAGGTTTAGGGCCCACCTTTCTCCAAAGGGCCACTTGAGAAGCAAGAAGGAGCCTGGTGAGGCTGCTCCCAGCACCCTGTAGCTGGCAGTCCACACAGTCGGACCGCCTATCTCTGAGCTGGGCGCTCACACCCATGGCAAAGCACCCCCTGAACTTACCAGCTCGAAGGCTGCTGAAGAGCAGGAGGAGCAGTCCAGGACTGGAAAAAACAACCAGAAAGGCAGGTGAGGCAGGGCCGCCGGTGAGTTACCTACATCTTCCAAACAGGAGCAAGCTGGTTCCCATGGGCAGGAGGCAGTTATGCCCATCACAGAAATGTGAAGGCAGAGCCAGGAGCCTGCCTGCCTCTGCTCTCCATGGGAATTCAGGGTCCAGGGCCAGGACCACCATCCCCCTGCCCAGCACAGCAAGTCTGAGGGGCCGGCAGCCTCTCGCCACCCTCTAGCGCTTGTGGTGATAAATCCCTGGAAACACGATGCCAGCGTGAGGATGAAGGGGAGCGAGGGACGCCACCGAGGCTGGTCTAACCTTCCTGGGGACAGATGCCAAGAAATTATAGGAAATCAGAGAGAAAAAAAAAAAAAAGCTTTCAGGGCACATATAGCAGGAGCGTCACTTAAAATGCTGGGGAGACTAAGAACATCGGGCATGTCTGTGACAGGGTCAGGTGAGTGACGGGACAGCCCTGTGGGGAACGCGGATCATTTTGAAACCAAACCTGAGCTCCTCCTGTTTCAGATCCTGCTGCAGCTGGTGCCCCTGCCTTGGGCAGCAAATTCCCCTCATGACTCCAATGCTCCTGGCCATCTTGGGTCTGGAAGCCTTTGCATCGTGCACACCATAGGCTCACCACCTCCACCTGCCAGCCCCCAGGATGCCTTCCCCAGGTGGAGGCCCTTAGTGGTTGGGTCCACTTTGGTTGCAGTGCTTACCCCAGCCCCCAAAACCATCAGTTTCTGTGACCAGTTCCCCACAGAACTGGGCCGGGGTGTGCCTGCTCTAGGCTCCTTCTGGCTTGTCCCCTCCCTGGGTGCTGCCTACCCAGCGGCCTCTGTGTCCTCTCCTTGGACCCTAAGCACCCCTGCATCTAACCTACCCCCCATCCCGAGTTTTCATCAAGACCCAGCACAGACAGGGTAGGCTACTTGAAGGTGTGAGTGGCGGAGGGCTAAGACATTTGGGAGGGCTATGACATTCAGGGGCTTTTAAATTTTTTATCTCTAGGGCAGGATCATAACTGCGTACATTTCTAACGGTGAGGGGTACTGGGGAGTTTGACACCGGTGTGGCCAGGCTCTGGGCTGTACGGGAGGCATCCCTGAGGTCAGGGGCCTCACAGGTTCACCCAGGGGAGCACGGGCTGCGGACCCTACAACGTGGGTTGCCAAGAGCATATTTTCGCAAAAATTCAGGAGGAAGCTGTCACTCCTGGTTCAGGCAGCCCTGCCTTCCTCGGTGCAGATCCGCTGCCAGGCGGCGGGGAATCCCACCTGTGTGGGGGAGGGCGTGTCGCCAGACCGCGGGCACCAGCTGGCCTTGGAGAGAGCTCGGCCGGTCACCTCCCTCCTTCTCCCTTCTAGGAAATCAGCGGTGCCAGGGAGTGGAAGGGGCAGCGCCCATACCCAGGCGTGCAGGGTGCGCCCGCCTTCCCTCGTTTCGGCGTTTGCGGTCCCCTTCCCTGGCAGGGACCCCGCCCCCAAGACCGCCCCCGCACGGCTGCGCCTCCTCCAGTGGATGCCGGTGCCGGGCCCCGCCGCCCGCTGCCGTCCACGCCCCGCCGGCAGCCCCGGCGCCTCCGCTGCCCGCTCCTCGGACCCGCACTGCCCGCCCGGCGCCTCCAGGCGAGCCCCGCAGGCCCCGCGTCCGAGCCGAGCTGGGGACGCGCGGGTCGAGCCATCCCGCCCATGACAGCGGCGCCTCCGCTCCTTCCCCGGCTCACCTGCCCAGCCGCATGGTGCGGGCGGAGACCTCTGGCCGCGGAGACCTCGGGGCGCAGAGAACTTGGGCCGCGGGAGACCTCGGAGAGGAGCAACCTCGGGGCGCGGGAGATCGGCTTTAACTGCGCTCCCGCCGCGCCCGAAGACTCTGAGCGCCCAGCGCGCAGCGGGCGGGAGGCAGCCGTGTCCCCGCCCCGTCCCCGCCCCGCCCCCGGCCTGGTTCCTCTGGCGATCGAGACCGCCCCGGGACGCAGGAGGAGGGGCGCGGCGGCTCCGGAAAGTTCAGCTCTGCCCAGGCGAGTGTGCCTGTCGGCCTGAGGAGGGACAGAGGCAGGTCGGCCCGTCTGCTTGGACGCGGGCCTGGGCGCCGTAGGTGCCCCGGGAAGCGCAGGGGTGGGGAGTACCCGGGAGGAAGGTGGCCAGGGGTGCTGCGGGAGCCGGTGGCGGGGGAGGGGACCGTGGGAGGCAAGGGCCGTTCCCCTCGCGGCGCAGAATGCGCGGGTCCTGCGGCCCTCCCGAAGGAGGAGTCCGGGGACCCAGGCCCCCACGCTGGGAGAGCGCCGGGCCCCTGGCCTGCTGCGCTCGGATGATCTCCAGGACTTAGGCGAGTGAGCTCAGCGACTGCTGCGGAATGAATGATTGAATGAATGAATGCATGAATGGAAGGAGGAAGGGAAAGTGGGCGGGCTCTACCCACTGGGCCAGCCCTAGCCCTCCCCGACCTGGCCTAGCTCCCCTAGCCTTTGAGGGGTCTGAAGGGCGCTGGCGCAGCCTATTTGCCTAACACTGGCTCTGAGGAGTCCCCGCCGAGAAACCGAGGCAGCCTTGCGGCCCAGGGCTGGTCAGCCTTGGCAGTGGCGTCTGACCTGGAGTCTGGGGCAGCTGGTCTGGGAAAGGCTGCGCCACGTAACCGAGGGTTGGACTCTGCTCCCTTCCCACCGCGCCCAGCCCACCCCGCCCTCCCTCCCTGATCCCCGCAAGCCAGGTGGGGCCCAGAGGGGACGTGACTCCCTTTCTGCAGAGGCAGCCCCAGAAGGGCCTGGGTGAGGCTGCTGGACAGGGCAGCGGGGCACCCTCCTCCCGGAGACACCGCTTCTGGTCTGAGGCTCGGATCCCCACTGCCTCCTGCGCGCGGAGGAGGCGAGAAGCGCCCGGAGACGGGGGTCACAGACGGCACCCCGCAGGCTGCCATTCCTTCAACCAAGATGTAGAGAACGCCGTGGACAAAAGCTTTAAAAAAAATTCTGAAACTTCTGCCCGTGGAAGTCAACATTTTTGCGGAGCAGAGAGCCCAGGCACAAAATAAGAAGGCGGAAGAGACGGACTGGGGGGGGGGGTAGGGGGACTGCGGCGGGGAAGAGCAGGGAGGGCGGCGGGGGCGCAGGAAGCCCTGAAGCCGGGCGGCTTCCCCCTCCCAGGTCAAGCTGAGAGATGGGGGTTGGGGGGATTTAAAATCGCGCGCCTGGGAGGGGCGGGACGGGGGCCACCTGCCTTCCGGCGGGAAGGGCTGCGCAGGGCCCGCGGCGCGCAGGGTGGAGGCACCGACGGTCAGCACACGGGTGAGGTGGGGCGCGTAATCCCATCTGAGCCGGACTCTTTAGGACGAGTCCCGTCCCTGGAGCCAAAAAACCCGGTGCAGCGCCAGCGTGGACGTGCGCTTCCCGGAACACGCTCAGGGACGCCTGCTAGGACCGGCGAGGCTGGAGGGGTCGCGATGTTGGGGGCTGAGGTTCCTCTCCCCCGGGCGGGCGGCTGCTGCTAGGGGCCGCATCGCCCGGCAGGTGAGGTGGGCGCAGGTGAGCCGGGCGGGCGGGCTGCGGGCAGCGCCACCTCCTTCCGGAGGCCCTCCCGGATTGACCGGCCGGGCTCCGTGCGCCTCTGGACCTGCGGCTGAGGTCCGGGGCTGCGCCGCGCTGATTAGCTGACGCCGGGCCAAGCGCTGCACCCCCGGGGCTGGGCGCACCTGAATCCCGCCGGATTGCGGGGAGGGGAACAGTCCCCGGATACCGCGTGGAGGCTGTGGGAGGATGGGAATGGGTCCTGGAGGAGCAGAGCCTCCCAAATTAAGGTCTCCCAAGAGCGCGGCCGGTCATCCGCGGCGGCGAAGGGAAGGTGCCCCGTCGGTAGGTCCAGACCCGGCAGCCCCCCAGCGCCGACGGGGGACGGTGGGAGAGGGGCCGACACCGCAGGGCCCGCCGTGCTGTGGCCGAGGGGGCAGGTCCAGGCTCTGCTTCCTGAGCAGACGCCGGAGACCCCAGCAAGCCAAGTGCTGCGGGCAGGTCCCCCCAAGAGAGGGGACTCCGTGTGGAGGGCACAGCCAGGCAGGGGGCAGGGGCCAGAAGGGGAGGCCGCGGGGGAGGGCGCCAGGACCAGCCCAGGTGCCTCGGAGACAACGGTAAGCGGTGGCTGGTTCAGATCCCAGCCCCGGAGCTGTGTGACCTCAGCAAGTTCCTTAGCCCCTTGGTGCCTGCATCCCCTGACCTGTAACATATACGTGAATGCGGGGTTGTTGCGGTGAACACACACAGCACACCGGCACATGGGTCACGACACGCAGAGGGGTTTAGATGAAGAAACAGAAAAACCCTTGGGAAGTTTCCTGTAGTCAAAGGAAGGTTTTCATTTTCCCCCTCAACCGTGACTGTTTCTTGGACCGGCAGGATAGGCTTTTGTTCTAGGGGCGTGGAGAGAAGGCCCCTTGGCAGTGTCCAGGGCCAACTGGGAACCAAGCAGGAATCGTGTTTGTGCAGCCTGGGGTTCGAGGCTCTGGGTACAAGTCATAGTGCTTAAGCAGGAAGCAGCTGCCGGATGCCCCTAGCCCCAGGCCGCCCTGCTCTGCCCTTGGGAGGGCGCGGGGGTCTTCTGATCTCTGTCTTGATGCACCTCCAGGCCCTGGTCCCTTTGGGGTCTGGCACAGCAACCTGCGTTTGACAGCATGGGCATCTGCTGATGCTGAGAGCTCCACTCTTGGTCCGACGAAGATCTTTTCTCTTCCGGTGTACAGTCATACGTTCATACGTTTGATACAGTCATATGTATCAAAAGGATACATTCCTTGTGAGAAGTGCATCCTTAGGTGATGTTGTCCTTGTGTGAACACAGAGTGCACACACCGACCCGGGTGGCACAGCCCGCTACACGCCGAGGCTGTATGTCACAGCCTGCTGCTCCCGGACCACAAGCCTGCATGGCAGGTGACTGCGCTGAACAGCGTAGGCAGCTGTGACTCACTGGTATTTGTGTATCTAAAGCCATCTAAACATAGAACAGGTGCAGTAAAAATACCGCGTTGTGATATGGGAGCACTGTGGCATTGCTTGTTGACCAAAGGTGGTTATGTGGTGCATGACAGTAGGTTCGTTTCCTGTGGGCACTGGGAGCTAATCACCTCACACTTGCTGGCTCAAAACAACAGCAATCTCTTCTCTCTCAGCCCTGGAGGGTGGAAGGCTGCCTGGTGGAGGCGCTAGGGGAGCATCCTACCTGCCTCTCCCAGCTCCAGGTGGCCCAGGCATCCCTGTGCTTTGCTCCAGTCTCTGCCTCAGTGGCCATGTGGCTTCTCCTCTGTGTGGTCAAGCCTCACTTTGCCCCTCTCTTATGAGGACCTTTGGGATGACAGATACAACCCACCTGGATGATCCAGGGAGGCCTCCCACCTCAATTTAATCCCGTCAGCAAAGTCCTTCCTTTGCCACATGAGGTAACATTCACAGTATCCGGGAATGGGGACATGGGCATCTTTTGGAGGGTTATTGTTCGGCTGAGCACGGGATCATGGTGCAGGTCCTGTGTGTAAAATTAAAATACCTGGAGGGAGGGCCGGGCACAGTGGCTCACATCTTTAATTCCAACACTTAGGGAGGCCAAGGTGGGAGGATCACTTGAAGCCCAGGAGTTTGAGACCAGTCTGAGCAACAGAGCAAGACCCCATCTCTACCAATAATTTTTAAAAATTAGCCGGGCATGGTGGCACGCACCTGTAGTCCCAGCTACTCCAGAGGCTGACGCTGGAGGATCTCTTGAGACCAGGAGATGGAGGCTGCAGTGAGCTATGGTTGTGCCACTGCACTCCAGCCTGGGAGACGAGCGAGCCCCTGTCTCAAAACATAAAAACTTAAAATAAAATACACAGAGAATCTCAAGGTGGTGTGGACAGTTCTGAGTGTTGGGGAGAGAACAAAAGGAGGAAAGTGCATTCTGGGTGGCAGAAAGCCTCTCCCAGCACCGTGGGCCCCTGCTTTGAAGCAACCCTCACAGAAACTGAACATGAGTGATGTTGGGCCCATGACACTGGTTCCCTGGGTGGATGCAGCCTGAGCGCAGCCCGCCCTGTCTGGAGCTCTCACCACCCTGCCTGGCCCGTGCTCATGGGTTCACGATGGCTTCAGCTAGAGCTCATGTCAGCACGGCTTCCCCAGAGGGCTCATTTGCACTTGGATGCCCTCACCTGTTCTCCCTCTGTGGCTTCAGGAACCCCGGGGTCATTACAGAGCTCGCTAAATTCATCCCTGGATGTGAGACCTGTGTCGTAGGCATCCAGGACTGTCCCAAGATAGGAGAGGCATCCAGTCATGTTAATTGAAGTGAAGGCTTCTATTTACTTCCAGATACACATTGTTAACCTTCCTAGGGCCCCCTTCTGACCTTTCTTCCACAAAGCATTTTACCTACCGCTAATAGCCCCAGTGCAGACCCCAAAGTTCCCCTGTAGGATTCATTTCCCGTGATTTGAGCCCAGCCTGAGGCAGAGCTTTCTGCTGGGTTGATCCTCACTCAGACTCAAACTGCAGAGGGCCAGGAGGAGCCCTGCTTTTTGCAATCAGTACCACCTGGGGTAGGACCCAAACGTGACATCCTTTGTGTGTGGATCTGGCCTTGGCCTCCACACCGTCTGTTCAGCAGGTCCCTCCTTTGCCTGCCAAGGCTGAGGTCCTGTACTTTGCAAAGGTCCAGGCCGTTTGGTGCAGCTACAATCAGGGTGCGTGGTTTTCTCTATGAAAGCAAACAGCGGTCTCATGGGGAAGGCCCCAGCAGAAAGTGCATCATGCAGGACAGGGCACAGGCGTTCCAAAGACGCCTCCTGCTCACTTCTGGCCTCCACCCCATGCCCTGCAGGATGACAGATGGCTGTGCCTATACATAAAACACCAGACGTGACCAATAACTATCTTATAATAAATACACTTGAACTTCTCAACTAGAACACAGAAATGCTTTCGGGAAGTACAGCGCGTACCACCATGTGTGGTCCTGTGCACAGCGGCGGGAGCCTCCGCCCCATGAGCCAGCGTGATGGGGGAGAGACCCTGAGTCTCCAGAACCCAACGGAACGTGGGTCTGCAGTGACGATGCAAAAACCGAAGACGAGCAATAAAACAATAATGTGAAGAGGAAAGAGACAATGTGAAGAAAGCCGCCTTTGTTCTAGGAAAAGTCTTTTTTTCCCTTTTCACAGTATAGTGACTCATTTATAAAGAGGAAGTGAGTTCGGTTGAAAAATACTTGAAATATTCTTTTAGGGGGAGAAAGCAGTTCTTCACCAGCTTGGCGGGCTGCTTGGCCGCGAGCTTCGAGCTCTGCCTGTTCTGTGTCAGCAGGGCCAATTCTTCTTCCGAAACCAGAGCCCACTGCCTGCTGCTGAGAGGAGGGGAGGGAAGGCTATGAGCAAGCGCAGTGCCCCCCAGGCGGGCCCAGAGACGCGGCTGGGAAGGAATCGCCTCAAGGGGGTGAGGGGAACAGCCTGCCTCTCAGTTGTCCCAGGCGCCTAAGACGCCCTGGAACCCCCACCCGATTCTGGGAGTTTTTCTCACGGAGGTGTACTGAGCAGCAGGAGACCAGACAACTCCCCTGCCTCCGGCCTCCCCCTGGCAGGGGGCTGGTCCCCTGGGAAACAGGCTGGGGGGTGACTCCGTGTGAACAGCAAGCTCCAGGGCCATCGCTAGAGGATGTCACCATCCTGGGCAGCCTCCCCACAGAGGAAAGGACAGGACTCCAGGCAAAAGTTAGCCAAACCCTTGCAGAGTCAGCAACCATTCCCAGGGAATTGTATCACAAAGGCTGTCCCCTGGGTTCCTGGGGCTACCTGTGCCGGAAGTCTGAGCCCTGAGCGCAGGAGGGCAGGTGCGGAGAGGAAAAGGTCCTCTGCCAGCCTCTGCTGTGTGAGGAGTGCTTGGGGAGGATGGGCTTTGCAGACTAGGCACCAACACCCCCTCTCGTGCTCCCAGCCACCCGACTGGAGGCCAGGAACATTTCTCAGTTTATTTCGGGGTGAAGGCTGCGAGTGAAGTGCCAGATACAGTGTCCCCCTCCTCCTCAGGCACCCTCCCCAGGGCAGTGGGGACTGTCCTTAACCATCCTGGGGGTGATGGTGGCCACCTCTGCAAAATGATTTCTCTTTCAGTGAGTGGGTATCTCACGTCACTGTTGAGACACCCGGGAGCCTTGGAGGGAAACCTGTGGGAAGGAGCTGCCAGCCTCCTTCTGGGAACCAGGTGACCCCAGGATCACGGCTCAGGTGCATCCAGCCCTGGAAACCCTGTGAGGAGCTCTGTGGGGCCTCGCTCAGAAAGGGGGCCTGGGAAGAAGCAGCTGCCAGCCCATGGCCCAAGCCCGCAGGCGCCACAGGTGTGGCCACTGGAGCGGAGGGAGGTGCCTTTGGTGGAGGAGCCTTGCAACCCTGGGTCTGGCTACACCTGCCACATAAGAACCCTGATGAGGTGCTGTTCTCTAGCTGCTGCGTGGACGCATGGAGCCTCCGGGGGCCAAGGAGCCTCCGGGAACAGGCAGCAGGTGAGGCACAGCCTATAATGCACACAGGTGTTGCTGGGTCTGCCCTCACCTTCAGCCCTGCTCACCCAGCCCCACAGAGCCTGGTCCGGCCTCCAGGGAAGTGACGTGGGGGGAGCAGGCTTAGGGTGAGGGGGAGGTTGTGGGAAGTACAGCATGTAGCTGAGAGGGCTTCTGAAGAGAAAGCATCTGGCAAAGTGCTTCAGCTCAGCCCCTCCCAAACTCAAATCCAGGGGAGGCCAGGCCAGCAGGACCTGCGGGCGCCACGCCTTGGCAGGTGCCAGGCAACAGGATTGTGCCATGGTGGTGACATGGGAGAATGCGGGAACCTGAGAGGTGAGAGGGAATAAGTTTCCAGAACTCACTCTCAGGCAGGAGGAGACATGACTCAGCTGAGCCAGAAAGCGCTCGTTCCACACGAATGCCCGTATGAGCGAGGCACGCCAGGTGAGTGTGGGAGTGAGGGGATGGACGGGCGGTCAGCTGGAGGGTGTGAGGTCTGGGCTGCCTGGGAAGGCTGTCAAGGGGGGTGGGGGCAGCAGGAGGGGGTGCTCAGCAGCAGAGGCCATGTGGGGCAGGGCTGTGTGTTCAAGGCCCCAAAAGGTGGGGAGGGCAGCCCAGGAGTGCACCATGGGGGGTGCAAGCATGTGGGTGGGTGTGAGACTGATGCGTGTGTGCCTGTGTGATTGTGAGCACATGTGACATGCACATGCTAGTCATGAGTGTGCTTGTGTGAGCATGTGACTGATGGAGCATGTGGGCATGTGGATGAACGTGACCGTGGGAATGACTGTGGGTGTGTGCACATGAGCACACAGGTGTGTGGATAAGCGTGCAAGTGAGTCGTGTGAGTGTGGCTGAGTGTGAGCACGCATGAGCTTATGGGTGTGCAAGGGAGGTGGGGAGACCACACGGAGTGAAAGCCTGGGGGCTGCAGCTAATCCAGGGCCAGGCCGCTGTGGCACGTATGGGTGTCCAGGGGCTGGACCCTGAGAAGCTGAGAGCCAGTGCTGGAGAAGGTCTCCAAGGGGAAAGGGGCGTCTTTGGGCTTCAGTGCCTTGAGGGTCTCAGGGTGGCCCTGGAGGCCGACCGCAGTCCCACTGGGGCACAGAGGCTGCTCTGGGTTTGGTTCTGTTAGACAGACCCCATTTCCTTGGTGAACTCCGCTCTGGGTCCACGTCCCCCTTGACCCTGAACACTTGTGGCTGCCCGGGAAATACCTCCTTATGGCTGGAATGTTGCTCCACACGCGGACAGCATTCTGTAGGGATCCGCCGCGGACATCTGGGATGGTGGTTGGCTCCATCTGGGGGTGGGAGGGTCGGCCGTGGGTCAGGGGTAAGCGCCCCCCATGGGCGCCCTGGCCTCAGCTGCCAATGGCCCTGAGTGGTCAACGGACTTTCTAGCCCGACTGTGTTCCCTACGTCCCTTTTTCTTATAAATCACCTTGGCAGAAAAAGCTGATGAATTATTTTAAACCAACAGAACAGACTCTGTGGCAATAAGATATCAAATTACACACAGGACCTCAGACCACGCCAGGCAAGGGTCAGCCTTGTACCCTACACTGAGAGGACGGATTCTGCCCTCACGCCACAGCTGCTTTTTCTCCAGCAGCTAAACACACACTGGCCCAGCAATGAGCAAGATTCAAATGACTGCAGCTCATCCACCCACAGACGCCAACTGACCACGTTCCACAGCCATGACCACAGCTCTGACTGGGCAGAAGCCTGACTTCAGGAACCACCTCCTGATAAGGGACCCCCGACCATGGACCGGCTCTGGCTGGTTTACAGAGGCCCCGCCTTGAGTGCCTTCGTGTTCCGAGAAGACCTCTGAGGTTTAGGGCCTCCTTGCGACACACTGACGTGTTAAGACTCCACCCCAGAGTGAACATAGGTCGTATGTTACATGCATGTTTGTTCAGTACGCATGCAGCAGGACCCCCTTCGTGAATAACCTGCCGCACAGGTTTAGCCAACCCGGTCAGCACGGAGCTCCTGCCCCAGCTTCCCTCCCCTTCGAAGTGCCTCCTCCTGGCTCCTCTGGTCTTGGGAGAGGCTACGCTTCCCAGCCTGGGGGACAGGGCCTTGCAGGCTGTGTCCCTTTACAGAAGCAAAGTCTCCTGTTCTAAAAGCACAGATCTTGTGATTTTCAGCTCATGGCATTTGCTCCCCTTCCCAATGGCTGGGTTTGCATTCCCGCCACTCCATGAGATTCCAGCACCAAGGGAACCTCGACCCTGCCTGGACCCGCAGCAAAGGCTCCAGCCCACAGATGCTGCCCACTCGGTGGGTGGGGCCCCCGCTGGTTGTAGCCCCTCCATGGAACCTGAGAGCACGAGGAACTTTCCCCTCCTGAACCTCTCCCGCCTGTCTCATGTGGCTGAGGTGTGGCCGAGGTGTGGCCGTCCCTCCCCAACCCTGACCCGGCCCGTCAGTCCCAGAGGGGACCCGTCAACTGAGCCCAAAAGTGGCTGCTCTGACAATCAGGATTCAGGCGTGTGAAGAGAAGGCTGTGTGCGCGTGTGTGTGGTGAGTATGCGTGCACGTAGCGTGCCTGTGTGTATGTGGTAAGTGTGTCCGTGTGTGGTGCCTGTGTACAGTGACTGTGTGCACATGTGCACTGTGGTGTGTGTTTTACCTGTGAGTGTGTGTGATGTGCACATGTGTGTGTGGAGACTGAGGGGCGGCAGCAGGAGGTGAGCCCCCAAGGCCGTGTTCTGTGAGCACAGGAGTAGTGTGAGGTGGGACTGCCCTCCAAGGCTCTCCTCGAAGGGGGTCGTGTCCCAGGCACCACGGTCCCTGCCTGGACTGCACAGCTGGGCCCTGTGCACACCTGGAAACCAGGGACCGCAGGGTTCCAGGCCTGGAGCCTGGGGTGTAGACTGAGCGCCACCCGAAGAGCCCCTCCCTCACGTGGCAGGGGTAGAGGGAGGCCCACGCAGCCCGCACACACCTCCAGGAAGCGAGAGGCAACGTCCTGGTCTTCTTTGTTCAGTACCAGATTGTCCACGAACATCCAGAAGAAGGGCCTGGGGCTGCCCGGCCCAGGCCGCGCGTACTGCAGGAGCCGGTGGAACTGGAACAGGTACCAGCCTGGAGGGGGTGAGGGGGCAGGGCTGAGGGGGGTCCGGGGGCAAGGGCTGGTAGTGGCGGGGTGCTGTTCAGGTGCATCTGGGCAGGGGCCTAAGGAAACTGTGGCATGAGAGCAGGACCGAGGGGGTCTATGGGATGCACTGGCCTGGGTCTGAGGGGTCCCCTGCCCCTGTTCCTCCAGCAGCAATGGAGCCCTGCTCAGTGCTGGGGCCACGGAGGTGCGAGGACCCCTCCTCCCCCAGGCAGGCCCAGAGTTGGGAAGAGACAGACAGGCAACCCCAAAGGAGGCGCAGACGCAGGGCGTGTGCCGTGGCACAAATACTGCCTTTTAGAGGAAGCTCCAGAGGATATGTGAGCTGCAGTGACGTGGGCACGCTAGGGACTGCACGGGGTCAGCAGGAGGCTTGGGGGGCACAGGGAAGCCTGAGTGACAGGGACACTTACTCTGTTGCTCATGATGAGGGGTGCATGGGTGTGGAGCTAGCTCAGAACTCCTCCAGTCGGACACACTGAATGTGTGCAACTTACTGTGTCAGTGGTGCCTCAACAAAGCTGCTTTTGAAAAATGCTGACAATTTGCAGTTTCTGCCCTGGCATGGAGGAGTGGGGAAAGAGGAGAGGAGACGGGGGTGGTGGGGTCAGGGTGTCAGGACTGAAGCGTCACTCACTGGGAGGATGGTCGCAGGTGTGGCCCAGGGGAGGTGTGGCGCCGTACAGGAGATCGAAGGGCCCCCACTCCTCCACCTGCAGGACAGACGGGCGTGGGCACCGAGAGGCAGCAGCAGTGGGCAAAGTCGCATACGGCAGCACGACATGTCCCCAGGGCCGACCCTGCTCAGCTCGCAGGGCCCACAGGCCAGGGCAAGCCGAGGAGTGGAGCCCACTAGGGCAGAGCCATCCCCAGCCACCACCAGCCTCAGGGGCTGCCTGCCTGGAGCCCAGTGGAGAACGCTCCGGATCTGAGGTGAAGACTGTGCCACGCGTTTGGGGACTGAACTCTGCCTTTATCTTTTCTTGCTCAAATTCCTTTCTAAGGAGCGTGGGGGAATCACGGCTTACCAACCACAAAAGCTTGTGGAATGGGTGTTTTTGAGCCGGTATATTATAGCTCTGCCATGGCGTCACACGACAGACAGCAGACCTTATTTTAACTCAAGCATTCCTTTCTACTGACTCCGAGTTTTCAGGCAAAGCTTAACTCTTTCATCCAACTGCCAACTAAAGAATCCCTAATGTAAGCTTCAAGATAGCCCGCCTTTTGGGGCTGAACCAGTGCACACCTATGTATTGATTGGATTGATTGATTGAATTTTTTGAGATGGGGTCTCACTCTGTCACCCAGGCTGTAGTGCATTGGCGAGATCTCGGCTCACTGCAACCTCCACCTCCTGGGCTCAAGCAATCCTCCAGCCTCAGCCCCCCAGTAGCTGGGACCACAGGTGGTCTTGAACTCCTGAGCCCAAAGTGCTGGGATTACAGGCGTGAGCCACCGTGCCTGGCCCGTGTACTGATTTCTGATTCTACCTGCAGTTCCCATCTCCCTGAAATGTATAAAACCAAAACTGTTACTGACCGCCTCGGGTGCACTTCCTCCGGATCTCTTAAGACTGTTTCCCAGGCCATGGTCCCTCTTACTGGCTCAGAATAAACCTATTTAAATACTTTGGCAGAATTTGGTTTTTCTGTCTGTCATCCCATTGCCCTTGGAGAACCAGTCCTGGGAGGCCCAACCCAATGCACAGACTGTCATCCGTGAACACGGCAGGCGCCGTCCACAGCCCTCCAGGAGCTAACGGTAAGGGCAGAGCCTTCCCTGCTGAACAGAAACAGCCCCCGCAGAGCACCAGTGACCAGGCTGTTCCATGGCCAAGCTGGAAGAAGACAAAACACAGCCACTCAACAATCTTGCCTGGACACAGACGCGACAAGGGTTGCCCTTGAGTCCCAAAAAGTGACCAAGGGGAGGCTGTGAGCAACGCTGGCTTCATTAACAGTGATGGCCCTCACTTTGTCCTTCTTCTTAAATAAAAATTAATGGCTGGGCACGGTGGCTAATGCCTACAATCCGAGTACTTTAGGAGGCCAAGGTGGTTGATCATCTGAGGTCAGGAGTTCAAGACCAGCCTGACCAATATGGTGAAACCCCGTCTCTACTAAAAAATACAAAAAATTAGCTGGGCGTGGTGGCGGGTGCCTGTAATCCCAGCCGAGAGGCCCCCGTGTGTTCGGGACTCCTCCCAGGCCCTGGCGCCGCCTCCTTGCCCACCTCATCCTTGACATTTCCTCTGAGGAAGCTCGCACCCCTGCTCCCAGTGCAGCGTCCGAGAGTGCGCGGCGGTACTCACATCCTTCCTCACTGTGTCTGTGACATCATCCAAATGCTTCAGCTGTCCCAGGTCAGAACCGCTTTCCAAAAAGCCCAAACTCGTCAGCTCTGGATGGGGAGAGACCAGAAGGCCCAGAAGGTGAGCGTGGATTGTGCCCCTACAGGGACTTGAAAAGGCTGACGGCTGATCGGAGGACCCAAGGCTGACGGCTGATCGGAGGACCCTCCTACCATTAAGGAGCCAACTTTATATTTTTGTTGTTGTTTCTGAGGTGGAGTCTTGTTCTGTTGCCCAGGCTGGAGTGCAATGGTGCAATCTCGGCTCACTGCAACCTCCGCCTCCCAGGTTCAAGCGATTCCCCTGCCTCAGCCTCCTGAGTAGCTGGGACTACGGGCACCCCGCCACCACGCCCAGCTAATTTTTTTGTATTTTTAGTAGAGACGGGTTTTCACCATGTTGGCCAGGCTGATCTCCAGCTCCTGACCTCAAATGATCCAACCACCTCAGTCTCCCAAAGTGTTGGGATTACAGGCATGAGCCACTGCACCCCACCCAACTTTATCTTTTTAATGACGTGGCAGGAGGATTAAGGATGGAGGTTTTTGTCTCGTAACAAGCTAAACAAGCAAACATCGCCACATATTGATTTAAGAACGTCAAGCATGGCCAGGCACAGAAGCTCAAGCCTGTAAATTCCAGCATTTTGGGATTCCAAGGCGGATGGATTAGCTGAGGTCAGGAGTTCAACACCAGCGTGGCCAACATAGTGAAACCCCATCTCTACTAAAAATACAAAAATTAGCTGGGCGTGGTGGCAGGCAGCTGTTATCCCAGCTACTCGGGAGGCTGAGGCAGGAGAATCGCTTGAACCCGAGGGGTGGAGGCTGCAGTGAGCAGATCGTGCCATTGCACTCCAGCCTGAGTAACAGAGTGAGACTTCGTCTCAAAACAAACAAAACAAAACAAAAAGGATGTCAAGCACTGTTACAGCACCAGGTATTTCTGGGATGCAATGTCACCTCTGGCTAGGAAATCCACAGAGCGGTGGAGTCCACTCCACTCTGCAGCTGGTGTGAGCTGCAGAGCCCTGGAACGGCCTTGGAGGAGGCCCCGGCTTCCTCAGCCCCGCCTGGGAGTAAGACCTTGGGCAGGCTGTGCGGGTGCTGTGGGATCAGGCTGCTGGTCAGCTGCGTGGGGCAGATACGTGCTCCCGCACGAGGCCGCTCTGAGACACTGCGGGCATTAATGGGTGTCCCAGGGGGACACATCCCTTATGGACGCGGTCAAAGCAGAGGGAGTGTTTTCATGGATTCGGCTGTGCCTGCGAGGCCCAGAAGACAGTGGGATTTCCAAAGGCCCCAGTGCAGGGTCAGCATGGGCCCAGCGTGGGGAGGGGTGCAGGACACCAGCAGCTGGCCGGCCTGGGGGAGGGTGTGGGGACCCCAGGGGGGTGGCCTGAGGGGCAGTCAGTCAGGTGTGTGGAGGCATCTTTGCATGTGTGTCTTTGGGACATCACTGACTTACCCTTCTTGATGTCTTCAAAAAGAGACAGCACCCGGACTGGCTCTCTCCTCCACACAGGCACGGTTTCAAACATCTCAAGGGGACTCTCCTATTTATTAAAAAACCAAAACAGGGCATGGTGCCAGCTACTTGGTTACAGAGCCCTCGAGATGCAATGAAAATTCTTCCCTGGATGAACACTCAACGTGAGACTCACCGGAGACACACCTAAGATGCACCTGCCAAGGCCTGACTGGGCCTGTCCCGACCAGCACTGCCCCCGAGGAAGGCCAGCTCCACCCTCTGCCCCAGCCTTGGTCTCCCGCTCTGACCTCCAGCTGTCTCCAGCCAACAGACAGTAGGTGTGGAGGGGTTTGCTGATTTTTTTAATTTTAATTTTTATCTTTGAGATGGAGTCTTGCTCTGTCACCCAGGCTGGAGTGCGGTGGTGCAATCTCAGCTCACTGCAACCTCCAGTTCCCAGGTTCAAGCGTTCCCCTGCCTCAGCCTCCCAAGTAGCTGGGATTACAGGCGCCCACCACCACGCCCGGAGCTCCCTTTGGCAAGACCAGGTGGTGGACTGGGAAGAGGGACACGGTCCTTCCTAGGGACACAGAGTGACAGGAGCCGAGCCAGGTGCAGAAGACAGGGAGGTGGATTCGCAGGCAATGACAGATCCAAGGAAGCCCCTCAGGCACCTGTCTGCCCCCAAACTCGAGCCTGCAGAAACAGGGTAGGGACTCCCAGCAAAACCAAATGTAGTAACACCAGCTGGGGGAGAGAACTTGAGGCGGGGGGAGCTGTAAATACAAGGATGGCCCAGAAGGACCGAGGGGAGGAGCCCACGGAGGGAGTCGAGGCAGGGGAGTAACGAATGAGGGATGAACATGCCCCTTGTCACCCCGGTCATGACTGGCAGCCTGGGGTGTGGGGTTTCCATTGCTCCCCTGCACAGTGATGTGGCAATACCAATAATTTTTGTATTTTTAATAGAGATGTGATTTCACCATGTTAGCCAGGCTGTTCTTGCTCACCCAGGCAGCTTCCAGAACCTCAGAGAAGAGAGCCCCAAGGCCAGAGATACCGGGGAGAGGTGAGCCTAGGGGACAGGTGAGGCCCTGTGGGTTGCCCTGACCTTGCCAACATGATGGACCAGGCGGGCAGCCAACTCTGGCCTCATGTGCTCCCTGTTAAAGGGCCAGCCCCCCAGGGCCCAAAACTCAGGGACCTCAGCTTTCAGAGCGCTAGGCTCTGTTCCTATAAAATACCATCCCATCTGACCCTTTCCTTCGAATCGGAGCAGGCTGAAGCTTGCTAGGCAGGGAGAGATGACTTGGTTGAATCTTAACAAATGTGAGCTGGAGGCCAGTGCGGTTTCATGCTCAGTTCAGGGGTCCCTTGCTCCCGCTGGCTGCCTCACCGGGGGCCACACCCCTTCCGTAGGAGCTTCCCATGGCTGGCCTGCAAATTAAAACAGACTGGAGGGGCTGGGCCCCATGGCTCATGCGTGTCATCCCAGCACTTTGGGAGGCCGAAGTAGGTGGATCACTTGAGGTCAGGAGTTGGAGACCAGCCCGGTCAACATGATGAAACCCCATCTCTACTAAAAGTACAGAATTAGTGGGTTATGGTGGCGGGTGCCTGTAATCCCAGGTACTCGGGAAGCAGGAAGGAGAATCGCTTGAACCCGGGAGGCCGAGGTTACAGTGAGCCAAGATGGTGCTACTGCACTCCAGGCTGGGTAACAAGAGCGAAACACTATCTCAAAAATAAAAAAATAAAAAACAGACCAGGGGACTTAGCACAGCAGAAATGATTCTCTCACAGCTCAGGAGGCCAGAGGTTTTGAAGTGAAGGTGTGCCGGCAGGCATGCCTCCCTCAGAAGGCGCCAGGCGAGGACGTGCCAGGCCTTTCCTTCAGCTCCTGGGGCTGCTGGCACCCGTGGCTGGTGGATGCCTCACTCCAGTCTCTGCTTCCATCATCACGTGGCTGTCTTCCCCGTCTCCATTTCCTAAATCTCTTACAGTGACACTAGCCGCTGCATTGAGGGCCCACCCTAGATCTGGAATGATTTCATCTCGCTATTCTTAAAATCTGCAAAAACCCTATTTCCCAATAAGATCACATTCACAGGTACGGGGCTGGGGACTTGGGTGTACCCCTCAGAGGGACACAATTCCACCTTCTCCGCCTTTGTCTGCGGTTCCTGCCGGCCCCCCCTGGCTTCTCAGCTGGACTCCCAAAAGGGCCCACACCTGGCCAGCATAGGCCCAGGCATTTGCTCCTGAGGACTGGACTTCGAGACGTGCTGAGGACTTGCCAGCCACCCTCTCCTGGCCCCTCTCCTACTGCTACCAGGGCCTCGTTCCTAGGCTTGGAAGCAACAAAACTGCCAAAGCAGTTTACCCAAAGCCACCATTGAGTGGAAGCTGCTGTCAGAGAGGAAGCCAGGAAAGAGTGTTCGCTCCCAAGCCTGCAGCTGTGGTGCCCGTCGGCGCGCCTGCATTCTGCTGCAGGAACCGAGGGAAGGCTGTAAGCCAGGGCCTCTGCCGCCGGGTCCTGCCCCTCCGTGGGCTCCTTACCGACTCTCGGTCATAGAAGGCCTTGAGCTGACCGCGCCACTTCCTCCGGCGTTGCAGCAGCCCGCTTGGGGAGAAGGGCAGGCACAGGAAGCACACCCAGTTGCTCATGGCATGCACCTTCCCCGAGGTCCCGGGGCCGACCAGGCTATCCACACACTCAAAGCAGTAGCATCTAGGGTCCAACAGAAAACCACAGCAGCCAACATGACAGCCCGCCTATGCCGAGGATGGCGGAGGTGGGGCTGAGCCCTGTTTTGGAGGGAAAAGTCACACTGGAGCTCCCTTTGGCAAGACCAGGTGGTGGACTGGGAAGAGGGACACGGTCCTTCCTAGTGACACAGAGTGACAGGAGCCGAGCCAGGTGCAGAAGACAGGGAGGTGGGTTCGCAGGCAATGACAGATCCAAGGAAGCCCCTCAGGCACCTGTCTGCCCCCAAACTCGAGCCTGCAGAAACAGGGTAGGGACTCCCAGCAAAACCAAATGTAGCAACACCAGCTGGGGGAGAGAACTTGAGGCGGGGGGGGGGGGTGCTGTAAATACAAGGATGGCCCAGAAGGACCGAGGGGAGGAGCCCACGGAGGGAGTCGAGGCAGGGAAGTAACGAATGAGGGATGAACATGCCCCTTGTCACCCCGGTCACGACTGGCAGCCTGGGGTGTGGGGTTTCCATTGCTCCCCTGCACAGTGATGTGGCAATACCAATACTGAAAACAAAAATCACAATTGCCAACCGCAGACACCCGCCTCCCATCGCTGAGGGCTCTATGCCAAATGACACATTTGAGACAGAAATCACAAGCTCTCAGGGAAATCATCCATTTGGGAGGAAGATCCACCCACACTCCAGAATGAGTAGTTGAAAGGATGGGTGTGTCCTCAGTCCCTTCACCGTCCCGGGCAGGCCCCTCGCCTCACCGGGTGCAATCGGGGTTTCCGCAGATAAGCAGCGTCTCTCCGGAGCAGCAGATAGAGCAGTAGGATTGGTACCCGTCATCGTCGTACAGGAAGAGGGCATCCAGGAACTTGTCCTTGGAAGGAGCAAAGCAAGGCTGGCTTGTGTCATCCCTGCTCTGAGGCCGCGAGGGAGTCACACCCAGTCCCCTTGCCTACCTTACATGGGGCGCACATCCCTCCCTCAAACAGAGGGTGCTGCGTGTGAACCTGCAGACTTCCGCAGCAGAGACAGATGTCTAAAGGAAATATTCAAAACACAACGTGTTTTCCCAGTGCCATCAAATGCAGCGGATGACTTAGGAATAAATTCAGCCAAACAAGTATGAGGCTTACACACTGAAAACGGCAAAGCATTGTTGAAAGATGCTAAGGAAGATGGAACAAAATGGAAAGATATCTCATGTTCATGGATCGGAAGACTTAATATTGGCTGAGTACGGTGGCTCATGCCTGTAATCCCAGCACTTTGGGAGGCTGAGGCGGGCGAATCACCTGAGGTCAGGAGTTCAAGACCAGCCTGGCCAACGTGGTGAAACCCCGTCTTTACTGAAAATACAAAAGTTAGCGGGGCGTGGTGATGGGTGCCTGTATTCCCAGCTACTTGGGAGACTGAGGCAGGAGAATTGCTTGAACCCGGTAGATAGAGGTTGCTATGAGCCAAGATCATGCCTTCTGCACTCCAGCCTGGGGGACAGAGTGAGACTCTGTCTCAAAAAAAAAAAAAAAAAAAAATTAATATTGCTAAAATAGCATGAGTCCCCAAAGGCATCTGCAGATACTTCTCAAAATCCCAGCTGGCTTTTTGGCAGGAGGTGACAGGCTGATCCTAATTCATATGGAAATGCAAGGGATCCAGAAAAGGCAAACCATGTTGAGAGAAAGTCGGGGAGTGGTTGCCTAAAGTTAAAAGAAGGGAAGCAAGAAGGGGAATTCAGAGTGACTGTTACTAGATATGGGTTTTCTTTTGGGGGTGATGAAAATCTTCTAAAATTAGATGGTGATGATGGTTGCTGACTCTGTAAATAAACTAAAATACATTGAACTGTACGCTTTAAACGAAGCTACAGGGGCCTTGGGAGGGGAGAAGGGATCCATGTGGCACAGTGGTGTCCACTGCTTTCTTCCAGGATCCCACTGTCACCCAGGCTGGAGTGCATGGTGTTATCATAGCTCATTGCAGCCTCGACCTCCCCAGCTCAAGCAATCCTCCCACCTCAGCCTCCTGAGTAGCTGGGACTACAGGTGCACATCACCATGCCTGGCTAATTTTTATTTTTATTTTTTTGTAGAGACCGAGTCTCACTATGTTGCCTAGGCTGGTCTCAAACTCCTGGGCTCAAATGCTCCTCCCACCTTGTTCTCCCAAAGTGCTGGGATTATAGGTGTGAGCCACTGTGCCCCACCTCTTTTGCCTGGTGGGGGCAAGCATGCAAATACTCACCTTCTATATTTCGCTGGTTAACCTTGACTTCATATGCAATAAGATCTGGAAAAGAAGATAAGAAGTAGCCCCTTTCTTCTTCCTCTGATCTCTTAATTTAAAATCGGCCCAGAAGTGAGCATCACACATTCTTTTTCCAAAGTCACAGGAGCCTGAGGTCCCCTGCCATCCCGCCCTCCCACCTTATCTTGGTGTGTTAAACGCCCATGCCTGGGGGAAGGCTGTGGGTGGGGAATCTCCCGCCCCAGTCTGGGTGTCTGAATAAGGCATGAATACTCAGAAGCCTGGAACTCCAGACCTCGTCCAGGCCTGGGGTCATCATCCTAAGTGACTGGTCCAATAAGCAGATATGCCCTCACCTCTGCCTGCCCCGGGCGAAACGGGGCTTGAGAGCTCACTGGATCCCACCAAGATCACGTCCATACTGGGCTCGGCCTCCGGGTCCAGGGCTGGGATGGCCGCCATGGGGGTGCCGCGTCAGGACACAGGACACGCGGACACAGGTGTGAGAAACCCGTCAGCCCCTGCGCAGATCCCCGATGCACCCCAGCACGGGAAGCAGCTTGCTGAGCAGACCCTGCCTAGCTCAGGCCACCTGCACCCCCACAGTGACACCCACCTGCCCAACCCAGGGATGAGGGGCAGGACAGCCAAAGCCAGTGCCAGCCCTGAGAGGGGCTCGAGGGTCCCCTGAGGCATGCCCCCAGCCTGCCTGGCCCTGCTACAACATGGAAGATGGGTGGTTCAATTCACCCCAGAAAGGGGAGGGCAGGGGCCTCATGAGGACGGGGGCCAATGGCCGCTGCAGCCCCTGCTTGCCTCTGGGCCCAGCCTTTGACCCCTCAGAGATCCCCATGCTCCAGCCACCCACAGTGTCCCCCAGGCTCAGCAGGGACCCCTGGGGATGGTCTTGGCCAGCCGCACCCTTGAAGGCAGGACGGTCAGGGAGTGGAAGAGACTCACAGGTTTCACAAGGCTGCTGCCACGGCTCCGGGTACAGCCAGCTGGTGGGCTCAAGGTTCCAGCAGTCCAGGGCCTCCAGGCTCAGGGTCCCCGGGGAGGACTGGGCCATGGAACGAGGGACGGCGCAGGCAAAGAATGAACTGGAAGGATCCAGGCCCACCTGGGACAGCAGGAGGTCAGAGGGCACCAGGCTGTGGGGGCGAAGAATCTGGGCGTGTCCCGCGGGGGCGGGGAGGGGCGGGGGCGGGGCAGCCCTTCAGTGCCGGTGTGCAGTGGGTGGGGCGAGGAGCTGCTGGGGGTCACTTGGGTGGGGAGCTAGGAAGCTGGGGGAGGGGCAGGGAAAGGGAATCCTCAGGTGGGGTGGGTTAAGAGCTCAGTAGGGCTGGGGGATTGGGGTGCAGAGGATGGGGCCCTCAGGGTGTAGTGAGGGGTGGGGTTTAGGGACCTCAGTGGGGACGGGGTTCAGGGGAGGGGTGGAGATGGGAGGACTGGGGATGGAGCAGATGAGGGGGGTTTCAGTAGAGGGGGGCCCTTGGGGTGGGGTGGAGGCTAGGGGTGGCTGTGGGGTTGGGGCAGGGCGCTCAGAGGTGGGGCTTAGGAAGGTCATGGGGTGGGCTTTGGGGCACGGGTGGGGAAAGGGATGAGGGTGGAGGGGTGGAGGGTGGAGGTAGGGCAGGGCTCTGCGTTGGGTGGAGTTCACCCCCTGGGGGGAGGTGGATGAGGATCAAGTGGAGGTGGCCCTCAGGGCAGGGTGGGTGGGTGGAGGGCGGGGCTTAGGGAGATCGGTTGGGGGATTAGGAAGGGAGTAGGGGTGGGGGTGGATGGTGAGTTGGAGATGGGGGCATTCAGGGGAGGTGGTCCTCTGGCCGGATGGGGGTGATGATAGGGTGGGGGTGGGCACTCAGGGGCAGGGCTGGGGTGGGGGCGGGGTTCAGGGCAAGGGTAGGGACGAGGTGAAAGTAGGAATGGGGATGTGAGGCCAAGGATGGGGATTTCAGTGGAAGTGCCCTTTAGGGCAGGATAGGGGTGGAGAATGGGGTGGGGATGGGCCTTAGGGAGCTCAGGGTGGGTCGGGATGTGAGTAGGGGTGGAGGTAGATGGTGAGGAGGTGGGGGTGTTCAGGGAGGTGGCCCTCTTGGCGGGATACAGGGAGGGGCGTTCAGGAGGGGCTTGGGAGCTCAGTCTGGAGCCCCAGGTTTGGGGGGCAGCTGTGGGGGAGAGAAGGAAACCTGAGGGGTGGGTAAGGAGTGTTGGGTGGGGAATGTCAGGGCAGGGCAGGGGTTGGGGATCTGGGTGGGGGTGGAAGGTGGAAGCAGGGAAGGGAGCAGGAAGATGGGGAGGGCAGAGGGGCACTGTGGGAGGTGCAGGGTGGGTTGGGAAGGGGGCCTTTGTTGGGGGGAGGTTGGGGGCTTCAGAGCAGGGGGCGGAGGACCGTCAGGCAGGGCTGGAGCCACAGCACAATTATGGTGGTGCTGGAAAGTGGGAGAAGACCCTTGCTAGAGGTAACCCCTGAAGTGTGGGCTGGGCCTGGTGACTTCCTCTTGCAGGTACCACATGAGGGGTCACCACACAGGGGCAGCCTGATGGCCCCTTGGCCCCTGGCCCAGGCCGGTGTCTCAGGGAGGATTTGCCTGGGTGGGTGCCCCACACCGGGACTTTCTCCCCCTGCCCACAGCCCAGCCTCTCCAGGAGTGAACTCTGGGTCCCAGCGGAGGCTGCCCAGTGCCTGAGCCCTCCTCCCCGGAGCTGTCAGGCCGCCCCACAGGGGGGTCTGAGAAACTCACAGCCAGGAGGACCCTGAGGCACTGCAGCCATGAAGTGTCATGTGGGATCCCAATGGACCCCGGGACAGAGAAGGGCGGTAGCGAAAGGAAAAGCTGAATAAAATCTGGCTCGTTGGCTCTAATTCTGCGCGTCTGCAGGTTTGGTCGCATAACCACGGCGTCCATGGCGGCCTGAGGGCTGGGTGGGGGTTGCGGCGGTTCTGGACTAGCGCCTCCAGGTTTGTGTAAGTTTAAAGCTGTTCCAACATAGTTTCATTTTTTAATGAAAAAAAGTGAAAGGAGAGAATATTGATGATGACAATGAGATCACTTCCCTGTGTTTGAGTAAAATGATCTTGATTGTTTCCTCCTCCTTTTAGTCCAAAGAGCTTTGATTTTTAAGGAGCTCACTGGCTTGAAAGTGATTAGAAGGAGCCAGCGGGTACAGGCCCATCCGTCCCCTTACCCCAGCCCCACACCCAGCCTCCCCTGCCCTGTAGTGCTGTTCCCACCAGCACACATGGAAAGGGGGAATTCCTGGGGGCTGGTTTTGGCTCCAAGGAGGGGCAGTTTTCTTTTTTCTTTTTTTTTTTGAGACGGAGTCTCACTGGTCGCCCAGGCTGGAGTGCAGTGGCGCAATCTCGGCTCACTGCAAGCTCCGCCTCCCGGGTTCACGCCATTTTCCTGCCTCAATCTCCCCAGTTGCTGGGACTACAGGCGCCCGCCACCACGCCCGACTAATTTTTTGTAGTTTTCGTGTTAGCCAGGATGGTCTCCAACTCCTGACCTCATGATCCGCCTGCCTCGGCCTCCCAAAGTGCTGGAATTACAGGCGTGAGCCACCACACCTGGCCTCTTTTTTCTTTTTCTTTTTTCTTTTCTTTTTTTTTTTTTTGAGACGGAGTCTTGCTCTGTCGCACAGGCTGGAGTAAAGTGGCACGATCTCGGCTCCCTGCAAGCTCCGCCTCCCGGGTTCACGCCGTTCTCCTGCCTCAATCTCCCAAGTAGCTGTGACTACAGGAGCCCACCACCACGCCCGGCTTATTTTTTGTATTTTTTTTTTTTTTAGTAGTAACGGGGTTTCACTGTGTTAGCCAGGATGGTCTGGATCTCCTGACCTCGTGATCCGCCCATCTTGGCCTCCCAAAGTGCTGGGATTACAGGCTTGAGCCACCGCACCCGGCCTCCTTTTTTTTTTTTTTTTTTTTGAGACAGAGTCTCGCTCTGTTGCCAGGCTGGAATGCAGTGACGTGATCTTGGTTCACCACAACCTCTACCTCCCGGGTAGCTGTCAAGGCATGCACCACCATGCCCAGCTAATTTTTTTTTTTTTTGAGAAGGAGTCTCACTCTTATTGCCCAGGCTGGAGTGCAGAGGTGCCATCTCGGCTCACTGCAACCTCCACCTCCTGGGTTCAAAAGAGGCTCCTGCCTCAGCCTCCCGAGTATCTGGGGTTACAGGCGTGCACCACCATGCCTGGCTAATTTTTGTATTTTTAGTAGAGACAAGGTTCCACCATGATGGCCAGGCTGGTCTCGAACTCCTGACCTCGTGATTGTCTTAATTTAATTTAATGTAACTTAATTTAGGAGAGCTAAGTAATTAAACATGAGGCCAAAGTACATAAGAAAGCGGCAGCCCTTTATTGCAAATATGCACACAGTCTCTGGCGAGGTTCTCTGGTCCTCAAGTGTTGGGGGGGGGGGGCGGCGCCAGGGAAGTCGCGCCCGCGCTCTCGGGTGAGGTTGCTGGTCCACAAATGCGGGGGCCGAAGAAGTCACGCCGGCTCCTGCGGGCAGCGGACTTTTATGCATTGGTACTGGAAGGGGGCGGACAGTGGGTGGGATAAGGGCGTGATAGGGGCGTTCCGTAGGTGCAGCCAGGTAAGTCTCCATCTTCGGGTTGACGTCACCTGGCGCATGCTCGGTTGATCTGCATCTTCCCGGGCGCGGGCTGCATTTTCCCCCGTGCAGGTAAGTTGGTGATGAAGAACCCGGAAACAACAGGTACTGCTCCATCTTGTTCACCTTCCTCCATTTTGTCCCTTCTCCCTCACCCAAACGGTCATCTGCCTGCCTTGGCCTCCCAAAGTGCTGGAATTACAGGTGTGAGCCACGGCACGCGGGCTGCCCAGCTAATTTTTTGTGTTTTTAGTAGAGATGAGGTTTCACCGTGTTAGCCAATATGGTCTCAATCTCCTGACCTCGTGATCTGCCCGCCTCCGCCTCCCAAAGTGTCGGGATTACAGGTGTGAGCCACCGCACCTGGCCTATTTTTCTTTTTTCTTTTCTTTTCTTTTTTTTGAGACAGTCTCGCTCTGTTGCCAGGATGGAGTGCAGTGACGTGATCTTGGCTCACTGCCACCTCAGCATCCCAAGTAGCTGTGATTATAGGCATGCACCACCACGCCCGGCTAATTTTTTGGGGGATCTCGCTCTATCGCCTAGGCTGGAGTGCAGTGCTGCCATCTCAGCTCACTGCAACCTCTGCCTCCCGGGTTGAAGTGAGTCTCCTGCCTCAGCCTCCCGAGTAGCTAGGGTTACAGGCATGCACCACCACACATGGCTAATTTTTGTATTTTTAGTAGAGACGAGGTTTCACCATATTGGCAGGGTTGGTCTCAAACTCTTGACCTCGTGATCCAGCTACGTCGGCCTCCCAAAGTGCTGGGATTACAGGTGTGAGCCACCTCGCCTGGGCTGCCTGGCTAATTTTTGTATTTTTAGTAGAGACGGGGTTTCACCATGTTGGCCAGCTGGTCTCGAACTCCTGACCTCAAGTGATCCTGGAAGGGCAGTTTTCTTTTTTCTTTTTTTTTTTTTTGAGATAGAGTCTCGCTCTGTGGCCCAGGCTGGAGTGCAGTAGCAATTTCAGCTCACTGCAAGCTCTGCCTCCCAGGTTCAAGCGATTCTCCTGCCTCAGCCTCCCTAGTAGCTGGGCCTACAGGTGCCGCCACCACGCCCAGCATTTTTTGTTTCACCGTGTTTCAACATGGGGTTTCACCATGTTGGCCAGGCTGGTCTCGAACTCCTGACCTCAAGTAATCCACCCACCTCGGCCTCCCAAAGTGCTGGGATCACAGGTGTGAGCCTCTGTGCCTGGCTACCAGAAGGGCAGTTTTCTAACTTCACACTCCAGAACCTCCTGTAGTAAAGGAAGGTTCTGTCCAGGGCGGGTGCTCAGGCGTAGGCCACGGGACAGGAAGCCTCTCACATCCATCAGAGTCCCCAGTCCCTGTGCACCCCACTGCAGCTCAGCAGAGACCAGAGCGGTCTCAGCAAGAGAGAGGCCCGGTGCTCTACAATGGGCCCCAGGAGAGCCGGCCTCTCATGGGAGCTCTCTGGGAGCTCAGTCCCTGAGGCCCCCCCTGGCACCGGCCCTGTGATATAGCCACCAGCACGCCGACCTCAGGTGCTGGGCACTGGGGGACCTCTGGTCTCACTCTCCGATGCCCCAGGAAGCCCCAAGGCCACAAACGTGTGGCAGGGTGCGTCTTAAAGCTCCCCAGGCAGGGCTACAGGGGCTGGTGGAACACAGTCCCCCTGTGTGGCTGCCCTTTCCTGGCACTCATGGATGCATCTGGCACCTTCCTTCTGCATGAGCTCACATGCCCTCACCCAGCCTGGAAGCCACCTGTGTGCTGGCTTGACGGGGTGACCCACAGCTCACTACGATTGATTTCTGGTGCTGTTGACCCTAGGGGTCTGGAAAGGCCCTGTGACTCAACCTGGCCTTGGCCCAGGCCCAGCTGGGCTCGCAGTGGCCACATACTGCCAGGGCCGTGAGGGTCAGGAAGAAAGGTCAGTACGGCAACCTCCACTGTGGAAGCCCCAGGGACTTGGGGGTGGCCACTGAAGCCTCACCCAGACCTGCTGACTGATGCACTGACCCCAGCAGGAAGAGATTGTCTCACCTCTGCCTGATCAATCTACAGACAGCAGGAGCCAAAGCCCAGCATCTGGAGACACACTCATGTCCTTGGGCCTCTGAGGGGCAGACTGAGGTGGTGATCACGGCAGGAGAAGGACGCGTGGTGACCCCTCCGCATTCAGTGGCCACATCGAGTCACATGACCCACCCAGCCATAATGGGGTGGGAAGTGGTGATGTTTTGTGTTTGTGGAGTGAATGAACGAATGAGCAAACATTCATTCTTCTTCTGAAGACGAACTGCCGAACTGCCGCTGGAGTTAGAGGTGACGTGAGCCCTTGCGTCGTCTGACCTAGAGAGAACTGCGAAGAGCCCCAGGGCCCACGGGTCCCCAGAGTGCTCTCCAGAGCCACACCCAGGCCAGCAGCTCTGAACCAAGGATGAAGCTGATGCTTTGATATTGAGAAAGAAGCCTGGGAGTGGACCCAGCACCCACAACGAGGGCCTGGTTCTCTCCTGCAGACGTCAGCAGCCTCGCAGAGCAGAACTCAGACAAGGCTGTTTGAGACAAAAATAAAGCAAGTGAAAAAATACGGCCACTTCCAAATCGTGGCTCCCACAAAAACGAGGTCCCGGGGCCACCCACAAAAATGACCGAACATCCCCCTCTCCTGGCTGAAAGGGGTGCGTGCAGTCTCTTCCCGGATCCTAGTCGGGGTTCGCCGAGGCTCCCCATTGAAGAACCGCAGCCCTCCTAGCGGAGCCCGGTCCAGAGTTGTCGCGGTGAGCACAGTCAGATCGTCAGGGACACGCTGGGGTCACAGTTTGCGTCTTTGTATTAGAGTCTCTGAGAATCCCGAAATACTATGTCTGCTTCGTCCATTACATTACCCACCATTTCCCCCAAACGTACGAAGTAAAGGAAATTTCCCTTATGGTACATTTGTAAAAGCCATGTATGAAATTGTGTTCTGGAAAACACGAGTTTTATTATTTGTGCATGCGTCACATATTTTCGTAGCTCAATATTAAAAAGCTGCAAAGTGGGAACAGTGAAGTGGTGCCAGACTGTGCAGCCCCTGATGCTACTGAGCTGTGACGTAAAATCTCTGGCAAAGCTTAAGTCTCTCTTCTCTGTCCCTTTCATTTTTTTTGTAATCCTTGGTTGTTTTTTCTTATTAATTTGAAAGCCTCTTTGTGTGTAAAAGATACTGACTCATATAATCCTTGTATATATATATGTCACAAATATTTTCTTCATTTTGTTAACCTATTTTAATGTTTAATGGCATTTTTCTGTGCAAGCATATTACATTATCATTTAGTCAGGTCTACGAGTCTTTTTTTTTTTTTGAGGAGTCTCACTCTGTTGCCCAGGCTGGAGTACAATGGTGTGATCTCCGCTCACGGCAACGTCCGCCTTCTAGGTTCAAGCAGTTCTCCTGCCTCAGCCTCCCGAGTAGCTGGGATTACAGGCATGTACCACCACACCCAGCTATTTTTAGTGGAGACGGGGTTTCACCATATTGGTCAGGCTGGTCTCAAACTCCTGACCCTGTGATCTGCCTGCCTCGGCCTCCCAAAGTGCTGGGATTACAGGCGTGAGCCACTGTGGCCGGCCCTGCCTATGAGTCTTGTTTTAGATTTCCATTCTTCCTAACACATTTAAAAAGTTCCTCTTCACCCCAAGATGGTAGAAGCATGCACCTTTATTTTCTTTGGGTATTTTATTACATTTTTTCCATTTCATCATTTCATGTCTTCATTTAAGTCATTTTATATATTAATTCTAATTGGAATAGTTTTAATGTTTGCCATGGCTTTTGCAAATTACTCTCCGGTTCTGTCAAGACCACTTATTGAATACACCCTCCATTCTCTGATGCATTCAAAACCGTGTGTCAGTCACCTGCGTCTCTGAACGCCTGGGTCTCAGGCTTTGCATTTCCCTCCAGGGATGTGTCAGTTTCTGCCTCGGCACTCCTGCCGCACTGGCTGTAGCTTTACACATTTAAACACCCTGTGCCGTGTGACAGTCTTAGAAGTGTCTCGTCTCCTGTTCACTCACCTTCCAAAAGAATATTAAATCAAGTTCTTTGAAAAATCCCGTTGGTAATTTGGTTGGAATGGTAGTAGATTTACACACTAATTAAGGAATTAAATCCAGGCGAGGCACGGTGGCTCACGCATGTAATCTCAGCATTTTGGGAAGCTGAGGCAGATGGATCACCTGAACTCCTGATGGAGTTCAAGACCAGCCTGGTCAAAATGGTGAAACCCCATCTCTACTAAAAATACAAAAATTAGCCGGGCATGGTTGTGGGCACCCGTTGTCGCAGTTACCTGGGAGGCTGAAGCAGAAGAATCGTTTGAACCTGGGAGGCGGAGGTTGCAGTGAGCCACGATTGTGCCATTGCACTCCAGCCTGGGCAACAAGAGCAAAACTCTGTCTCAAAAAACAAACAAACAAAAAGTTAAATCCAGGCAGGCACAGGGGCTCACACCTGTAATCCCAGAACTTTAGGAGGCTGAGCTGGAAGGATTTCTTGAGGCTAAGAGTTGGAGATCAGCTTTGGCAACATAACGAGACCCCATCTCTGCCCAAAATGAGGCGGAAGGATCACTGAGCCCAGGAGTTCTAGGCTGCAGTGAGCCTTGGTCTCACCACTGCCCTCCAGCCTGGGTAACAGAGTGAGACCTTGCCTCAGAAACAACAACAACAACAACAACAAAGTTAAATCTAGGAACATGATATATGTTTCCATTTCTTTCCTCTTTTTAAAAAATGTGAGTACTTACAGCAGGGTATGTGGCTCACGCCTGTAATCCCAGCACCTGGGTGGGCAGATACTTGAGCCCAGGAGTTAGAGACCACCTTGGCCAACATGGCAAAACCCTGTCTCCACTAAAAACACAAAAATTAGCCAGGCATGGTGGCACGTACTTGCAATCCCAGCTACTCATGTGACCAAGGCATGAGAATTGTTTGAACCTGGGAAGTAAAGGTTGCAGTGGGCCAAGATCGCAGAGCAAGACTCTGTCTCAAAAAAAAAAAAAAAAAGTATTCACTGATGTTGTAACTATTTTTCCATATTTTATTCCTTCTTCCTTCCTTCCTTCTTCCTTCCTTCCTTCTTTCTTTTTTTTTCTTTTCTTTTCTTTTCTTTCTTTTTAGACAGAGTTTCACTCTGTCACCCAGGCTGGAGTGCAATGACATGGTCTTGGCTCACTGCAACCTCTGCCTCCGGGTTCAAGCGATTCTTCTGCCTCAGCCTCCTGAGTAGCTGGGATTGCAGGCATCTGCCACCATGCCAGGGTAATTTTTGTAATTTTAGCAGAGATGGGGGTTTCACCATGTTGGCCAGGCTGGTCTCGAACTCCTGACCTCAGGTGATCCGCCCACCTCAGCCTCCCAAAGTGCTGGGATCACAGGTGTGAGTCACTGCGCCCAGCCTATGTTTAACATCAAAATGAATCTATGTGTATGTCTACAACTGAAGCCATGCTTATGCATGCAGATTAAACAGTGACATGCTGGACCCCACGCAGTCTGAGCACTCGGTCCCGGCTTGCCATTGCCGACTGGCCCATCATCTGTGGGGAGGTACGCCCTGTCTCTCACCTGCCCCCACTGAGGGACATTTGGGTAGTTTCCATTCTTTTGTCCTCACTCTTAATCTCAGGGGACTCCCTTCCAGCCTCGAACTAGACCACATTCTCCTCTATTCTCTGTGCCTCAGCAGGTCAGGAGCAGGTGGGGACGTGTGTGGGGAGGGGACGTCCCAGAGCACCCTGGCCTCAGTGCCTGCTTCCACGGCCTGCAGTGGCTCAGGACCAGCACACCAGACACCCGGCAGGGCTGAGGAATGGCGGGGGTCTGCCTGGGACCTCAGGGCTGAGGATGCCGGAAGAGGGTGCCTGCAGAGGCCCTTTGACCTGGAGGCTCCCTGTGTGTTTTCTGCACATATGGCTGTCACTTGAGGGCTGGCACCTTTCCCCAGCACTAACCCATCAGCACCTCTGGGGGCTGCTCCCCTTGTCTCTGGCCAGGTGGAGAGGCTAAGGGAGCCCTGTTCTTTGTCTCGTCCATGCAGGGGGTGTGTCCAGACCTCCTCCAGGGCAGGCCCTGGGCCAATGCTGAGAGAAAGCCAGCCAAGTCTCCCGGAAAAGTGGACCCACCAGGCAGGGCTGTGGCCCTGTGGCCAAGTGGGCTCTGGTGGGTTCTTCGGGGACCTGGGATAGCCGGGGGACCCTGCAGAGCTACAGGGGTGAGGCCAGAAGGCAGGTCTGCTGGGCAGACGGCGGGTTCCTCCAAGCGGGGAACAGGGACTGGCTGCCCAGCAAAAGGCCAGCAATGAGGGGCTGGGAAGTCAAGCTGCACTGGGGTCTGGAGGAAGAGCAGGGGCTGGGCTGGGCCAGGAGGGGACCAAGGGTGCCGTGGCTTCCTTTCTGGTGCCAAGGGCCATGGGCGGCTGCTAGCGTAGAAGGCTCCTGGGGCTCCGCTGAGCACACAGGCTCCTCCTCGGTGTGGGGGGCTCTTCCTGCCCAGGGTGAGCCTGTAACCAGCACAGCCCTGAGCACCTGAGTCAACACCAGACGGGCAGGGCCCCAGGTGAGGACTGTCACAATGGGCCAGGGTGAGGGTGCCCCTCGGCACAGGCGGCCGTGTGCGGGTCCAGACGACAGGCTCCTCCTGGGCCTCCTGCTGAGGACACGCCACTTACCCACCTCCCTCTGTCAGGGCCATTGTCTGACTCTGGATTCAGGGTTGGCCGATGCGTTCTGGATTCTTTCATTGTCCTTCACGTCTGCACTGCCTGGTGGGGACCGACCCTGTAGAAACCTCCCGTCAGCACCCAGCGCCCGGCGCTGCTTTCTTCCCTTCCCTTCCTTTCGTCCTGGGCTTTCTGACTGTGGTGGAGCTGGCTGTGTGTGCGGCTTGTTTTTAACCCCTTCGGTGACAAGAGCTCCGACTACAAACCCCAGTGCTGATGGGGCCCATGCCAGGGGTAGGGGTGCCAGAAGGCTGCTCCCTGGTGCCACACTGCAGACCCCTCGGTGCTGATGGAAGGCCCAGCAGGGGAGAGCCACCTACCCTGGCAGTGAGCAGGTGGGCAGAGGGAAGATGTGGAGGGTGGAAGGGAGAGTGCTCTGTTCTAGGAAGTCCTTGGAGACCCCTGCGTGGGTACCTTGGGCTCCCTCCAAGTGTTGCAATGGGAGCAGCACTGGAGCCCATGCGATGGCGGTGTCCACACCCACCAGCACCTCCGCCGGGCAGGCTGGCAGAGGCCTGAGCTCAACCTCGGTCCTGGGTGTGGGCATTTCTGCAGGTTATGATGGGGGGGCTCTGAGGGGGAGCCAAGAAGGGATTCCCCCCACCAAAAGCCTTCAGGGGTTCAAGTGGCCCCAAGGACGCAGCTCTAGAAATCAACAGGGTGACCCCAAGTTTCCCACAGAAATGCTAAGGACTCATAAGCACAGAAGCAAGGGGATCCCTGTGTGGCCGGACTCCAGAGTCATGGTTGTGTAGAGCCACTGTCACTAAGACCACGGGGGCCCAGGTGAGCCAATGGCCACACGAACCGTCGAAGGGGGAAGATGCAGAAACGGACCTCATGCCTGTGGACAGTTGGGCTTCGACCAAGGAACAAAGTCCATTCAATGGAGAAACGGGTATTTCCAGTGCCAGGGCAACTGGACATGCATCTGCAAAGGGATACACCTCAGCTCCTGCCTACTTCACACCATACACCTAAGTCAATTTGAGGCCAGGTGTGGTGGCTCATGCCTGTAATCCCAGCACTTTAGGAGGCTGAGGGGGGCGGATCAGTTGAGGCCAGGAGTTCGAGACCAGCCTGGCCAACATGATGAAACCCCGTCTCTACTAAAAATACAAAAAGACTAGCTGGGCATGGTGGTGCACGCCTGTAGTCCCAGCTACTTGGGAGGCTGAGGCAGGAGAATCGCTTGAACCCGGGTGGCGGAGGTTGCAGTGAGCTGAGATCCTACCACTGCACTCCAGTCTGGGTGACAGAGCGAGACTCAGTCAAAGAAAAAAGTAAAAGATAAAGTTTCTAGAACTTTCATCGAACTTTTAGAACGTAAGAGAGTGTCTGTGTGAACAGGGATAGGCAAAGATTTCTTAGTGGGGGCACAAAAGCACTAGCCGTGAAAGAGAAATTGATCCACTGTGCTTTCTCAGAATGAAAAGCTTCTGCTCATTGTAGCGGAGGAAAAACATTTTTCTCGACCCTCATAATTTTTTTTGTGTGTGTGATGGAGCCTCACTCTGTTGCCCCGTCTGGAGTGCAGTGGTGTGATCTTGGCTCACTGCAACCTCCGCCTCATGGGTTCAAGCGATTTTCCTGTCTCAGCCTTCTGAGCAGTTGGGATGACAGGCGCCAACCACCACACCCTGCTACTTTTGTATTTTTAGCTGAGACAGGGCTTTGCCATGTTGGCTAGTCTAGTCTTGAACTCCTGGCCTGAGGTGATCCACCTGCCTCAGCCTCCCAAAGTGCTGGGATTATAGGTGTGAGCCACCGCGCCTGGCCCTAAATTCTTAGTTGGAATAGATTTTATGTTTTATAATGTGCAAGTGTAAATGGTTTTGTGGTTTTTATTTTGGTGTCTATAGAAATTCAAATGTTTTTGCATGTTCATCTTGTATCCTACAACCTTGCTGAACTCATTTCATTAATTCTAGGAGTGGTTTTTGTTAAATCTTTGTTTAAAAACAGATTTTAACAAGAGAAACAAACAGAAGTTTATGAACATGCATATTTCACACGGGAGAACCCACAGAATGAGTCGTTCTCCAAGAGATGACTTTGAATTCCAGCTTATGTAGCATCTTCAACCAAGGACAGTACATTTTTGGAGAAGTGGCAAGGCAGAGGAAGACTTTGAGTCCCAAGAGCTGGCAGCTTGTGGGAAGGCAGAGAATGGCAGATGGAGGCGAGTTGGGGAAGCTTGCTTGTGTAGATGGTGTTAGGCCGTTCTTGCTTCACTCTAGAGAGATACCCAAGGCTGGGTAATTTATAAAGAAGGGAGGTTTCATTGGCTCACGGTTCTGCGGGCTGTGCAAGCATGGTGCCAGCATCTGTTCAGCTTTTGAGGAGGCCTTGGGAAATTTGCGATCACAGTGGATGGCAAAGTGGGAACAGGCACTTCCCATGGTGACAGTGGGAGCAAGAGAGAGGGGGAGGTGTCACATGCTTTACACAAGCAGATAGCATGAGAACTCGCTTATCACCAAAGCGATAGTGCCAAGCTATTCATGAGTTATCAGGCCCCATGATCCAATCACCTGCCCCACCTGCCCCACCTGCCCCACCTCCAATGCTGGGAATCACATAATCACCTTCCCCGCCTGCCCCATCTGCCCTACTGATATTTTACAACAGTCATCACTGTCTTAGTTCCAGAACTTTTTCATCCACTGAAACCCCATACTCAATGCCGGGAATCACATTGCGGTGTGAGATTTGGAGAGGACAAACATCCAAACCATATCATAGATTCTTCTGGTATCATCTTCAGGCCAAAAAGAATCCAGTTGTTGTCAGTGATTAACCTTTGTTCCTGGCAGAGAGGGGAAGTGGGATATATTTTGATATATTTTGTCATCATAAAAAGGAAAAAGTCACAGGATCAGATCGATTGATGCAGAAAAAGCATTTGACAAAACTCAGTGTCCATTCACAATAAGAACTCTCAGAGAAACAGAAATAACAGGAGCTTTCCTCAGCGTGATAGGGAGCATCTACCAAAAACATGCAACTAATGCAAACGACTGGATATTTCCGCCTAAGATCAGAAATGAAGCAAGGATGTCCACTCCCATGACTGGGATTCAACTTAGTACTGGAAGTGTTAGCCGGTGCAATAAGGCAAGGCAAGGAAATATAGGCACATAGGCTGGAAAACAAGGAATCAAACCATCCCCATTTACAGAAAATATAATTGGCTTTGAACAAAAAAACAAAGATTTAACAAAAGCCACTCCTAGAATTAATGAAATGAGTTCAGCAAGGTTGTAGGATACAAGATGAACATGCAAAAATATTTGAATTTCTATAGACACCAAAATAAAAACCACAAAACCATTTACACTTGCACATTATAAAACATGTATAGGACTTGTATGCTGAAACTATGAGACACTGTTTTTAAAAAAATCAATGAAGGTTTTACAAAATAGAGAGGCATACAATGTTCATGGATCAGAAAATTCAGCATCACAAGATGTCAAGTTTCCCCAAGCTGATATATAGGTTTAATGTAATTCCTATCAGAATCCCAGCAAGATTTTTTTTTTTTTTTTTTAAGACAGAGTCTGACTGTGTCTCCAGGCTGGAGTGCAGAGGGGCGATCTCAGCTCACTGCAACCTCCACCTCCTGGGTTCAAGTGACCCTCCTACTTCAGCCTCCTGAGTAGCTGGGACTACAGGAGCACACCACCACGCCCAGCCAATTTTTGTATTTTTAGTAGAGACAGGGTTTCACCACGTTGGCCAGGATGGTCTCAATCTCTTGACCTTGTGATCTGCCCGCCTTGGCCTCCCAAAGTGCTGGGATTATAGGTGAGAGCCACTGCTCCCAGCCCAGAATCCCACCAATATATTTTTAATAGATAGAAACAAAATTATTCTAAAATTTATATGAAAAAATCAAAGAAACTAGAATAGCTAAAACAATTTTGAAAAATAAGAATGGGCTGGGTGTGGTGGTTCACATTTGTAATCCCAGCACTCTGGGAGACCCAGGCAGGCTGATCACCTGAGGTCGGGAGTTCAAGACCAGCCTGACCAATATGGTGAAATCCTGTCTCTACCAAAAATACAAAAATTAGCCGGGTGTGGTGGTATGCACCTGTAGTCCCAGCTACTTGGGAGGCTGAGACAGAATAGCTTGAACCTGGGAGGCGGAGGTTGCAGTGAGCCAAGATTGCACTGCTGCACTCCAACATGGGTGACAGAGAGACTCAAATGAAAAAAAAAAAAAAAAAGAAAAAGAAGAATGAAGTGACGAATCAGTTTACTAGGTTTCAAGATTTATTATATAGCTACAGTAATCAAGACTGTGTGATATTGGTAAACAGACACATAGATCAATAGAACCAAAGCAGAGAACCCAGAAATAGATCCTTACAAATATGCCCAACTGCTTTTTAATTAATTAATTTGTATTACAAATTCACATAACATGAAATTTACCATTTTAACCATTCAAAAGTTTAAAATTCTGTGGCAATTAGTACATCATGATATTGTACAACAGTCATAACTGTCTTAGTTCCAGAACTTTTTCATCCACTCTAAGTGAAAACCCCATACTCATTAAACAGTCACTTCTCATTTCCCCTTCTCTCCAGCCCCTGGAAACCACCAATTTGTTTTCTGTCTCTACAGATTTGCCTATTCTTTTTTCTTTTTTGAGATGGAGTCTTGCTCTGTCGCCCAGGCTGGAGTACAGTGGCTGGATCTCAGCTCACTGCAAGCTCCGCCTCCCAGGTTTACGTCATTCTCCTGCCTCAGCCTCCCGAGTAGCTGGGACTACAGGCGCCCACCACCTCGCCTGGCTAGTTTTTTGTATTTTTTAGTAGAGACGGGTTTTCACCGTGTTAGCCAGGATGGTCTCGATCTCCCGACCTTGTGATCCGCCCGTCTCGGCCTCCCAAAGTGCTGGGATTACAGGCTTGAGCCACCGCACCTGGCCAGATCTGCCTATTCTGTGTATGTCATATAAATAAATCATACAATGTGTGGCTCTTTCATGTCTGCTTACTTAGCATAGTGTTTTTGAGGTTCATCCACATTGCAGCAAGCATCAATACTTCATTCCTATTTACAGCTGAGTGATATTCCATCATATGGCTATACCACATTCTACGTATCCATTCTTCTGTTGATGGACTTCTGGCTTGCTTCTACCCTTTAGCTGTTGTCAATGGTGCTGCTCTGAACGTTTGTGTACAAGTTTTGCTTGAATACCTGCTTTCGTTTCTTTTTGGTGTATCCCCAGAAGTGAAATTGCTAGTTCATAAAATGATTCTATATTTAATTTTTTGAGGGACTGCCAAACTGTTTTCTGCGGTGGCTGCACCACTTTCTGTTTCCATCAGCAACTATGGGGATTCCAGTTTTTCTATGGTCTCACCAACACGTGTTATTTTCTGTTCTTTGATAATAACCGGCCGGGCGCGGTGGCTCAAGCCTGTAATCCCAGCACTTTGGGAGGCCGAGGCGGGCGGATCACGAGGTCAGGAGATCGAGACCATCCTGGCTAACACGGTGAAACCCCGTCTCTACTAAAAAATACAAAAAACTAGCCGGGCGAGGTGGCGGGCGCCTGTAGTCCCAGCTACTCGGGAGGCTGAGGCAGGAGTATGGCGGGAACCTGGGAGGCAGAGCTTGCAGTGAGCTGAGATCCAGCCACTGCACTCCAGCCTGGGCGACAGAGCAAGACTCCGTCTCAAAAAAAAAAAAAAGATAATAGCCATCCTAGTGGGGGTAAAATGGTATCTCATTTTATTAAATCTGCATTTCCCTAATGATTGATGATGTTGAGCATCTTTTCATGTCCTTATTGGCCATTTGCCTATCTTCTTTGGAGAAATGTCTATTTTAGTCCTTTGCGCAGTTTTCAATTGGATTGTGTAAGAGTTTTCCATATGTTCTGGATGTCAGACCCTTATCAGATATGTGATTTTTCAAATATTCGCCAGGGGGATTTTCACTCTCCTGACAGTGTGCTTTATTGTATAAATATTTTATTGTATTGTATTTTATTCTGAGATGGAGTTTCACTCTTGTTGCTGAGGCTGGAGCGCAATGGCGAGATCTTGGCTCACTGCAACATCTGCCTCCTGGGTTCAGGCGAATCTCTGGCCTCAGCCTCCCGAGTAGCTGGGATTACAGGTACCCACCACCACGTCTGGCTGATTTCTTGTAGTTTTAGTACAGATGGGATTTCATCATGTTGGCCAGGCTGGTCTCCAACTCCTGACCTCAGGTGATCCACCTGCCTTGGCCTCCCAAAGTGCTAGGATTACAAATATGAGCCACTGTGCCTGGCCTATAGAAACACTTTAATTTTGATGAAGTCCAATGTATTTATGTGATGTTTTTGGCATCATATCTAAGAAAATACTAACAAATCCATGTCATGAAGATTTAGCTCAATGTTTCCTTGTAAGAGTTCTGTAGCTTTTACTTTTCTATGTAGGTTTTGGATCCATTTGATTTACTGCCTAACTAACTTTTGACAAAGATATAAAAGAAATGTAACGGAAGAAAGACAACCTTTCAACAAACTAGATACCCATGGAGTGGGGGCAAAGAGTCTCAGCCGGGGTCTCACATCTTCCGTAAATACTAACTTGGAAGGGATCACAAAGATTTAAATGTAAATGTAAAATTATAAAACATTTAGAAAAAAACATAGGAGAAAATCTTCAGGATCTAGGGCTAGGCAAAGAATTCTTAGAGTTGACTCCAAAAGCACAAGAAAATAAATGTAAAAGGAAAAGTTGATAAACTGGATTTCTTCCAAACTGAAGGCTGGCCTCGTAACTGAAGCATATGCTCCTGCTACACCCAACACTGGGCTGGTGGGCTAACCGGATGGAAAAATATGTTTATCCAAGTATGGCCTGAGGTCTCCAGAGGCCATTCTGTGCCCTGCTGCAGGCAACACCTGTTGTCATCCCTTCCTCCTAATTTTAGGCTTCCTGCTATTTACAATCCCTGGACAATGGGCTGTTGACTCTGGGATCAAAACAGAAAAGCAGGTGGGCCCCACGGTGGGCTGTGCAGTTCCAGATGGGTGTCCTGCCCAACCCCAGAGCATTGCTCTCTCCAGGGCATTTGACCTAGTGCCCCAGTGACTTCATGTCCTGCTGCTGACAGCGCACCGACCCCCAAAGTCACTCTTTGCATCTGTAGGAGCTTTGGTCCGTTCAGCATGACCAGACTGGAGAGGGAGGAGAGAGGCAGGGTGGGCAGCAAAACCAGAGTGACTCAGAGTGTGTGACACTCAGCGTGAGAGGCATCTCGGTCCACCGTGCTCCTGCAAGAAAATCCTTAGACCAGGCAATTATAAACAGTAGAAATTGGCCAGGTGCGGTGGCTCACGCCTGTAATCCCAGCACCTTGGGAGGCCGAGGTGGACAGATCACGAGGGAGGCTGAGACAGGAGAATCACTTGAACCCGGGATGCGGAGGTTGCAGTGAGCCGAGATCACGCCACTGCACTCCAGCCTGGGCAACAGGGTGAGACTCCATCTCGAAAAGAAAAAAAAAAAAATTGAAATTTATCATTCACAGTTCTAGAAGCTGGGAAGTTCAAGATCAAGGCGCCACGTCTGTTGAGGGCCTGTTGCCTTTTTCCTGGTTCCTAGATGGCACCTTCTACACATCCTCACATGGAGGAAGGGGCCCCGGGGCTGCCTCAGGCCCCCCTCCTTTTTTTTGAGACAGAGTCTTGCTCTTTCGCCCAGGCTGGAGTGCAGTAGGGTGATCTCAGCTCACTGCAACTTCTGCTCCCAGGTTCAAGTGATTCTCCTGCCTCAGCCTCCTGGGTAGCTGGGATTACAGGTGTGCCACCATGCCCAGCTAATTTTTGTATTTTACTAGAGATGTGATTTCACCATGTTGGCCAGGCTGGTCTCGAACTCCTGACCTCAGGTGATTCACCAGCCTCGGCCTCCCAAAGTGCTGGGCTCATAGGCATGAGCCACTGTGCCCAGCCATCAGGCCCCTTTTATACAGGCAGTCATCTGTTCCTGAGGGCAGAGTCCTCGCAACCTAATGACCTCACAAAGGTCCCACTCCCTACTACTATCACCTTGGGAGTGAGACTATAACGTAAGAATGCTGGGGGGAGACCAACATTCAGTACATAGCTGGTGGGCTTCGGCGGGGCAGAGGGCAGGGCTCTGTTCTCCCAGGGCCTGTCCACTGAGAGGGCCCCAGCCCATCCACTGGGTCATTTGGTAAGACTGCAAGGCAGATGGTCAATTCTGCAAGAAAAGAAGAAAAAATCTGGCACCACAGTCCCCTAGTTCACTGAGAAAAGCGACTCTCTCTGGACACATACCCACAGTGGGATGCAGTGGAGAGGCCAGACCAGGGAACCTGAGGCCCAACAAGTGGGGCAGGTTTGAGACAAGACTAGTAGGAGGGGAGGGGGCAGGGGGTTCCCCCCAACCCAACGCCCTTGGCTGAGCAGGGGTGCTTCTGAGCTCACCGGTGCTCAGAGCTGCCTCCCCGGCTTGGACACCTGTGTGGAATGGCCGTCCCGCCCTCAACAAGCAGAGGCAACTTCCTCTCTACAGTGAGGAAATTGAGGCCTGGTGAGGAAGCTGGTGGGCAGGAGCGTGCTAGGGTCCTCACAAAGTGTCCTGAGGGGACCCACACCTCCCTTGATGCCAGACCACCTGGCCAGGCTGCAGGAGCAGGGCCCAGGGCCTCCAGGAACCAAGGCCTTGCCAGGGCTCCACATCCCCCGAGGCCATCCTGACTCAGACTCCTGGCCTCTGGGAGCCTGGCCCTTCCAGGGAACTACAGGGGATGGAACCTGCAGCTAGAGCAGGAGAGAAGGCATGGAGTCCAGGCTTGTCTGAGGGGCAAAGGCCAAGCCCCCTCCAGCCCCTTCCCTGCTCTGCCATTAGGACCTGGCTCCTCCCGACTTCCGTACACATCACATAGGCAGCGTCCCCCCTCTTTGCAGGCTGAGAACATCTGACGTGACCTGGGCACCTGAGGGGCACCCAGCACAGCCGGAGCATGGACCTGGAAAACCTGTGTTCTTCCGTGCATCAAGGTCTGAGTCATGGTTCTGCCCCTTAGCAGCTTCGTGACTCTGGCCAAGCTCCTCCCTGCAACGGGCCTCAGTTTCCACATCGTGGATGGCACTAATCACGATGAAACAACCTGTGGAGACCGTTCTGCTGATGGAGTGAGCAGAATCACGAAGCTCTCAAGGCCTAGCCCAGGGCGTGGCAGGCCCGCAGGTGTCCAAGGGAAAAGCACGGATGTGGGAGAAAGGGCTGCCGGGCCCTCCCCGCTCCAGTCGAGGACATGGGGCTCAGGGATAGAGCCCGATACTGTCCCAGAGCTCTGCTGCCCAGGCGCCTCTTGGGGAAAGTGAGACTCAGTCTCACAAAGGCATCAGCCCCACTGAAGACAGGCCGATCCCCCAGTTCCTCACTCCGCTCCTGGGGTCTGTGTCACCAGGGCCTCCTCCAGGGAGCCTTGGCAGCTCCAGATCCCCCGCGGGCAAGGGGCTGGGACGGAAAGCCCCACGGCACGGTGGAAAGTCCAGAATTCTACAGCGGCCTCTTTGTTAACCTCCATGCAAGAGGCTGGGGGACGCCTGCCCACAGGGGTCAGGCCCCAGCCTGATGACACAGGTGCACCCGCAAAGATTTCAGGTCTTTTTAAAAAAGTGAAGTGCAGACTTGGATCTTGCTTTGCAGTTTTTAATTCCCCTTTAACTATCTCTCGGCTAAGGCATCCATTGACTCACTTAACCATCTGGGGAGAGAAAAGCCACCAGGTTGCAGGGAGTGACTTCAGGGCAGGATGGCCTCAAAGGAGAGAAGAAAGCCGAGTTGCCGGGAGCAACAGTTACTGGTCATCCCAAAGCTGAGTGCACTGGTTCCCTGGCACACAGGGACTTTTATGCATGAACTGTGGAGCCCGTGGGCCCGAGGGTTGCCATTGAACTTCATGTTAGTAGCTCTCCCCACGCAAGAGCCTGCCCCCGGATGAGCAAGGAGAATGGGGGTGTTGCAGGAGCAGGCAGGGATCCCGTGCAGAGCTGGGCTTCTGTACGACTTCCGCTTGCGCTTACTTAAATATTTTTGCTGTAAATACAGAACTGCAGGGGAGAGGGCAGGAAACCCAGCGAGCAGCAGCCTGGCCTGGCTGGGGACAGGATGTGCCTGTTGGAGCGGGGACTGGCAAGGCAGGCAGGCAGGCGGGGGGCTTCCCTCTCGGGGTCTTCGGAAAGCGCAGTGCGGGGAGTGAGAGAGCACACTCCACACGCCCAGGCATGGGCAGCGAGAGGGCCCTGCTCCCAGCTCAGAGCTCCCAGGACATTCCACACAGGAGCCAGCCTGTTCCGACCCTGCACTGCCTGATACTCCACAGCCACCACTCGCTTTCTGAGATGGACCCCCTCCCCCACAGCTCCCCACGACGTCCCCAGCACCTGACCCCAGGCTGACCACCTCAGTCACCACCTCTGGCCCCACCTTCCTCCCCAGGTTTGTTCCCAAACACCCCCAGAGTCTTTTCCAGACGTGCAGAACGCTCAGGGGGACCCTGGGCCTGGAGGCGGTAGGAGAAACCGAGACCGACCGCCGGTCTGGAGAAGAGGTGCCCGCCGCTCCCCATCCTGGACTCTGGCTGCCCAACAGCAAATGGCACGCCTGCCCACGTGGGACTCTTGGTGACATCTCTCACTGCATCAGTTATCCCCTCAGCCCAGTGCTGCCCAGATTCAGCCTTCCTGGTACCTTCGCCACCGTTCAGCCCTTACCCTGCTGGTCAGGTCATTCCCTTCTCCCACTCAGTGGGAACACTTGTGCCCAGAGTCCTCTCGTCTCTGCAGCCTGCACACAGGGCCTGCCTCCCTGGCTGACCACAAAGACAAGGGGACTGTGTTACCAAGGCCTCCCACTGAGGCCACCCTACTCCAGGCCATGCCTGCGCGGCCGCCACAGCCTCAGCATCATTGCAGGCCCCGGGCCTCTGCACCTGCTCCTGCTTCATTGGGGGCACTGTCCCCACCCATGTCCACCTGGGACCTTTGGCTCCTGCCCACTGCAGCTCCCCTCCAGGACACCTTCCCAGATGCCCCTGGAAGCTCCTGTCCAGGCCACAGCATCCCTCAGCCTCTGTCACTGGTCCTAGGAAGATCCCTAGGGAGCTCTCCCTCAGGACCACACTCAGGAGCCCCGTTGTGGGGCCAGCCATCTTCCTTCTAAAGCACCTGGAGGAAGGAAGTAGGGGGTCAACGTGAGCCTCAGTCCCCAGGCGAATGCACCCCTTTTAAAGATTAGGGAACTGAGGCTCAGAGAAGGAAAGGGCTTGCCTGGCATCACACAGCCAGCCTAAGATGGTGAAGTCAGGAGCCTCCCCGGCGACGCCCAGGGCTGCTGTATGTCTCCTCCATCAGACTGGGCCTCCATCCGGCTCCTCCCACAGCCCCAGGCGGGCCCGAGTAGGGGCTTTCAGCTTGCGTGGAGGTCCCCCAGGGACACCACCCCAATCCAGCCTCCATGGAGGTTCTTGCCGGCCACTGGGAGGGGGCACTGTACCCCGGGCAGCCCCTGCCAGGGCCCTGAGGCCCGAGCCTCCCTGCCGAGGGTACCTGTCCCGGCTTTGCCCCATTCGAGCAGGGCCCTCGGGGAGGCAGGACAGGGCCACATTGGGAAGTGAGAGGCCTCTAAGTCCCGCGCAGAGCAAGTCTCCGTCCCCAGCCCCCGAAGCAGCTGCCCTGGTGGGTGAGTCAGGCTGGTCCGGAGACTTCCCAGGAACGAGGGAGGGAGAGCAGCGCCTCCATCACAGGGAAGCGTCCCCGCGGGAGGCTCTGGCCCTGATTGGGCGCCGGGGCGGAGCGGCCTTTGCTCTTTGCGTGGTCGCGGGGGTATAACAGCGGCGCGCGTAGCTCGCAGACCCAGGGAGACGGGCGGGCGCACGGCCGGCGCGGACGCCCCACAGCCCCGCCCGGACCCGAGGCCAGGCGAGGGGCTGCCAGTGTCCCGGGACCCACCGCGCCCGTCCCAGCCTCGGCTCCCCGCGCTGACCCCATGGCGGCGGACGCAGCCCTGCGCCGGCTTCTGAGGCTGCACCGCACGGAGATCGCGGTGGCCGTGGACAGCGCCTTCCCACTGCTGCACGCGCTGGCCGACCACGACGTGGTCCCCGAGGACAAGTTCCAGGTGGGCCCCCGCCCGCCCTCCACGGCCCCCAGGCCCTGTGAGTCAGGGAGAGTCCCCAGGGAAGTTCCAGGAGGACCCCGCCCCATGCCTCCGCCCCTCCAGATCCCCAGGCCCCTCCAGGCTTCCCCAACTCCCTCCGGGCAAGGAGCCAGGGCGTCCCTGAGGACAAGTTAGAAGTTGGTCCCCTTCCCCCAGCCGTCCCCACACCCCGCCCCAAGCCAAGGGAATGGCCTCCAGGTTCCCCCAGTCCCACCCTCAACGCCCTACACCACCACCTGACCCCACCACAAGCCAAGGAGATAGGCGCCGAGCTGCCCAGGTTGCCAGCACCTCTGACTGGGAGCTCCACCCTCTAGTCGTGGTGGAGATGGGCAGGCCGCAGGGTGTGGGGGACCACGCATGGCAGGGACCCTCATACCACCCACTGCAGGAGACACTTCGTCTAAAGGAAAAGGAGGGCTGCCCCCAGGCCTTCCACGCCCTCCTGTCCTGGCTGCTGACTCAGGACTCCACAGTCATCCTGGACTTCTGGAGGGTTCTGTTCAAGGACTACAACCTGGAGCGCTATGGCCGGCTGCAGCCCATCCTGGACAACTTCCCCAAAGGTGGGTCCTGGTGGGCCTGGCCATGCTGGGGGCCTGGGGCAGCTGCTGTCACCTGCTCAGCCCAGCTGGACTGGAACCAGAGTGGTGTTTGAGGAGCCCGTGGGTGATGTCCCAGGACCATCTTGGATCCTAAGAGGCAAAGGGGCCAGGCCTCACCCACCTGGCTAGGGTGTCCAGTTTCTGGGCCCCCCCTCCCCCTGGAGAAAACCCTGAGATTGGGACCCTGCTCCTGCCCCTGAGCTGCAGATGTGGACCTCAGCCAATCCCGGAAGGGGAGGAAGCCCCCGACCATCTCCAAGACTTTGGTACTACCACCCAGACTCCCCACCAAGAGGAAGGCCTCAGAAGAGCCTCGAGCTGCCGCGCCAGCAGCCCTGACTCCAAGGGGCACCTCCAGCCCAGGTACCCCACAGGGGAAGCCAGCCAGGATCTCCAGTCTTCCCCGGGAGCCCATGCCCCTCCCCACCCAGGCTCCCACCCACTGGGCGTGGAGCCAGCCTGCCTGGGGCTGCGGGGGTCTCCTCTGGGTACTAGACCAACACACTGGACCAGCCTCTCAGCTCCCTCCTGCTTGAAGGGTGCCCTCCCCAGGGCTGGCAAAGTGGGCAGGTGGGTTTCATTTCCTTTAACTGATGAGAAACCAGAGCCTGGCAAAGGGAATACCCAGCACTGGGCCCCCTCCACCCCTCCCTCCTCCGGCCCCTGCCCACCAGCACTCACCCCCACCGAGAGGGGGGGCCAGGCTGCCCCCAGCTCCCCCGTTCAGGTTCTCAACTGAAGGCCAAGCCCCCCAAGAAGCCGGAGAGCAGCGCAGAGCAGCAGCGTCTTCCACTTGGGAACGGTGAGTGGGGCCCAGTGGGAGCGCCTCCCTTCTGCCTGGCCAGGGGCAAGGGGTCAGGGGTCAGAGCAGGGCCTGCCCTCTGAGACCCTGTCCTAGGGGCTGGGGACATGCTGGCCTGGTGTGTCATTCCAAGGGCCTAAGCTGCACCACCAGACCCAGGAAGGGGACACCTTGGGTCCAAGCATGATCTTGCCAGTCGCCCCTGCCCCCACTGCACCCTCGTTCTGGGACCCCTTCTCAGGCACTTCTCTGCCCATCCACTCCCTGTTCTTCAGGACCAGTCCAGACATGGCTTTCTCCAGAAAATCATCCCTGGTCCCCAGCTGCATGCAGGCTGAATCCTTCCTGTCCCCTTCTCCTTCCTTCCCAGGGCACTGGACTCCAGAGACCCCCTATGCCCACTGCTGTCCTCCCTGAGGGCAGAGCCTAGGGACTCTGTGTCCCTCCCAGCACAACACAGGGCCCATGCCATGGCGGGGGCTGGTCATTGGGCATTCCTTCCTCTCCACTGTGCCAGCTCTGCTGACACTGCCACCCCCAGCACACGCACACATGGGCGCACACACGAACACACACGTTCTCATGTCTCTGCCCTTACCTGTGGGCTGTCTGCATGAGGCGGGGCTGGGTTCCCTCCTTGGCCTGCCCTGGCTGGAAGGAAAGGGCCCTGCAGCCCTGTACTGCCTGCTCCTGGCATAGAGTTTGTGCTCGGGAACTGTCTTCCCCATGGGTGACCCCAATGGGTGCTCCCTTTCCCAGGGATTCAGACCATGTCAGCTTCAGTCCAGAGAGCTGTGGCCATGTCCTCTGGGGATGTCCCGGGAGCCCGAGGGGCCGTGGAGGGGATCCTCATCCAGCAGGTGTTTGAATCAGGTAGACGCTGTGGCGGGGAGATGGGACTGACGGGGAGACCCAGGCTCCAAGATGGAAGGAGGATCGCGCCCCTCTGCACCCCTCCGTGCCCCCCTCCACGGCCCTCCACGCCCCTCTGCGCCCCTTTGCACCCTGGTGGTCCCACAGCAGGTGGGGCTGTCGCTCATGTAGCCAGAGTTTCTGCCTGTGGTTCTGATGACTTTGGAGGAGGAGGGTGGGCACTGAAGTCTCCCTGTCGGGGCACCTTCTGCAAGGCCGGTGGTCCAGGCCCACACCCCAGCCCGGGATGCGCTGCACCCCCAGTCACCTCCATCCATGTGCATGGGCCCTCCTGGGCCATGGGGCTGCATCCTTAGAAAGTTCTGTCTGTGCTGCTGAGACCCTCCAGGGTGTCTGCACTCTTCAACCAGGACAGCCTGCAGGGTCCTCACCCCCCATTCCCTGGCCAGCCTGCAGCATCCTCGTCCCCCATTCCCTGGCCAGCCACTGACCCCATGCAATCACCAGTGCCATCTGACCAGGGCACAGCAGGGCTGCTGGTGGCAGACCCACCGTGCCATCGGGCGTTCCATCTACAGTCCCTGCCACGGCGTCTCCTCGGTGCTGGGCATGGGCTGGGAACACCAGGCACAGCCAGGGCCCTGGTCTTGCACTTCTGGGTGGTCCCAAGGCCCACTGTATTACTTCCTAAGGCTGTTGGATCAAATGGCACAAACTGGGAAGCTTGAAATGGCAGAAATGCCAACATCAAGGTGTCTCGACGCCACACTCCCTCTGCAGGTTGCAGGGAAGAATCCTTTCTTGTCCCTCCCAGCTGCTGGTCATTATGGGGGTATCTCTGTGCCCCTTGTTCCTGGGCTCAGGGTCCCACCACTCCAGTCTCTGCCTCTGCGGTCTCACAGCCGTCTCCCATGTGTCCTCTTTACAAGAGCACCAGTCATTGAACTTATGGTCCAGTGTGACCTCATCTTAACGACTCACATCTATAATGACCCCAATTCCAAGTAAGGACACACGCCGAGGTTCTAGGTGGACGTGAACTTTGGGGGACACTATTGAACACCCTGGTATAGACCCGGGACAGTCCCCGGGCCCCAGACTCGACTGGGGTGGGGGCGGGCTGGAGGAACGCAGGCTGTGGGAACTCCACCTGTCTCTGCCAGACCCCAGTCCGGGGCCTACATGACTGCCAAGGCAGGTCCTGCTGGGTAGGTGAGCCAGGACCAGCCGGCATCTCCTCCCAGGGGGCTCCAAGAAGTGCATCCAGGTCGGGGGGGAGTTCTACACTCCTGGCAAGTTCGAAGACCCTGGTGGTGGGAAGAACAAGGCCCGCAGCAGTGGTGGTCTGAAGCCTGTGGTTCGAGCTAAGGGAGCCCAGGGCGCTGCCCCGGTAAGCACCTGACCCTCCCTGGGGAGCCCGGCTCTTGCTGCACCCCCACCCCAGGAACAGCATTGCCTCTGGGGGAGTGGCTCTGCTGGGGGGCTGGCGGCTGCTGCTGAGAGACACCTGGTGCCACAGCCATGTGCACCCTCGCTGCTCAGGCTGCCATTGCTGATGCCCCTCTTCCTTGCAGGGTGGAGGTGAGGCTAGGCTGGGCCAGCAGGGCAGGGTTCCCACCCCTCCGGCCCTCCCCAGTGACCCCCAGCTCCACCAGGTAATGCCCTAGACCACAGGAGGGGCCCCTGTTTGCCCTTGCACCCCTCGGGTGGGTCCTGCTACCTCTGCCTTCACCTGGGCACTCAGGGATGAGCACTGGGGCCTGAGCCCCTCCCACAGGGCAGAGCTCCTTTTCTCTAACAGACAATATTTTCTCTTGATAATATACAATTGTAGTATTTTAAATAAGTTAGAGAAAGTGAGGTCCTCTCAGGCTCTTAAAAGCACAGCGTTTGGTCCAGGCTGTACGCAATGCTCTCAGCTGGGCCCATGGGTGGGCCGGGCACCCCTGCTACAGCCAGGAGCTTGAGGGTCCACTGGGAATGCCAGGCTCGTCCTTGGTCTCCAGCATGGTTTCCTGATGGGGTAGAAGCAGTGTGGTGGGTGCCTGCCATGGTGGGTTACAGATCTTGACCACTTGGCACCAAGGGCTCTGTGTGGCCCTGGCACTTAGGAGTGACAGGGCCCAGTCCTGCCCTGCAGGGGCATCCAGGCTGGCAAGTGTCTGGGGGATTGTTAGAATAAGTAAGGTCATTGCTGTGCAGGACCAGCCTAGTCTGGCTGTCTGGAGGGATTCTGGAGGAGGTGGTACCTGGGAGACCCCTGAAGGCACAGCAGGCACCATCCAGGCAGGGCACAAGGAGGGTGGGGGCTGCGGGTGGAGGATTCAGCAGGTGCTGAGGTCAGGAGAGACCTCCCTGGGCCTGGCCCCACTGCCTTGTGAGGAAGGGTGCATGTGGTGGGTGTGCAGTCCCAGGGCCCCTGGAACACAGCGGCCCGTGAGAAACCGGGTTTTCTTCCCGGGAGGGATGGCCCTGAGGGATGTCCATTAGAGACCGGATGGATGGGGAACAGGTGGTCAGGGCGGAATTTCAGGCCCTGGTAGCATGGGAGCAGGGCAGAGACTGGGGAGTTCAGGTACCCAGAGATGCTGGGGGAGCTGTTTTGGGAAGGAGGTGGCTCTCAGGAGGGTGCTGCCCCCCAGACCAGTCTGCATGGGCGTCTCTTGCCTGTGCCAGAAGAACGAGGATGAGTGTGCTGTGTGCCGGGACGGCGGGGAGCTCATCTGCTGTGATGGCTGCCCTCGAGCCTTCCACCTGGCCTGCCTGTCCCCTCCACTCCGGGAGATCCCCAGGTTAGCCTGCACCTCTGCCAGCGCAACCAGGTCACCCCAGTTCACAGCCACCTCCACCCACTGACCCTGAAGGGAAGCCCCCCCCAGGCTCTCCCATCCATGATGGAAGGGGGCTCTGAGTCAGGTCACTGGGCCATGGGGCCAGGGCCTGGGGTTTTCCCACCCTGCTGCCTGCCTCCCAGCCTGGCCACACCGGCTGCCCAGCTGGGCCCCTGAGGGCAGCAAAGCAGAACAGAGGCCCCGGGTGAAGATGCCGCCCTGTCCAAGCTCATCCCAGGCTGCAGCCCATGCCCCCATGGGTAGCCGGCCCCCACCCCCAAGCCCCGCCCCAGAGTCCCACCCCAGACAGAGGCCACAGAGCTGCGCCCCCAAGGGCAGGTGGGAGCTCATCCACCAATGCACAGGACCCCGGGCTTAGTGGGGGCGGGAGGCCTCCCCTGTGTTCACATCCCAGCACTCCCTCCCCACAGCCCACCGAGCCCTGCCCTCACTCCAACCCCACAGGATGTGGCAGTCTGTGGGAGGAAGAGCTCTGGGAGGAGTGGGGACTCACGTTCAGGCGAGGTTCTGCCCTAGCCCCTGAGTGGCCGTCACCAGGCCCCCTCTCAGCCTCTTGCGTCATCACTAGAATAAGGGGCGCAGCCAGGGGCCTCGCTCGGCTCCTTCTGAAGCCGTCCTCCTTGCTGTCTCTTCCTGCCCTTGATTGCCTCCCATTCTGCTGGGTGCCATTCCCCTTAAGGAAACGGGGTGGGTCCCGGGACATAAACAGTCAGCTTAGGGGGCCCCCGGCAGGGCCCAGCCCTGAGAGGAAGGCAGAGCCACTGTGGGCTCGCAGGTGTTGGGGATTCCTGGGGTTCATCAGAGAGCACGCCAAGGGGACCCTGATTGCGCTGGCCAGGGCCACCCCATTAAGGGTAAATGTCCCCCTCGGGGCTCTCCCTTCCTGTGTCTCTGCCCATCTCCCTGCTGTGCCTCGGTTCCCCCTCCGTAAAAGGACATGGTGCGGCGGAGCCTCCGAGCCCCACCCGTGGGTTTGGGGATCTGTCACCCGCTGTCTTGTTCTGCATGTCTCTGACTGGTGGACGCACGAGCAGTGGGACCTGGAGGTGCTCCAGCTGCCTGCAGGTGACAGTCCAGGAGATGCAGCCCCGGGCAGAGGAGCCCCGGCCCCAGGAGCCACCCGTGGAGACCCCGGTATGGCCATGCCCCCTTCTAGGCCGGGGCACCCCTCCTGTCTGTCTGTCCCCTGGAGTCCTGTGGGACAGGCCTGTCCCAGCTGTAGCACTGTGCCCCTCATGCCCATGCCTGGTCCTTGTGGTCCCCTGCGGTGGAGCCCCCATCATGGTTCCTATAGGCCGAAACCCAGCTCTCCTGGCTGCAGATCCACCCCTGGGGAGGCACTATGAGCATTGATTACGGCCCTGGAAGATGTGCTCATCGTTCTGCTGCTGTGAAGACAGGAGGGCTACTGTGCACAGGCCCAGTGTTCCCTCTGACAGCCCTGAGGGCCAGGGGGCCCCTCGTGTGTAGACAGGGGAGGAGGGAGGACCACAGAGCCTGCCACAGGCCTTTCCCACTCAGTGTGGACGCCTTCCCTCGCCGGCCCGCCGCCCCCACCTGTTGCCCCAGGTTTCAAGGTCCCAGCAGTCACTGACTCCTGGGTGGTGCCCGGCAGGTGCCCACTGCCCCTCTGATGCTGACCCTTGGGTTCCAGCTCCCTCCGGAGCTTAGGTCGGCGGCAGAGGAGGTGAGAGGTCCACCTGGGGAGCCCCTAGCCGGCATGGACACGGCTCTTGTCTACAAGCACCTGCCGGCCCCGCCTTCTGCAGCCCCCCTGCCAGGGCTGGACTCCTCGGCCCTGCACCCCCTACTGTGTGTGGGTCCTGGGGGGCAGCAGGTGAGCGGGGAGTGCAGGTCAGGATGGGCTCTTCAGGGAGCCCAGGACCTACATGGCGGATGAATTCACCTGAAACAGGAGGAGAGGGAGGCCAGACGAGACAGGGAGGCACAGGGCTTGGGGCTGTGGGGGGAGCGTGGGGGGCTTCACGGAAAAGGGGAGGCTCCTAGACCTCCACTCCAGCTCCTGGCCCTGGGTATTACTGCTTCCCTCATAAGGCAGGACAATGAAGCGGGGGATGGCCCAGCGCACATGGGAGCCCGCTCCGCCCTGCCTCAATTCCCTTCACTGCAGTCCTGTGGGCACCGCCCTTCAGGAGACTCCTGCACTCAGCCCCAAAGGAGGCAAGGCCGGGCCGGCCAAGTGGGAGAGAGGTGTGGGCACCAGGCTTGCCTGAGGGTGCTTGGGTCTCCCCTGCCTCCTGGGGATGGGACTGGTCCCGCTGTCCTGCAGCCTTGGCCGCACCATGAGGCTTCCCACTTGCGCCCAGACTTGCTGTCCAGCCCTGGGGGGTCCCAGGGGAGAGCACAGAGGGCTCGGGTTCAGCTACGTTTCCCCCTGGCCCCCCATGTCACCCCACGGGGTCGCCTCCCACAGAGTCCAGCTCCTGGCGCGCGGTGCGGGGTGTGCGGAGATGGTGCGGACGTGCTGCGGTGTGCTCACTGCGCTGCCGCCTTCCACTGGCGCTGCCACTTCCCGGCGGGCACCTCCCGGCCCAGGTGAGTGTGGTTGGCATGGAGGCCCAAACCCACACCCACACCATACAGCTCAAACCACACCCCATCCACACCCTACACCCTATACTCATCCCACACCCCCCACCCACCCCACCCCACACCCTACACCCCACCCACACCCTTCACCCCACCCCATAACCTGCACCCCACCCCACCCACACCCCCCACCCACACCCTGCACCCCACCCACACCCTATACCCCACCCACACCCTATACCCCACCCACACCCTTCACCCTACTCACACCTAACACCCCACCCGATAACCTGCACCCCACCCACACTCCACACCCTCCACTCCCACCCACAGCCCCCACCCCCACCCTGCACCCACACCCGACACCCACATCCCACACTTCAAACCCACATCCTATACCCCACACCCACATCCTACACCCCACACACCATACCCACACCCTACACTCCACAGTCACATGCCACTACACTCCCACCCACACCCTACACCCCACCTCATATCCTGCACCTCACCCACACCCCACAGCCACACCCCACCCCACACCCCACACTCCCACCCCATAGCCCCCACTGACACCCTGCACCCCACTCCCACCCCACACTCCCACCCACACCCTACACCCACCCCACACCCTACACCCCACCCAGACCCACCACTCCCACTCTCCACCCACACCCCACACCCCTTCCTCACATCCCACACGCCATCCCCCACTCACCACCCATGCCCACACCCCACACCCAACACCACCTCCCAGCACCCCATACTCCATACCCTGGAGGTGGCACTCCTGCTACCCCCAAGCCTGGCAGCCCCTCATCCTCTGCTGCAGGACGGGCCTGCGCTGCAGATCCTGCGCAGGAGACATGACCCCAGCCCCTGTGGAGGGGGTGCTGGCTCCCAGCCCCGCCCACCTGGCCCCCGGGCCTGCCAAGGTCAGTGCCACAGGAATCCTCCATGAGTGCTGGTGGTGGGGGTGGGGGACCCCTCGGGTTAGGGTAGGGGGAGCACATCTCAGGGCAAATCCTGGGTGTCAGCTTCGAGGGTTTGCACCATACGCACTGACCATGTGCTCATTATCTGTAGACAGTAATGTTTCTTTAAACCTAATTATTTTTGGCAACTTAAATATAGTTAAAAGGAAGCTCCCTCCAGGGTTGGTGACTGACATCACGGTTGGTTGTGTGGCCGCCTCACAGCACAGGCCTGAGAGTCTCACCAGGGTGCCCTGGTGGGGTGAGGGGAGAGCAGGAGTGCCAGGCGTGCAGGAGCAAATCCCCATCCCGTCTGACCCCTCCAGGCTGTCTCACCCGCAGTCCTCCCTAGGGCCAGGATCCACCCCACTGTGTGGCCGGAGCCTCTCAGACAGGCAAAGCAACCCTGGGTCCAGCCAGCAGCTCTTCGTTTCCTCCTGCTCTGCTGTCAGACAGGACCTAGGTGGTGGGGAGACCCCTGACTGCTGGGGCGGCCTGGCTTGCCCTGGAGCTGGGTGTGGGGGCAGCCTGAGTCACTGCTGCAGGAGCCTCTAGGGGTGGTGGCCTCTTGCCCTGACTGTCTCCAGCAGAGGCCTCCTGAGCACATCCCAGCCACTGAGGAGCCTTTAGGGATCCTGGGGTGATTACATGTCCCACTGCTCCACTGGCCCACTCACTTTCCCAGCTCTGCCTCCACCCCGTATACACCGTGTGGTGACAGGCCACCCTGGCATGGTACTCCCAGGCAGGTGACGGGCCACCTCGGCATGGTACTCCCTGGGCAGGTGACAGCCTGCCCCAGTATGGTGCTCCCCAGGAGGGTGACAGCCTGCCCCAGCGTGGTACTCCCCAGGCACGTGACAGGCTGCCCCGGCGTGGTGCTCCCCAGGTACATGACAGGCTGCCCCGGCGTGCAGGCTCTGGCCTGGCATTGGCACAAGCCTCAGACCAAGCCCTGCTCTTGGGGCTTTTGTGGAACAGTGGCATGGCCCACAGCTGTCACTGTCCCCTTCCTTCTAGAAGCCTCCCTCCTCACACCACCCACCTGGAGTCGGGGCCCAGCCAGGCCTCTGCAGATGCCCCTCCCCAACCCCAGGCAGCTTTCTTGCAGCTGCTCCTGCAGCGGGTACCTCGTCATTAACCTACTGGGTTCTGTCTTTGAACAGCAGTGGCCTCTTTGTTCTCATTGTGGTGTGAAATATAACGCTATGTTAGAGGAAAAGTTCTGGCTGGCCTTGGCCCCTCCCCAGCCTGCCCCCTTTCCCCAGGGTGGTTGGGTGTGCTCCCAGACCCCGTCCTGAGCAGGTCTCCCACCCACTGGCAGCATCCTTAGGACCAGGGAGCATCCAGGGGCTTCCCCCTCCAGACTGGACAGCCCCTCCCTCAGCCACGCAGGGCTGCAGGGCCTTGCAGCGCCAGTGTTCACCCGAGTGGAGGAGCTGGGATGTGGCTGTTTGGGGCTACCAATGGGCAGTTCCACAGGGTTCAATTTAATATGGTCTCCTCTTTGCTGGGGGTGCCCGCCTGGGGACCTTCCCTCACTCTGGCCGCTCACCCATGGCGTGGGCTGGCCCTGGTGGTGTTTGTCAGGGGCGGGGGTGGCATGGACCAGGCACTTTCCTCTCTGGGTCTCAGACTTCCCCTCTCAGAGTGGGACTTCCTTGCTGGTTCCCTGAGCCCCCTCGTTTTCCCCAGGAGGCCACACAGTGTGGAGGCTGTCTGGGGCTGTGGGCAGCTGGCCGTGGGCAGTGAGCAGGACCCTGGGCAGGCAGCCCCAGCCCCATCATGCCCACGTAGCCCTGTGTCCTCACCCCCAGTGGAGCTGGGTGTAAGAATTCCCATCTCAGTGTGGGGGGGATATACCGCCGTGGCCCCTAGGCCCTGCGGCCTCTGTGTCCCCACCAGGGCTGTGGGAGTGGGAGTTGACCTCTTCTCTTTCCTGAGTTCCAGGATGACACTGCCAGTCAGGAGCCCACTGTGCACAGGGATGACCTGGAGTCCCTTCTGAGCGAGGTAATGCCTCCCCTGGCCTCGGCTGCACCTGCTGCTCCTCCACTCCCCCTCCCCTGCCTCAGCCGGCACCCAGGCCCCCCCTCTGGGCACACTGAGGACTGCCAGCCCCCGCTGCTCCTGAGCCATGGAAACTCAGGCTGTCCCTGTGCCACCAACCAGGAGCCCCAGTGCTGCTGAGCCCCTGGCACCCCCCACAGGAGCCCCCCAGCCCCCCACAGGAGCCTCAATCCTGCTGAGCCCCTGGCATCTCCCCACAGGAGCCCCCCCGGCCCCTGCCCAGGCAGAAGCCCAGTGCTGCTGAGCACCCCCAGCCCCTTCCCGACAACAACTCCCACACGGCCCCTTGCCCAAGGGCCTGGACCCTGGCAGGCAAGGCTCGAGCACCAGGCCCAAGATCCACTTTCCCAGGGAGGGTGGGGTGTGGGAGTGGGGGGGTCCCGGGCCCCGTTCCTCTGAGAGTTGCTTGCGCCTCCCAACTCAGGACTCTCTAAGATGGGCAGGTAGAATCTGTGGGCAAAATGTGACTTTTAAAGCCTCTGTCTGTTTTTGGCAAGAGGATAAGCTCCTCCAGCCTCCACAGGTTCTCCTGTGTCTGGCGTGGCACCTGGGGGTCCCAGCTGACCATGGAGCAGGGGTCCTGCCCTGTGCAGTGGCCATGCCCCACACACCCTGACCATGCAGATGTCTGTAGAGCCCCAGGGCCTGAGAGTGGGCCAGGGGACCCAGAGCTGGGTAATGGAGCTGCCCCTCTGGACGGGGTCCCCGGATATAGCTGGAGAAATAAGGGTCAGGCTTACAGCCTCTCCAGGGTGGCGGCCTTATTCCATTATTCTGCTGGCATCGTGGGGCCTGTGGGAACATCCTGTGGGAACATCAGGCTCCTGAACAGAATGAGAAGCAGCTGGCCCTGACCCCTGACCCCGAAGGAGCCACCCGAGGAGGCAGAACTGCCATGAACTGCCATGGGGCTGTGCTCTGGGCTTACAGGATGCGGTGAAATGCACAGGACGGGGTCCTCCTCTGACTGGCCTGTGCGGTGGGGCCTCGGGCCTCAGTTTCCCCTCCTTTGAATTAGAGGGAAGGTTGGATGATTCTGTGGCTATGGCGGGGCGCCCCTGGAGGTTCTCACAGTTGCTCTGTCCCGCAGCACACCTTTGACGGCATCCTGCAGTGGGCCATCCAGAGCATGGCCCGCCCGCTGGCCGAAGCGGCCCCCTTCCCCTCCTGACCCTGGACGCCCGGGACACGCAGCTCTGATGGGAGGGCGCCGAGAAAGGCACCGCCTCCCTCAGCCCTGGAAGCCGGCCGGCTGGGACCAAGAAGGGGACAGTGCCACGTCTTGTCAGTCCTCGGCTGTAAACACAGCCCTGTGTTTGTGGGGACGCCAGCCATCATGTGCCTGGAAATTAAAACCTGTGGTTTCGAGATGCTTGTCAGTGGGGGCATTTGTTTGGGGCGTTCGTATGCCTGGTGCCTGAAGTGTTGGCCAAGCTGGCTGGAAGGGAGCTGGCCGTAAGGGAATGGGGGTGCCTGTGGGCAGGAGTTCACCAACAAAACCACGAGGCTCTGTTCCATGCCTCCCACTGCCCCCCAGCAAAACCCAAGCCCTTGCTGTACACCCCACAAGACCCTGCGTGGTCGGGTCCCCAACCCCGGCCTCCACCCCTTACTGTGCTCTTGGCCTCCCTCCGTTCCCCCAGCAGCCAGGCTCATTCCTACCTGCTGGCCTTCGCTAGGCGTTCCCTCTGCCTGGACGCTCCTTCCCCTGGGGCTCTGAGTCTGGCTTCTCATCGTTGACATCTCAGCTCCAATGTCACCTCCTCATTCATTCATTCATTCATTCAAGAAGCCTTTATCATACATCTTCTGTATACTGAGTATTTTCCTGGGACTTAGGGGGGCCTCAAGGAACATTTTGGTGGGAGGAGTGGATCATGTAAAGAAGGAGGGTGGCCCTGGATGGGGTAACTGCTGAGAAGCAGGGAACAGGCAGAGCAGGGCTGGGCATGTGATGGTGTTGCAGGGACCCTCCTTGGGGGAGGAAAGGAGCTGTGGGGCGTGCCTGGCAAGTGCAAAGCTGTGGGAGCTAGCATAGCACGAGTGCAGGGTGCATGCCAGGGATTCGGGCACAGCGGCCACAGTGGGGGAGGCACGGACAGTGCTGTGCCTTACCCTGTTCACAGCACCTGCCACGACTGGCAGCCTCTGCACTGGCTTTCATCTCCCTAAGGACAGCAGCTGGGAGGGAGGACACAGTCCAGTTCTCGGCCACAACCCGAAGGCCAGCTCAGCTGGGTGGTCAGTGTCGGTGGAGGGAGATGGCAGAGCTGTCAAGCTGTCATAACCCCCTCACCCACAAGGCCCCGGTGGCAGCCTCCCCAGGTGAGGGTTCAGAGACCTGGGGGTGCAGGGTGTGGCTGCAGGTCTCTCCATGCATGGGGTGCCCAGGTGAGACACCCCCAGGAAGGGAGCAGTCACTGGGGGTAGTAATGAAGACTCACAGTCCTTGGTCTCTTGGGACATGGCAGGCTTGCTCTGCCCGCTTCAGAGACCCTCTGCACCCCTTTGCCAGGCGCATAGCCTCCTTAGGTACCAAGGAGATCCACGGGAAGGCAGCCCCTGTGGGGGGGGGGGGCAGGCCTACCCAGGACAGCCGGGGTCTGATCAATCCCCCTGGGGGAGGAGAAGTGCCTATGTCTGAGTGAAGAGGGCCTCTGCCAGCGTGGATGCTGGCGTTGTGTGAGCAAGTAGGCAGCTGTCCCAGGACGGGCCCAACAGCCTCGGGACAGCCTGGAGTGGAACAGTGGGACCAAAAGCAGCATGGTCACTGTGGGTGTCCTGGGTCCCCCCAGCCTGGACGCTGGACTCTGTCTCTGGAAGGGGAGGCAAGGAGAAAAGGAGGACTCAGAAATGTGCGTCTTCCTGCTTTTCTTTTCTTTCTTTTTCTCTCCTCTCCTCTCCTCTCTTTTCTTTTCTTTTCGAGACGTTGTCTCCTCTGTCACCCAGGCTGGAATGCAGTTGCGCGATCTCGCTCACTGCAAGCTCCGCCTCCCGCATTCACGCCATTCTCCTGCCTCAGCCTCCCGAGTAACTGGGACTACAGGCGCCTAAATTAGCCACTATGGGACTACATAGCTGGGACTACAGACTAAATTAGCCACTATGCCTGGCTAATTTTTTTGTATTTTTAGTAGAGACAGGTTTCACCGTGTTAGCCAGGATGGTCTCGATCTCCTGACCTCGTGATCCACCCGCCTCAGCCTCCCAAAGCGCTGGGATTACCGGCGTGAACCACCGCGCCCGGCCATTCCTGCATTTTCTGTTGCTTATAATGGAATACCTGAAACTGGGCAATTTATTTTAAATAATAAAATCAATTTCCTACATTTCTGGAGGCTGGACGTCCAGGGTTGAGGGGCTGCATCTGGTGAGGGTCTTCTTGCCAGTGGGGGCCCTGCAGAGTCTTAAGGTGGTGCAGGGCGTTGCGTGGTGAGGGGCTGCGTGTACTGGCTCAGGTCTCTCTTCCTCTTCTTACAAAACTGCCAGTCCCCCACCCACACCATGACAACCTACAAATAAAAAAACCCTAAGAATCCATGAATGGATTAATCCACTCGGGAGGGCAGAGGCCCTGTGACTCAGTCACCTCTCAAAGGCCCCACCTCTCAGCGGCCCCCAGCTGCCACATTGGGGATCAAGTTTCAAGAGTGTTGAGGCAACAAACCCTCAAACCACAGAACACAAGTCCGAGAACCTGCACGCCAGCGCTCATGCAGACACGGGTAGGTGCCCACAGATCGGGCTCCGGCTGCTGTGCCCGTGTGCAGGCGCCAGGGAGCAGGGAGTGGGGGGCTGCGGGGGGCGGGTGCTCTCTGAGGCTCGGCCCCTGACTACCTGAGAGGTGGACCTCCCTGCCTGGCCCCTGAATTGCTGGGCCCTTGTGCCCCAAGCTGCTGTCCCTCTCTCCCTGTCCCTGGCCAGGGTGGGGGTTAGTTGCTGATAGGTTGACAGGGCTGGAGCTTGCCAAAGCCCCCCTCTTCAGAAGCCACTGGGGCTCTGTCCCATGAAGGCTAAAAACACAAAGTGGCCCCCAAATGCTGAAGAAGGGGCCCAGAAACAGAATGAGGCTGAAAAATCCAGTTTGCCGGTGGAGAGTGTTCCGCTAGGGCACTTTTGGGCAGAAGCGTGGTCTTGTAAGACAGGTGGGTCTCTGTACTGCTGCTCCCCAGACCCATAGCGGGAGGATGGACATGCTGTGTGCGGACAGTCGAAGGTGACCCTCCAGGATGGCCAGAGCGCTGCCTGCATCATGACCTCTAGCTGTGAGATAACATCCAGGTTGACGTGTTCTCACCCTAGGCACAGTAGATAAGGTGGAAACCAGGAGGTGTTCATGTGACGGGGGCCGATCAGAAGTCAACGTGGTGGATTGACACCCAAGAGGGAGCCACCTTTGTCCCCATAGGGTGATGGGGTAGGGCCGTGGCATCCAGGGCAGTTAGAGAGCTGGCCAGGGCGATCCCAGATGCTGCAGACACGCCACCCATCAGGACCCAGCGCCTGCCACTCCACAGCCTTCTCCCTCCCCAAATGCATCCTGGCCATGAAGTCCTCTGGCGCCTGTTCCCAGGCACGGACCCAGCCTTCCCCCTCAGCCCAGTGCTCTGCTGACACCTGGGGTCTCACCTTGGAGGCCCGGGAACCCCAGTCTCATCAGAATTCCTCTACAGACAGGTCCAGGAGGACCCTGCCCCTGGGCCCAGCATCCCTTCATGGGGGTTGGTAGTTCCCACTGCGCTCACGTGATTGTCCTCGAACGCTGCACCGCTCTTCTTTCGGACTTGAGCCCTGAAGTCCTACCCTCCCGTCATCCAACTGCAGGGGGCTCTGGGGGCTCCTCCACCAGCCGCAGCTCAATTCCCTTAGAAACCGCAAGGATTCCGTTCAGAGGCATGCGTGGGTGGACAGTGCCTGGGAGAATCCCTTCCTCCCGCCCCGCAATCACTGGGCTGAGGACCAGGAAGGCGGGGACGGGGCCTCTTGAGGGCTTGTGTGTGCATCTCAGCAGTCGGCAGTCTCCCCTGCTCTCGATAAGCATGTGTTCATTTGGTGTTTTAAAATGTAATTAGAAAACAGCAAAAGAATGACTATCTCTCGCTGGGTGGCCAGGCTGCCGCCCCCACCCCGCCGTCCCCACAGCCTCACGCTCCTCCTGCCGCCTGCCTTTAGACACCTGGCCTTCCCCGCACTCGGCTGTCTCTGAGGGGATGGAGGTTTGTCTCCTTCATCCGTCCACTGGAGCGAGGTCTGCCCATGTAACAGGCCTGCCATCTGCTGCTGAGCAGCTGAGCATACACGCACAGACAGGCTGCTGTTCACACGGGCAGCTGCGGTGCACAGAGCAGTCTACACAGCCTGTGCCGGCCCACAGAGCGGTCTACACAATCTGTGCCAATCCACAGAGAGGTCTACACCTGCGCCAGTCCACAGAGTGGTCTACACAGCCTGCGGCCCACAGAGTGGTCTACACAGCCTGTGCCGGCCGACAGAGCGGTCTACACAACCTGCACCAGTCCACAGAATGGTCTACACAGCCCACGCTGGCCCACAGAGCGGTCTACACAGGCTGCATCGGTCCACAGAGCAGTCTACACAGCCTATTCCACCTCCCATGTTCCTTTCCTAGGGTGGCTGTGACAAAGGACCCCAGGCCGGAGGGTCGAATAACAGACATGATTCTCCCACAGACCTGGAGGCTGGGGTCCGAGTCAGGGTGCGGCAGGGCCGGTTCCTGAGGCCCCTCCCCTGGGCTGGCAGATGCCATCGTCTCCTCCCTGTGCCCTCACAGGGTCATCCGTGTGTGTGTCTGTCCTCATCTCCTCTTCTCACGGGACACAGTCAGACTGGATCAGAGCCAGCCTAATGGCCTCATTTTTAACTTAATTGCCCCTCTTTGTTTTTGTTTGTTTTGTTTGTTTTGAGGCGGAGTCTCGCTCTATCGCCCAGGCTGGAGTGCAATGGCGTGATCCCAGCTCACTGCAAGCTCCGCCTCCCGGGTTTACGCCATTTTCCTGCCTCAGCCTCCCGAGTAGCTGGGACTACAGGCGCCCTCCACCTCGCCTGGCTAGTTTTTTGTAAATATATATATATATATATTGTTTATTTATTTATTTATTTATTTTTTGAGATGGAGTCTCGCTCTGTCGCCCAGGCTGGAGTGCAGTGGCCGGATCTCAGCTCACTGCAAGCTCCGCCTCCCGGGTTCCCGCCATTCTCCTGCCTCAGCCTCCCAAGTAGCTGGGACTACAGGCGCCCGCCACCTCGCCTGGCTAGTGTTTTGTACTTTTTTTAGTAGAGACGGGGTTTCACTGGGTTAGCCAGGATGATCTCGATCTCCTGACCTCGTGATCCGCCCGCCTCGGCCTCCCAAAGTGCTGGGATTACAGGCGTGAGCCACTGCGCCGGGCCTGTTTGTTTGTTTGCTTTGTTTGTTTTGTTTTGTTTTTCTTGAGACAGCATCTCGCTCTGTCGCCCAGGCTGGAGTGCAGTGGTGCTATGAATCACGGCTCACTGCAGCCTTGACCTCCCAGGCTCAAGAGATCCTCCTACTTCAGCCTCCTTACTAGCCGGGACAACAGGCACATGCCACCACGCAGGGCTTTATAATTTTTTGTGTGGAGATGGGGGATTTTGCCTTGTTGGCCAGGCTGGTCTCGAACTCCTGGTCTCTAGTGATTTATCCTCCCACCTTGGTGTCCCAAAGTGCTGGGATAACAGGCATGAGGTACCGTGCCCAGCCTTAGCCACCCCTTTAGAGACCTCACAGTGCCACTGTGAGTCATGAGGGGCGAGGGCTTCGACGCATAGGTCTGGGGGAGACGGACATTCTCCTTGGCCAAGCTCAGGTCGGGTTCCTCTGAGTCTTCTTCTAGATGAAGCGTCAGGCTTGGGCTCCAGCCTGGTCCACTTAGTCCAGCCCAGCGGAGTCCTGCAGAGTCAGGTTAGCAAGTGCTGTGTATACTTCTGCATAACATCCCCACCACCCACAGCAGCTCTTTGAATCCCTCGGGGGCTGGGGTGGCCTCAGGGGCAGGCCCTGCCCTTGGTCTCTGCTCAGGTGTCACTGTTTGGAAATTGTCAATAATTTATGAACAAAGACATCTGAATTCCGCTGTGCTGAGCCCTACGGCCGTCGTGCCCGAGATGCTGTGGGCTACGGGACTGGCCGGCTCCGGGTCGGGGCATTCTAAACATCCAGGTGGAGAATCCGTGGACACTAGCAAGCCTGCTGGGCTCAGAAGAGTCGGTATTTCTGGAAAAGATTAGACTCAAGATAGCAAATCAGGCTGGAGCTCTGGGCTCAGAATCTTAAGTGGATTAAAAGCACCCCTCACCCGCCTGCCCTGTAACTGGAGCTCCCGCGCTGTCTGTGATACTAACCTGGGTGACTCAGGACGCATTCAAAGAGGCCTCAGCTCTTTTGTGAATTCCCAGGGACCTCAGGGCTTGCAGAGCTTCCCCTTCCTGGGAAGCCTGGGCTGGCACCTGCAGGCAGGGGTCCTCTCAGGGGTCCCAGGGACAGGTCCTGCTCAGTCTCTGGGACCCGCCTCCCCCAGGAGGTTCCTCTTGCCACCCCTTCCCACCTGTGGCTTTTCCTATACCATCTTCAGCCTGGCTCTTAGCTGCCAGCTTAGGGTAGAATGGATCTGTTCACAATGGAAGTGCTCAATTCAGCATGGCTAAAGACTCCTTAGCCCTCTCCTAAAAACACACCCCAAATGGCCAGGCATGGTGGTTCATACCTGGAATCCCAGTACTTTGGGAGACTGAGGCAGAAGGATCACTTGAGCCGAGGACTTAGAGACCAGCCTGGGCAACATAGCGAGACCCCTTCTCTACTAAAAATTAAACAAAATTAGCAGGGTGTGGTGGCATACTCCTGTGGTCCCAGCTACTCAGGAGGCTGAGGTGGGAGGATCACTTGAGGCTAGGAGGCCGAGGCTGCAGTGAGCTATGATTATGCCACTGGAATCCAACCTGAGCGACAGAGTGAGACTCTGCCTCAAAAACCATACCCCACAGAGGAAATTCATTCTCATGGAGAGTGACAGCCACTGCCCTGCGTCTCAGGGAAGCTCATGGCCTTCTCTCTGTTCCTTCGATGCACAGGGCTCTCGTCTGCCATCATTTTTTTGTCTGTTTAGTTGCTCATTGCTGTCTCCCCTCTGGACCATCTGCACTAGGGGCAGTCCGGGTCTGTGTTGGTCACAGGGGCCCACCCAGCACCAGGTGCACAGCACAGTGGGAAAACAGCTACAGATTCAGCGAATAAGGCTTTGAAAATAAACTGTGTTTCCTCCTGTAACTTGTTGCACATGTCTGTTTAGCCAACCTGTTCAGCACAGAGCTCCTGCTCGAGCCCCTCCTCCTTCACCTGCGAATGGTCAGGCCAGAGGCAGGCATCCCACCCCGTCAGAATGGCCACCCTGCGGGCTGTAACCCTTTATACAAAATAAAGCTCTCCTTCCAAATTATCATTGTATGATTTTTTTTTTTTTTTTTTTTTCAGTTAACAGGGGCATGGTCTTCCCCTCCAGGCAAGAAACAAAAAGATGCTTCTCTTGAATCTGACCAGTTTGAAAGGATAATTGTCCTGGGGGTTTCCCCAACAAACAGCTCAGCAAGCTCATCCTACACTAAGACTCAAAGACTTCAAGCACCTGTTCTATTAAAAACATCTGCCTCTTAATCATAGACAGCAGAGGGCCCTAAACACTAACGAAGGCCCTAACATCCCACAGACCCAGACAAACACAAAGAAATAAATCGGCATGAATGAAAATGAGACTTGGAAGGGAGGAAAGTATATTAAAAATGAAAATGAAACCAGCAATATTCTTAGATGGATCCTGTATTCATGAAACAAGAACAGGATACTATGAAAAAGAACACTCAGAAGAGAACAACAACAGCTCCTGGAAATCAAAACCGTGACAGCAGAAATGAAAAGCTGGACATGGGGTTGGAACATCAAACTAAGGAGAGCTCTGTGAAAGCAGAGCACAAATGAGTTAGAAAATAGGAAAAAAGTCTGGGCACGGTAGCTCACGCCTGTAATCCCAGCACTTTGGGAGGCCGAGGTGGGTGGATCACGAGGTCAGGAGATCGAGACCATGGTGAAACCTCGTCTCTACTAAAAATACAAAAACTTAGCTGGGCGCGGTGGTGGGTGCCTGTAGTCCCAGCTACTCAGGAGTCTGAGGCAGGAGAATGGCGTGAACCCGGGAGGCAGAGCTTGCAGTGAGCCGAGATCCCGTCTCAAAAAAAAAAAAAAAAAAAAAAAAAGAAAACAAAAAAATAGCAAAAGAAAAGGTAAGAAATATAGAATATTGGCCCAGGAAGCCCATAGTGTAAAAACTAGGAGTTCCAGAAAGGGTAAAGGGGAAAATCAAGAAGGAAGAAGTTGTTAGTAAAATAATTAACTTGTCCCAGAGAGAAAGCATGAACTGCTAGGTTGGAAGGACCCAGTGAGTGCCCAGCACAGTGGTGGGAAGTAGACGCCCCCAATAGAAGGCACTCCCCTGTGTGATTTCACGACACTTGGGAAAGCACTTCTACAACTTCTGAAAAGAAAATACCAGGCCGGGCGCGGTGGCTCAAGCCTGTAATCCCAGCACTTTGGGAGGCCGAGACGGGCGGATCACGAGGTCAGGAGTTCGAGACCATCCTGGTTAACACGGTGAAACCTCGTCTCTACTAAAAATACAAAAAATGGCCGGTGCGGTGGCTCAAGCCTGTAATCCCAGCACTTTGGGAGGCCGAGACGGGCGGATCACAAGGTCAGGAGATCGAGACCATCCTGGCTAACACGGTGAAAACCCGTCTCTACTAAAAAATCCAAAAAACTAGCCGGGCGAGTGGCGGGCGCCTGTAGTCCCAGCTACTCGGAGGCTGAGGCAGGAGAATGGCCTAAAACCCGGAGGCGGAGCTTGCAGTGAGCTGAGATCCGGCCACTGCACCCCAGCCTGGGCAACAGAGCGAGACTCTGTCTCAAAAAAAAAAAAAAAAAAAAAAAAAAAATAAAAATACAAAAAACTAGCCGGGCGAGGTGGCGGGCGCCTGTAGTCCCAGCTACTCCGGAGGCTGAGGCAGGAGAATGGTGTAAACCGGGAGGCAGAGCTGCAGTGAGCTGAGATCCGGCCACTGCAGCTGGGAGACAGAGCCAGACTCCGTCTCAAAAAAAAAAAAAAAAAAGAAAATACCAGGCCATGAATAAAGATGAGGAATCAAAATGACTGACTTCTCAATGCAACACTAGAACTGAGGGAACAGTGGAACAGGGCTTTAGAATGCTTTGAGCAAACCATCTCGAGCTTTCAAGTCCACACAGGAGACTTTTTTTTTTTTTTTTTTGAGACAGAGCCTTGCTTTTTTTTTTTTTTTTTTGAGACAGGTTGCAGTGAGCTGAGATTACACCACAGCACTCCAGCCTGGGCAATGAGAGCGAGACTCCATCTCAAAAAAAAAAAAAAAAAAAAAAAATACACATAACATAAATTTATCATCTCTACCACTTTCAAGTTCAGTGGCATTCACATCTCATGTAACCATGCCACCCCCATCTGCAGAGCTGTTCCAGCTTCCTGAATGGAAACTCTGGCCCCACAAAACACTCACTCCCCATTCCCCTCCCAACCCCTGGCACCCTCCACTCTACTTTCTGTCTCTATGAATCTGACTCCTCCAGGGACCTCATGGAAATGGAATCACACAGTATCTGTCCTTTTGTGTCCGTCTTATTTTACTCAGCACGGTGGCCCCAAGGTTCATCCATGTCGTAGCACGTGCTGGAATCTGCTTCCTTTTTAAGGCTGTGTAATATTCCAGCACATGGATCGACCACATTGTGTTCATCCAATGCTTTCCTCAGCAGACACCTGGGTGCTTCCACCTTCTGGCTGTTGTGAATAATGCTGCTATGAATATGTGTGTGCAAATATCTGTGTGAGTCTTTGCTTTGAATTCTTTAGGTATATACCCACAGTAAAATCGCTGGATCACATGGTAATTCTATTTTTAATTTTTTGAAGAACTGCCATCCTGTTTTCCATAGCAGCTACACTGTTTCACATCCCCAGCAACACTACACGAGAGTTCCAGCCTCCCCATATCCTTGGAACAGTGATTATTTTCTGCATTTTTCTTTCCTTTTTTTTTTTTTTTGAGACGGAGTTTCGCTCTTGTTGCCCAGGCTGGAGTGCAACAGCGCAGTCTCCACTCAATGCAACCTCCACCTCCCGAGTTCAAGTGATTCTCATGCCTCAGCCTCCCTTGTAGCTGGGATTACAGGCACCCACCACCACACCCAGCTAATTTTTATATTTTTAGTAGAGATGAGGTTTCGCCATGTTGGCTGGGCTGGTCTCGAACTCCTGACCTCAGGTGATCCGCCCCTCTGGGCCTTCCAAAGTTCTGGGATTATGGGCGTGAGCCACTGCGCCCAGCCTGTGTTTTTCTTTTATAGTAGCCATCCTAATGGGTATCAGGTGGTATCTCATTGTGGCTAAACCACGTATGTTTAAGAATTTATGCGCATGCGCATAAATTCTGAAGGCAGCCCTGAGGGCCCCTGGGTGGCAGGGAGGGGTGGTGGCTGCGGCCGACAGCAAAGAGCCTCCGGAGACGCAAAGCTGGGCTAGACGTGCCACCCGGGCCCCAGCACTGGCGAAGGGACGCGTGCGGCCGCACTGGATGCAGCCCCGCCCTGGTCCCCGGCCACATCCTCCAGACCACCGGGGTGTGGGGATCTGCCCCGGGTCTCACTGCTCAGGGCCCGCGTTACATCGCACAGGCTTAGAAACGCACAGGGGAAAGGTGGCCCCGGCGGGCCGAGGCGCAGGATCTCTGCTCTGTCCGCTAGGAGGCGCCAGGGGCGGACCGGGGGCGGGGCAGGCGCAGGGCGCGCGCGGGGCGGGGACGGGGACGGGGCGGGGACGGCGGCGCAGCGCAGGCGGCGGGAGTGCGAGCTGGGCCCGGGTCTCGGCCGCCGCCATGGCCGCGGTGGACCTGGAGAAGCTGCGGGCGTCGGGCGCGGGCAAGGCCATCGGCGTCCTGACCAGCGGCGGCGACGCGCAAGGTGGGCGGGGGTCCCGGCCGCGTCGCGGTGCAGGGGGTGGGGGGCGCCTCCGCCCCGGCCCCTCCGGAGCGCCCGCCGAGCCCTGGGACCCGGGTCTCGGGCCGGCCCGGCCTCCCTCCTGCCCCGGCCTCCTGCCCCGGCCTCCTGCCCCGGGTCGGTCTCCCGCTCCGCCCCGGCGCGGTCTCTGGCCTACGTGCGGCCGGCCACGTTCTCGGCCTCCGCCTGGGTCTTGGCGCCCTGCCCCGGGGGTGTGTCCGACTCTGGGCTGCGGGGCAGGACCCCCGCGAGGATTCCCCAAGGCCACGTGAGCGGAGGGTGCCGGTCCCGCCGCCCCCAGAGCCTGGGCCTTCCTGGTTCTGAAGTGACCTGGGGACCCGGTGTCTCCTGAGAGCTGGCGCTAGGCTGCGGGCTTCCGGGACCTCCTCCCGGCTGGGCAGGGGCGGGCTCACCCCCGGACCGCGCCGCCTGCTCGGGGCCCTCGCGGCCGCCTTCCGTATGGGTCTAGCTGGGGAAGAGGGCAGTGGGGAGATGAGTTGCCCGGGGCCTTGAGCAAAGCCCCGTTGTCACTCTTTTTGTAGGGGTACTGGGGAGGCCCCAGGTGGTGGGGACTGGGAGTTGGCAGAGCTGGGTGGGGGTCCGGCCTGGGGGCGTGGTATCCTAGCACTCTCCCTCCTGGAGGCCTGTTCTTGCCCACTGCGGGCTTCCAGTGTCTCTGGCCTGACATGTCCAGTGTGGCACCTGTGGCACAGGACACCACCTACCCTGACCCTCAGGAGGAGAGAGGAGAGGATTTAGGAGACCAGAAGTGAGGTGCTGGGTTGGGAAAGGGCCCAGCCAGGACCCCAAAGCTGTGCAGCCGGGCCTGGTCTGTCTTTTAGAGTTCAGAAAATGGTTGAGAAAATGCAGACACACCCCCCTCACCCAGCTTCAGGCACCTGACCCTCCTTTTCCCTATCTGGAAGCCAGGAAGAGGGAGGAGGAGGAAGCTGGCCTTGACCAGGACCAAGCCAGGGAGGCAGGAGTGGCCCGTGGGTGTCGCTGTCTGAACCCCGGCCTGCAGAGGGCGCTCCTTCGGACCTGGCTAAGCCATGCCTGTTATGGCCCTTCTCACCGCTGTGGCTAGAGCGGGAGCTGCTGCTTGTTGCCGGCCACTGGCAGTGTCCTGGATGTGGCCTGGTGTGTTGTGGGCCCAGGTGGGAGAGGAGGTCCACGGCCTTGGAGGGCCACCGGCAGTGTCCTGGAGTGTGGCCTGGTGGGTTGTGGGCCCAGGTGGGAGAGGAGGCCCATGGCCTTGGAGGGTGGACTCAGGAAGCTCCATCCAATGATATTAGACCAAGAAAGGCCCCGAGTCTGGAGGCAGACAGGTTGCTGCAGGGCTGGCGTGCCTGCCCACCAGGGAGGCGCTTTCTTGGTGAGGCTGGCGAATCCCCCAAAGCCCACGCTGTGACTCCCTGAAACACAGAGGGTCCCCAACCTGCTTCCTTGTCTGCAAAGTGGGAGCATCAGCACTAGAGGGTTGGGAAGGTTCGGAGCCCGGGGTGGCACCTGTCCCCCCCCGCCCCGCCACCCCGCACACAGACAACAGAGAACGGGGGCCCGCTGGAGGTCGTGAAGGGCCAGCCTGGCAGGTGGTTCTTGGGCCAGAGGGGCGGGGCGGTGGGGGGCACACCTAGGGTGACAGACAGGCAGTTCTGGATGCTGGTGGAGGATCTGGAGATGGGAGGCCCCTCCTGGCCCTGTGGGCAGGCCGGCTGGGTGGTCTCCCATCTCCGTCTGAGCTGGGGGTTCTGACTGCCCAGCCTGGCCCCAGTGCCTGGTATGGTGTGGGCAGCGCTTCCTGGCTGCAGCTGGGAGGGTGCCCACAGTGCACCTGCTGGCTGATCATGGCATCCCAGCTGGGCCTGTGCCTTCCTCTGTAAATGTCTTCCCTTCCCAAGCCCCTGGCAACTGCAGCGTCTCTGTGTGTGGCTCCCACGCGTGGACGGGGAACAGGCGGTTTTCTGCAAGGGAGGAGGACTCCACATGCTTCCCCAGTTGAGGGCTGGGGCTGATTCAGGGAGGATGATGGGGGCGAGTAGGATGGGAGGAGCTGGTGTTTTGGGCAGAACCAGAGTCCTTCTGTTTCATGAGTTCCTAAAAAGCAGTCTGCGGGGCTCTCCCCGGCCACCACTGCTGCCGCCGTGTGGCTCCCCATGGTGGGTACCCAGTTTTCCTTCTTGGGGCCCCACTGCCTTCCTAGAAAGGCTGACCCTGGGCGAGGAGAAGTCCATGGCCTAGTGTGCCCTTCTCTATGCCCTCTGTGTCAGCCGGGCAGCAGGAGAGTGGGGACTGGGAGGCACTTTCCGCCCCGATGCTGAAATCTGTGTTTGTTGGATGTATGAGAACAGCCAGTGTCACCACCTGGCCAGTGTTGCCCAGCCCTGGGACTTCTCAGGCCTCAGTTTCCCCTTCTGTGAAAAGGGGGGTTGGGGACAAGACAGGCCACCTTGCAGGTTCCTTCCAGCCAGCCCAGAAGTCCTGTTCTGTGTGGCTCTGGGTCATGGCTTTCCGTGTTGTGGAGCAGGGGAGGGTGTTGTTCAAGGATGTCTATTTGCACAATAACCCGTGCAAAGGTAGCTAGAAGATTTGAATCAGGCCGGGTGTGGTGTCTCAGGCCTGTAATCCCAGTACTTTGGGAGGCTGAGGTGGGCGGATCACCTGAGGTCAGGAGTTCAAGACCATCTTGGCTAACATGATGAAACCTCGTCTCTACTAAAAATACAAAAAATTAACTGGGTGTGGTGGCACGTATCTGTAATCCCAGCTACTCAGGAGGCTGAGGCAGGAGAATCGCTTGAACCAGGAGGTGCAGGTTGCAGTGAGCCGAGATCGAGCCACTGCACTCCAGCCTGGGCAACAGAGCGAGACTCTGTTTCAAAAAACAAAGAAAAAACCCCAAAAATCAGCCAGGCATGGTGGTGCGTGCCTGTAGTCCCAGCTACTCAGGGGGCAGAGGCAGGAAAATCACTTGAACCTGGGAGGCAGAAGTTGCAGTGAGCCAAGATCTTGCCACTGCACTCCAGCCTGAGTGACAGAACGAGACTGTCTTAAAAAAAAAAAAAAAAGGACTTGACAAAAAGCCTGGCCTGCCTGTGCCCACCTTCATCTTGTCCTGGCCTGGGCACTTTTAATTCTCTGGGCCGTTTGTCTCTGCCCTGGCCCTGCAGAGGACACCTGGCCAGGGTGTTTGGACGGTGGTTTCCTGTTATCGCAGGTGAGAACTTAGCTCCCTGGCCCGCACGCCACCCCGACATCATGGCGTCCTGTTTGAAGCCTTCAGGCTCATGCTTACACCCTTAGCTGATCATTAAACTTTGCGACCATTTCATGCTCACTGCTTTCTTGCCCCGGAGCTAATGGTGAGGAAAGGTCACTGGGAACCAGCGCACCAACCTCAGACATCGATTTTGTTCCAGCCGTTTTTCCTGGGCAGGGGTGGCTGTCACCTGCTGGTAGGCAGCGGCAGGCCCACCGTCCTTCCTGTCCTCTGACTGCATGGTGCTGGTGACTGCTGCCCGGGGTTTATTTTGAGAAAGAAAAGCCGATTAAAGGGCCACTAAAAAGGCCTTTTGAAGATTACAGCTTCCAGTGAGGTTGACAGAGAAACTCACTCCAGTCCCGTTCTAAAATCCAGAGTTTCCTGTGACATGGCCACTTTGTTCTCCTCCCAAGGGCTCAGCACAGAGCTGGGTTTTGGCAGCTTCATTGTCTGTGGGCATCAAAGCAGGTTTTATTTTTCGGAGTGCCCTGAAGACATTTGGAAGCGAGGGGTACTCTTGCTGACCCCTGACCCTGGAGCCCCTTTGCTATGCCCAGGCCCCCTGACAAGCCCACCAGGCAGCTGCTGAGATGGCTGTGACCCTGGGCTGACCCGCCGAGTGGCACACAGACTCCGCCTGGAGCTGGGGAGACCAGAGAGGCCTTGTGGGTGGACGATGGCCTGGATGCGCTGCTCCCGCCCTCTGCTTGCCCTGCCTGAGCTGCTGCCTGCCAGAAGTGGGCTTGGACCTGTGGTGGGACCAGGTCTGCAGGGAGGGCGAGGGAGGGACGGAGGCTTCGCTTCGGCCAGCTGTGGCTGAGTGGATCTCCCTCACTGCACCTGACTCGGGTGAGGGTAGGGGACAGGGAGCCTGTGGTCATAGCACCGCCTTGGACGCCCAGCCTGGGGCAGCAGGACTTGGCTCTGCCGATTGCTTTTGGTTGTTGGGTGCTTGGGGTGGCTCAGCTGTCTGGGGTAGGGGTTTCGGCTGTCTGGGGGGGGCTCAGCTGTCTGGGATGGGTTGGGGGGTGCTCAGCTGTCTGGCAGGGGGGCTCGGCTGTCTGGGGGGACAGGGCTCGGCTGTCTGTGGGGACAGGGCTCGGCTGTCTGGGTGTGTGTGGGATGCTTGCTGGGCTCCCATCCCCATTTCAGCTGTAGCAGCCCCTCTCCTTTCTGTGTGGGGATGTGAGGGAGGCACTGTTCCTTTAGAGACGGGATTGCTTGCTCAAGTGGAGAAGCTGCCAGTGTGGGCAGCTCCAGCTCCCTGCAGGCTCTGTGTTCTGCCTGTTCTGATGTCTGTGCCCCTTCCTCCTGGATGGCTGCCGGGCTTGACTGTAACCACCCCCTCCCCCCCGCCCCCGCATCGGGATCCCCTGGCTGCTGGGTGGGGAGAGGCGGGAGAGAGGGGAGAGGGCCACCTGCTGAACCTGAGGATGGGTCTGGGTGAATCCTGCCACTGCTGCCACCTGCTGGCCTCTAGAAGGTCCCTCACCTTCCCTCTGGGACCTTGTTGGATCCCTGTAGTGTGGGGATGGTGGCAGATACTCTGGCTCTACATGGGAACCCTGCACAGTGTGCCAATCCCTGGGGTTTCTCAAGGCGTGGGGCCTCACCTCACACCTGCTCCCTCCTGCTGAGCCCCAGGTCAAGCTGGAGAGCGGATGAGAAGCATGTGTAACCAGGGTAGAGGTCAAGAGTCCTCTCATGGGCCGGGCGCGGTGGCTCAAGCCTGTAATCCCAGCACTTTGGGAGGCCGAGACGGGCGGATCACGAGGTCAGGAGATCGAGACCATCCTGGCTAACACAGTGAAACCCCGTCTCTACTAAAAAATACAAAAAACTAGCTGGGCGAGGTGGCGGGCGCCTGTAGTCCCAGCTACTCAGGAGGCTGAGGCAGGAGAATGGCGTAAACCCGGGAGGCGGAGCTTGCAGTGAGCTGAGATCCGGCCACTGCACTCCAGCCTGGGCGATAGAGTGAGACTCCGTCTCAAAAAAAAAAAAAAAAAGTCCTCTCGTGGGGGTCTCCATGTTCAAGGGAGCTGCCGAGGCTTGGGCAGGAGCCTCCAGCAAGTCAGCACCTCCACCTCTGTGAGTGCAGGGTGGGGAAGGCCAGGGGCTTTTGATGGGCATGAGGCTTGGGGACAGAGGACCCGCATGGCTTAGGGATAGATGGCATGGTATGGGTACCAGGAGGGAGGCAGGAAGAGCAGGGCTGGCCCCAGGGGAAAGGGCATGCTCAGGCCTGTGACCCGGCCCCAGACCCCACTCAGTGGGGGGACCCCGGCCGCTGGCTTGGGGTTCTTACTCTCTGAAGATCAGGTGGGCTTGGCTGCCCCTTTTGTATGAAGTCGTGGATATCTTTTGGTGGCTCTCAGGAAGAAGGTGTGGGGTACATTGGCACCAGTGTTTCCTGTATGCCACCTCTCCCGTCAATGTCCCTGTCCCGGAAACCGGCTTTGCCAAGGCCCCGCCGGGATGAGGGCTTTCACTGCAGTCCTGGGAGCCCAGGGCAAGGGGACAGGAAAGAGGAGGTGACCTCAGAGCTTGATGGCACCAGCGTCATGTCCAGGCTGGGGGGTGAGGGTGCCTGAGGCCCTGGGGCAGGGCAGTGCTGTCCCCAGGGTGGCTGAGGTCGGAGGGCCTCTGTTCTTAGTCCCCCATCTCATTGCAGAGGAAGGAGCCCATGCCCATTCCAGCGAGCGCCTCCCTCAGTGCCCAGAGGTGCTCTCTGGGCCCCTCCATCCCCGTGCCGCAGCCTGAATGTCTGGGGTGAGGGCTGGTGTGGGAGGTGCTGGCCTCTTTTCCACCTGCCCACTTTTTATCCTGTTCTGTGGTCAAGGCTGACCCGTGGCCTGTGAGTGTGGGGGCTCCGTGGCAGAGGTGGGGGTGGTGGGGTGTGTTCGGGACAGCCACACACGCCTGGTTACCACGCCCTGCATGGGATGTACCCAGTTTATCTCTGGGCACCATACTCCAGGTGCTTGGAAGCTGAAGCCTAGAGCCTGCTGGGTTCGCCCGAGCCTCCACCCCGGGGGCCCAGGGCCGGTCCTCAGGTTTCCTAGCCTGGCGCCTTCTGAGATGGGGAGGGTGTCCAGGCCTCCCCACCCCCTGCCCTCTGAGATGGGGATGGCCTCCAGGGCCTCTCCCCAATCCCCACCCTCTTAGATGGGGAGGGCGTCTAGGCCTCCCCCACCCCCTGCCCTCTTGAGATGGGGAGGGCAACCAGGGCCTTCCTCCACCACCCACCCTCTGAGATGGACATGGTGTCCAGGCTTCTGTCACCCCCTGCTCTCTGAGATGGGAAGGATGATCAGGCCTTTCCAACCCTCTACCCTCTGAGATGGGAAGGGTGTCTGGGGCCTCCCCACCCCCTGTCCTCTGAGATGGGGAGGGCGTCCGGGACCTCCCCACCCCCTGTCCTCTGAGATGGGGAGGGTGTCCGGGGCCTCCCCCACCCCCTGTCCTCTGAGATGGGGAGGGCGTCCAGGGACCTTGCATCTCAGCGTGAGACTGACAGGTTTGCCCTGACCTCCACAGGCATGAACGCTGCTGTCCGGGCTGTGACGCGCATGGGCATTTATGTGGGTGCCAAAGTCTTCCTCATCTATGAGGTAAGGCCAAGGTGGGCTGTGTGTATGCAGGGAGTGGGGCCTCCTGCGGCACAGGCCGAGGTGTGTTCTGTGTGGGTCACGGAACAGTGTGGGTCTGGGAGACGGGGTGGTTCTGGCCTGGAGGAGCTGATGGATACTTGGTCTTGGGGAGTGCGAGGGGGAGCTTGGGGCCAGGCCAAAGGCATCTGCAGAAAGAAGAGACCTGCTGACTCGGAGATTCAGCCTGGCTGGAGGCTCAGAGGCTGCAGGGGGCGGGCCTGGGGGCAGGGAAGGAGCTGGGTGGAGACGGAACCCAGGCCCTGCCTACAGTGATTGGGCCAGGCCCCACCCACACACCCCTAGCCTGGGCCCTTGTCCTGCCCCGAGGCCTCTGTGAGTGGGGGCCAGAGACCTCACCATCTCTGCCCTTGTCCTCCCCAGCCTCCTGCCTCACCACCCAAACCTGGGGAACAGCCCCTGGCAGCAGCTCTGCTGTGTCCGTGTTCATTGTGTTCCCGTAGGAGCAGCGGATGCCCCCCTCCCCAGTCCCTGTGGGAGATTTGAGGCTCGCCCTCCATCCTGGGTATTTACACACACACACTTGCACTCACACGTGCGCACACACAGGCGCATTCACACACTTGGGCCACACCACGCAGGCACAGGCTGCATGCTTGCCTTGTCCGGTGGTTTTGCACAAGACAAGATCTTGTGTTATTTTGTCGCCACTTTTTACATAGTATGTAGCTGTTTATATAAAATGTAGCAACCCCAGCTCTACAGCTCCTGGCACTCAGCCCCACTCCGCCCACTGCTCTCCGCTCACTGCTCACCATCCTGGGTCCCAGTTCCCCACCTTGGCCTCCACCTGGGCCCACCTGCCCAGCCCTCCCTCTGCAGGACTGTGTGAATGGATGAGTGAGTGGGCAGTCTGTGCTGGCCCGTCCTCTCCCTGTGGCCAGGCTGGGGTGGGGCTGGGGCCCTGCCAGTGTCGGATTAGGAAGCAGGTCTCAGAGCCCTGGGGAGCTGGGGGTGGGGGCCCCTCCAGGCAGGCTGGGCTGTGTCCCTGCGAACGCTTCCTGCCACCTGCTCGACCTCCAGTTTCTTCTAAGTGGCAACGGGCAGAAATTAGGGTTTTCCTGACCCCCATACATTTGTGGTTGGGACAGACTCCCGTGGCAAAAGACAGAAAACAGGTTCATCAGTGCAGGGTATGTCCTGGAAAAGGGGAGAAGAGGCAGTTGGCTGTGCCTAGAGTCCTGGCTTCTGCAGAGCCGCAGCAGAGACCAGTGCGCCTGGAGAAGCCGAAGGGTACAGGCACGCAGTGTGAGGGCCCTCGGAGCTGGGGGAATGCAGGAGGGTGAGTTTATGGGAAAAGGAATGAAGGGGGTGGGCGCGGGTCCTGGGGCTGCCTCTGGGTGCGGAGGGTTCTGAGGGGCATTTATGTCCCGTCCAGGCGGGAACAGGAGGAGCCTTAGTCTTGGGATGCTGTGTGCTGCTTTCCTCTGGAAGGGAGGCAAGGCTGAGAGCTTCCCTGCACCTGCTGCTTAGTGGGCTTTAGGTCAGAAACATCCACATCTAAGAGGAAGATTTTGAGGTGAGACATTCTGGTATTGCGGCCCGGGGAAGACGTCCCCTCCGTCCTGCAAAGGTTCTTGGAAAAATCTTGCGAAAGGCACAGGGCAAAGGTGCTGGCGTTCACTGTGAACAGGCGTGGAGAGGTGGAGTGAAGATGCTGACCTGCCCTCCTCCCAGGGCAAAGGGACATGGGCAGCCTGGATGATTCTAGAGGGGGAGGAAATTTTTTTTTTCTTTTTCTTTGAGACAGAGTCTCACTCTGTTCCCCAGGCTGGAGTGCAGTGGCACAATCTTAGCTCACTGCAACCTCTGCCTCCCGGGTTCAAGCGATTCTCCTGCCTTAGCCTCCCGAGTAGCTGGGATTATAAGCACCCACCACCACACCCGGCTGTTTTTTGTATTTTTAGTAGAGACGGGGTTTCACCATGTTGGCCAGGATGGTCTCGAACTCCTGACCTCAGGTGATCCACCCGCCTCTGCCTCCCGAAGTGTTGGGATGACAGGCGTGAGCCACCGCGCACGGCCATAAATGGTTTTTAGGGGATTCAATGGGCTTGGACGGCGTCTGCTGGTGACTCCCTGCCCAGGTGTGTTGGCAGACACAGGTCTTTCTTCCTGCGATGACCTCAGTGCATGGAAACTCAGGGAGGGGGACTGGCAGTCACTGTTCCTTTCCCCAGCAGCTGTGGGCTTTAGGCAGATGCGGGGGCTTCAGGGAGCAGCTGCATCCCGAGCTTGGAGGAGAGAGAGGGTCGAGAGGCAGGAGGGGGAGGTCAGGGAGACCTGTGGCTGCGCCCGTTCACATCAGACTGCATTTTGGGTTTCTGAGCCCAGCACCGGTTTCCTTCAGCAGGGAGACTGATCCCTTCCTCTTGGGGATGTCGTTAGGGCAGAAAGGGAGGGTGGCCTTGGAGGTGAAAACCCTTCTCAGTTCTGACACAAAGGAAGGCTCATAACTGGGCTGCTCTTTTCGTCCCAGGCAGAGCCCAGAGCACGGTGGGGAGGCCCTGAGCCCGAGTCCAGGCCTGCAAGGGTGAGAGGAGGGGACGGGATGAGAGGGGAAGGAGGGGTAAGGTGAGCTGGGCCTAGGAGGACAGATACGGAGAAGTGGGTGGAGAGGGACAAACCTCTTCTAGAAGGTTCCAAGGGTAAGAGGAGGTTGTGTCTGAGACTGATTCCAGCAGACCTGAACCACTGACCTTGTGGGGTCTCTGGGGACTGCTGGGCTGGCCACACCTGCCTGCCCCTCTGCCCAGGGGGGCAGGGGCCTGGCTGGCACCTGGGCTCTGTATTGGGTCCTGAGTTTTGCAGACAGATCTGTGTTTGATGGCCTCCTGCTCAGGTGGGGCTGTGGGTTTGGAATCATTTTCCTGTTTTCCTTGTGCCTGGCTCAGAGCTGGTACAACCACAGGGGGCCAGGCTGGCCTGGCCTGAGCCAGAGGAAGTAGCTCCATGGTCCCTCAGATCAGCCCCACCTGTCCCCCAACCCAGCTGGTGGGAAAGGGAGGCTGTCAGGCTGCGAGCCCACCATGGCCAGAGTGGGGATGTTCGTGTACCCCACATCGTGCACTGTCGCTTGACCCCCTGCCTGGTTGAGGCACTTGCCCTCCTGGCCCCCAGGGCCCTGACACCCGGTTGGGGAGGAGCGGAGGGAGGAGCAGAAGCCCAGAGCTGAGCCAGCATCAGGCCCGGCCTAGGAATGGCTGCACTGCTTCACCTCACGGCCCGGAGAAGGCTGCTGATGCCGTGGAGGGACCGGGGGCTGCACGGAGGAGGCCGCCCTTCTCCTCTCCACACCCTTAGTGAAGCACAGTCATGAGAGCCCCTCCCCTCAAACAAGAAAGGGCTGGCTGTGCACCAGGAAACGGGCACGTGGCATGGAGGCTGTGCAGGTCCCATCTGGGAAACCCCAGGTAGAACCGCACGAGAGCAGATCCATGGCACTGGATGGAAGGCCCAGTGTGGCCAGCGTGGCGGGACGCGGAGCCTGGAGCCCCTGCCTGGGGTGTTGCCGGCCCTACGGGCAGTGGCCACTCGGGTCCGCTGGACCCAGGAGCCCCCTCAGGTGGGACCTGCCTGAGACACGGGCACATCCCTGTAGGGAGGTGTGTGTGTTCTCAGCTGCCCACTGTGGTGGGCGGATGGTAGCCCGGGCTTTTCCCACGGTCGCCACACAGCAGGAGCACCCCGCTGGCCACATGCCCAGGAGGACTCCAGCAGGGACAGAAGGAGCCACACACAGCAGCCTCTGCGGTGTCGTTTCTAGGACGTTCAGAACAGGCAGACCTAGGATGCACCCTTAGGAGCTGGATGGCGGGCTCCGCTGGGGCCTTCGGGGCGCTGAACTTGCCTGTGCGGATCCGGGTGGGGTGAGGGAGCTCAGACAGACCCCTGCACCCAAGCGCTCACCACAGGAGTCACGTCCCGGCACACATGGACTCACCAGCCGTGCAGAGGGTGTCGAGCCCCCTGTGGGGTACCCAGACCCCATTACCCCAGGCCCTGGGAGTGGTGGGGCCTCACAGTCAGCCCCCTGAGCCGGCTTTCTGCTGGTGGGGTGAAAGTCCCGCTCCCAGACCACATGCTGCCGGCCGCCATGGAGTCCTCTGTCTGATGCCTGCCCCACTCTGATTTCAGGGTTACGAGGGCCTCGTGGAGGGAGGTGAGAACATCAAGCAGGCCAACTGGCTGAGCGTCTCCAACATCATCCAGCTGGTGAGGCCTAGGAACGCGGATGCGTGTGTGCACACGGACTCGCAGACAGAGGCAGACCTGCACACACAGACACACACGGAGAGACAGACATGTGCACACAGACACACAGACATGCACACACAGATGTGTACGCACACACACTCACAGACACACAGACATGCACCCAGACACGCACACACACACAGATGCGTGCACACACAGACCCGTGCACACACAGGCGTACACAGATACAGATGTGTGCGCACACATAGATGTGCACAGAGACCCACAGACACTTGCACACATACAGACACAGATGCACACATACACAGACATGTGCACACACACAGATGCACACAGACATGGAAACAGACACAGGGATAGACACATGCAGACACGTAAATACACAGATACACACGTAGACACACAGATGCACACACAGGTATACAGACACGGGAACATACGGACATATGTACTCAGAGTCACACACATGTGCCGCACCCCACGGGGCTCCGGTTCAGGCCGACCCTGTCATCTGCTGCCATGGAGTTGTGGGGTCACAGGGTCCTGGGGTTGCCAGGGGCCAGGAGGGCCTGGAGATATGGCTGTGCTGGGTCCTGGGGGAGCCCTGGCTGAGGCTGGCTTTAAGGGGCTGCGTGAGCACACCTGGCGCTGCTGAGGCTCGTGCCCTGGAGGCCCCGGCCAGTTCCCTGAGTTGGTGCAGGGCCTGTGTGGGCACATGGGCACACACGTGTGTGGCGGCCTAGGCATGTGAGTGTGTACTGTGCTTTCCGGTCTCCAAAGCCTTCCACCCTATTACCTTGGGGCTTCCTGAGCCCAGGGCCGGAGGGACATCGTCCTCCTGTTTGTCTATCCAAGGAGAAAGGCCCAGGGAGGTGGGGCCACTTCAGGTTTCCAGAGACCCTGGGGCTTCTGCCTCTCACTCTGCAGGGTCCACCAGTCCCCTTGCTGCCCAGTCCTGGGGTCCCTCCGATGATCCCCAGGGGCTGTCTGCCGCCTGCCATGTCCCTAAAGTTTCTGACCTCTTCTGTGCAGGGCGGCACTATCATTGGTAGCGCCCGCTGCAAGGCCTTTACCACCCGGGAGGGGCGCCGGGCAGCGGCCTACAACCTGGTCCAGCGCGGCATCACTAACCTGTGCGTCATCGGCGGGGACGGCAGCCTCACGGGTGCCAACATCTTCCGCAGCGAGTGGGGCAGCCTGCTGGAGGAGCTGGTGGCGGAAGGTGGGTCTGTGCCCGGCGCACTAGAGGCCCTGGGGTTTTGTTTTGCTGCTGCTGCCAGGCGTGGGAATGGGCAGTACAGAGGGAGGAGGGAGCCCTGGGTACCCCGAGGCAGAGGAGGGGCTGTCTGGCCGCTGGCCAGGGAGGAGTGGCGCCCGCCAGCGCGAGCTGGGACGTCTCCCAGAGATGGAGGTCAGGGCTGAAGCCTCAGGGAGGCGACCCGGGCAGTGCCTGGGGCTGGTGGAGGCCGGTGTGGCTCACCCTGCGCTGCGTGAACAAGTCCCTGTGATTGATCTGAGGGAGATTCTGGACAGGTGTGGTCACAGTTTGCAGAAATAGAGTTAAAGTTGGGGTGACATTAAGACAGAGTCCCGACCGAGATTGCCGCTTGGAAAGTGGCCTCTTGGAGCCTTGTCTGTTCCATGTCCCTCGTGTGGAGGACCCTGAGGTGAGGACTTGGCCGCTCTGCGAGGCACCCCAGAGGTCCCCCATCTGCACTTTGCCCCAGCGGATCCAGCCGTGCTGCTGCAGGGTTCCGGATGGGAGGAGGCTGAACTTGGAACTCCGGGGCCCCTGCCAGGCTGCACGCCTGGGATGCAGGAGAACGGGTGGCAGGAGAGGGGGTCTCTGGCCCTGTGGTGGGGCTAGTGGAGCCTCAGCCAGGCCCTCCCGCTGCTCCTGGCCCAGGTAAGATCTCAGAGACCACGGCCCAGACCTACTCACACCTGAACATCGCGGGCCTGGTGGGCTCCATCGATAACGACTTCTGCGGTACCGACATGACCATCGGCACGGACTCGGCCCTCCACCGCATCATGGAGGTCATCGATGCCATCACCACCACTGCCCAGAGGCGAGTGAGGCTGGCGCTAGCTGCCAGCTCAGGGCCCCTCCTCCCCGTACGGTGGTGAGGTGGCCTCAGGATGACGGCCATCCGCAAGGGCAGTGGACTATGGTAGCCCCAGCCTCCAGGCCAGCTGCCCTCGGCCCCCAGCTCGGGGGATGCATCGCGGGTTCCACTCCCACTCTGCCAGGCTGCGGGGGGCCTTTGTGCAGCCCCTTCTGAGGGGCAGCTGCTTGCCCTGGGGTGTGATGCCCCCCAAAGGAAGTCCTGGGCTGGCCAGGCCTGGGCTCAGCAAATGACCCTCAGCCTTGGAGCAGATCAGTCGAAACCAGCCCAGAGGCTGGAAGGAGCCCAGGGTACCTTTCAGCTCAGAGCCTGGGCACGAGAAGGGGCTGTGCCCTGCCTGCCTCTCCATCCACCGGGTCCCTTGGGCACCCCCGCAGGGAATCGGGCTGGCAGGGCCGTGTGGCTGGCACTGATGCATCCTCCTGTTCCATCTCCGCAGCCACCAGAGGACCTTCGTGCTGGAGGTGATGGGCCGGCACTGCGGGTGAGGAGGGTCTTCCTGGCCTGTAGGGGTGGGCCGGGTGCTGCTGGGGACCACAGCGACAGGTGTGGCATATTTATTGCAGGGCTCAGTTAACACCATGGGTGTGAGAGAGCTGGGCGGGGGCCAGGAGAGACAGAGAAGCTGTGGCCCAGAGTTGGGCCTCCGGGGACGGTGAAGCTGCCCTCAGTGACAGGGCGGGGTCCTGAGCAGGCGGGCACTCACTCCTCCAGGTACCTGGCACTGGTATCTGCACTGGCCTCGGGGGCCGACTGGCTCTTCATCCCTGAGGCTCCGCCCGAGGATGGCTGGGAGAACTTCATGTGCGAGAGGCTGGGTGAGGTGAGTGCTGTCCAGCCTGCTGGGGGCTGCAGGTGTCCTGGGCACTGGGTAGTGCCTCTGGGGTTTTGGGACCAGCTTTGACCAACTCATGCATCACTCATGGGTTCAGCAGCAGCTGCAGTGCCCTTTGGGGCAAGATGCACCAGGAGTGGGGGCTACGGGGCTGACCTCCGTGAGGCACCTGTGATCCTGCCCTCAGTGGGCAGGAGGCAGAGAGGGTCACGCAGGCCACCGCCGCCCCAGGCTCAGCTCCGTGGTCAGTGTGGGGAGCTCGGTGAGGCTGCTGCTTGGGGTGGGACGGCTGAGCCTGCGCCGGTGGGAGGTGGTTGGTTGTGAGGATGAGTGGCCCCAGCAAGGTCCAGACAGCAGGGCCCTGGGGGTGGTGAGGCCAGGAGCTGGGCCAGGTGGGGAGCAGGGCCTTCCCCTGAGGGCGGTCGGGGCCCAGGGGTGGGTTCTAGGCTGGAGAGATGTGTCTGAAAGTGGCTGTAGCCACAGTGGACAGGAGGTTCTGGAGACAGGAGAGGGTAGGGAGGCTGCTGGGAGGCCAAGACCTCCTCTGGGAGGGATGGGGGGTGCCTGGCCGGGGAGAGGTGTGCCTGGAGTTGGGGTGCCTGGAGTGGGTGTGCCTGGAATGCTGCCCTTTGGTTCCCTTGGGGTGGAGTTGGGGGCTCTGGCCTAGAACAGGCTGACACTGCCCTGTGGACCCTGAGACCCCTCAACTAGGACAGTTGGCCCCTTGGCGGGGCGGGGCTCAGTGGTGGACCAGAGGCAGGGGCCATTTAGGCTGTCCTCCGCTCACGCCTGACCGTGCAGGGCAAGCCCAGGGGCCCCGTGGCTCTAGCTCTGTCCTCTGTGCTCTGAGGCTGAGGCAGGACCACTGGAACCAGCCCTGGGGGCACAGGGTGGGTCTGGGGCTGACAGAGTATCCCTGTCCACATGTGAAGGTGGCAGCGTCACTCCCATCTGTGTGGACACTGGTTCCACCTCCGTGTGGCTCTACAGCACTGCCGAGGGCAGTGGGAGAGACTGGGTCATGACCTGGCTTCTGGAACCTTCCCCAGTGGAGCCCAGGGGCCGGGCGGAGATAGAACCCTACAGGCGAGGCTGGCCCGAGGTGCAGGTCCTGCAAGGGGCCTGCTCTTCTAGGGCAGGGACTCCACCCCGGGGGACCCGGCTGCAGTGGCGACCTCGGTCTTAGCTCATGTCTGTGACTCAGGTTGGGCCCTCCTGGAAGTGGCCTGGATGCGAGGTCGGCCCACCTGGTTCCTTCTTGCTCTCTCGCTGAGAGCCTATTTCCCCCTGTAACATGCGGGTTCCCGCCTTGCCCCTCACCCAGGGTGCACTGGGGCAGGGAGGGTGGCGCAGCTCTCCTGCTGTACCTGCAACCCATCTTCCAGGTGTCTGACCTCACCTGCACTGGCGCCACCTCCTCCAGGGAGCCCTCCACTCCCACCGCACCCGGGCCCTGTCTGAGCTGCTCCCTCCCTGTTCCTGTCGGAGGCTCTGTGGCCTGTGGTAGGGCAAACATGGGGCTTGTGGCTCAGAATGAGTCCCACAAATGTTTATTGGGTCACTGAAGTGGAGACTGGAAAGCCCTTTCACTTCCCAGAGAGCCGGGCCGTGGCCGGTATGTGGTGCTGAGGCAGCAGCCTGAGGCTGGCAGAGGGGATGGTGTGTCCCATGTGCACCAGCGTGGACCCACAGTGGCTTCAGGGTGCAGGGTGTCTGGGGAGCCCTGGCTGGTGGCAGCGACGTGAGGCCCCCGGTTTCAAGGATGAGCAGATGGAGGCTCACAGGAGTCACAAGCAGCCCAGGCTACCCCGGGCAGGCCCCTCTGCCCTGTGCCCCACGGAGCTGCAGCCCTGTGTGTGTTCCCACCTGGAAGGCTTCACCAGACACAAGGGCCCAGCCCCAGCTGGGTGTGCCGGACCCAGCCCCGAGGGTCCCCTTCCTCCCCTGCTGCCCTTCCCAGACTTTCGGGCAGAGTCCTCTTGTTCACCGCCTCCAGCAGGGCGGGGGTGCTAGTGGGCCCAGCTTGGTCTCTGCCCTGGCGCTCCAGGCCTGCTTTCCTCCTGTTGGGTGGGGGTTGTGCCCTCGCCCACGTGGGTTGGGGATGGTGGCCTCAGGGAGGGCTCCTGGCGCCTGGGGGCTGTGTCCGGGGCAGGTTTCCCCACCTGGCAGCTGAGCCCTGTCGTGTCTTTGATCCAGACTCGGAGCAGTGGGTCCCGACTGAACATCATCATTATCGCTGAGGGTGCCATCGACCGCAACGGGAAGCCCATCTCGTCCAGCTACGTGAAGGACGTAAGTGTGGGCCTGGGGGTGGCCGCTGGGCAGACCCCCTGCTCCTCTAGCCCATGTGGGCTGGGGCTCAGGGCTGGTCCTCCGCACTCTCCTCCAGCTGGTGGTTCAGAGGCTGGGCTTCGACACCCGTGTGACTGTGCTGGGCCACGTGCAGCGGGGAGGGACGCCCTCTGCCTTCGACCGAGTCCTGGTAAGTGGCCATCACCCTGCCCTGTGTACGTGCGTGGGTGAGCGTGGTCTGTGCGTGTGGGCGGTGTGCACGCGAGTGTGGCACATGCACTGTGTCCACGTGGCTGTGGGTGAGTCTGTGTCCACGTGGCTGTGGGTGAGTGTCCATGTCTGTGTAGTGGGGGTATGCATGGGGGATGCGTGGTCCTCGAGGGTGTGTCTGTCTGTGTCTGGTCGTCGTGAGTGTGTGTGGGTGTGTGTCAGTGTGGGTGTGTGGGGTGGGTGGTCCCTCAAGCTGTTGCTCCTCCTGGGGGAAACTGAGGCTTGACTTCTCTGTTCGCCTGCAGGTGTAGGGAACTCAGACCTGGGGACCAGGGGAGGCGCCCCGCCAGCCTGTGTCTCCTGGCCGTTCTACCCCTCCACCCCCTGCCAGCCCCGCGTGGCAGCAGTCAGGGCCACAGACCCTCCTGGTGGCCAGGGACAGGCTGGGAGAGGGGCTGTGTGGGCAGAGGGTGGTGCCCATGTTGCCCACGGCGTCACGGTCTGGGAGGCTGGTGCTGGGAGGAAGCATTCGGGGTCTGGCATGGCCTCGCCATCCTTGGTCCTGATCACTGCTGGGTCTCACTTTGTCCTCTGCAAAATGGGAATCAAGTTGGTGCCAAATGGAATGGGTCTGGGGCCAGGAAGGCCCCATGGAAGGCAAAATGCCTGTGTGTGAGGGTGGTCACCCTCTCAGGCAGGGCCACAGACTGTCAGGCAGGTGGGACTTGTGCTGAGGGAGACCAGATGGCTGCACCCAGCCCTGTGACTGCACCTGGCCCTGGGACTGCACCTGGCCCTGGGACTACACCCGGCCCTGTGGCTGCACCCGGCCCTGTGACTGCACCCGGCCCTGGGACTGCACCTGGCCCTGTGACTCCTGTGCTGAGCTGAGCCTTCCCAGGCAACCCACAGAGCTGGATGGGGGCCACTGTACAGAGGGGACGCTTCCTCAGAGAGGGGCCCTGCCGACCTAGCCAGGCAGCTGCTGTCCCCTCTGTGCGGCCTCAGGCTCACTCAGAAGAGCCTCTTGAGGGGCCTGGGACATCAGGGCAAGCCACCCGCTGCTGCCGAGCCTGGGTGGCGGAAATGCTGCTGCCGTGACCGGGCCAGCCATGCGCTCCCAGCCTGCAGGCTGCAGGGTTTTCCAGCCAGTGTCTTCGCTGCCCGATGCCAGCTCTGAAACAAAGGACAGTGGATCACCCGCAGCCCCAGCGGCTGTCACCCAGAGCATCAGCGTTTTTGTGCTCCCTGAGCCTGTATTCCCACTGGGTGCCACGAAGGCGACCGGGGAACCCAGCATGCGCCGTGGTAACCTGGACTTTCCAAGAGGCCTCAGCCTGCATGGGGGGGCATCTCCGAAGCTGCTCCCTAAACGGCATCCCGGAGAGACTGCCCGGACTAAGGTGCCGCCTGTGCCTCACGTGCAAGATGAAGAAACCTGTGTGGATCTCGGAGGGCTGTCTGTGGCCCCGGGGGCCAGCTGCTGGGCTGCTACAGGGCGGCCACTGGTGGTCATGGGACAGCCACGGCGACTGCAGGCCTGGCTTTCTTGTCACGGTGGCCGGTTCCCGGGGTGAGGCTGGGGCCTGCCTTTGCAGTGTGTCCCTAGGGGGCAGCTCCTGGATGTGCCCACTGCCCATCCCCTTGGCTGGCGCAGACACACACCAGGGAAGTCACAACCTGAGGGCCTCCGTGGGAGGAACCACCGCAGCGGACGGGGCCCTGGGGACCTGGCCCGTGTGCCCAGCCATGACACTGAGTGACAGCGAGTGGGTTGCATCACGTGCCATCCTGTTGCCCACAGCGTAGGCTGGGCCTCCTGGCAGGGCAGTGAAGACACTGAAACGGTGTCCAGCATGCCGCTGTGAACGCTGGTCAGACACGTTTCCATCTCTAGTGCCACCTGTTCTGGAAGCTTCCGTCAGCGTGGGGGGCTCTGGAAGCTGGGGTTTGCGCATCTGCAGAGGATGGGCATGTGGCTTGGGGTAGAGGGACCAAGTGGGTGTGCCAGCCTGAACCCCTCCCCACAGAGCAGCAAGATGGGCATGGAGGCGGTGATGGCGCTGCTGGAGGCCACCCCTGACACGCCGGCCTGTGTGGTCAGCCTCTCGGGGAACCAGTCAGTGCGGCTGCCCCTCATGGAGTGCGTGCAGATGGTAAGCCCTGGGTCCCCCCATCAGAACCGCCTGGTCCCTCTCCCTAATCCCCACTCGCAGGTCCACTGCTCTCTGGGGATCTCAGCACCATAAGCACCGGAGGGCAGGGCCTCGTGGCTGGCCCAGGGCATCCCAGGCCTCCAGGGAGGGGAGGGGTGTGAGCACATCCCCGGGTGGGACGTGGGACCTGGGACGGTTCCCAAGAGGTGTGTTGGAGCTGCAGGGAGCCTGGTGAGCAGGGGAAGTCACAGGGGTCCTTGGCCACTGAGCTTCTGTGGGCAGTGGTGGGAGTTGGGGTTAGGATGGGATGGAGGAGGAGGGGCCGGTGATCAGAACAGAGCCCTGGGAGGAGCTCGGGCCATTGATGGGGGACATGGGTGGCTGGATCAGGGACCCTGGGAGGGGAGGCGTGGGGAGCAGGGACCCCGGGAGGGGAGGCGCGGGGAGCAGGGACCCCGGGAGGGGAGGCGCGGGGAGCAGGGACCCCGGGAGGGGAGGTGCGGGGAGCAGGGACCCCGGGAGCGGAGGTATGGGGAGGGCAGAGGCCAGGAGGCTGGGTGTGGGTGCTGGTCAAGCCCTGGCTCAGGGGTTTGGAGGCGTGCAATCAGGGCGGAGTGGCCCTGCCTGGAGCTGGGACTGCTGGGAGGAGAAGAGGGCAGCTGGGGGCAGGGTAGGGCCTCTTGGCCTCAACTAGCCCCAGAAGAGCTGGCCTTGGTGGTGACCACTGTTCCCAGGGAGAGGCTGCCAGGCCTGGGCCAGAGTCAGGAGATGCCGGCGAGATCTGCCCTCGTCGGTCCTACCGGATGGGGCAGTAGCCATGGGTGTTCTGGCCGGGCCCTCCACAGCCTGTGTTCTGTTTCTCTTCCTTAAGACCAAGGAAGTGCAGAAAGCCATGGATGATAAGAGGTTTGACGAGGCCATCCAGCTCCGTGGCGGGTAAGCCCCCTCAGCAGACCCCTGTGCTCTTACTTGGCTGGGTCCCGGTGCCAGGCAGCACGTGCTGTGGTGGTGCTGCGCACGCCTGGCCTGGGTCGTCCTTCTGGGCACCGCGTCTGAAGATCGAGGGAGGAACGGGCCTGCGGGTGGTGCAGGAGGCGGGCTGGGAAGTGTGGTGCTGCGGGAGACCCTGGGCGGCAGCGTGGGCAGGGCCCAGTGCACAGGGATCTGGGCATGGCGAGGGGATGAGAAGCTGTGGGCGCAAGCCCAGGACATGGGGTGGCCCCGCGGGGGCTGGGAAGGCTGGCAGATGTTGGGTGTGGGTGCCGCCCTCCTGCAGATGTCCTGGTGGCCGGGTCAGGTTGGATTGGACGTCTGGTTTCCCATCCATGCCCCCACCTGCTACCAAGGTGGTCAACCTTCCCTTGAGCTGGATGCCGGCCACGGGCTTTGCTGCACGGGTGGTGCAGCCTCGTGTTGTGTTGGGGCATCCTGCACCGTCTGTGGAAGGTGCCCTGCCTGGCACGTGTGGTGTCCGCTGCCTCATGGCTGTGCTCCCATCAGGCCGTGTGCCTGTGACCAACCTCCTGGGCTCTGTCACGGCTGTGCTGTGGCTGTACGCTGCAGGGCTGCAGGGCTATGCATGGCGTGACCCGAATCCTTTCCAGGAGCTTCGAGAACAACTGGAACATTTACAAGCTCCTCGCCCACCAGAAGCCCCCCAAGGAGAAGGTAAGGCAGGGAGTGGCACCCACAGGGGGAGGAACGGGCTGTGTTATTCTGCAGCCTCTTCACGCTGGCCCCTGCGGCTGGGCCTGCCTGCCCCTGCCTTCCCTCTTGCTGGGGCCCGAGCTGGGAGCTGGGAGGGTGGGCTCGGCCTCTGCCTAGGCTCAGGCACACTGTGGCTGGCAGGTCCCTGCTGCTGGGACCCCGGCTGCAGGGCTGGCTGTTGCTTCTCAATGGTTGATGGAAATGAAGTCAGGCCCACAGGCTTAAGTCAGGAGAGGAGGAGCCATTGTGTAGAAAATGTCCCCAGCGGCCAGGCGTTGTGGCTCACACCTGTAATCCCAGCACTTTGGGAGCCTGAGGTGGCCGGATCGCCTGAGGTCAGAACTTCGAGACCCGTGTGGCCAACACGGCAAAACTCTGTCACTACTAAAAATACAAAAATTAGCTGGGTGTGGTGGTGGCACACGCCTATAATCCCAGCTACTCAGGGGGCTGAGGCAGGAGAATCACTTGAACCCGGGAGGCAGAGGGTGCAGTGAGCCGAGATCGTGCCATTGTACTCCAGCCCGGGCAATAAGAGTGAAACTCTGAACATAAAAAGAAAATGAGCTGAAAACCTCAGGAAATGGGATCTCCCCAAAATAAGGATGAAATGGCTTGTTTCTCAAATCCTGGGGACGACGAGGGTCCCGCAGAGAGTCATGCTCCGTGAGGTCCTGGATGAAATGGCTTGTTTCTCAAATCCTGGGGACGACGAGTGTCCCGCAGAGAGTCATGCTCAGTGAGGTCCTGGATGAAATGGCTTGTTTCTCAAATCCTGGGGACGACGAGGGTCCCGTAGAGAGTCATGCTCAGTGAGGTCCTGGATGAAATGGCTTGTTTCTCAAATCCTGGGGACAATGAGGGTCCCGTAGAGAGTCATGGTCAGTGAGGTCCTGGCTCCCAAGCCCCTTGAGCCACAGCTGGAGCTGCAGGCCGGGGTGGACAGCGTGACCCAGCCTGGGTCTCGTCCTCCCATCCGTGGTCATCTTTGGGTGTCCCTGCTGCTCCAGCCTCCTGCTTATCCCCACAGCTAGTCCCCACAGGCTGCACCCTCCGAGGTGGGGCAACGTGGTCTCCATGAACCACCCAGAACCTGGCTGGGGTGTGACTGACTTTGTGGGCAGCAGGGCTGGCTCATACCAGGACCCGGTGGGGCCATGTGGCTACGGAGCCCTTGGGTGTGGCTGCTGCCAAGTCAGGTGTGCCACACGTGACAGGTGCACGCCAAGTTCAGAGTCTCAGCACAGGGGCTGGAGGGAGGTGGTGGCAGCTGTCACTGGATTCACATGGACATAGTGGGGTTTTGGTCTATCAGGTTAAATTAACTGTAGTCCTAATGGGACTGTCTCCATGTCTTTGTCCCTTCCCTTAACGTGGCTACTAGGAAACAGGATAGTCAGGGCCCCTACCTTCCTCGTGGCTGTGCCCTCTACCTCTCCCCCCACTGCTGGCCCCTTGTGTGGGCACTGACCTGTGCTCCTGTCCCCAGGCCTGGCTTCACAATGGTGCTCGCCCCCTCTGCCTCCTCTGCTGCCTGTGTGCCAGGCTTGCACCGTGTCTCTTTTGGTCTTCAGAATCTTCTGGAATTAGAACAGATACCGTATTCCCAGGGCAGTCGGTGTGCTGGGCAGTGTCCAGGCTGGTGGCAGGGCCTGGACCCTTTTTCCAGAACCTGCCGGCCTGCTGACCTCCTGTGCAGGTTGGAGGTCCCCTCCCTGGCCGTGCCTCATGCTCGTCTCCCCTTCTCTCTGAAGTCTAACTTCTCCCTGGCCATCCTGAATGTGGGGGCCCCGGCGGCTGGCATGAATGCGGCCGTGCGCTCGGCGGTGCGGACCGGCATCTCCCAGGGCCACACGGTGTACGTCGTGCACGATGGCTTTGAAGGCCTAGCCAAGGGTCAGGTGGGTCCGGCCGGGGCAAACAAGTGAGGACTTGGGCCTTCTGTGTGCAGACTTGGGGCGCCTCCTGTGGAGGGCCGGCTGCTAGAGGTGGAGGCCGAGGCCTGGGTCCACGTGTCGGTGTCCACCCAGGCCTGGGTACTCAGCTCTGCCTGCAGCGTGATCCCCAGCACTGACTGGCCCCCGGGCACAGGCCCACCCCTGGGGGGAACTGGCCAGAGGCTCAGACTGGCCCCTGAAGCTGCATCTCCTCCTGACAGGTGCAAAAAGTAGGCTGGCACAATGTGGCCGGCTGGTTGGGGCGTGGTGGTTCCATGCTGGGGACCAAGAGGTGAGCTGCCTGCTGTGGGTACCTGGGGGCAGGAGGGCCAAGGTGCAGTCTCCAGGCCCTGCAGGTGGGGGCGGCAAGGGGAACCCAGCCCAGGGCCCTGGGCTCGGCCCCTCTTCCGGCTGGTGATCTGTGCAGAGCAGGCTTCACGCCTCCTGCCTGGGGCTTCCTGGCCTGAGCTCAGCTGTGTAGGGCAGGCTGCTCTGGCAGCCCCATGCCCACGGTGGGCTCTCCGTGGCAAGGAAGCTGGCCCAGTGTCTGTCACTGCCTGGCCAGGCCAGGCAGCCTGAACTGTCACCACTGTGGTTGTGGCTATGGGCCTGTCTGATGGCTTTTGTCCCAGGGTCTGAGACCCTTCTGTGGGCATGGGGAGGGCACAGTCACCCTGTGCGCTACAGGGGAAGTTCCTGAGTCCTGAGCCACTGAATGGCTGCGAGGGTCGGAGGAGGCATCCCCTCCTGCTGCTGAGTGTTGGGCGAGAAAGCCTCGGGCGGGAAGGGGTGCCCCTGGGGAGCCCAGGGGGGTGGGGGGTTCACTGGGTTGCCTGGCCCATGCCTGGTGATGCTGCGTGGTGCCCAGGCGGCTTACGCTGGGCCTGTGTGCCCCTCTCCATGTGAAACCACGGCGTCGCATCCAGCGTGTTGCAGTCACTGCTGACTGGCTCGGGGAGCGGCCAAGGCAATGCCTTTCTGTGATCAGATGCAATCTGGACAGGCATCCCGGGCGTTGCATGTTCACACGGATGTGTCTCACTGCAGGACCCTGCCCAAGGGCCAGCTGGAGTCCATCGTGGAGAACATCCGCATCTATGGTATCCATGCCCTGCTGGTGGTCGGCGGGTTTGAGGTGAGGGCTGCCTGCGGATGAAAACGCCCCGGGACACAGGAGGCCCGAGGTGTCCCCCCGCTGAGGGGCCCGTCCAGAAAACCTGTGTGCCAGCTGGGGTGACGCAGGGGCCAAGAGGATCAGGGTTTTAAGTGTGGTGTGTGGGCTCAGGAGGGTTCTTTACTTTCTCCAGAAAGCTTCCCAAGGTTCCAGTTAACCCCGGTGCTGGGGAGGGGCAGGGGAGGAAGGGGACTTGGAAGCGGGAGGACGAGGAAGAAGGGAGGCGGAGGAGGCAGAAGTGCAGGTGCGGGATGGCACCGCTTACGTGGTGTCCTGGCACTGGGCAAGCTGTCACTAAATAATAAAAGAATGACAGCCCTTCCCCCTTGCCCTCCAAAGCCAAGCCCCACTGCAGGCTTCATGGAGTGGATCTGGGGTCAGAGTGGGTTGGAAGGGCCTCCTGACCCTCGTTAGAGTCCAGTTTCCCTGGGAGGCATCCTGAGATGACACCGGGCTGACTGCCTGGCTCAGCCCCAGGGGACTGAGCAGGTGGGTCCTGGAGTCCAGCACGGGGCACGTGACAGGTCAGCAGGGTGCAGGGCTGGGCGGCCGCCGGCAGAGCCTGTCCCTGGCCCACCCTGGCCTCGGTGCTGCCCTTGACCTGCCCCCGTCCCTATTGCTGCAGGCCTATGAAGGGGTGCTGCAGCTGGTAGAGGCTCGCGGGCGCTACGAGGAGCTCTGCATCGTCATGTGCGTCATCCCAGCCACCATCAGCAACAACGTCCCTGGCACCGACTTCAGCCTGGGCTCTGACACTGCCGTAAACGCTGCCATGGAGGTACGGGACTCCTGGACCCCTGCCTGCCGTGCCCAGGCCCTTGTGGGGTGGGGCTGAGCCTACGGAGGCTGCTGGAGGGGACAGGGTGCGGTGAGCACCCGGGAGGGCTGCCATGGTTGGGGTTGGTGGGGCACAGGCCCGGGTGAAGGGGCTCAGCTCCCTGCCATAGCCACTTCCAGGGCCGGGGCCCTGTGTTGTTCCTCGCGACTGATGAGCTCAGATGGGGAGACCGAGGCGGGAGTGTCCCTGCCCCAGTGCTGGGTAGCCTAAGAGCAGTGCCTGGCCTCTGTCCATGGGGCCGGGGACACCCCTGCCTGCTCAGAGAGTGTGTGTGTACAGGCTGCCATCCCCTGTGCCCTGAGGGTGGGGTCACCTGGTTGAGAACCCCCGGTCCTGTGGGGCCCAGGTGGGAGGTGGGCCCAAGCCTGGTGCTGCTAACTCTCTGGGTGCATCAGCCCCAGGCTGGCTTTGGAGACACAGGGCTCCCGGCAGGGTAGCCATGCCCATGGCCTGCAGGGAAGGGTGGGCACGTGGAGGACCCCTGACCCCCCTTGGCCCCCAGAGCTGTGACCGCATCAAACAGTCTGCCTCGGGGACCAAGCGCCGCGTGTTCATTGTGGAGACCATGGGGGGCTACTGTGGCTACCTGGCCACCGTGACCGGCATCGCAGTGGGAGCCGACGCCGCCTACGTCTTCGAGGACCCTTTCAATATCCATGACCTAAAGGTGAGCCCAGCTTGGCCCTGCTGCAACAGACTTGCCGGCACGCCAGCCTGGGCCCCAGACACTCAGGCCGGCCAGGGCACGGCAGGGCCCGGGCAGGCGGGACTCGCAGGCCAGTGCTCCTGCTGGCCCTGGGTCGCTGGTCAGCCTGGAATTCCCTCCCCACAGTCCTCTGGCTCATCCGGCCCCTCCCGCAGGTCAACGTGGAGCACATGACGGAGAAGATGAAGACAGACATTCAGAGAGGCCTGGTGCTGCGGTGAGGCTGCCGTGGGTCCCTGGCCACGAGGGGCAGGGCTGCTGAGGAGTGGCTGGGCAGGAGAAAGCAGGAGGGGTCCTTGGAGAGGGTGGGCGAGGGCGGCTTTCCTGGGAGCTGGCACTCCCTCTCCCAGGCCTGGCCCAGCAGGGACTCAGGATTTGGGGGAGACCTGAACTCGTTCCCCGCTGACTTAGGCCCTGCTGTTCTTCTCAGGAACGAGAAGTGCCATGACTACTACACCACGGAGTTCCTGTACAACCTGTACTCATCAGAGGGCAAGGGCGTCTTCGACTGCAGGACCAACGTCCTGGGCCACCTGCAGCAGGTGTGAGGCAGGAGTGAGGCTCTGAGAGGCCTGCCCCTCTTCCCTGCCACCATCTGTCCCCGGGCCCGGGGTCCCAGCCCTCACAGGCACCCACAGGCACTCCTGGCAGGCCCTCGGGCACGTGTGCCCTTTCCCAGTGAGGGGACCGAGGCCCGTATCTGGGTGAGGTCTCATTCCAAGAAGGGGTGGGGCTGGGGCCGGGGTCAGGACATTCACATGCTGAGCCCAGCCCCCCACCCCGGCCGGGCCTCCTGCGGCCATGTCCGCCGAGCCCCTCACCTAGATCCCGGCATGCTCCCTGCCCTATGGTGGCCCTGCAGGAAGCCTGTGTCCTGGGGTTTTCTGAGCCAGGGATAGGGAGTCAGAGTGGCTGGGGATGGGGCCCAAGGTGGGGCCACTGGCTGCCCATGCAGGAGCCCAGGGGTCATTTGACTTGGCCAGGGGCAGCCGACTGCGGCCTCGGGAGGCAGCTTCTGGCCTGGACTTGGAGCTGGAGAGAGCAAGCAGGGTCCTTGATGCGGGAACAGACAGGAATTGTGCAGGGGTTGGAAGGAATGGGTGTTCAGAAGCTGCCTGGGAGGCTCCCCGTGGGGACCCTGTCTGCACTGGGGTTGGGCCTCCCCTCTCCTTGGCCCAGGCAGCCCAGGGCAGCTCCAGGAACCGGGCCTTGCCTGTTTCCAGGGTGGCGCTCCAACCCCCTTTGACCGGAACTATGGGACCAAGCTGGGGGTGAAGGCCATGCTTTGGTTGTCGGAGAAGCTGCGAGAGGTTTACCGCAAGGGTAGGTGGTGGGTGCGACCCGAGGCCTCACTTCGTCCTCCCCTGGCTCCCTGGGGCAGGGCCCGGCCTTGGAGGGCTGCCACGTGCCTCTGTTTGCAGGACGGGTGTTCGCCAATGCCCCAGACTCGGCCTGTGTGATTGGCCTGAAGAAGAAGGCAGTGGCCTTCAGCCCCGTCACTGAGCTCAAGAAAGACACTGATTTCGAGTGAGTTCCACTGAAGCCTCGTGGAGGCGGGTGGGGCTGAGGGGTGGCCCAGACTGTCCCCAAGGCAGGTGTGCCAGGCCCCGCCCCGCTCACACCCTGACCCCACAAGGCCTCCTGGGCCCCCATGCCCCGGTCCCCACCAGGCCATGGAGAGCAGGGACCATGCCCAAGTCTTCAGAGCGTGACACTGGGCAATCCTTTTGGGTGGGCATGGGGGCACAGCGTGGGCAGCCAGGATTGGGCACGCCTGAGGGCGGCTGTGGCTGACTCTGTGCTGTGCCTCCGAGGGATGGGGACCCCAGACCCGTCCCAGAAGCCGCAGGGCTCCACGGATGTTGAGATGTTCAGAGGGAGGGGCATGCACAGGCCGCAGGGTTGGGGGGTGCGGGGAGTTGGGGGCATGGCCTGAAGAGCTGCCCTGACCCCTGACTCCCCATCATCTTCCCCATCCCCGTCCTGCGCAGGCACCGCATGCCGCGGGAGCAGTGGTGGCTGAGCCTGCGGCTCATGCTGAAGATGCTGGCGCAGTACCGTATCAGCATGGCCGCCTACGTGTCAGGGGAGCTGGAGCACGTGACCCGTCGCACCCTGAGCATGGACAAGGGCTTCTGAGGCCATGCCCATGCCCTTCCCCAGCCCCCACCCATGCCAGCTGCAGTGCCAGGGCTCAGATGGGGCCTGGGCTGTTGTGTCTGGAGCCTGCAGGCAGGTGGGGGCTGTGTCCCTGCTCAGCCCAGCCCCTGCCTCTATCCCTGGCCACCCACCAGGCCTCCCTGGGGCTGGTCTTGAGACCAGCCTGCCAGGCCCTGCAGCAGGAGGACAGAGCATCCTGGGGCATCCACCTTCCTGCCCAGGGGATGTGGGGCTGTCGGTGTTTGCAGGCCGATGTCCCCTGGCTTTGGCGCCCCATGGGCCCCAGCCTCTCCCCACTCTGGGCTCACTCACAAGGGCCAGCCCTCGCCCTACCCGGCCTGTAGGCTGCCGGTGCCTGGGTTGTGTTGAGAGGGGCATGCCCTTGGCCCTGCCTCTCTGTGACCTGCTCCTGCCCACGTGCAGCACCTGTCACCTTTTCTAGAAATAAAATCACCCTGACCGTGGGGTGCATCGGTCTCCGGAGAGCACAGCCTGAGGAACTCTTGGAGGGAGAGGAGCGGCACCACACGGCCAACCCAGTGGGCAGCGGCCCCCAGGGGTGGAGGGCCCTTTGGCCAGTGCCTGGGCCAGGCCAAAGGGACATGTGCCCTGGGAGGCCACAGGCGCTCTCCAGGACTCCCTGGGGGCCACCAGGGTGACCTGAGCCCCCTCCTGGTCCTCCCCTGGGGGCAGAAGGGTACAGTCTCACTCCTCTGTCTCCCCAACCTCAGCCTGAGTGGGGGTCTCCAACCTGCAGGCTGGTGGCTGGCTTGAGCCAGCATCCAGGAGACACCGATGGTGGACACGTGGGAGGGGAAGACAAGGTGGCACAAAGCTGTGCCCACTAGGGGCTAGGGCTGAGTCCCGCAGGTGGTTTGGGGTCGTGGTCGAAGCCCGTGCCCTGCAGCACCCGCGGCTCCGCAGCACCAAGGTGGCAGGTGCTTGCCCGAGGGTTGCTTCCTTCCCGCAGTGCCACCCTGGGGATGTGGTTTCGGGACACAGGTGTCTCAAGGGAGACCCTGGCTTGGAGGGGCCTAAAGGCCACATTGAGGGTCCCTGGGCAGTCTCCTGGTTGAGCTCAGGCCAGAGGGGTGGCTCTGGGGACCTTCCTGCCCTCAGGCACCTTGATATTCCCAAGAGCCCCTCACTGTGTTGGCCCTAGTGCCAGAGACCTCCAGATTGCTTAACTCTGGAGCTGGGGTGGAGGGGCCCACACCTAGGGGCCTTCTAGTTCATTCTGAGTGGGGCCGTCCTGGGGCCAGGCCCAGGAGGGGACAGTTGTCCAAGAACAGTGCTCCCGGGTCTGCAACTCTGTCTCAAAGGAACAGAGAAACAGGTTCACAGGCCCGGGGAACCACATGCATGTTTTGGGGGGCTCCGTTGTGTCACACCATCTGGGAGCAGGACTCAGTTCTGAGTAGACCCCCCTCGGCCTGCCCTGCCTGATGAGGTGTTAGAACCTGTTCAGCTGCCACTCAGCTGCTGCACCCAGGTGGTGGCCTGTGGCTGATGTCCGGGACAGTGGCCGCTTCCCTCCTGGGCGACGTGCGGTGGCCAGTGCCTGCGACAGGCCCACTTCTGGCTGCATGGAGTTGGCGTTTCTGGCATTTCAGGCGGAGTGATGTGGTCTCCTGGGCCCTTGGTCCTCTCCTGTGAACTGGGTGAATGGGACACAGTGGGATGCCCGTGCCTGCTCGGCCTGAGAACCCACTTCTGGGGTGACTTGGGGAGGAGTGGAGTGGGACTGTGGGGTACCTGGGCGGGAAGTGCTTCTGGCTGTCTTCTATGGCTGGGGGCATTGGGTGAGGAGGTGACGGGAGGGGGAGCGGCAAGAGGCTGAGGGTGGAGGCAGCAATGGTGGGGATGGGGACGGGGGGGCGGGGGAACCGCGGGGCTGAAGGCAGGCAGCTGCCCCGCGGTCCCACCCAACTGTCCCAACCGAGGTGTGCACGGTGTGGGGCAGGAGGGCGCTGGTGTAAGCCCTGCATGCCCACAGCAGCCCACGTCAGGGGCAGTGGAAGGGGATTCAATTTAAAACGACCTCAGTCATTCCAAAGAAGCACTTTACTGAGGGCGCCGGGTACCCACCCCACAGGCCCAGGGAGGCAGACACAGGCCTGAACTGTCCACCCTCCGTGTCCCAAGTGGTGACTCCCCTCCCCACTGCTCAGAGATCACCCCCTTCTGCAGGGATCGCACCCCTTGTGGAGAGTTTGCACGGATGAGTGACTGGCTTCACCCTGGGCTTCCCCAAGTCCAGCGACAGTGACTGCCCCAATGCTGCAGCTGGCTCTGCAGACGATCACACTGCATGGCCTTGAGCTTGGGAGAGCGGTGGCCTGCACACGTGGTCACGCATCACCGCTTGGCGGAGGATGGGGACATCTCACGGAGATCTGGGTCCCAACCCCACACAGGACCAGGGCCCAGGGAGCTGGCTTTCCTACACACCAGCTGGAAGGCTGACTCCCCATCTCACGTGAATGCTTCCTTGGTTTTGGGGGTACTAGGAAGGTCCCCAGGGCCGCGGGTCACTGCCCAGATCGTGGCATCCTCATAAGACTTGGAACTTCCCAGAGGAAAGAAAACCCCTCTCAGATGCTCCAAGGACTCCCCCAGTCCAGCTGCTTCCTGTGCCAGGCCCAGCCCCCAGAGCACCCAGGCCTGTTCATCCACAGCCTCACAGCTGAGGGTCCCCCTGCAGTTCCTCACAGGAGAAAGGAAGGTGCACCTGCCCAGCCTGGCCAAGAAAACAAAACCCTCTCCCGTGGATGTGGGAGGCTGCTGCCTTCCTGCTGAGAGCAGCTCAGGGCAGATGTCCCTATGGACGCCAGCATTCTGGAAGTCTCCCTTGCTCAACAGAAATCTATCCAAGGACCAAGGGCTGGAATCAGCAAAGCCATTCGTGAATACCTCCTCATTCTGCTGAGAAATGGCCCTTGCTTTCAGAAAGACTGTCACGACCATTGGGAAATGTCACCTCCACATCAACCTTGGGAAAATCTTTTATTAGGGAGGACAACCTGCAAAATCCTCCCTTTAAGAGCCCAGGCCAGCCCAGAACCTCCAGACCACAGTAGGGGAGTCCTGGGGACATTCTGGTATGGACAGGCATCTCCACCGCTCCAGCTAGCCAGCACTTAACACCCACTCCTGCCCTTGGCCGATGTGGCAAACCGGGGAGGCTTGTGTGTGGGGCCAGGGCTGTGGCAGCCACCCTTCAGCTCCTGGGGGCTGGGGAAGACACTGGGGTCCCCGTGGATGGTGGAGCGGCGCTCAGGTCCTGTGGTCACTCGGCGTGCTCCTGCACCTCCTCCCGACGCAGGGCCTGCAGCCGGCTGCCCACAGTCACCTGCACGGCCTCCAGCCCCTCTGCGTCCAGCTCCCGCAGCAGCAGCAGGATGGCAGTCAGGACGTTCTGGGGGCAGAGAGGGACGCGGACTAAGCCCACCAAGCACCGTGAGGCTGCTTCCCTCCACTAGGGCTGGGGCCTGGCCAGCGGCACCCCACCACAGAGGACCTGGTCCCGGCGGCGTGGGCCGTCCAAGCGAATGACCATTCGGCACATACCGAGAATCTGAGCAGAGGAGGAGCCCCGCCTGGGAACGTGTGTAGCACTTCTTCCATGTGACTCCTGTTGCCCTCAGCCCAGCAGGGCCCGGGCCCACATTCCACAGACCAGGAGACCAGGAGAGGCCGAGGGGCCAGGACAGCTCCGTGCGGGGCATGTGTGACACGTCTGTGCGCATTCGCAGACCCACACACGCAGCTTCCCCCTGGGGTGCAGCTCTTTGAGGCCCTGTGAGGCTCCATCCTCCCTCCCCACGATTTCTGTGCAGTGGGCAGAGGCAGCAGCGGCCACCTAGCAGCCCCTGTCACTCACCCTGCTCCTGTGGCTGCTCGAAGCATCTCTGGGTGAGAAGGAAGGAAACTGGTCCCGGGAAGGGGGCTTCAGGCCAAGTTCACCCTGGGCTCTGCTGGGGAGAGGGAGACAAAGGTGTGTGAGGGTCAGGGAGCTCGTGGCACTGGAGGCCTCTGCAAACCCTGTCTGCAGGTCACATTCAAGCAAAGGACAGGCTCATACAAATCCCACCTGGCACACACGGGGAAGAGAAGGGAGGCGATTCCCATGAGCTCAGGGGCTACAGATGGCGGCTCCTGGACAGCCCGGCACTTACTTCACCTGTGGGGCGTGCTCCCTGAACCCTGGGGTTCCCCAGCTGTAATACCTTCCACCAGGGCCTCGGGGGCAGGGTGGGGGGCACCTGTACACAAACGCCAGGCAAGAGCTCCTGACCATGCGGTCAAGCCCTGTGCCAGACAGCAGCCTAACGGAGATCACATGCCAATGCCCCCACCACAGGCACCAGCAGTGGGTGTGATCTGCCAAGCAGGAGAGAAGCGCCCAGCTTCTATCAAACACGTTTGTGACGCCACCTGCCCTGGGAGGCACTGGTATCTCACTGCAGAGTCAGCCCTGTGGCCCCTCCACGGCCCCTGGGCCCAAGGCTGTACGGGCACAGATGGCTATGCCCACAAACCATTCCAGTGACTGTGGCCCTAGGCCACAGCCCCCACCAGGGGCTCCCTGCACCTCACAAGCTCTGGTGCTGCTGCACAGGGCCTGGCTCACCCCTCCTCTCCTGCTCCCTGGAATATCTGCTGTTGGGCAAGACATGGACCTGCCACTGAGATCACTACCTGGGCACTGAGTCACTCCCAGAGAATACGGATGAGAACGGACACTCGCCCTGGATAATCCCTCTCCCTCACTTCCCAGAGAGGCAGCTCACTGGAAGCTGCATTCGTTCCCCGTGGGAGGACCCTGAGGACAGGGACGGGCGGAGGCCCCGCTGCCCTCCAGCCTCACATCGCCTCCTCCTCGCTGTCCAGCGCGTCCTGGCCGGTCTCAGCAGCGGCGCTGAGGGAGCTCAGTGTGAAGCATGGCTTGGGGCCGCCGTGGCCTGTGCCCTCTCTCTCCGGGGCGGCGGTGATCTCCTCTCCCTCACTCAGTGCACGGGACAGCTCCTCCTCCGTCACAGCTTTGGGATGAAGGACAGAAAACAGCATGAGTGGCCTCACCCACATGCAGGCCACACGCGCTGCAGCTCCCGTCCTCGCTGCAGCCTCAGGTACAGTCTGCTTGTGAAATGCATGCACGTGTGTCCACCTCCAGGGCCAACTCCCAGAATAGGAGCCGATCCCCAGCCCGACACAGGCCGATACACAACAGATGGTGGAGGGCTGCTCGGGAATCTAAACACCAGCCTTGGCCAGAAGCAAATACTCATGAAAACCTCAACTAAGACACAACAGGAAAAGGACCAGAGCAGACTGAATTTATTCCATTGCACTCACATATCAATTTCCCTGAAGTTACTAATAGTAATAAAATTGTCTGGGAGAAAATATTAGTGCCCGTATAGCTGACAAGGATGAGAAACTAGCGTGCTGAGAATGCCAAGGATGAACACACAGCATGAAACCGTGGCCTGGAAAACCGCACTGGTGCTGGCGCTGGCCAGAGGAGGCATGAGCGCCTCCAATAGGTGGAGTGCCGCAGCGGGCACTGCGGTGCTGGGACAGCCCCTCCCCACGGCGGGAGCACGACGGGCACAGCCACCCTAGGTTCACAGTGGCCCGTGGAGCCTGCCCAGTCCCTGTGGACCAGTGCTTGACGTCTCCGCTCGCCATGGCGCATGGCAATGGTCAGAGCAGCACTGCTACTCACAGAAGCCAAAGAAGGAACCCTTTTGCTTTGCTACCAGGTCCTGCAGTCGCTGGGGGATACATAAACTGTCACAGTCACAGGAGGGACCCTATGCTGCGCTGCTGCATTCAGGTGGCGGGATTAAGAGACACAGAAGCAGGGGAAGGGCCTCTGAGGAGACTTCACAGGCACAGGTGTCCCGCCAGACCAGGCATTTGCAGAAAAGGAGAAGAGGAAAGAGGGCTGGGGAAATCCCCTGCCAGGGATTGTTTTGCGAGGGCCAGTGACCCCACTGAGGCCACCTACCCTGGTTATCCAGCTTCTGTAGGCGCGGCAGGGTGCGCAGCACGGTCATGCGGTAGCGGTGGGGACTGGCGCCGCAGCACGGGTTCTCGGCCAGCCACAGCACCCTCAGACGCGGCAGCCCCTTCAGGTAGAAGAGCTCAGCCAGGCTGGGGATACGGTTCCTCCGCAGGTACAGCTCGCTCAGGCGCTGGCACCGGCTCACAGGCTCCAGGGTGGAGATGCTGTTGACACTGCACGGAGACCAGCAGTCAGTGAGGGATGTGGACGCCCCCCCCCAGGGCCACCTCTCAATCTCGAGCCCCAAGAACAGGCACTCACGGGATCTGTGTCCCTGCCCTTGCCTGAGAAGCCCAAATTGGATGTCATGAGTCATGTGCAGCAGGACCTGGGCCGAGAAGAGAGCTATAGGAAGGCCGGGTCCTGAACTCAAGGCGGACTGGGGTGGACCCTGCCAGCAACAGCCCCTTGGCCCCATGCTCCGCATCAGCTCCTCAGGGCGCCAGAGTGGGAGGTAAGGGATGTGACCCTCCTTCACGGGCCACGAAAACTAAGGCCTCTCAAGGGACATATCATGTTGCCCCAAAGCACGGAGTGCCCAGAAAAACTCATGGCAAAAAACATGAGCCAGCTCCATGTGACATGGAAGTGAGCACGGACCTTCCAAACCCCCACGTGGAAGCGGGAACGCTGGGGATGGGCCTCATTTCCATTCTACAGAACGTGGACGCGTCAGAGAAGTAGAGAAACACAGGAAGCCTGCAGCGGCGACCTAAAGGCTTCACCCGACAGCGTGGGGTCCGTCCCCTCCACAAGCGAACACGCGGAGCTGCTCCCGCAGGCCCTCCAAGGTGTGGAGCGTCCACCAGCCGAGAGCCAAGGCCCCCAGCCTGGAGGGTTGAACTCGAGTCCCGCAGGTGCCTGGGAAGGGGGCGGTCACCAGGCCGGTGCTGAGCCCGCCTCCCCATGCCACCCCTTCACTGGGTGTTTCCCAGGTATCCTTTCACACAGCTCCTAGCTATGAGGCCGCCCCATTTTACCAAGAGCAAAACTCAGTCTATGGGACCCTTTCCAGGATGGAGTCTGCCCCAGGCACAGGCAGCAGCTGATGTGCGGACCACACCTGTGGCCTCAAGCTACCTGATCCGCTCCAGTGCAGTCGGGCGTGGTATGCTGTCGGGCGTGCAGGCACCACACACCTGAAATCCGTGAACACCCTCCGGGTCCTGTCCCTCCAGAAATGGCCCCGCACATGAGAGGCCTGATGCTCGGAGGCCCTGCGACCCCTGGGCAACTCAATGCACTGCGGGTATAGGGCTGGATCCACAGCCCCGCCCCAGCTTCCTGCCATCGTGGGAGCCACAAGCTCCACCTTTCCCTGTCAGGTAAGGCTTTCAGAGGCAGAGCTGAAATCCCAGCCTCACCGTAAATGTCGCCTGACTAGTGAAACGAGCCCTGCAGCAGGCACGGACACCCCTGTTCAACCTCTGAACTCGGGCTCCATCTCCTTGTCTCCCTGTGGGGTGGGCACTTATAATACCTCTATGTTACAGGAAGGAAACTGAGGCACAGAGAGAGCCACGCCTCGCCCAAGGTTAGCCAGCCGATAGGTGGGAGGGCTGAGATTTGGCCCAGGAGCATGCCTCCAAGCCCATTTCATTCATCGGTTCCTTCAGCAAGACTCGGCGGGACAGGCTGATGCCTGCACTGGGGATGCCTGAATACCAGATGGACTGGCCTCAGCCCCTGGCAGGCAGCAGGCTGGGCACTGGCGTCACCATGGCGATGCCAACCTCGGAGGGTGTTACAGAGGATGGGCAGGGGCTGGCCTAGCCCGTGGCTGCCTGTGAAATCAAGAAGGCAGGTCACAGGGATCAGGGGCCTGCAACAGCTACTGACAGAGGGCAAGCCCTGGAGCCTTCCGAGCTGCCAAACAAAAGGGTGGGCCTTCCCCACAGGGTTTAAACCCTTGTGAGCTTTTAAATGCGGAAACCCAGAGAAGGCTCCCACCCAGCGTCTGGTGGGCAGCGGTGAGCCATGAGCGTCCGCTCCCTCCCTGGGTCACACAGTAGGCAGGAGGGAATTCAGGGATGAAGGAAGCTCTTCTCTTCCCCAGAGCCCCCACATACACCCTAGCTGCCTAAAACTCCAGTAACATTTGTTCATTCAAGGTTCCCTTAGTCTGTTGGGAGGGCAGTAACCACAGTAGAGGGGCACAGGTCATGGCGTGCAGAGAAACTGGTGAGCAGTGGTGGCACTGGCGGGGAGAAGAGGCCAGGACCCTGGGGGTCTCGGGCAGATGTGGCCACTGCGAGGGCGGTCAGGGCAGGCCACCGACTGGCCCAGTGAACACAGCGATGGCTTATCAGAGCACACAGGCCAAGGGTGGGCAGGGGTACAGCAGGGCAGGCAGGGAACAGGAGCTATCAGGAGGCCCAGGTGAGGCTCTGAGGAAGGAGGACAGGCATGGGGCCACGGGGTAGACCCAGCTCTCGCTGTCCCGGCCCCTCCCCTTCTGGAAGCCGCCCTCAGTCTGTGCTGGAGGTTTCTAGGTTATGTCACAGCACTGGGTCCCACGGGAGGGACGTGAGGCTCTGCCCCGGCTTCCAGGCCCCAGGCTGAGCATGACGGCAGGAGCAAGGTACCTGAGTGTGATCACCTCCAGGCTGGGCATCTCCCGGCAAATGGAAATCTAGGAGGAAAAGAGCATGACTAGCAAGCACGGCCCAGCAGGGCATTGCGGCCGCACTGCCGTCAGCCACAGAGAACTGTCGCAGCCATGGCCAACCCACTTCCGGGGCCTGAGGGGCACAGCCCTGCTCAGCCAGTGTGCCCAGGGTGAATGCCCACGAGCATGCCAGGCTCCCCTGATGCCACCTTGCAGCCCAGACACTCCGCAGACTGAAGGAGAAATGTGAGGCTCCTCCTTTCACGCACTCTCTATTACATTTTACAACAGCATCGTTGCTGACAGATGCTGCCAGCAGTAGAGACAGAGCACTCATTACTTTAGATGTCCTCAAAGGACATCAGGTAAGGGGACCCCAATGTCCCCTATGCAAGGACAGAAAGCAAGGAAAGGATGGAAATCCCTTCTTGATAAAAGGTCTGGGCCAAAAGGAAGGCAGGCTTAAAGCTGGATCTCAGATCACATTCGCACTGTCAATTCAGGGGTGAGGTGCCCAGGGTGGTCCACAAAGCCTTCACAAGCTGCAAAGCTCCCACATATGTGAGAGCCCACCATACGCCAGGCATGGCACCAGCAGATTGGGTGACCGGCAGGGCCCCAACCTCAGCGAGCTCACAGCCTGGTGAGACGCATCCCATGTATGAGGGACTCGTGTCGATGGCCATGGTGTGTTTATATATTCACTGCTAAACATGCAGTTTTTCAGTTACAGCACAAAACAGATTACATCCGGTGCCATGTGTCCAGGCTTTTTTTTTTTTTTTTTTTTGTCTTTAAGGAAAGGTACAGTTCAAATTTAAAAAACAGAGAACAAAGAGAGAAATAGTAATTGGGCTGGACATGGTGGTTCACGCCTGTAATTCCAACACTTTGGGAGGCTGAGGCAGGTGGATCACCTGAACTCAGGGGCTTGGAGACCAGCCTGGCCAACACAGTGAAACCCCATCTCTACCAAAAAGTACAAATATAAGCCAGGCATGGTGGTGGGCGCCTGTAGTCCCAGCTGCTCAAAGGCTGAGGCAGGAGAATCGCTTGAACCCGGGAGGTGGAGGTTGCAGTGAGCCAAGATTGCGCCACTGCACTCCAGCCTGGGCCACAGAGCGAGACTCCGTGTCAAAAAAAAAAAAAAAAAAAAAGGGAAAGAAAGAAAGAAACAATTGGTATGCAATCCTTGTGTAAGTTGGAAGTTGGGGACATTTTGGACTGAGAAAGAGAATGAGGGAAGAGAAGAAAGAAATGTTTTCACAGACGCATACGCTCAAGTTCTCCCAGCAGGGCTTGTTCTCTGCCCGCCTTTGGGGTAGCGGTGGGGGGCACAAGGCTAGATGTGACCAAGAAGAGGGGGTGCAGACCTTCAACTTCCCCTTAACAAAGTAAAACAAACCCTCCTGGGATTCCTTTCCAGGTGAGAGCAAGTTCCAAACTATTGCTCCCCTCCTCTGTGACCAAGTGACAAAGGGCATTTCATTTATGTTGACGGGAACAGCAAAATAATAACCATTAGTGGTTCTGCATAACGAAACCCGCTAAGTGAACAAAGTACCAAGTGTGGGACTGAACTGATGGGGGCAGTTTTGTCAACTTAAAAATTCTCTTGGGGAAGAAGCTACAACATTTGGGACTGAGGCCATTTGGAGACCATCAGAGCAATACTTACATCTGTGAGGCGGCTGCCCCTGCAGAGAGAAAAGATACTTTAATTTTGTTAAAGCTGAATAAAAAACACTGAAGACAAAAATTCCAAAAATTACCGATGACTCCCTACAAAACTTAAGATTCTAGGATTTTAATGGCATGGCAAAAAGGAAGGTTGCCCAGATAACCGGCAAAGGTGTAAACAATTGTTTTACTTGATTTTCAACTACACTGTATGACGTTGGGGTGGCACTTTTTAGATAAGGAGCAGCAGAGCCATTGGTAAGACGTGAAAAGATGAACTGTTCCTCATGGTCCCTGAATGGCGGAAGGTTAATTTCTCTCACTGACAGACATCAACAAGGGCGTCTTTATAAGAGGCCAAGTTCAACGGGTGAACAGGCGACTTACAAAGCAAACTTTAAAAGCCTGAAATAGGGTTGTTGTTTCTTCCAGCTTAGTGAGAGTACTGACCACCCCGTGCAAAACAAAGAAATGCATTATTGAAAGCAAATGACACGGGAATTGTAGCCAAAACACCAGATGTGCCAGGGCAGAGAGAAAAGCTTTTTAATTAACAGGGAAGAGCTCACTCTGGGCAGTATGGGGATACCCCTGGGAGGAAGCGTCTGCTCTCGCTGACCCCCACGCCCCGCCTGCACGGTGCGGCCAGTTGACAGGGCGCAGCGACTCCGCTGAGTCCCCAGGGAGCCCTGGAGATCGTGCGGGCCTCAACTCCAGGCTGCCTCCTCTGGAAGCTCCTGGTCTTCCTTAGCCCAGTGAGACGCAGCCTTTGAGCCTTCATGGGTCCCACCGCACCCACGTCCCTTCCTATCACCTGCCAGGCGTACCCTTGGCACGGCCGCCCCCAGTACTGATTACCAACGTGTTTCCTGACTCAGTCCTCGAGAGCTCAGTTCTCTCTCCTATTCAACTTGGTCCCAGTGACTGCTGGCAACCCCAGACATCAGATCTGGCCCACAGGGCAGCCTGGGCAAAGGCGGGCCGGGAAATGGGGGGCCCCGGCGACCCCAACCCCTGGTCTCCTCCCCTCCCTGACCCCTGACTCCTTCGCCGCCCTCGCCCCTGCACCTGTCCCCGTTCCACTCCCGCCCCCGCCCCCGCTCCCGCCCCCTCCCCGGCTCCGCCCTCACCCCCGGCCCCGCCCCCTCCCGCCCCAGCTCCTCCCCCGACCCCGGGCGGCCGCGGGCAGACCCCGCCTCACCAGCAGTTGAGCTTGCGCACGCTGTGCAACTCCGAGGCCTTGGCCCGAGTCAGGACCATCTTCCGCGTCAGCTTCATGGCGACCGCCCAGGCCCGGCCGGCAGGCGCCCCCGGCCTCCTGCTCCCGGGTGGGTGACGACTGCGCGGCGTGTGTCTCCAGGGGCGGGGCCCACGTCGTCAGGGGCGGATCCTGAGCCCATTGGCGGCGTGGCGAGGAGAGCCGGGCGACGAGAGCGCCCTGGGGCCGCTTGGGCGCCGCTGACACGTTGTCTCTGCTCCTGCGCATGGGCGGCCTAGGGCGCCCAGCTCTGACGCGATTCTAACGCGACCCCGGAAGCGCGCGGCGGGCCGTGGGTGGGTGCAGGTGGCGGTCCCGGAGGCGGCCCGTGAGGGCTGAGCTGCCGCTGCCAGGAACCGAGCGGGGTGGGCTCGGTCCCACGCGCACCATGGTCGAGTGCCTAGGCCTGTCTGTGAGCGCGGGCCTAGCGTGGATGGGATGGGCGCTACACAGCTCCAAGTTACGGGATTGAAACTCTTGGAATAAACCCAGGGCAGCCCTGGGGCTGTTGATTCCTTGTCTCCCTCCCTCCCAGCATTTACAGAAAAGACGCATTTATAGGAAAGACGTACGGGCAGGTCCAGCAGAGCCCTTACAAGCATTTCAGCCTTTTAGAAATCAGGTAAGACCCCCTAAACATCGTTACATGGGCCACAGTTACATTAAGACGGGTATTCTGAAACCGCCTTTGCAAAAAATTGTATCAGTGAGAGAATGATGGCCCTGAAGGAGACCTGGCCAGTCCCCATCTTGCCTTTGTCCTTGAAGCTGCCCTTAATTATTCCTGGAGAAGCTAATTTTGGGAGACATTTGTTGTTTAAATGATAGCAGCCCTTCCTCAAAACTAAACAGCCTTTGTAAAGCCAATGAGACCACGGAAACCGCCTTTGCAAAAATCGTAACTGAAGAAATGATGACAGGGGAAAGCTCTCCTAACCCACCCCATCTCCCTGCTATCCTCTAAACTGCCTTTGTTCACTTGGACTCGGGAAGGGGAACATCACACACTGGGGCCTATCATGGGGAGGGGGGAGGAGGGAGGGATTGCATTGGGGAGTTATACATGATATAAAAGTCATGCACATGTACCCTAGAACTTAAAGTATAATAAATAAAAAAAAAAGCAAAAAAATAAAAATAAAAAAAAAAAAAAATAAACTGCCTTTGTTCATTCGTGGGTGTAGACCGGACTAGCCTTGGGAAGGAATTTAGTTTATAGATTAAACTCTGAAACAAAATTGATAATAGCCCTTTCCCAAAAAAACCCTTCTTGCCTGGGGACCAGTCTGCCTTTGTAGGACTAACAAATAAAGCTATGAGATGAAAAATTACAGTTTAGGGGCTGTGCAACCTCTGGCGGCGATAGTCTGAACCTCCCCAAATTGCTCCTGGGAATAACATCACTGTTGCAAAACTTAAGATCAGTGCTTGAAACATTTTGTAGACCCTGCATTCGGACACCACTTGGATGGATAATCTGGCTCAACCATTTGTGCGATCCCACCCAGGAACAGAAGTCAGCCAGAACTCATTTCGAACCCCTATGATTTAATCTTCAACCTGACCAATCAGTACTCACCACTTTCTGAGCCCTACCCACCAAATTATCCTTAAAAACACTGATCCCTGAATGCTGGGGGAGACTGATTTGAGTAATAATAAAACTCCATTCCTGCACAGCCAGCTCTGCGTGAATTACTCCTTCTCCACTGCAATTGCCTTGTCTTGATAAATCGGTTCTGTCTAGGCAGTGGACAAGGTGAACCCGTTGGGCGGTTACACCACCAGGCTAGAAGGATAGAGGAGCCTCAATTCCACTAAGGTGCAGGTGTAACCTTTCGTCAGCCATTATTCTGGAGGTCACAAGACAAGCTACTTCCCCAATTACTCCTGCAGATAACATCACTATTGTAGAACATCACTATTGTATCTTTTCAGGTTTCTTGCACGTCTGACATGGATGGACCCAGCTAGATGTCTTGCCAACGGCTCCTGTGGCCCCACTCAGAAGCCATGCAGCACAAAAGGACCAAAAGGACAGCTAGATTTCATCTGGCAGCCAACCAATCAGCACTCTCCATACCTCAGCCCCCTGCTCACCGTCTCGCACCCAACCAATCAGCACTCCCCATACCTCAGCCCCCTGCTCACCAAACTACCTTTGAAAAACCCCTAACCTGTAAGCCTTCAGTTGTAACCGAGCAGCTCAGCAGCTGTGAATCCAGAATACCTGAGACAGGTCTGAATCAGCTTAGAAAGTTTATTTTGTCGAAGTTAAGGACGAGCCCATGACACGGCCTCAGGGGGTCCTGACAACACGTGCCCAAGGTGACTGGGGCACAGCTTGCTTTCATACATTTTTAGGGAGACATGAGACATCAATCAATATGTGTAAGATGGAAAAAGAAGAGAAAACGAAAAAAGGTATGTATAAGATGTACATTAGTTCCGTGCGGAAAAGCAGGACAACTTGAAGGCCAGGGGAGGGTGCCGGGGGAGCTTCCCGCTTCCAGGTCATCAGTAGATAAGAGACAAAAGGACCGGGCACGGTGGCTCAAGCCTGTAATCCCAGCATTTTGGGAGGCCGAGACGGGTGGATCACGAGGTCAGGAGATCGAGACCATCCTGGCTAACAGGGTGAAGCCCCGTCTCTACTAAAAAAATACAAAAAACTAGCCGGGCGAGGTGGTGGGCGCCTGTTGTCCCAGCTACTCGGGAGGCTGAGGCAGGAGAATGGCGTGAACCCGGGAGGCGGAGCTTGCAGTGAGCTGAGATCCGGCCACTGCAGAGCCAGACTCCGTCTCAAAAAAAAAAAAAAGATTGCATTCTTGGCCAGACGCGGTGGCTCACACCTGTAATCCCAGCACTTTGGGAGGCCGAGGCAGGTGGATCACGAGGTCAGGAGATCGAGACCATCCTGGCTAACACGGTGAAACCCCATCTCTACCAATAATAATAATAATAATAGTACAAAAAATTAGCCGGGCATGGTGTTGGGCGCCTGTAGTCCCAGCTACTTGGGAGGTTGAGGCAGGAGAATGGCGTGAATCCAGAGGGCGGAGCTTGCAGTGAGCTGAGATCGCACCACTGCACTCCAGCCTGGGCAACAGGGGAGACAACGTCTCAAAAAAAAGAAAAGAGCTTAGTCCTCAGGTTGGTGTAAGATGTGGGATGACAGAAAAGTCTCAGAGCAGTGTCTTCTGAGCGCTTTGCCTCCGAGCAGGCAGAATGTTCAGTGCGAAGGAGGCTGGAGCTGGACCCAGCAGAGTGGCAGGAAGCGTCAGCAGAGTTGGGGTGCGGGTGCTTGGGGGGCGCAGTGTGACGGCCACAGGCCTCCGCAGTCTGCTGGGCTCACGAAGGCTCACCTGGACCTCCGTCACACTACGCCACAGCCTCGGCCTCTGCCCAGCCCTGGGCCTCCCTTCTTTACAGGGGGTGAGTTGGGCACGCTGCTCCCCAGTAAATCTCAGGGGGCCACAGACAGAGCCTGTTTCACAGAGACATGGAGGGTGGCGGACACAGGAATTGCTGTTGAGTCTTTGAGGCAAGGCCACCACCGCTGTCACCAGGCACACGGGGCCCACACCCGCTTTGTGGTTTCAGCCAATGGGTCGGGGTTTCTGGCTCGCAGCCGGGGGTACTGCTGAGGACAAGGTACCATGGATCAACCACTGCTCCCTCCTGCCCTGACAGGTGGGGGCTCTGCGGGGCTCAGCAGGGCAGGCTGACCCCCAACCCAGGGCAAACGCTCTCCTGACACCTGGCGCTGAGTCCCAAGCACCCCAGGCCCGGTCCTTGTGTCTCCTTTCCTCCACCACCTTCACCCCGTAGGTGACACCCCCAGTCCAGACCCCCTCCAGCCCGATGTCCTAGTCACCTGCGCTGTGTAACAAATCACCCCCAGACTTAGCAGCTCACAGTAGACGCTGCTGTCTCCCAGTTTCTGAGGCTCAGTTGTCTAGAGCAGCTGAGCTGTGTGGCTGGGCTGGGACTCCTGGGAGGGAGGTGGGGCTGTCTCTGAGGACCTGACTGGGGTCTCCCAGCTGCCCCACAAGGTGTTGGCGGTTGGCTTCGCTCTCTGCAACATGCCCTCCCGAGGAGTGAGGGCTGAGGAGGCAAGGAGAAGAGGAGAGCAGGAGAGAGACAAATGGAGAGTCAGCAAACGTGCTCCGGAGCTGAAGTTTTCATGACCTCAGAGCAACCACCTCTCCCCTGCCCATGCTGCTGGCCTCACCACCCACCTGGCACCACTTGGGGGCAGAACCCGGTCCACTCCACGACATGTCCCTGAGGCAGACTTTGGAACTGCTTGGGTGGCAGGTGCGGCGCACCCCTCCCAGATCCCCTTGGGAACTCCAGACTTCTCCCTTGGCCTCAGGAGCCAGTGCGGTGGGTGGCCTGCCTGACCCCTGGCTGACCGAGGACCCCCGGCTGGTGCTGCAGATGGTTCAGATCCCTGTGGCAGGTCAGAGCCAGGCCTGGGCGAAGGGACAGGCAGCGCGTGTTGATTGATATTTTTTCAGTGTCCTGAGAGGTCTTCAGGCCTTGTGGTCATTTCCAGCTCCGTTCTTGTCCTTGCTGCGCTGGGAGCCGTCGGGGCAAGGGTGCCAGCATGGAGAGTTCATGGTGGCCACGCTGGCTGCAGTCTTCACCCTGGAGTGGCATCCATCACTGTCCTTTCACATTTTAAGAGCAGTTCTGTTGTATAAGATGTTTCTGGAATGCAGATGACTCTGTGGACTCCAGAGATGAAAAGAAACATGTCTGTTCCCTCAGCCCTCAGCCCACTGCTCTAGACCAGGTGTCTGCAAACTGCAGCCCGCTGGCCAGATTGGGCCCACCACCTGTTTGCAAATAAAGGTTTTTTTTTTTTTTTTTTTTTTTTGAGATGGAGTCTTGCTCTGTCACCCAGGCTGGAGTGCAAGGGCCTGATCTCGGCTTACTGCAACCTCCTCCTCCCGGTTTAAGTGATTCTCCTGCCTCAGGCTCCTGAGTAGCTGGGACTATAGGTGTCAGGCCTCTGAGCCCAAGCTAAGCTGTCATATCCCCTATGATCTGCATGTGTACATCCAGATGCCCCGAAGTAACTGAAGAATCACAAAAGAAGTGAAAATGGCCGATTCCTGCCTTAACTGATGACATTACCTTGTGAAGTTCCTTCTCCTGGCTCAGAAGCTCCCCCACTGAGCACCCTGTGACCCCCGCCCCTGCACGCAAGAGAACAACCCCTTTGACTGTAGCTTTCCTTTACCTACCCAAATCCTATAAAACGGCCCCACCCCATCTCCCTTCGCTGACATTTTTGGACTCAGCCTGCCTGCACCCTGGTGAAATAAACAGCCTTGTTGCCCACACAAAGCCTGTTTGGTGGTCTCTTCGCACGGACGTGCGTGACAATAGGCATGCACCACCATGTCTGGATAATTTTTTGTATTTTTAGTAGAGACAGGGTTTCACCTTGTTGGCCAGGCTGATTTCATACTCCTGGCCTCAAGTAACCTGCCCGCCTCAGCCTCCCAAAGTGCTGGGATTACAGGCGTGAGTCACCGCACCCAGTCTGCAAAGTTGAATTAATACTAGTGCACAGTTATGCTGTATTTGTTCATTTTTGCATTGCTATTTAAAAAACCCCTCAGATTGGGTAATTTATAAAGAGGCCTAACTGGCTCACAGTTCTGCAGGCTGTACAGGTGGCTTCTGCTTCTGGGGAGGCGTCAGGAAGCTTCCAATCATGATAGAAGGCAAAGTGGGCAGGCGTCTTACATGGCAGGAGCAAGAGAGAGAGACAGGGGCAGGTGCCACACACTTAAACGACCAGATCTCGCAAGAACTCACTCACTGTTACGGGAACAGCACCAAGAGGACGGTGTTCAATCATTCATGAGAAACGCCTCCTTGATCTAATAACCTTCCACGCTGGGGATTACAATTTTTTTGACACAGAGTCTCGCTCTGTTGCCCAGGCTGGAGTGCAGTGGCATGATCTCGGCTCACAGCAGCCTCCCCTTCCTGGGTTCAAGTGATTCTCCTGCCTCAGCCTCCGAGTAGCTGGGATTACAGGCACATACCAACATGCCTGGCTAAGTTTTGTAGTTTTAGTAGAGATGGGGTTTCACCATTTGACAAGGCTGGTCTTGAACTCCTGACCTCAAGTGATCTGCCTGCCTCGGCCTCCCAAAGTGCTGGCATTACAGGTGTGAGCCACTGTGCCCGGCCTGGGGATTATGATTTGCAATGACATTTGGGTGGGGCACAGAGCCAAACCACGTAACATACTGATTCATTTATGTAGTTGACCCTTGAACCGCTCAAGAGTTAGGGGCTCCGACACCCCTTAAAGTTGAACGTCTGGGTATAACTTTTGACTCCTCCAAAACTTAACTACGAATAGCTCACTATTGACCAGAAGGAAGGCTTACTGATAGCATAAACACATATTTTGTATGTTGTATGTATTATAAACAGTGTTCCTACAATAAAAGGAGCTAGAGAGACGAAAATGTTATTAAGAAAATCACAAGGAAGATAAAATATATTCACATTAAGTAGAAGCAGGTCACCCAGGCGCAGTGGCTCACGCCTGTAATCCCAGCACTTTGGGAGGCTGAGGCAGGCTGATCACGAGGTCAGGAGATCGAGACCACAGTGAAACCCTGTCTCTATTAAAAAATACAAAAAATTAGCTGGCGTGGTGGCGGGTGCCTGTAGTCGTAGCTACCTGGGAGGCTGAGGCAGGAGAATGGTGTGAACCCGGGAGGCGGAGCTTGCAGTGAGCGGAGATCGTACCACTGCACTCCAGCCTGGGTGACAGAGTGAGACTCCATCTCAAAAAAAAAAAAAAAAAAAGTAGAAGCAGGTCATCATAAAGGCCTTGTCGTCTTCCCGTGAGTAGGAAAAGGGGGAAGAGGACGGGGTGGTCTAGCATCTCAGGGGTGGCAGAGGTGGAAGAAAATCTGCGTAGAAGTGGATCCTTGCAGCTGAAATCCGTGTCGTTCAGGGTCAGCTGAATGGCCCACAGCTGCCTTCCCACTGCAAGGGCAGAGGCTGGGAGCTGGGACAGAGACCACGTGGCCGGCAAAACCTGCCGCAGCGACCATGCAGCCCTGTGCAGAGTTTGCTGCCCCTGCTCTAGCTCGGGCCTCCCTCCTTCCTGGAGTCTCCTCTGAGGAGCCCGCTGCCTGTCACCTGCTCCTGCGTCCCACTCAGGACCAGAGTGTGCCAGTGCCTGTGGCCCCATCACTGCCTTTTTCTCCAGTTGTGGTTTTCTCCTGCTGCCAGAGCAGGGGCCTTTTTTACCTAGGCCTCGTGCCCACACTGTGAGAAACACGTTGTGCCAAGTGCTTTCTCTCTCTGAACTCGAGAGGACTCGCAATGGAGATCTGTACCTGCCCTGTTCGGGTTTTATGGTCACGCGTCCTCTCTTTTACGGGAAGAATATCCCATAATTGCTACTGCAGCAGCGTCCGGGCAGACAGACATGGCCCTCTGTGGAGTGTGCGGTTCTTCTCTAGAAAGGCAGGAGCCGCTCCCAGGGCGATGTGGGCCCGGCTGTTTCATCAGAGACGGTCATCTTGGCGACTACTTCACCTTAAATAACGTTCCCACAGAGGCCCAGGATACTTGGAAACAGCGCCCAGCCCGTCTTGCGGATGGCTCGGCAGTTATGACTGTCTTATAAAATATTCACTGCCCTGCAGTGTGTTTTCAGTTAACGAGATGGCTCTCCAGCCAGAAAGCACCCCGGGCAGGGGCACTGGATGGGGCTCTGCTGACACGGAGCAGGTGAAAGGGAGGGGGTCTTCTCTTCCTTTGCCTGTTAAGGAGGGTCTAAGACGCCTCGCTGGGGATGTGGCTGGTGGTCATAGAACCCAACTCCTGCAGCAGGTGCCCATCGAGCACTTCTAGTTTGTAGGGTGGACTGGACGGAAGACTGTGCCGTGCAGCAGGGCAGAGCAGCTGCTTGTGCGGCCCCAGGCACAGCTGCAGGTCTGTGGGGACACTGCTGGCCACTCTGGAGGGCAGCTTCCGGCCATGCTTGTGCAGAGCACGGTGTCCTGAGTACTGTCCTACACCAGGAGCTCTGACCGCTTTCCCACCACTTTGCAGGTACCAGCATGGTGGGTTAGTGAGGTGGCGGCCATGCTCCAGCACGCGGGCACTGCTGGCTGGCTCATCTGCGGAGGGCCTTCCAGAGGCGTGTGCTCAGGGCAGGAGTCTGGGCAGAAGGCCTGCGCATCCAGCGAGGAAATGAGGGTGCGGGTCAGGCAGGAGGAGTTGGGGGGCACCCTCCCTCCCCCCAGATCAGAGGCCACAGGGCCTCTTCACTTTCCTGGACACGGAGGCCAGTGGGGCCCAGGAATGGCAGCCGGGTATTGCCCACTGGTGGCAAGGCAGGGGCGGATTGCGTGGCTTTGTGGAGTGAAAGGGCATCTGGGTGGTCTAGGCCATTTGGGAAAAGTGCAATCACCTTCTCAGGCATCAGAGGGCAGTCCCTGTCCCTCCCCAAGCCAGAGAGTGGGCACCACACAGGGTGGAGTTAGACATCCGTGGGGCCCCGTGGCCGGCACCTGCCGTGATGCGGACTGCTGGGCTTGGTCTTTCTGGCTGCTCTTGTCCCCTTCCTTGAGACAGAGCCAGGGAGCAGGCTCTGAGCCTGCCCCAGCCTTGGGGTCCTGCCTGTCTCACTGGGAATGGTCCCTGGCTCTGGGGTCATATCCGGAGTGCTGGGGGAGGGGGCTGCAGAGGTCTCTGAGCAGGTGGTCCTGAGTCCTGTTGGGGGGGGGTCTCACTCAGGCCCAGGTCCCCCTGCGACTCCTGTCCTGCCTGTCCCGCTCCCGCTGGCTATTCAGGATTTAAAGATAATCGCCGGTTTAAAGGAGACAGGTGCCCCCAACCCTCAGAAGGCACACATCCGTGCGAGTGTCCGGTCCCAGGTCTCCTGGGAGGGCGGGCCCGCAGGTGGGCCTCCTCTTCCTTGGCGTGTCCTTGGTTCTAACTGCGGGCGCAGGACGCGGCGCGGGAGGCGCTCTCCGGGCTGACTGACGCAGAGCGCTGCGGGCGGCTCCACTGCACCGCGCACGCGGCGCACGCTCGGGCGAGATACGGACGGCCCCGCGGGGCCAGGGAGGCCGTGCTGCGCGGAGACGCGGGTGACGCCGGGGCGCGGGCTGCTCCGAGCAGGTAGGTGAGCCCGGGTGTAGGGACGGAGGCGGCCGGCCAGGGAGCCTGTGAAGGTTGCAGTGGGGTGCAGGGGCGTAGGAGGAGTTCTGGGCGCTGCTGCAGGGCACGGCGGGGTACAGGGGTACAGGAGGGGTTCAGGGCGCTGGTGCAGGGCACGGTGGGGTGCAGGGGCGCGGGTGGGGCTCGGGGTGCTGGTGCAGGGCGCGGTGGGGTGCAGGAGCGTGGGTAGGGCTCGGGGTGCTGGTGCAGGGCACGGCGGGGTGCAGGGGTACAGGAGGGGTGCAGGGCGCTGGTGCAGGGCACGGCGGGGTGCAGGGGCGCTGGTGCAGGGCGCGGCGGGGTGCAGGGGCTGGCGGGGTTCGGGGCGCTGGTGCAGAGGCACCGGTAGGGTTCGGGGCGCGGACTGGAGCGCCTAGTGTGTGCAGAGGCGCAGGGCGCTGACTCGGATCCGGGTGCAGTCTGTCCGCGGGACGCCTTGCCGCTGGGGCGACCCTGTCCAGCTGGCGCAAGGGGACCGGGAGATGAGGGACTCAGCCGTCCTCGGCCCCTGCCAGTCCGCCCGGACCGCAGGGCTCGCTTCCAGGACGCTTATTTCCTCTGTCCCAGCACCTGCTTCTGCCTGTCCAGTCTCGGAAGGGCTGGCTTTCACGCGGGGATTTCAGAGGATGCCTGAGCAACCTCCAGAGAGGGCAGGGCGGCCACACGGTGTACTGAGGGAGGGCAGGGCGCGCCTGTCCCAGTCCTGCTGGTGCGGAAGGCCCGCCCTGCCCAGACAGAACCTTCCATTTCCCGAGGAATCTGCTGGGCTGGGCTGGGCTGGGCTGGGGGCGGCAGGCACACCAGGATCCTCTTGAGTTGCCTGGTTCTAGGCTCAGGTGCCAACGAGTCGTCCTGAATTCGGCCCAGGTGGGAGTGGTCTTCCCATTGCCACCCCTGCCATGCAGGGCCCCTGGGGCTGAGGACGGAGTTGCTCAGTGTCTAACCCTGAAGGGCACGGAATGCTGCCCCAACCCACGATCCTTCAGGGGCTCCACTGCACCCCTTTCTCCTGGGAAGAGCTCTGTGCAGGGTTTGGGTTTGGAAATCCACCCCACATGGGGCCTTGCCCTGCTCAAGCCTGCTTCATGCATCTGTCTTCTGGAAGTTCATTTCCTTCCTGAGTGCTCTCAACACTCACACCTGTGCCAGCTGCTGGTGGAGAATTTTAGCTGTGAACCAGGTGGCCCATGCTGTTCTCAGGTGACCCATGAGAAAGGGATTAAGAACCTCAGAGAGGGCTGGATGGGCCCTGGGAAGGTCATTACCAGGCCTGGGTTTCAGGGTTCTGCACCCCTGGGCTGAGGCACACGTCCTTTTGGGGACTGGGTTGAGCCAGTGGCCCCCCACAGCGGGCATCAGATGCTCACGGGGGCTCCTGGCTGCCTCCTGCAAAGTCTGGGGTGGTGTTGGAGCGGGTCTGACCTGCTTCCCGGGGCCTGCTTGCCGCTGGGATGAGAGGAACCTGCACAAGACTCCAGGGGTTGTGCTGAGGTGGGCAGCTGCCTGAAAGATGAGCGTGTGAACAGAGCATGCTGGTCTTCCTTAAGGCAGAGAGTCCCTCACCGCGGACCCTCCCGTCCGACGCTGGAGCCTTTGTTTCTAGCGTGGAGCCGTCCTCATCCCATGCAGGGTGGACTTCCTGCCTGGGGAGCCACCTGCAGTCCTGGGTCGTCTTGGTGCAACTGCGAGCTCTCTAGAGCCGCCTCTTCCTCTTGCCGCTGCGGACGTCTCTGTCCCTCTGCTTCCCTTGGAAGCTGGTTGTGAAGCCAGGCCAGTGGCTGCTGGGACAGCTCATGGCCCTGGAAAGGCCCCACTGGCATGCGGCACAACATCTGCTCTGAGAACGGCAGGAAAAGGCCGGGAAGGGCAAGTTAAATTTAGTGGTGTGGCCAAGGGGCAAAGGGGAGGAGGGAGAGTGTGGGAGGTGGGGTGGCCTGAGAGTGCCTGCCCCAGGACAGCAGCCAGCAGCACAGCCCCAAGCTCCCAGCACCGAGCTTCAAGCTCCGTGGCCCGCAAGAGGGGCTCAGTCACCTAATGTGGTGAGGGCACGGCAGAGCAAAGGCTTGTCTGACAGTGGCTGTCATGTGTAGTGGAGAGGACATGGTCAGAGATCGGCTGTCAGGGCAGGGATGAGTGGGGAATTGCAGTCAGATCTTTTGCCTCCAAGCAACCCTCCCCTTCACACCTTTGGGGCAGTGACTGTGGGTGACCATGGATGACCTCATGAGAACCGCATTGTGGGTGCCAGGGGCTCAGGGAGACCCTGCAGGGCTTGAACTCGCTTATGTTTCTCATCTGTAAAGGGAGGGCAGTCATCTGGTGGCTTCCTATGGCCTCAGTGATGAAGGCCACATCAGAGCCAGGGAGAAAGGACATGAGAGAATAAGATTCCTTTGAATTATTGTCTTTGTCCTGGAGTGGAGAGATGTGGTACTCCCCAAAACTTCCTTTCTAGGCTGGGCACGGTGGCTCAGGCCTGTAATCCCAGCACTTTGGGAGGCGGAGGCGGGTGGATCGCCTGAGGTCAGGAGTTCGAGACCAACCTAAGGAACATGGTGAAACCCTTTTGCTACTAAATACAAAAGAAATTAGCGGTGCCCATAATCCCAGCTACTGGGGAGGCTGAGGCAGGAGAATCACTTGAACCTGGGAGACGGAGGTTGCAGCGAGCCAAGATCGTGTCACTGCACTCCAGCCTGGGCGACAGAGTGAGACTCCGTCTCAAAAATCAACAACAAGAAACTTCCTTTGTGGACAGTGGGGGCTATTTTTTTATTTTTGGAACATGAAAAGCAGTGACTGGTGTCTGGAAGCAGGAGCTGTGCACGGTTGCGAAACCACGTCGCCGGCAGCTGGCGCTGGCCACGGAGACTTCTCTGTGCGGTGTGCAGTGCAGCTGGGGGGCAGGGGCTGCACCCGTCGGGGAGGGAGCTCTATCTCTGGCCTTGCAGTGACCTGAGGTTGTTACCATTATGAATGGGCGCTGGGACCCCTGCATGTGCATGTACTCCCCCGGAGTGTCCAGGGGCCCCAGCCAAGGGACAGAGCTCAGGCAGCTGGGAAGATGTGCAGGCTGATGAAGAGAACCGGATGAGGGCTTCACGTGAGGAAGCATGTGGCCTTCTCAGAACATCAGCCTCACTTCCTGTCTCTGATCTATTTCAGCAACCACCCTGTGTGTTTCTAGAACCCCCAGTGTAGCGAGCTGGAGGGAGGACTGTCCTGAGGGCAGCAGGCCTGGTTGCAGCTGGCGTGGAGGTCCCAGGATGGAGCCCTCAGCTCTGAGGAAAGCTGGCTCTGAGCAGGAGGAGGGCTTTGTGGGGCCGCCCAGGAGGGTCGCTGATCTGGGGATGGTCTCCAATCTCTGGCGCAGCAACAGCAGCCTCTTCAAGGGCTGGAGGCCGCAGTGCCCCTTTGGCAACGACAAGGTGAGCTTTCTGCCGGTCAGCCTGCAGCTGGCACGTGGCCACGGAGGTCACTGTTGGGCAGGTTGCAGCTTGAGGCTGTGACGACGGGGGTGGGCAAGGGTCTGCTGACCTCCAGGGCGCCCGCCCAGCCACGCCCTTGGGAAAACACAATTGGGGAGGGTGATGCGTGGCTGGCCTTTCTGGCCTTCTCTGCGTTGCACAATCATTTCCCATGGTTGGTCTGATTGGGAAATCACTGGGTTAACTCAAAAATGTTGCGCTAGAGTCCTGGAACTCTGTTGTTACCCATGCTTACCTTGTTGCATAATGATTTCACATCCTTTGTCTGATTGGGAGGGCCTGGGCCTGGGCTAGCTTTCCCCAAAGTCCTGGATACAAAGACGCAAGTGTGTTGAAAGCACATGGAGTCTTGCAGACCCCCTGCCAGCCAGGCAGGAGGGTAGCTGCCCTTTTCCCAATGGTGCCAGATCCAGGTCCCCAGATTCCCAGCCTCCACGTTCTCCACCACACCACATTGTTCCCAGGGAAGGTGGTGTTGCTGTATAAACTAAAGTGCGCACATTCAAATCGGTCCCAAGTGGAAACGATTTCTTAGATTCATTCCTCCCTCCTGAATCCCCACCTGAGAGTCTTGGCAAGGTGCTTCTAATCTTCGGCTCGGGGTCGCGCAGGCTTCCTTCAAACAAGCAGTGTGGAAGCTCCTCAAGGAGCACGGATGTGTCTCGGGGGGCTGGGGGTGCTGTTTCGAACGTCGGAGGATCTCAACACACCCTCTTTACCTTCAGCAAGAAAGCCTCAGTTCATGGATTCCTGAAAACATCAAGAAGAAAGAATGCATGTATTTTGTGGAAAGTTCCAAACTGTCTGATGCTGGGTAAGTGATGAGATTTGTGTGTAAGGCCTTTGACGTCTTCCATTCTGATCCCACATGGAATAGCTGGTCAGGCCAAGACCCCTCAGGGCCTTGGTGAAGGGTCAGTGGAGATACCTCTGTGTCCGTACGAGGCTTAGAGTCCACAGAGCACTTCCACCTTACCCCCCAAGCCTCCTGTGGGGGACGGTTGACCCTCATCCTGCCTCGCAGGTGCGGGGACCAAGGTGCAGAGTTTAGGTGACTTGTTCAGGGTTATCATGGCACTATCGTGCGGCGAGGCCCAGTGGTTTGAACACAGGTGCATCCTCTAATCCTCTCATTTCCACACCTGCCCCCACCCCCAGAGAGAGAGTCCCAGGGTCCAGGAACTAGAAGGGTCTTAGGGAGAGTCCACGGCCAGAAGACAGCCCCCCTGCACAGCTTGCCAAAGCCAGAGGCCTGACTTACCCCCAGGCCCCACAGAGCCCCCTTTACCCCTTCTCCCCACAGAGCCCACGACTCAGGTGTGGCCAAGACTCCATCACAGGCAACATGGCCACTGCCTCTGAGCGGCGGGATATGGCCCTCCTGAGCCGATGGTGCTCCCCACCGTTGGCGCCCCTTTAGACACCGACAGAGTGTTGATTCATGTTTGTGTGCCCTCCCCCAGCCACACCCATTTCATGCTCTTCCACAAATGGGCCACACGCTTTCTCCTTTTACTCCTTCATTGCCTGGTGAGCTCCTACGTATCCCTCAAGGCCTACAGCAGATGCTGCCTCTGCCGTGCAGCCTGCCTTGACTACACAACCTCTACCAGGAAGTGAGCTTCCCTCCCACCACACCGCGTGTCTCTCTTTGATCCCAGCTGTCGTGCTGTCGCTATGTGCCTTTGTGTTCATCTTTCTTGCTAGATGCTGAGTTTTGGGGGGCTGGGACCAAAGCAGAATGTTGTATTAATTCCCAGAGAGTGGCCTTTAGCTCATATTTACTGAATATGGGGAGGGAGGAGCATCCTGTGCACGGGAAACAGAGGAAGGCTGTGCTGCCCCAGGGTGGCCCCTCCTTGGATAAGGGCCCCATTTCTCCCTGGGCAGTAGTAGGAGCAGATGCTGAGGCAGCGAAAGTAGCCGGTAACCTCTAGTGTACATGGTACATCATGAGTTTCACGGTCACCAGTAAAACAGCTGTCCCTTGGCATCCCTGGGGAATTGTTCCCGGACACCCACAGATATCAAAATCCCATCTCTCATATCAAGTCACTGATACGAGATGGTGTGGTATTTGCATATAAACTACATATATCCTTCAGCATAGTTAAAATCATCTCTAGATTACTCATAATACCTGTTACAATGTAGATGTTATAAAAATAGTTATACTGCATTTAAAAAACTTGTATTTTTGTTGTCGTGTGGGTTTTTTCTTTCTTTTTTTTGAGACAGAGTCTTTCTCTGTCACTCAGCCTGGAGTGCAGTGGTGCAGTCTTGGCTCACTGCAACCTCCGCCTCCCGGGTTCAAGGGATTCTCCTGCCTCCGCTTCCCCAGTAGCTGAGATTACAAGCATGTGCCACCACATCTGGCTAATTTTTGTATTTTTAGTAGAGATGGGGTTTCACCATGTTGGCCAGGCTGGTCTTGAACTCTTGACCTCAAGTGATCCACCTGCCTCGGCCTCCCAAAGTGCTGGGATTACAGGCATGAGCCACCGTGCCTGGCCAATGTGTTGTTATTTTATTTTATATTTTTTGAGACAGAGTCTCGCTCTGTCTCCCAGGCTGGAGTGCAGTGGCACGAGCTCAGCTCACTGCAATGTGATCTGAAAGGAAGAAGAAATCAGTTCTGGGAACCCCTTTCCCAGAAAACTCCGCCTCCCGGAGCTGCTGGTTGGCTTTTTTTTTTTTTTTTTTTTGAGATGGGGCCTCACTCTGTCGCCCAGGCTGGAGTGCAGTGGCACAATCTCGGCTCACTGCAACCTTCGTCTCCCAGGTTCACGCGATTCACCATGTTGGCCAGGCTGGTCTGGAACTCCTGACCTCAGGTGATCCACCAGCCTTGGCCTCCCAAAGTGCTGGGATTAAAGGCATGAGCCGCTGTGCTTGGCTGGTTGGCTATTTTTATGGTTATTTTTGGATCATGTGCTAAACAAGGGTGGATTATTCATGAGTTTTCTGGGAAAAGGGGTGGGGATTTCCCAGAACTGACTTCTTCTTCCTTTCAGATCGTATAGGGTATTTCTGACATTGCCATGGCATCTGTAAACTGTCATGGCGCTGGTGGGAGTGTCTCATATGCTAATATATTATAATTAGCATGTAATAGGCAGCGAGGATAACCAGAGCCCACTTTTGTTGCCATCTTGGTTTTGGTGGGTTTTAGCCAGTGTCTTGCATCCTGTTTTATCAGCAAGGTCTTTGCGACCTGTGTCTTGTGCCAACCTCCTGTCTCATCCTGGGACTTAGAACGCCTTAACCGTCTGGGAACGCAGCCCAGTAGGTTTCAGCCTCATTTCACCCAGTGCCTATTCAAGATGGACTCACTCTGGGTTTTTTTTTTTTTTTTTTTTTTTTTTGAGACGGAGTCTCGCTGTGTCGCCCAGGCTGGAGTGCAATGGCATGATCTCGGCTCACTGCAAGCTCCGCCTCCCGGGTTCACACCATTCTCCTGCCTCGGCCTCCCGAGCAGCTGGGACTACGGGTGCCCGCCACTGCACTGGGCTAATTTTTTGTATTTTTAGTAGAGATGGGGTTTCACCGTGTCAGCCTGGATGGTCTTGATCTCCTGACCTTGTGATCCTCCCGCCTCGGCCTCCCAAAGTGTTGGGATTACAGGCGTGAGCCACCGCGCCCGGCCTCACTCTGGTTTTGTGAGTGAATGCCAGAGTGAATGCTGCTGACACCCTGACCTGCTATGTCCTGAGAAGCCTAGGTGAGGCGCCGTGGGTCTGGGCCTTTGCTGGTCAGCTCTGCGTGCTTCTCACCTTGGGGCAGCAGGGCCCAGAGAAGAAGGGGTGCTGACCTGGATCAGATGTAAGCAGGACAGACTTGCTTCTGAAGGTCCCCAAAGCCATCCCCCATGATCAGGGGTTTGCTAGGACTCACAGCTGTGCATACAGCTAAGGTTTATCATGGTGAAGGCCTACGTGATAGGTTTAGCAAAGGAGAAAGACACAGACCCAGTCTGGAGACTCTGAGCACAGGCTGCTGCCGCTCTCCTGTGTAGGCGCCATGCGTGCTCCTTCCTCCAGCCGAGAAGAACGCGGCAATCTGCAAAGTCCATTTGAGGCTCAGAGCCCAGGGCGTGTGTCCTGCGCTGGCCATGTGGGTCCCTCTGCATGGCAACCACCCAAATCCCAGACTCCCAGCAGGAAAGCAGCTGTTCATAAACCCATTGCAGGAACAGTCCAGGCCCGGCAAAGCACTCCTAGCAGTCAGGGAATGGAGAGACGCTCCAAAAGCCCCGTTCCCAGACACCACCTTGAAAGCAGGCCCCTCTGAGAAGGCAGCCGCAGATCTGCCATGCCGAGGCTGTCCCGCACAGAAGCCTCTCTCTTCTCACCAACCACGGTGGTCACTGCAGCAGGAAGAGGAGCCAGGTGTGTTCCAGCCTGTTCCTTCCTGAGGAGGGGATGGAATGTCCCTCCGTTTTGTGAAAGACCAGGGCGGAATGAGTGGTGAGCATCCTCCACCACAAACACAGCTTTTGAAGCAGATTTATTTATACCACTTACATGTTTCCATTCAGCATGGTAGGCTCTTTCCACCCTGCTCGTCCAGACCTGGAGGCCCTCGACACCTGCCCGGGTAATCCCACTGCTTAGCCCCACGTCCTGCTAATCCTCCTCAGCTCCGCACAGACTCGTCTTGTTTCCGTTTCTGCTCTGGACACCCCCGTCCAGACCTTGGTGCTCACATTTACCACCATGGATCTCATGACCTTGGGCACATGGCTTCTCTTCCCTGGGCCGCCAGGCATCCTCCTCATCTATGAAGCGCAGAGAGTGGAGGGGATGCCTCAGAATTCAGATGTACATGCGGGGGGTGGAGGTGAGCAGGGAGCCCCCCTCAGGTGGAAGGAAGGAGCCCAGGTTGGAGAGAGTGCACCTGCAAGAGCTCTCATTTCCTGTGGGGTGCCGCGGGTGGCGTCCTGTTTATGCCTATCTGGGCCGAGTTCCGAGCAAGCTCTCTGATGAGGTAATTTCTGGGTCAGTGGCCACAGTGCAGTTTCCAGCATCACATCAGGCTTGCAAACACCATGCAGGTTTAAGTTCCAGTCTCATCAGGTGATAGTTCAAGAGGGACAGGAGGTAGCTTGTGATAGGCTGTTAGGAACATACAAGGACATTTGGAGCATCATTGGAGCAAGACTCGGGAGAGCTGAGGTCCTTGTCCAGGGAACTCCTCTCCCTAACTCGGACCCCAGGTCTCTCATCCGTAAACTGTGGAGGTCACATTGTGTGTGGAGCTGGTTCCTTCTGGTAGGTTCTTGGTCTCACTGACTTCAAGAATGAAGCCGCGGACCTTTGTGGTGAGTGTTACAGCTCTCAAAGGTGGCATGGACCCAAATAATGAGCAGCAGCCACATTTATTGTGAAGAGAGAAAGAACAAAGATTCCACAGCATAGAAGGGGCACTTGAGCAGGTTGCGGCTGGGCGTGGGGCGGAGGGTGGCCACCGTTTATTCCGTTGTTTGTCCCCGCCCATGTCCTGCTGATTGGTCCATTTTACAGAGTGCTGATTGGTCCACTTTACAGAGCACCTATTGGTCCATTTTACAGTGTGCTGATTGGCATATTTTACAATCCTCTTGTAAGACAGAAAAGTTCTCCAAGTCTGCACCCTACCCAGAAATCCAGCTGGCTTCACCTCTGACATCAGGTGCTGGCAAGATCCCTGCAAGTCTGTAGTGCCTTGAGTGCGACCTTAGGGGTTTGTACGGTTTTGTAGGGTGCACATCCGGGAGGAGTTATTTTTCCTCTTTTAATGATTGAGAAACTGAGTGTAGAAGTATCCACAATCACACAGTCAATACGTGGCGGGGAAACCCATTTCCTTTCTTACTGCTCAGTGGTCTTTCCCCTGTGCCATCTGGTTCAGGTTTCATCTGGTTTTAGAGTTTTTTTTGTGTGTTTTTTTCCTGTCTTATCTGTATTTTTTTTTTTTTTTTTTTTGAGATGGAGTCTCACCCTGTCTCCTAGGCTGGAGTGCAATGGCCCTATCTCAGCTCACTGCAACCTCCACCTCCCGGGTTCAAGCAATTCTCCTGCCTCAACCTCCCAGCAGCTGGGACTACAGGTGCACACCACCATGCCTGGCTAATTTTTGTTTTTTTAGTAGAGACAGGGTTTCACCATATTAGCCAGGCTGGTCTTGAACTCCTGACCTTGTGATCCGCCTGCCTCAGCCTCTCAAAGTGCTGAGATTACAGGCGTGAGCCACCACACCCGGCCTCATCTGTACTTTTCTAGGTTATTTGTTACTAACAAAACATTGGAATCTAAAAATATTTGTGGATTTCCAATTAAATAAGTTATAAAGAACACATAAATGTATCTCTTCTTGCCCTGAAACACCAATGAATTGCAGTAAAGGAACAAAAAGACTTCAATCTACAAAGAAAAAAGAGGGAAGGTAGCAGTTGAAGAAAGAGATTGCTGCATTCTTGCCAGAGGAAGGGGAGGAGGCAGAGCAGCAGGTCCTGGAGGCTAGCGACTCTGGCAGCTCCTGCCGTCCCCGGGCGAGGGGAGGAGGTGGGAGACCTTGGGCGAGGTGCTAGCTCCGTGTCATCTGCTCGGAGCCTCCACTTGTGTGTGTGTTTAACTTTTTATGTTGAAATTATTATAGATGTACAGAAGTTCCAAAGATACTACAGATAGGCCCCACAGTTCCACCTGTGGTTACATTATGCATAACCATAGTACAGTACCCAAGCCAGGAATTCAAGCTGGTAGAATGCATGTGTTTAGTTTTATGTCTTTTTTTTTTTTTTTTTGAGATGGAGTCTTGCTCTGCTTCCCAGGCTGGAGTGCAGTGGCACCACACCAGCTCACTGCAATCTCTGCCTCCTGGGTTCAAGCGATTCTCCTGCCTCAGCCTCCTGAGTAGCTGGGACTACAGGTGAGCGCTACCATGCCCAGCTAATGTTTATATTTTTAGTAGAGATGGAGTTTCACCATGTTGGTCAGGCTGGTCTCGGACTCCAGACCTCAAGTGACCCGCCTGCCTCAGCCTCCCAAAGTGCTGGGATTGCAGGTGTGAGCCCCCACCTGGTCTTGTGTCATTTTCCCATGTTGATTTGTGTAGCTGCCACCATGGTCGACAGAGCATTGTCCATCTCCACCGAACTCCTCCTGTACTTCCTCCGTATGGTCAGCTCACCTTCTCCCCCATCATCCCTGAACCCTGCAACCACCAGTCTTTCTTCATGCCTATCGTTGTGTCATTTTGAGACTGTTACATCAGTGGAATCATACGCTACATGACCCATGTCTTTTTCCCTCAGCACAGCGCGCTTGATATCCGAGTTGCTGCTTGTGTCAATATGATTATTATTTGAGATGGAATCTCATTCTGTCACCCAGGCTGGAGTGCAATGGCACCATCTTGGCTCACTGCAACCTCCACCTCCCGGAGACTGGAAGTAGCTGGGACTACAGGCACGTGCAACCACGCCTGGCTAATTTTTGTATTTTTAGTAGAGATGGGCTCACCATGTTGGCCAGGATGGCTTTGAACTCCTGACCTCAAGTGATCCACTCGCCTTGGCCTCCCACGGTGCTGGGATTACAGGTGTAAGTTACCACACTCAGCCTTGTGTCAATATTATTTAACTGCTTAATATTCCTTTCTCTTTCACCTTGCCTGTGTCATTACACTTCAAGTGAGATTTTGGTAGACATCAAATAATTGGGTCCTATTTTTTTTTTAATCCATTCTGACAATCTGTTTTTTAATTGTTGTATTTAGAAAATTTATATTTAATGTAATTATTGGTATGTTAGAGCTTACGTCTGCCATTTTTTTTTGTTTTCTGTTCTCTCTCTTTTTTTTTTTTTTTTGTGGGTTACTTGAACATTTTTTAGAATTCTATTTTGATTATTCATACTTTTTTTTTTTTTTGAGACGGAGTCTCGCTCTGTCGCTCAGCCTGGAGTGCAGTGGCGCGATCTCGGCTCACTGCAAGCTCCGCCTCCCAGGTTCATGCCATTCTCCTGCCTCAGCCTCCCAAGTAGCTGGGATTGCAGGCACCCGCCACCGCGCCCGGCTAATTTTTGTATTTTTAGTAGAGATGGGGTTTTACCATGTTAGCCAGGATGGTCTTGAACTCCTGACCTCGTGATCTGCCCGCCTCGGCCTCCCAATGTGCTGGGATTACAGGCGTGAGCCACCGCGCCCGGCCTTTTTTTTTTTTTTTTTTTTTGAGACAGAGTCTCACTCTGTTGCCTAGGCTGGAGTGCAATGGCATGATCTCGGCTCACTACACACTCCACCTCTCTGGGCTCAGGTGATCCTCCCACCTCAGTCTCCTGAGTAGCTGGGACTACAGTCATGCACCACCATGCCCGGTTAATTTTTGTATTTTTGGTAGAGGCAAGGTTTTGCCATGTTGCCCAGGCTGGTCTCAAACTCCTGAGCTCAAGCAGTCTGCTCACCTTGGCCTCCCAAAGTGTTGGGATTACAGGCGTGAGCCACTGCTTACACCATGCTATTTTTGAGTGTATCTTCTTATATCACTTTTTTTTTTAAAGAGGGGTTGCTCTAGATAGTGTATTATATAATATAGCTTATTGCAATCTACTGATGTTGACATTTTACCAGTTTGAGTGAAGTATAGAAACATCTCCTTTTACATCTGTGTCCCCTTCTTAATCTATAATTGCTTAAAATATTTCTTCTACATGTATTGAAAACCATGTCAGATAGTGTTATAATTTTTGCTTTAGCCGTCAAAAATCATGGCTCAAGCCTGTAATCCCAGCACTTTGGGAGGCCGAGACGGGCGGATCACGAGGTCAGGAGATCGAGACCATCCTGGCTAACACGGTGAAACCCCGTCTCTACTAAAAAAATACAAAAAACTAGCCGGGCGAGGTGGCGGGCGCCTGTAGTCCCAGCTACTCTGGAGGCTGAGGCAGGAGAATGGCGTGAACCCGGGAGGCGGAGCTTGTAGTGAGCTGAGATCCGGCCACTGCACTCCAGCCTGGGCGGCAGAGCGAGACTCCGTCTCAAAAAAAAAAAAAAAAAAAAAAAAAAAAAAAAAAAAATCAGTTAGGATATTCAAGAGGTTACTCTTTTTGTTATTCTTTCTTCCTTTCCGATATTCCAAAATTCCTTCTTTTCTTGTTTCCTTTCTGTTTAGAGAACGTCCTTTAGCCATTCTTTTAGGGTGTGTCTGTTGGTGACAAATTCCCTAGCCTTCCTTCAATTAAGAAGGTCCCAACTTCCTGTCATTTCTGAGGTGTTTTTTTTTTTTTTTTTTTTTGAGACGGAGTTTCGCTCTGTCGCCCAGGCTGGAGTGCAGTGGCCGGATCTCAGCTCACTGCAAGCTCCGCCTCCCGGGTTCCCGCCATTCTCCTGCCTCAGCCTCCCGAGTAGCTGGGACTACAGGCGCCGCCACCTCGCCCGGCTAGTTTTCTGTATTTTTTAGTAGAGACGGGGTTTCACCGTGTTAGCCAGAATGGTCTCGATCTCCTGACCTTGTGATCCGCCCGTCTCGGCCTCCCAAAGTGCTGGGATTACAGGCTTGAGCCACCGCGCCCGGCCTTTTTTTTTTTTTTTTTTTGAGAAGGAGTCTCCCACTGTTGCCCAGGCTGGAGTGCAGTGGCCCGATCTTGGCTCACCGCAACCTCTACCACCTGGGTTCAATCGATTCTCCTGCCTCAGCCTCCCGAGTGGCTGGGATTACAGGCAGCCGCCACCATGCCCAGCTAAGGTTTTGGATTTTAGTAGAGACAGGGTTTCACCATGTTGGCCATGTTGGTCTCGAACTCCTGACCTCGTGATGCACTCACCTCGGCTTCCCAAAGGGCTGGGATTATAGGTGTGAGCCACTGCACCTGGTCGCTTCTAAGATTTTTTATTTGTTTTTAGTTTTCGGAAGTTTAACTGTTATGTGTCTTGGCATGTATCTCTTTGGGTTTATCCTGTCTGCTGTTCACTCAGATTGTGGAGTGTGTAGGTTTATGTCTTTTTTTGTCAAATATGGGAAATTTTGACCATTACTTCTTTACATACATTTTCAGGATCACTGTTTTTTTCTTTTCCTTCGGGAATTCTGAACAGGAATGTATGATCTTTTGTTACAGTGCTGCAGGTCCCAGAGGTTCTGTTTACTTTGTTGTTGTTGTTTGTTTGTTTTCTCTCTGTTGTTCTTACTGGGCAATTTCTACTGTTCCGTCTTCCTGCTTCTGGCTTCTTTCCTCTGTCTCCTCCATCCTGCTGTTGGGTCCATCCATTGAGTTTTTATTTCAGTTACTGCATTTTTCAGTTCTAAAATTTGCATTTGGTATATCTTCTCTTTCTTTACTGGAAATGTATGTTTTTTCATTTGTTTTGAGCATGTTCATGATTGCTTGTTGAAGCATTTCTAAGGTGGCTGCTTTAAAATCATTTTCAGATAACTCTAACATCTGTGTCATCTTGGTGTTGGTGGCTGTTAGCTGTCTTTTCTCATCCTGGTTGAGATTTTCCTGGCTCTTGGTACAACTAATGATGTTTGATTGAAACCTTGATAGTTTAGATTTTGTGTTAAGAGACTCAAGATCTTGAGTTTTAGCTGGTCCCCTTGACATGTCTATGGTGAAGGAAGGAGTCCTCCCCTGTCAATGCCCCATGAAGGGTGAAGTCAAAGCCCCCTGCAGCCTCCACCGATCCACTGACACTTCCTGGGGAGGCTTCTTGTTACTGCTGAGGGTGAGAAGAGTTCCAGCCCACCATTAGTCCTCTGCTGCCTCCCCCATGGCTGGAAGGGGCAGGTGCCTTGTTTTTGCTGGGTGGGGGAAGGTTGCGGCTTTCCACTGGACCTCCTCCGATGCCTCCACAGGGAGCAGGAAGGGCGCCGCACTCCCGGGGTGACTGGTGCTGTGTGTTTGCAGGAAGGTGGTGTGCCAGTGTGGCTACACGCGTGAGCGGCACCTGGAGGAGGCTACCAAGCCCGACACCTCCCAGGGCACACAGTGGGACCCCAAGAAACATGTCCATGAGATGCCAACAGATGCCTTCGGTGACGTCGTCTTCACGGGCCTGAGCCGGGAGGTGAAGAAGGTTGGTTTCCATCACTCTTGCTCTGAATTGTGGGCAGAGCTGCATGGCCCCACAGTGACACGTGGTGGTTGGCATTTCCTGGGGCAAGAGCAGGAGGCTGGCAAAGATCCAGGGTGCATAGAGCCCATTGCACAGCAAAGGAGGAGGTGGGGAGGGCTCTGCAAGGCAAGCGAGAGATGCATCCCACTCTCGGAGTGCTTGGTCATCTGCAAAGCAGTGTGGGGCACAGTGAGCTTTCTAGGAGGGTGCAAGCCGGGAGTGGTGAGTGAATTCTGGCTGGGTGGCCCTGGGTAGCATTTGTCAGGGCCTGGGGGCGAGTAGGGAGGAAGGAGAGGGGTGCAGGACACAGACACACTCAGGGTGTGCTTGGGGAATGGCAGGAAGGGTGTGGAGAGGGAGGGGAAAGCAGGAGGAAGGGGCCCAGGATGGCAGGGAGACCATATGGCAAGTCTGGAAGCAAAGGCGAGAGTCTTTGCGAGGAGGCTGGGCCAGGCACAGCATGATCCAGGCTGAGCCTGGCCTGCAGGAGAGCACTGTGAGGGTGCAGACTGCTGGAGGGAGGCCCAGGCGCAGGGCTGGGTTCTCTCATGCACAACTTCACTGTGGTCCCTGGAGGACCAGCCATCTCTGACCAATTCTCAGGCCCCATCCCAGGCCTGTGGAGTCAGAGACTCGGCCCCTTGTGTGTTCACCAGCCTTCTGGAGGGTTCTGAGACAGCGATTGGGTGCCACTGTCCTGGGAGGGGGTGGCACTAATCTCTGTGCTGGGGTCTGGAGCCCTGAATCTGGTACCCGCCGAGTGTGACCTGTCCACTCGATTGTGTGATGATGCCATGAGGTGACCAAAGGGGTTGGGGGGGGCAGGTCTCGGAGATGGGGTCTTGCGGCCCCAGGTTTCCTGGCTGGCCCAGCCCCTGAGCCACCCTGTGTCACCATCACATGTGGGTGTTCTCCAGGCCCCTGGGCCCCTCGGCTCTGTGGTTATGGGAACAGTCTCGTTGTCGGGTTTCAGATGAGGGATTGAGATATGGGCAGACCCCACCTGTTGCCCAAGGCCATGGTGGCAGTGCCAGTGGTGGGTTTGAGTCCAGCTGCGTCTGAGCCTGGAGTTCTGGCTGCATCCCTCCCCTATCCCCCGGCTTCTCCCAGCCCTGCAACTCCCGACAGGGGCAGGTAGTGTGAGGGAAAAACGCCTGTGGCCTGACGGTGAGTGACAGCTGGGACACAGACCCCGTGGTGCAGCAGGTCTGCCTCGAAGCCCGGGAGCGTCCACCATGCAGGCCACAGCCCTGCTCCTCCCAGGGAGACCAGCACCTCCAGATGCTTGGTGGACCCGGTGGGGCCCATGTTCTGATGGTGACAGGCACCGTGGTTGTGGGTTAACTGGACCTTCTTTAGTGACAATGCTACCACATGTTTGTTTTAAGGGCACCTCATGGCATTTCTGGATTTCACCCATCACCTTTGTGTCTCTGGTGGGCCAATCCTGGTGGGGTTGCGGTCCCGGCTGGGTCTCTTCAGACACGGCCCACCTAGTGGAACAGGGAAAGTCCACTGTGTACTTGTGAGGGTCTCCTGGAGCATGAGGGGCCAGAGTGACGACAGAGCCTGGGAGAACCATGTTCAGACGGGAGGCACAGGAAGCTGGGTCCCCTGAATCCCCAGGATGGGCCAGGGCACAGGGGTCACAGAGCAGAGGGGACAGGAAAGGGGACAGGAGAGGGGGCAGTGCTGGGCGCACAAGGACAGGAGGGCAGAGACCCCAGTGCAGGAGATGATTAGACCCTGGGAAGGCGGGGCCCAGGCGCTAGGGCGGGAATTGGAGTCTGTGCTGGTGCATGTCTGAGAGGCGCTCCCAAAATTGAGAGGAAGAGGAAAAAGTGGGTGCTGTGGGGGCACGAGGGCCGGGGGAGGTTTGCTGAGGGCGGGTCTGGTCCCCAAGGGATGGCCTGTTGCTCCTGGCTTGGGCCTCTCTGCCTCCCTCTTCTCTCATGATTCGTGCCTTGCCCACACGGGGACCCCTTTACTGGGTCTGAGCTGGAAGGGTGTGCGGTGTCTGCCGCCCACTGGGGCCTCTCCATGTGGCCTGTGTGGGTCGGTGCTGTCCCTGCCCACTGATACACGGGTTCTCTCCGCCGTCTTCCCTGTCCCGCAGTATGTTAGAGTCTCCCAGGACACACCCTCCAGCACGATCTACCACCTCATGACCCAGCACTGGGGGCTGGACGTCCCCAACCTCCTGATCTCAGTGACCGGGGGGGCCAAGAACTTCAACATGAAGCCGCGGCTGAAGAGCATTTTCCGCAGGGGCCTGGTCAAGGTGGCTCAGACCACAGGTAACTCAGAGGCTAGAGGGACACAAGGCCCCGGCGGGTGGGTGGCGTGGGGTGCGCTGTGGAGGCTGTGCCAGGGCAGTCAGGGCCATCAGGACCCAAAACGTCCCTGGAAGCCACCAAGGCCGTGCCCCAGCCGGAGTCGGACCCGTGCACCCCTCACCTGGGCACAGCTGCTCCCTGACGCCCGGCGCTGCCCCTGGCTTGCCCGTGGGCTGGAGATGGCTCAGTGTGTGGCCCCGCTGGTGCCCAGGGCCAAGCAGAGATGAAAACCTCAGTGGCCTGGGAACCTCGGTGGTCTGGGTGCACGGCTGGGGCCAGCGTTGCGGGACAGTTGTAGGGGGCCAGCGAGAGTTCCCGGTCATCACATTTTCCATTATCACTTTTTTCCATCAGCATCAGGCAAGGAGCATTATTATTTCCATCTTTTCACTTGAGGCAACTGCCTGGTTGGAGTCAAATCACCTCCCAAATTTGCATCACCATTGAGAGTCAGGCAGGGACCCAGTCCTGGTGGATGGTGTGAGATCCCAGGGGCCGTGACCTGGTGCCCCGCCCTACCCTGATTCCATTGGGGAGGGAACCCCAAGTCCTTGAGGCTCCCTGGGCCTCTCTGGAGGGGACTGGGTGAATAGTGAGGCCCTGAGGTGATGACTTGGCAATGTTGGGTCCAGATGGGCCTGGAGTCACCCCGCTTTTCCTGGGGTATGGTCTTTGCCTCCAAGTGGAGTCGTAACTGAGCCTGACTTGGCCTGCGTGGCTCACAGAGTCCTCGGTTTCATTGTCTGCCTGGTGACCGTGAGGCATGCCTGCATCTTTTGACCTGTGAGCCCCACAGCCCTGCTTGTAAAATGACCAGACCTTTTCTCAGTCTGGTCACGTGGGACTAGGTTTAATGCAGGTCACTGTCCCACAAGCGCTTTCTGATGCTTTGCCCTCTCAAATAATGCCATGGATTTCTTCAGGTTTCACCTGCTCCGGGTCTTGATGTTGCATTTTTTTTAGCTTTCTTTTTTTTTTTTTGAGACGGAGTCTCGCTCTGTCACCCAAGCTGGAGTGCACTGGCCAGATCTCAGCTCACTGCAAGCTCTGCCTCCCGGGTTCATGCCATTCTCCTGCCTCAGCCTCCCGAGTAGCTGGGACTACAGGCGCCCGCCACCTCGCCCAGCTAGTTTTTTGTATTTTTTAGTAGAGACGGGGTTTCACCATGTTAGCCAGGATGGTCTCGATCTCCTGACCTTGTGATCCGCCCACCTCGGCCTCCCAAAGTGCTGGGATTACAGGCTTGAGCCACCACGCCCGGCCTTTTTTTAGCTTTCAATATCAGTGACCTTGCCGTCTGCGTCCTGGCCCAAAGCTAGTACCAGCTTTTCAACTGTTATCTCCATCTCCATCATCTCCATCTCCATCATCTCCATCATCTCCATCTCCATCTCCATCTCCATCTCCATCTCCATCCATTTAGTTTTGAGACAGGGTCTTGCTCTGTTCCCCAGGCTGGAGTGCAGCAGCACGATTTCAGCTTACTGTAGCCTAGACCTCTTGGGCTCAGGTGGTCCTCCTGCCCCTGCCTCCCGAGTTGCTGGGACTAGAGGCATATGCCACCATGCCAGGCTAATTTTTGTAGAGAGAAGGTCTATGTTGTCCAGGCTGATCTTGAACTCCTGGGCTCAAGCAATCTTCCTGCCTTGACCTCCCAAAGTGCTGGGATAACAGGCATGAGCCACCGTGCCTGGCTGATTGGCTGTTTTTTTTTTTTTTTTTTTGGAGACGGAGTCTTGCGTCTTGCTCCGTCGCCCAGGCTGGAGTGCACTGGTGGTGGCGCAATCTCAGCTCACTGCAACCTCTGCCTCCTGAGCTCAAGCAATTCTCCTGCCTCAGCCTCCTAAGGAGCTGGGACTGCAGGCACGTGCTACCACGCCCAGCTAATTTTTGCCTTTTTAGTAGAGACGGGGTTTCACCATGTTGGTCAGGCTGGTCTCAAACTCCTGACCTCAGGTGATCTGCCCACCTTGGCCTCCCAAAGTGCTGGGATTACAGACATGAGCCACTGCGCCTGGCCCAGTTGTTATTTTTATGGTGACACTGTGACCCAGCCTTTGGTATGGCAGCATTGCACCAGGGACAAATCCCAAAAACGAACAAATGTGACTTTCGCTGGTGCCTCAAGGGGAGGCTGTGGGGCAGCAACCGTGGCCTCACCTGTGCTTCTCACCCCAGGGCAGGCCAGGCGAGCAGACACCTGGGGACCTCCTGCTCTCAGGCAAAGCTGCCGCCAGCTCACGACACTGGGTCAGACCAGACGTGGGATGGGAGGAGTGTTTCCTTTTTGTTTTGAGATGGAGTTTCACTCTTACTGCCCAGGCTGGAGGGCAGTGGCGCAATCTTGGCTCACTGCAACCTCTGCCTCCTGGGTTCAAGTGATTCTCCTGCCTCAGCCTCCCGAGTGGCTGGGATTACGGGCATGCGCCACCACACTAGGCTAATTTTGTATTTTTAGTAGAGATGGGGTTTCTCCATGTTGGTCAGGCTGGTCTCGAACTCCCAACCTCAGATGATCTGACTGCCACGGCCTCCCAAAGTGTTGGGATTACAGGTGTGAGCCACCGTGCCCGGCCGGAGGTGTGTTTCTTACAGGGTTGGCTGCAAACCTCTGGCAGCAGGCGGTGAGTGGGAAGTGGAGGGAGTCCTTCCTAGGGACCAGGCTGAGTGATGTGAGCAAGGATGCACTCTGCCGCACCTGGGTCCTGAAAGCTGGGAGGAAGAAGGAAAGCAAAATAGAAGAATGCAGAGAGCGTGCTGAGAACGGGGATCCTGAGTCTGGGGCCAGAGGAGGTGGCAGGGACCAGGGAGAGGGGTGGGGCCTGCTCCTGTTCCCACCCTGCCTGAGGGCCGTGGGAACCTCAGTTCCTTACACCTGAGGCTGGTTTAAAAGCCCCTGAGCGAGGGGCTCTGTGTTGATGGGGGGCCGGGCATCGCTGAGCCTAGAGGGGCTCAGGCGTCAGGCTCCGGGGTATCAGGGTGCCCCTCAGTACTGCGGGGCCTACCCATCGTGCTTCTTCCCCAGGAGCCTGGGTCATCACGGGGGGGTCCCACGCCGGCGTCATGAAGCAGGTGGGTGAGGCGGTGCGGGACTTCAGCCTGAGCAGCAGCTACAAGGAAGGTGAGGTCATCACCATCGGAGTCGCCACCTGGGGCACCGTCCACCGCCGGGAGGGCCTGATCCATCCCACGGTGAGCGCGGCCCCCTAGGGAGGGGAGCCTAGGACCAGGGGTGTGGGTGACGTGTGACCGGGCGCTGTAGGGGGCAGGCGGAGTGCGCAGGGGCCGGGGTGTGGGTGACGTCTGATGGAGCGCTGTAGGGAGCAGGTGGGGTGTGCAGGGACGGCGGGCGCGCTCAGGAGATCGGGCGCAGCTCCTGGCCCCGTCCTTGACCCAGGTGACCTGGATGAATGGCTAACTTGGCTGGACTCTGGTATCTCCCTCAAGGTTGTAAGAAGGATCCACATGAGCGTCACTGGCTATGAGGGCTCCGCTAACAGCAGAGGGAGGGAGCGTGGCCAGCGGGCAGCTGGGCAGGGCTGAGCCAGGGCTATCTGACCCCGAACCGGAGCTTTTAGCGCTTTGAGTCCCTGTACTCAGAGGTCTCCTGCATCTGGGAATCCTACTGTACTGCGGTCCCCAGCAGCCAGGATCCACCCCCAGCTTCCCTGTCAAGGTTGAGGATGGAGCACTCCTGCCTCTGGTTAACTGGCTGCAGGAGAAGCAGTTGCTTTAATCCAGAGCCCTGAGTTGGGACAGATAATAAGTCATTCAACCAGATTTTCCAAGGACACACTGACTCTGGCATAATGCGTGTGTGCCCCTGAATCCGCGTGGTCAGGAAAGCCCATAAACACTGGCCTGTGACTCACTGAGCAGGTTCCCTCGTCACCCCGAGGGGTGATTTACTCCTCTGGCAACATCACAGACACTGTGTGTCCATTCCCGGGGGTTGGGGGGGGCAGGGGACACTCCCAGATGCCCACAAGGGCCCAGCAAGCCCTGGCCAGCCACAGCCCGGCCTTCACCTCCCAGCAAGCACTGGCCAGCCGCAGCCCGGCCTTCACCTTCCTTTTGTGTCAGAATCATGAATGTGTCTGGTGGGGTCTGACTGGACTGGCTGTTTGGCTTTGCTTGCTCCTTTTATGAATTGTAAAACAAGCCAGGAGCGGCTGGGTGATGTCCCAGGTCACTCCTTACTTTCCTTCCCATGCTGAGTTCACATGACTTGCCGTGACACCACCGTTGCTGGCGTTGTTGGAGGAATGGGACTGTGGCTGCTTCCGCTTAGCTGCACTCCCTCTCTGTGGACGGCGGAGGGTGTGTGTCCCAGCCCCGCTGCCACCCTGCCTTGGATCTGTCTCCGGGGGCTGCTGTAACCCAGGCTCACAAACCTGGTGGCTTAAAGCAGCAGAAACTTAGTCTATCAGATCTGGAATCCGTGTCGCTTGGCCATCATCCAGCCATCGATGTCAGCAGGGCCACCTCCCTCCAGGGCCTGGGGAAGAGTATTCCTGCTGCCTCCAGCGTCTGGGTGCTGATGGGCATCCTCTGGCTGGTGGCTGCTTCCCTCCAGTCTCTGCCTCTGCGTCCCGTGGCCGCCTCTGTGTGCCTGTGTGAAATCTCCCCATGTCTCCCATAAGAACACTTGTGATGGTGTTGAGGTCCCACTGGGGTCATCTAGGGTGATGCCTTCATATCAAGATCTTTAACTGACATCTGCAAAGATGCTTTTCCAAACAGGGAAATGAGGAGCAGCACTTACTGGGTCCATGAGCAGGCCTTGATGTCTTTGGGTGGCTGTGATTCAGCCAACTGCGGTCCTCCCTCTGGCCTCAGACTCCTGTCCACTCCACATGCAAAATATGTTCACCCCATTGCCAGATCCTGGCCGGGCGTGGGGGCTCACGCCTGTCATCCCAGCACTTTGGGAGGCTGAGGTGTGCGGATCACTTGAGGACGAGAGTTCAAGACCAGCTTGGCCAACGTGGTGAAACCCTGTCTTTACTAAAAATACAAAAATTAGTTGGGCATAGGGGCAGGCACCTGTAATCCCAGCTGAGGCAGGAGAATTGCTTGAACCCAGGAGCTGGAGGTTGCAGTGAGCCAAGATCACGCCACTGCACTCCAGCTGGGCTGACAGAGCAAGACTCTGTCCAAACCAAACCAAACCAAGTGATCCCCTCCAACTACCAACCCGTTACAGCAGAAACTCCAAGATCAAAATCTCATGTAAATATCATGAGCTCGGCCGGGCACGGTGGCTCACACCTGTCATCTCAGCACTTTGGGAGGCCAAGGTGGGCAGATCACCTGAGGACAGGAGCTTGAGACCAGCCAGGCCAACATGGAGAAACCCCGTCTCAACAAAAAATTAGCCAGGCATAGTGGTGGGCACCTGTAATCCCAGCTACTGGGAGGCCAAGGCAGGAGAATCGCTTGAACCCGAGAGGCGGAGGTGGCAGCGAGATTGTGCCACTGCACTCCAGCCTGGGTGACAGAGCGAGACACCATCTCAAGCAAAACAAAACAAAAAACAATATCAGCTCAAAAGTCCCAAATGTCATCATTTAAGTCAGAGATGCTGAAGACTCTGGGTCTGACCAATCCTGGAGCAGATTTTCTCTTCGTGTGTGCACCCGTGAGAGGAGACAAGTCCCCTGTCTCCAAAATACAAGGGAAGAGCAGGGAAGGGCAGGTATAGCATTACAGCTGTAGACACTCTCATTCCCAAAGGGGGAACACGGGAGGAACGAAGGCATCACCAGCCCCAGGCAATTCCAAAACCCAGCAGGGGGAGCGCACTAGGTGGTAAGACCGGGGAGACTCCTCTGTGGCTTGGGCAGCCCCCCCAGCTCTGTGTCCACAGCTCTGCCTTCAGAACGAGCCTTTTCTCGGAAGGCTATAGGTTACTTCCTGCTAGAAGATTTCAAGGAGTCTGATGACCTTTCATTTTATCCCACCTCTGTCCCTTTCAGTCCAAATTTGCAGTGTTGTTGTTGGTGTAACATCTGTGAAAACCTTGTGTGCCTCCTTTGAACGCCATAGGAATTTCTGCCAGTAGACCAAAAGGGCTCTGCTGACCTTTCCTGTGATGCCGCCTCCACTCCTGTTTTCTGAGATGGTTGAGTGAATCGCAGTCTCCTTGCGCTAGTCTCTTCGTCACTAGCAGGGGATTGTGCAGACACACCCTTGGCCCTCTCTCTCTCTTTTTTTTTTTTTTTTTTGGAGACAGAGTCTCACTCTGTCGCCCAGGCTGGAGTGCAGTGGCACAATCTCAGCTCACTGCAAGCTCTGCCTCCCGGGTTCAAGCGATTCTCCTGCTTCAGCCTCCCGAGTAGCTGGGACTACAGGCACCTACCACCACGCCCAGCTAATTTTTGTTTTTTTACTAGAGACAGGATTTCACTATGTTGGCCAGGCTGATCTTGAACTCCTGACCTTGTGATCTGCCTGCCTCAGCCCTCCAAAGTGCTGGGATTCCAGGTGTTAGCCACCATGCCTGGCCCATGTATGTATTTTCTAAGGCAGCGGTCACCAACTTTTTGACACCAGGGACTGGTTTCATGGAAGATGATTTTTGCACAGATGGGGGCGGGGTGGTGAGTGGTTGGTTTGGGGATGATTCAAGCACGTTATGTTTATTGTGCACTTTATTTCTATTATTACATTGTGATATGTAATGAAGTAATCATACAACTCACCATCATGTAGGATCAGTGGGAGTCCTGAGCTTGTTTTCCTGCAGCTAGATGCTCTCATCATCTGGGGGTCATGGGGAACAGTGACAGATCATCAGGCATTAGATTTTCAGAGGGACATGCCACCTAGGTCCCTCGCACGCACAGTTCACAGTAAGGTTAGTATTCCCATGAAAATCTAGTGCCGCGGATCTGACAGGAGGTGGAGCTCGGGCAGTCACACACACGATAGGGAGCGGCTGTAAATAGGGATGAAGCTTCGCTCGCTCACCCGCCACCCACCTCCTGCTGTGTGCAGCCCAGCTCCTCACAGGCCACAGACCATTACAAGTCCATGGCCCGAGGGTGGGGACCCCTGCTCTAAGGTAACAAAACCCTCCCTGCCCTGCTCCTCACTTCCTTCGGAGCCCTTACTGCAAGTTGCTTTTTTTTTTCTGAGACAGGGTCTCACTGTTGCCCAGGCTGGGGTGCGTTGGTGCGATCCTCAGCCTGGAGTCCCTTGGACTCAAGTGATCTTCCCACCTCAGCCTCCCAAGTAGCTGGGACTTCAGGTGCGCACCACCATGCCCGGCTAATTTTTCTTATTTTTGTAGACATGAGATCTGCCATGTTGTCCAGGCTGGTCTCGAACTCTGGGGCTCAGGTGATCCACCTCGGCCTCCCAAAGTGCTGGGATTAGAGGTGTAAGCCACCGTGCCCATCTCTGCAAGGCTTTTAACACCGTGTTCCCACCAATAGTCTCTTCAAGGACATTGAGACGTTTTCTATTCATGGTGCTTCAAAATCCTGCCATCTTCTCCCCATTGCCAGTTTCAGTGCCACTTCCACATTTTTAGGTGTTTGTTACAGCAGCACTCCACTTCCTCACTCCAGACCTGTATCTGTTTCCTGTAGCTGCTGTAACAAATGGCCACAAGCCTGAAACGGCAGCATTGTGGTTTCTCATGTGTCTGGAGGACAGAACTCTGAAGTCAGGGTCACACCCCTCCTGAGGCCTGGGAGGAGGGCCTGTTTCCCTGCCTTCTCTACTTCTGGGGGCTCCGGCTTTCTCCACCTGTGGCTGTGCCGCTCGTCCCTGCCTCTGTGGTCCTGCATCCTGCTCTCCTACGTGTGTCTCCCGCCACCTCTCTCCTATAAGGACACCTGTGATGGTATTTTGGGCCCACTCAGATCATCCAGGTTAATCTTCTCATGTTTTGATCACATCTGCAAAGTCACTTTCTCCAATAAGGCCACATCCACAGATTCCAGGGACGGGGACCTGGTCTCTCTTAGGGCCGGTGTTCAGCCTGCTCACGTTAGAGAGGCAGAGCTTTCCAGAAGCTGTGTCTGACGCTTCCTGGCCATTCCAGGGCAGCTTCCCTGCTGAGTACATACTGGATGAGGACGGCCAAGGGAACCTGACCTGCCTAGACAGCAACCACTCTCACTTCATCCTCGTGGACGACGGGACCCACGGCCAGTATGGGGTGGAGATTCCTCTGAGGACCAGGCTGGAGAAGTTCATATCAGAGCAGACCAAGGAAAGAGGAGGTAGGGGAGCTTGCTTTTGAGGGTGCTTGGGCAGAGAGCACAGTGGGCTTGTCAGTGTCGAGTATAGCTGGTCAAGGACATTCAACAGATATGGCACTCAGCAGAGAGCACGGTGGGCCGGTCAGAGCGTCAGGTACAGCTGGTCATGACCAGGACGTTCGTGGCGCTCGGTAGACAGCACAGGGGGCTGGTCAGAGTGTCAGGTACAGCTGGTCACAACCAGGATGTTGGCGGCGCTTGGAGCATCCTCAGAACACACCTGGGTTTCTATCCCATGTCTCTTTATACTTTGTTCCAGGAGGATCATCTACTCTTGCCCGTTTCAGCCAGTGGGAGGGCGGTCGGGGGGGCTGGCAGCTCACAGCCTGTGTGCTCGCAGGTAATAGGCCAGCCTACTTTTTTTTTTTTTTTTTTTGAGACAGGGTCTGGTGCGCAATGGTGTGATCTCAGCTCACTGTAGCCTCGAACTTCTGGGCTCAAGGGATCCTCCCACCACCTTCCCAAAGTGCTGGGATTACAAAGCTTGAACCACTGTGCCTGGCCCTACAATTATTTTAAACCGTGATCATGGTCTGGTCTCAGGTTCAGAAATCAGAATGTACGACAGTCAAAACTTAGGATTTGACACCTTTTTCCTCATAGGTGGGATGGGATGGGTTTGAGGACATCGGGAGGTCAAGTGCGGGGTTTTGCACGTCACTCGAGGAGGGCTCAAAGAGGAGATGGTGAATGGGAGGTGTCTGGCCTGTGCCCGGGTGGGCTGGGGTCCCTTGCAAGCTTCCTTGTGCAGCAGACTCCCCTGGAGGGCTCCTCACCAGTGCTTGGGCCCCGGCCCCAGGGTCTGACTCAGCAGCTCCAGGTGGGCTGAGAACTTGCATTAGGTGCACGTTCCCTGGTGGGGGTGATGTTGAGGTTCAGGGACCCCGCTTTGAGAACCCTGCTTGACTAGGACACCCAGGGTGGGATGTGTGGGTGAGTATGTGAAGACGATGGGCCCATGAGGTCTCATAGACAGAGTTTGCTGCCTGGAGAAAAGGGTTGCTAAGTCCTTTTCAGGCTCCCCTGCTGTTGGGCTGGATGAAGTTCAGGGTGGGGCCGGGCAGATGGACAAAGGATGGACATGTCGTGTCCTGCTCCCACCTACACGTGACAGGTTATGCCCACCTGCTTGGGGCGTCAGCTCTGATTGTCTCTCCCTCCCTCCTTCCCTCCCTCCCAAGAAAGCAAGGAGGGGTGGATGGGATGCAAGCGAGTGGGGAGGTGTGGGCGGCAGGGGGCTCTGGAGTCTCTCATCGATGTGGAACAGGCAGGTCCCCTGGTAATGTGGAGCTTTGACCTTCAACTCAGCACTGGCAAGAGGCTTCCCAGCAGGTGCTTCAGTGTGTGGTTAGGCTGGAGCTGGCAGGGGGCAGGGGAGAGTGCCCCAGTGCAGGGTCTTGCCCCCTACCTCTGTCCCCTCACTCGGCTCTGTGCTTTTTCTAGGTGTGGCCATCAAGATCCCCATCGTGTGTGTGGTGCTGGAGGGCGGCCCGGGCACGTTGCAGGTGAGCATGGCTGGGTGGGAGGGGGTTTGTGTGGGCCCGTCCCGCTGCAGGTAGATGACTGTCTGAAAGTGCTTGTCTCAGCACTCGAGACTGTTGGCAAGAGAGATCCATGAGCTTGCCCACCAGGAGACGAGAAAGAGCATCTATCCTGTGACAGGGCTGCTTCCGGGTGGGCAGAGGACGGGTCGGAGGAAGGTGCCTGGGGGAGGAAGCTGGGCTTGGCTGTGACCAGGCCATTGACTGGCGTGGAAGGAAAGGATGGGTTCCCAGGGCCTGGAGTGAGTGGGGAGCCTCTGCTCCCGGGACCTGCTGGGGAGGCTGGGGAGTTTCTGCCCCCAAGATTCCTCCAGGAAGCATTTTTCAAAGTACAGGGCCACGGTCCCCATCCCAGATCTGTGGTGCCACCAGATCTGGTGACTGCAGATTTGGCATGCGGCTTGAATGCGCTGCTCTGCTGGCCTGCCTTCCTGACGCGCATCCTAACCGCTTTGTGGCGTGCAAGGTGCGAGGCGAGCCTGCGGATCTGGACCAAGAGTATGGCTTTTGTGAAGGATGGAATCACAGGCAGTGTCCCATTTATGTTTCATGATGGCAGGAGATCAAAACAGAGCCTTGGGGGCTTAAGGCTGGACAGGAATCCATAGAGTACTGGGTCCTCACTCCCTACGCATGCCAAGTACCCTTCACGGCTCTCCTGCTGGGGCGGCTACACCCGCCTCTTTACCCCAGGCAGATGCTCATACACATGGCAGGGTCCCTCCTGCCAGATGGCTTTGTGGCCAGTCCCTTTCCAAAGTCCAGCACCCGCTGGAGCCCAGGGGTCCTCCTCATTGCCCTGCTCTTACCGTGGGCTTTTATGAGGTTGGTAACTCCAGGTCCATGCAGCGTCCCCTTTGCTACGAGGTCCTCACGTCTGCAGATCCATAGGCAAAAATGCTGAGAGCCTTTGATTCTGCTGGTGCTGAGGCCTGAGAGGCGCCAGGTGTGCAGCCCCCAGTGTGTTGGGGCAGCTCCCTCTTCCCCCAGAGCAGGGGACGCCACCAAAGTGATAAGTGCTTTCAATGGATCTTGGAGTAGCGTTAGCCAGCCCTTCCCTTAGCTGGCCTTGGAGAATTCTCCATTCAGAAAGCACTGGAGCGAGGCGAGGACCCAGTCCCGGGCTCACGCCCCTGCCTGCCTTGCAGACCATCTACAACGCCACCACCAACGGCACTCCTTGTGTGGTCGTGGAGGGCTCGGGCCGTGTGGCCGATGTCATTGCCCAGGTGGCCAACCTGCCTGTCTCGGACATCACCGTCTCCCTGATCCAGCAGAAACTGAGCGTGTTCTTCCAGGAGATGTTTGAGACCTTCACGGAAAGCAGGATTGTCGAGTGGACCAAAAAGGTGAGGATGACGGGCACGATGGTCCCCGGCACGTGGCTGCTTCACAGAGACACTGTCAGCCTGGTGGGCAGGACCAGGACTCACGACTGATGCGGAGAACCCACTGGGTCTGAGCGGGTGCCAGAGTGATTTGCAGAGGGCAGGGCGCAGGTGGCAAACCTCCTGGCTGGGTTCTGGAGGTCAGATCCCGTGACAGCAAGTGAACGGAGGGTGTGAACCTCACCGGCAGCACACCAGGGCGGGCTAGGAACACGGCCAGGCTCAGTGGTGCTGTGAAAAGAGTCTGCTGGATTGGAGGGGTGGGAGGCAGGCGCTGGGAAGGCCTCAGCCAAGTTGGGTAGCAGGGCAGCTGCTGAGTAATGGCTGTGGGTCGCAGGGTCAGTCCAGCTCTTAGCCTCATGGGTGAGTTAATGGAGGCAGGTAGAGTGGCCTCAGGAGGGCCATTGCTCCAGTCCAGGGGTAGATTTTGGGTGGCCCCTGCCATGACCCCAGCCTCCAGAGGGGGTCAGTTGTGAAGGGCTGTGGTTGGTCAGCCCTGACCACCTCACAAAGCCCTTGACCAGGGGGGCGGGCTCCAGTGGAGAGTCCCTCCCCTCCCTGTAACTGCTGGTTCCAGGGTCACCTGACTCAGTTCCTGGAGGATTCTTTGCAGAGGCTGGCACTGGGGCCTTTTCATCCTCTGTTTCTCAGCAAGCCGGGGCTGGCAGAGCCCTCTGTCTGTGTCGTTCCTGCAGAGCCTGGACATCCCCAGGTTCTGAGTGGCTGACATGCACTTTCCACGGCTCCCACTGTGTTTAATTTGGGCTCTGTGGCAGTGGTGACCCCTAGCTGCAGGCCACAAGGACACGTGTATTTGGCCAGGTTGGGCCTATGGAGAATGGATTAAAAACGAGCACCCTCAGGAGCCACAGGTATCGGAAGGGCTGGGTGGAGGTCTTCACCCTGTTGGCCCATCTAGAAGCAGTTTTCGTGACTGGTGATTTGTGGGTGGCACAGTGACTTTGTTTTCTTCTGTGGTTTGTGATGGTCTCAGAGTGACCTCGTTCTGCACGGATGTCTTCTGAGAGCGTTTTTGCCCGGCAGGAGAATAACATGATGTAGCCGCAAGCGTCAGATCAGTTTGTGAAAACATCACGGTCCGGCTGTGAGCGGCCGCTCAGCTCCCGACGTCAGGGCGGCTTTCCTTCCTTCCCGGTGCCCTTGGGACTTGTCAGGCAGGCCCTGGAGCCCTTTCTCTGCTGGTTGATAAATTATTCAGGCAATTTTCAGAACTGAGTTTAATCAGCTGTTGTTGAAAGGTGCTTATTTTTAATGCACTCTCCATAGCCAAGCCAAGGCCCTGAAAGTGGTGCTTTCCCACGGAGCCGGCAGGCCTCAGCAGGGGCTCGGCATTCACTGAGGCTCCTGCTCAGTGGGGAGGGGCCGAGCCACACAGCTGGGGTCAGTGTGCTCCCTTAACATGCCTTCTCGGAGCGTCCGTCTACACTCTGGAGGAGTTGCAGACCCAACCTGGAGTGCTGCTGCTGGCGGGTGGCCCCGTCGGAGGGGCCCTGGGGCCTCCCTGCAAGGTCTCACAGCTGTGGCCAGGAAGAAGCTGTCCACCCTTGCTCAGCCTCGCCTTTCTCATCTATCAAGCAGGGGTACTGAGTGCTCCACTCAGACGAGGAAACGAGGCCCTGGTGTTCGTATGGGCTCAGATGCTGGGAGCTGCTTTACTGTATAAGGACAGGGTGGGCTGAAGGCTAGGAGACTTTTATGGGCTCAGACGCTGGGAGCTGCTTGACCGTATGTGGACAGGGTGGGCTGAAGGCTAGGAGACTGTTATGGGCTCAGACGCTGGGAGCTGCTTTACCGTATGTGGACAGAGTGGGCTGAAGGCTAGGAGACTGTTATGGGCTCAGACGCTGGGAGCTGCTTGACTGTATGAGGACAGGGTGGGCTGAAGGCTAGGAGACTTTTATGGGCTCAGATGCTGGGAGCTGCTTGACCGTATGAGGACAGGGTGGGCTGAAAACCCGGAGACCTTTGGCTGCTGGATGAGGGTGGAGTTCACCAGGGAGTCCAGGATGTGTTTTGGAGTTGTCACGAAAGCTGGACCCTGAGGAATGGGGCACTGTTGGGGTCTTAGGCATGGAGGTGGAGTGTGAGGAGCCCTCCAGGTGAGGGCAGAGTCTGTGTGGAAGCAATGAGGCCAGGCGGGGGACGAGGAGAGAAGCAGTGGAGGCCAAGTGTGGCCAGTCTAGGGAGCAGTGGGAGCCATGGGAAGATGTGTTTGTGGAGTTGCCTGCCCTGGACACAGGGGGAAGGTGCTTCAAGGAGGAATAACTGTAGCAGACATACCTGCTGGGGACACCATGATGGATGGATGGATGGATGATGGGTGGGTGTGTGGATGGATGGATGGATGGATGGATGGATAGTGGGTGGGTGGTAGATAGATGGATGGATGATGGGTGGGTGTGTGGATGGATGGATGGATGGATGGATGAATAGTGGGTGAGTGGTAGATAGATGGATGGATGATGGGTGGGTGTGTGGATGGATGGATGGATGGATGGATGAATAGTGGGTGGGTGGTAGATAGATGGATGGATGATGGGTGGGTGTGTGGATGGATGGATGGATGGATGGATGAATAGTGGGTGGGTGGTAGATAGATGGATGGATGATGGGTGGGTGTGTGGATGGATGGATGGATGGATGAATAGTGGGTGGGTGGTAGATAGATGGATGGATGATGGGTGGGTGTGTGGATGGATGGATGGATGGATGGATGAATGGATGGATGGATAGTGGGTGGTAGATAGATGGATGGATGATGGGTGGGTGTGTGGATGGATGGATGGATGGATGAATGGATGGATGGATAGTGGGTGGGTGGTAGATAGATGGATGGATGATGGATGGGTGTGTGTATGGATGGATGGATGGTAGGTGGGTGGGTGGGCATGTGGATGGATGGATAGATGGGTAGCTAGATGGTAGGTAGATGGATGGATGGATAGATAGCTAGACAGACAGATGATAAAATGGATGGGCTGGGCACAGTGGCTGGCACTTGTAATCCCAGCACTTTCGGAGGCTGAGGTGGGTGGATCACTTGAGGTCAGGAGTTCGAGACCAGCCTGGCCAACATGGTGAAACCATGTCTGTACTAAAAATACAAAAATTATCCAGGCATGGTGGTGGGTGTCTGTAATCCCAGCTACTTGGGAGTCTGAGGCAGGAGAATTGCTTGAAGACAGGAGGTGGAGGTTGCAGAGAGCCAAGATCGTGCCACTGCACTCCAGCCTGGGCGACAGAGCAAAAACTCTGTCTCAAAAAAAAAAAAAGATGGATGAATTGATATAATAGATAGATAGATAGATAGATAGATGATAGATAGTGGGTGGGAGGTAGATAAGTGGATGGATGAATGGTTGGTAGGTGTGTGTGTGTACAGATGGATGGAAAGATGGATGGATAGCTAGACAATAGATACATGTGGATGGATAGATGGATAGGTGGATAGGTAGATAGATACATACATACATAGATGAAACACACACGGATGGATAGATATGTACATGGATAGATAGATAGATAATGTAGATAGATGGATAGATGCATAGATGGATAGATGGATAAGATTAGGTAGATGGATAGATAGATAGATGCATAGATGGATAGATAGATTGACCGATTAACAGACAGATAAATCGATAGATAGATAGATAGATAGAGATAGATAGATAGATAGTGGGTAGGAGGTAGATAAGTGGATGGATGAATGGTTGGTAGGTGGGTGTGTGTACAGATGGATGGAAAGATGGATGGATGGATAGCTAGACAATAGATAGATACATGTGGATGGATACATGGATAGGTAGATAGATACATACATACATAGATGAAACACACATGGATGGATAGATATGTACATGGATAGATAGATAATGTAGATAGATGGATAGATGCATAGATGGATAGATAGATTCATCGATTAACAGATAGATAAATCAATTGACAGATAGATAGATAGATAGACAGATAGATAGAGATAGATGCATGGACAGATAGATAGGCAGGTAGGCAGGTGGTGAGGAGTGGCCCGGGCTTCGCAGGAGGGCCGAGAGGAGCAGCCTTGCATGGAGCTGCACAAGCACCAGGGTGAAGCTCCGTTGCTCTGGGATTGTGTTTTCCACCCCACAGACTCTCACAAACACGTTGTATTTGGTCCCCATGGATCTTCATCCACACTGTCTAAGGCAAGAGGAGATGTGGCAGTGTCCTGACCACAGGGCAGGCAGGACCCAGGGCTCCGGCTGTGTCTGGGGCCTCAATTCTGTGTGTCTTGGAGGAGGCAGGGGTTCAGGGGTCACTGTGTGTCTCACTTGGAAAATGCTTGTTGCAGATCCAAGATATTGTCCGGAGGCGGCAGCTGCTGACTGTCTTCCGGGAAGGCAAGGATGGTCAGCAGGATGTGGATGTGGCCATCCTGCAGGCCTTGCTGAAAGGTGAGGGTCAGGGAACATGGGGGGAATGGGGTGGAGGCCAGAACGTGGGCTCTGAGGATGCTAAGTTCTAGTCTTGAAGTGCCATGATTCTGGGAACCAGAATATTCCTCCTTGGTCAGAAACCCTGACCAGAGGGCAGCTGGTGATGGGCAGGTGGGTGACTACCTGTCACCTGATGTTAGAGGTATGAGCTCCTTTATTTGTAACTGGAATGTGAGTGCAGCCAGTGTCATTTATACCTTTGTGGTAGTCATAATTTCTCACAAAACTTCAGGGTGAAAAGAAAGAGTGCGGAAGTTGCCTCTCCCAACTTCCTGCTTGCTGGCTACTTTAGCTCCTCTACCTCTGATGCAGGAAAGAGTGTAGAGGCAGAGCAGGGCTTCAGGAATGGTGTGATGTACTGGAGCTGCAGTGGCTCTCTGTGTAACTTCTGTTGCTTAGCCTGGCCCATTCTCCAGGCCACAAACATCACTGTCCTCTCCTTATGCCCAACGGAGAAGGCTCATGCCTCCTTGTCTTACCTAGCTGGATTCAACATGGCCAGGACATCCCTGACACTGGGAAGCCTTGGTCTTATATGTGCTCCTCCCGCCCGATGCTGGGCTTCTCACCCTCCAGGGTCGGAGGCCCCAGGCTGATTCTGAAGGGCTCAGCAGAGTGGGCCCAGGCTGGGATCAGCAGGGAACTTTTGTGATAAAGGCCAGACTTTCATCTTGTTTCTGTGTTGATTTGAGACGCCCCTTATCAAGCACTTGATGTGCATAAAACCTCACACCCACAGCGAGATGACAGACTACGTATTAGATCACAAATTAAGTCTTAATTTATCTCTCAATAGATTTAAGGTAGATATTATACAAAGTATCTTCTCTGACAACAAGATGAAGTTAGGAATCAATAATGGATGTAAAAGTGGAAAATTCACAAAGTTGTGGAAACTACACACTACCTTAAACAGCCAATGGATCAAAGAAGAAATCAAAAGGGAAATCAAGAAACCAATGAAAACAAAAGCACAACATATCAAAGCTTATGGGATGTAGCAAAAGCAGTGCTAATGGAGAAATTTATAGCTATAAGTACTTACATTAAAAAATAAGATCTTAGGTCAGGCGCGGTGGCTCACGCCTGTAATCCCAGTACTTTGGGAGGCTGAGGCGGGCAGATCACGAGGTGAAGAGATCGAGACCATCCTGGCCAACACGGCGAAACCCTGTCTCTACTAAAAATACAAAAAATTAGCTGGGCGTGGTGGCAGGCACCTGTAGTCCCAGCAACTCGGGAGGCTGAGGCAGGAGAATGGCGTGAACCTGGGAGGCGGAGCTTGCAGTGAGCCGAGATCACGCCACTGCAGTCTAACCTGGGTGACAGAGTGAGACTCTGTCTCAAAAACAAAAAAAAAGAAAAAAAAAAAGATCTTAAACTAACAACCTAACTTTACAACTTAAGTAATTAGAAAAATAAGAACAAATGAAATCTTTTTCTCCAAGATATAAATAAGGGAAGGATGCATACTTTCACCACTTCTATTCAACATTGCATTGGAAGTTCAAGCCAGAGCAATTAAGACAAAAAAAAAAAAAAAAAAAGAAATAAAACTTATAAATGGGAAGGAAGAAGTAAAATTATTTATGTTCACAGATGATATGATTTTCGTATTTGTCCATTTTCACACTGCTATAAAGAACTGCCCAAGACTGCGTAATTTATAAAGGAAAGAGGTTAAATTGATTCACAGTTCAGCATGGCTGAGAAGGCCTCAGAAAACTTACAATCATGGTGGAAGATGAAGGGGATGCAAGGCACTGTCTTCACAAGGTGACAGGAAAGAGAGGTGCCAAATGAAGAAGGAAGAGCCCCTTCTAAAATCATCAGATCTCATGAGAACTTAGTATCATGAGAACAGCATAGCGGAAACTGTCCCCGTGATCCAACTACCTCCACTTGGTCTCTTCCTTGACACATGGGGATCATAGGGATTATAATTCAAGATGAGATTTGGGTGGGGACACAGAGCCTAACCATATCAATTTTCTATGCAGAAAACTGTAAAGATTCCACAACAAACCCCTGATCTAATAAATGAATTAAGCAAAGTAGCAGGACACAAAATCAACACACAAAAATCTGCTGCATTTCTGTATGCTACAAATGAATAATCAGAAAAGGAAATTATGAAAACAATTCTATTTACAGTAGCATCAAAAAGAAAAAAAAAATACTGAGGAATTAATTAAACCAAGGGGGTGAAAAACTTGTACAATGAAAACTGTAAAACATTGCTGAAAGAAATGAAAGAAGACATAAACAAATGGAAAGACATCCCATGTTCATGAATTGGAAGCCTTAATATTGTTAAGATGTCAATACTACTTAAAGCAATCTATAGATCCAATGCAATTCCTATCAAAACCCCAGTGATTTTTTTTTTTCAAAAATAGAAAAGCTCATCCTAGAATTCATGTGGAGTCTAAAGGGATCCCAAACAGCCAAAATAATTTTGAAAGGGAAGAACAAGGCTGGAAGACTCACACTTTCTGATTTCTAAACTCACTACAAAGCTATAGTAATCAAAACTGTCTGGTAATGGTGTCAAGAAAGACACAGAGGGCTGGGTGTGGTGGCTCATGCCTGTAATTCCAGCACTGTGGGAGGCCAAAGTGGGCTGATTGCTTGGGCTTAGGAGTTTGGGACCAGCCTGGGCAACATGGTGAAACCCTGTCTCTATAAAAAATATAAAAGCTGGGCATGGCGATTCATGCTTGTAGTCCCAGCAATATGGGAGGTTGAGGGGAGAGGATCACTTGAGTTCAGAAGGTTGGGGCTGCAGTGAGCTATGATTGCACCACTGCACTCCAGCCTGGGCAACAGAGCGAGACCCTGTCTCAAAAAAATCCCCAAAAAGATATGGAGACCAGTGGAATAGAATAGTTAGCCCCCAAATAAACCCTCACATATATGGTCAAATGATATTTGACAGGAATGCAGAAATCATTCAGTAAGGAGAGGGATAGTCTTTTCAACAAATGATGCTGGATAAACTGGATATTCATATGCCAAAGAATCAAGTGAGACCCTTACCTAACACCATATACAAAAATTAACTCAAAGTAGATCAAGGACTTCTAAATATAAGAACTAAGCTCTTAGAAGGAAAGCACAGGACAAAAACTTCATGACAAAGCATTTGGCAGTGGTTTCTTGGCTATGACACCTAAAGCACAGGAAACAAAAGAAAATACAGATAAATTGGGCTTTATGAAAATTAAAAATTTTGTTCATCAAAAGATATCATCAACAGAGTAAAAAAGCAACCCATGGAATGCGAGAAAATATTTGCAAATCATACATATGGTAAGGGATTGGTATCCAGAATATATAGAGAACTATAACTCAACAATAAAAAAAACACACACACACAATTCAAAAATGGGCAAAGGACTTGAATAGACATTTCTTTAAAGAAGACGTACAAATGGCCAATAAGCACATGAAAAGAGGCTCAGCATCACTAATCATTAGAGAAATGCAGATCAAAACTAAGAGATATCATTTCAAACACATTAGGATAGCTACTATAAAAAAGAACAGAAAATCACAAATGTTGGCCAGTGTGTGGAGAAACTGGAACCCTTGTGCACTGCTGGTGGATATGTAACATGGTGCAGCTGTCATGGAAAACAGGATGATAGTTCCTTAAAATTTTTAAATACAATTCCTATATGATCCAGCTATTTCATTTCTAGATATATATGCCACTCCACACCCCCAAATTTAAAGTAGGGTCTGGAAGAGATATTTGTACACTCATGTTCATAGCTGCATTATCCACAATAGCTAAAAACTGGAAGAAGCCCAAGTGTCCATTGACAGAAGAATAGATAAGCAAAATGTGGTCTATACCTAAATGGAATATTACTGAGCCTTAAAAAGGAAGGAAATTCTGACACATGATACAACATGGATGAACCTTGAAGACATTATGCTAAGTGAAATAAGCCAGTCACAAAAGGACAAATACTATGATTCCACTTACATGAGGTCCCTGGAGTAGTCAAATTCATGGAGACAGAAAGTAAAATGGTGGGTGCCAAGGTCTGGGGGAGGGGAGTTGACCTTGGGGAGTTAGTGTTTAATGGGGATAGAGTTTTAGTTTCCAAGATAAAAAGATATATGGAGAAGGACGGCGATGACGGCTGCACAACATTATTAATGTACTTACTACCAGTGAACTGTACACTTAAAAATATTTGGCTGGGTGAGCTGGCTCATGCCTATAATCCCAGCACTTTGGGAGGCTGAGGTGGGAGGATCACTTGAACCCAGGAGTTTTCGACCAGCTTAGGCAACATAGCGAACCCTGTCACTACAAAAAATTTAAAAAATTAGCCAGGTATAGTGGCACACACCTGTACTCTTAGTTACTCAAGAAGCTGAGGTGGGAGGATTGCTTGAGCCCAGGATGTTGAGGCTGCAATAAGCCTCATGATTATAAATATGATCACAGCACTGTGCTCCAGCCTGGGGGACAGAGTAAAACCCTGTCTCAAACAAAACAAAACAAAAAACAAAACAACCCCAAGAAGTTAGATGGTAAATTTTATGCTACATGTATTTTGCTACAATTTAAAAACATAATGAATTTTAAAATATCAACTTTATGAAGGTTCAGCTTAGAGACAATAAGCTCCTCCAATTCTAAATGTATTGTATAAGAAGCATAGACACCGTGACACACCACAGTCTCCATACAGGACATCTCCCTTACCCTGAATGTTCCCTCATGGCCCTTTGTAGTTAAGCCTCCCTCCAGCCTGGCTCTGGAAGTCATCTGTCTGCTTTCTGTCACTCTAGAATAGTTTTGCCCATTTTAGAACTTCACATGAATGAAATCATACATGATACATTCTTTCATGTCTTGCTTCTTTTGCTCAATGCATTGTTTTGAGATTCATCCATGTTGTTGCATGTGTCAGAACTTTGTTCTTTTTTGTTTGTGAAGGAGTGTCCTCTTGTGTGAATACACCACAAGTGGTTTTTCCAGTCATCTGTTGGTGGGCATTTAGGCTGTTTCCAGTTTGGGGCTATAATGAATAAAGCTGCTATTTGTCTTCATTTATCCTGGGTCAATATCTAGGAGTGGAATGTTTGGGCCTATGAACCGCTTCAGGTTGATTCTTGTGTATGGTGTGAGGTAAGGGTCAAAGTTCTTTTTTCTTTTTCCCCAAATAACAACCCATGTTTTAAAAAGTTAAACCAGAAAGAGAGCGCAGAAAGTACTTGAGCAAAATAACTTGTCCTGAGAACCAGTGAGGTGGTTGTTGCTGTTGAACATTTACAGGCAATTGAGGCAGGATTGGAAATGCGATGACTTCTGAGTCCTGAGTTTTGGATGTTAGTGTAAGATGCCTGCCCTCCAGAGACCTATGTCTTCTTAAAACAAGGAGGCCGTTTTATTGCTCACTGCCCACCTGTTGCTCAGGGGCCAGGGCATGGCCAGGAGGAGGGCAGGGGAAATAGGGGTGAATGGACATGATGACCAGAGCCCCAAGATTCACTGATTCTGACTCTGAAATGGAACATGCTTTTGCAAGGCTGTATGGGAGGAGGTCACTGGGTGCTGCACCTGTCACTCTGAATTGTTGAGAGGCAAGGGCTCATGACACATCCCTGACCCTGACATCATAAGTCAGTTGCCCTGGAGGGAAATGGCTTTGAGCCCCAGATCAAGGCCCAGTGTGCACCTGTTCATCTGCAGCCTCCCGGAGCCAAGACCACTTTGGCCATGAGAACTGGGACCACCAGCTGAAATTGGCAGTGGCATGGAATCGCGTGGACATTGCCCGCAGTGAGATCTTCACGGATGAGTGGCAGTGGAAGGTAAGTCTTCCTGAGTGCCCTGTGGAGGGGCACACTGGGCCCATGTGCATTGCACCACTGAAGCAAGGACAGGTGAGGATTGCCTTGTCTGGATCCCAGCCCTTCCCTTGAGAGGGTGGGTGACCCGGGCAGCTTTCATCCTCCCCAGGTCAGGGACAACAGCAGCCCCCATCTCCAGGGTCTTTGAGATCAGGATGACATGGGATGATGACCAAATGCATCCATCACCATACAATGCTTGCTCTCAGCCTTCAGATCTGCACCCTATGATGACGGCTGCCCTCATCTCCAACAAGCCTGAGTTCGTGAAGCTCTTCCTGGAGAACGGGGTGCAGCTGAAGGAGTTCGTCACCTGGGATACCTTGCTTTATCTGTATGAGAACCTGGAGCCCTCCTGCCTGTTCCACAGCAAGCTGCAGAAGGTGCTGGCGGAAGAGCCCGAGCGCCTGGCTTGCACACCTGCTGCACCCCGCCTGCAGATGCACCACGTGGCCCAGGTGCTGCGGGAGCTGCTGGGGGACTTCACACAGCCGCTCTACCCCTGGCCCCAGCACAGCGACCGGCCTCGGCTCCTGCTGCCCGTGCCCCACATCAAGCTCAATGTGCGTGCTGGTAACGGGGCCCAACCTGGCCTTGCCTGCGCGGGCTACTTTTATGTTCTTAGAGCTCTCTGTTTTTAAAATTAGCTTTTATTTTTATTAGAAAAGACACATGCTCTATCTTAGGCTGCTTGGGCTGCTGTAACAAAATTCTACAGATGGGGCAGAAACTACCAGTTTATTTTCTGGAAGTTCTGGAGGCCCAAAGTCCCAGATTAAGGCACCAGTAGGGCTGGCTTCTGGCCAGGGCCTCTTCCTGCTCGCACGTGGCTGCCCTCTTGCTGTGTCTTCGCATGACAGAGAGAGGAGTCTCTGGTGCCACTTCCTTTTCTTTTTCTTTTATTTATTTTTTATTTTATTGAAACAGGGTCTTACTCTGTCATCCAGGCTGGAGTGCAGTGGCACGATCATAGCTCACTGCAGCCTCAACCTCCCAGGCTCAAGCAATCCTCCCACCTCAGCCTCCCAAGTAGCTGGGACTACAGGTGTGCGCCACCACACCTGGCTAATTTTTAAAATTTTTTGTAGAGATGGTTTTACCATTTTGGACAGTCTGGTCTCAAACTCCTGGTCTCAAGTGATCTACTCTCCTTAGCCTCCAAAAGGCTGGAATTTACACCCTTGAGCCACCATGACTTGCCTATTTTTATGTTTGAGACAGGGTCTGGCTCTGTCACCCAGGCTGTAGTGCAGTGGTGCAATCATGGCTCACTGTAGCTTCCACCTCCTGGGCTCAAGCAATCTTCCTGCCTCAGTCTCTTGAGTAGCTGGGACTATAGGCACGTGCCACCACGTCCAGGTTTTTTTTTTATTTGTTCTTGTTTTTGTTTTTTTATGTTTTGTAGAGATGGGGGTCTCATTCTATGGCCCAGGCTGGTCTCAAACTCCGGGGCTCAAGTGATCCTCTGTCTTGACTTCCCAAAGTGCTGGGATTGCAGGTGTGAGCCTCATTCCTCTTTTTATAAAGAGAACACACCTACCCACTTAGGAACCCACAATGTGGCCTCCTTTAACTTTAATTACCTTCTTAAAGACCCTATCTCCAAATGCTGTAGTCACATTGGGGGTTAGGGCTTCAACATATGAATTTTAGGGGGATACAGTTGAGTCCATACCATACCCTTTCTAAAAGTTCCAAACAGTACAAAAGTTTCTGCAGGGAGCGTGATCCCCCTGCCCTGAGCCCCACTCCTGCCCAGTAGATGTGCTTGTTTTTTCCTACAGTCAAGTCAGTAACATTCCAGCGTATTTTTGTGAGATGCCCAGCGTGCACTGCAGCTGTAGGAGAGTGGATGCTGTAGTCTGCATCCTGATTCAATGGGAGCCCTGCTCTAGTCTCACCTTCGTTTAATGGGAACCCTGCCCTAGTCTCCAACCTTATTTAATGGGAACCCTGCTGTAATCTCCACCCTGATTCAATGGGAACCTTGCCCTAGTCTGTGTACCCTTATTCAGTGGGAACCCTGCTCTAATATCCACCCTGATTCAGTGGGAACCCTGCTCTATATCCACCCTGATTCAATGGGAACCCTGCCTTAGTCTGTGTACCCTTATTCAGGGGGAACCTGGCAGTGACTCAATGTCAGGAATGATGCTGGATTTTGTATGTGTATTTTCTCTTGGGAGTATTTATCTCTGATTCATTAAGGTTTTACAAAACAAAGCATCAGATGCCTTTGAGAAGATTGAGCTGCTTTTCTTCTTTGACCTATGAATTTGGTGAATTATTTTAACAGATTTTCTGACAGTGAAACATGTTTTTATTCCTGTTTTGAATTTCAGCTTGGCCTCAGTGCAAGTTTAATAGACTGGATTCTCTTGACAACATTTTCAGGGTGTTTGCATCAGAATGCTTAAGCCTTTGATTGCAGTTTTATTTGCAATTTGATTTCCAGTAGCCTTTGATTGGAGCTATATTTGTCAGGTTTTGATATCAATTTTATGTTAGTTTTGTAAAAACCATTTGGGAAGCTTTCTTTCCTTCTCCGCTCCAGGACAGTTTATGTAACTGGAGTTAACTGCCTCTTATAACCTTGGTCGACTCCCCTGTGAGTCCATCTGGGCCCAGTGCCCCCCCCCCGCTTTTTTTTAATTGGTAATAGTTCTAGTAACTTTCTCCGTTTCTTTTCTGATTATTTTTATGTTTAGGTTCTCCATCTCTTCTAAGCTCATATTTGGTTTTTGTTTTTTCCTGCTAGAAAATAGTCTATTTCCTCCAGGTTTTCCAATTGATCCATTGTTCCAGGTGAGCTCTGTCTTCACTCTTGAGAAAGACATGGGTATGACTTGGTTTTTTTGTTTTTGAGACGAAGTTTCACTCTTATTGCCCAGGCTGGAGGGCAATGGCGTCATTTCGGCTCACTGCAACCTCTGCCTCCTGGGTTCAATTGAGTCTGTTGTCTAAGCCTCCTGAGTAGCTGGGATCACAGGCTTCCACCATCATGCCCGGCTAATTTTTTGTATTTTTAGTAGAGATGGGGTTTCACCATGTTGGCCAGGCTGGTCTCGAACTCCTGACCTTAGGATCCACCCATCTTGGCTTCCCAAAGTGCTGGGATTACAGGTGTGAGCTACTGCACCAGGCCGGGTATGGCTTGGTTTTATACATTAACAATCTGCGCTTCTTAAGTCCAGAGAGTTTATTTAGGACTCTCAGTTGGAATATGCTTAGGAAGGTCCAAAACAGAAGCTCAGGCTTATCTGTACCTGTGGTTTAGGAAGAAAAACACATTTCTTTGTAATGAAAAACCTTTAGGAAATCTCTAGGATCACTTGAGGTGTGTTTTTTACAGTATGTGATTTTGGAGATGTGCTTTCTACTTCCGGGAAGTGTTTCCCAGCTACGTGAGTACGTGCTTCCTGGTCCAGGGAAAAGCCCAGCCGTGCAGGGGAGGTGGGTCTGGGCAAGCTGCCCCGTCCTTGCTCATGTGTGAGCCTTGTCGCCTACCTGGCAGATCTTTCCTAGTGGCCTCTCTGCCAGAGACACTGAAGGAGATTCCCTCAGGGAGAAGGCAGTCACTGACCTGTTAACACCCTCCACTGTGCTAGAATTTTACCTCATTGAAAGTGGCTTTGATGCCATCAGATAAGACTAGGGAACCTTGAAGTGCCTGGCATGAAACAAGAGTCTACAAACGTTGGTAAAGGAGTTAGATGGGTATTTCACTTTCTAGATGTTTCTAGATGTCTCTAGAACAGTGCTTTAAAAAACTTCAGTGTGCATAAGAATGATCTAGGCTGTTGCTGAAAATTCAGGCTGTAGTTCTCCAGGGACAGTGAGATCCTGAGAAGGTCACGGCTGGATCAGGGCTTTCACCTCCAACAGGCTCCTCTAGTGACTCTGAGCCAGTGGGGCCCAGCTGGAGCTCTGACTGTCCACTGCTTTACCAGGTGCAGGGAGTGAGTCTCCGGTCCCTCTACAAGCGTTCCTCAGGCCATGTGACCTTCACCATGGACCCCGTCCGTGACCTTCTCATTTGGGCCATCGTCCAGAACCGTCGGGAGCTGGCAGGAATCATCTGGGCTCAGGTAATAAGACTGGCTTCTCGGCAGACACAGCTATAGGCCGGCGGCCAACTGGGGAGTGTGGCTGGAGAGCCTGAGGCCAAGTGCAAGTGGGGCCTGTGGAGGGGTGTGCGCATCTCCAACGTCAGGAAGGACTTGGGGCACCCGGAGTTGGAGAACGAATAACTTAGCTTTAGGCAGGAAAGAAATTTTTTTTTTTTTAAGATGGAGTCTCGCTCTGTCGCTCAGGCTGGAGTGCAATGGCACGACCTTGGCTCACTGCAACCTCCGCCTACTGGGTTGAAATGGTTTTCCTGCCTCAGCCTCCTGAGTAAATGGAACAACATGCAGGTGCCACCGCACCTAGCTAATTTTCTTTATTTTTAGTAGAGATGGGGTTTCACCATATCGGCCAGGCTGGTCTCGAACTCCTGACCTCATGATCCACCCGCCTCGGCCTCTCAAAGTACTGGGATTACAGGCATGAGCCACTGTGCCTGGCCTAGGAAAGGAATTTTTAAATTAAAAGTTCTGTTAAAAAAACTCATTCTGTGGTTATGTCCAGGGCCGAGTCTTGCTGGGCACACACAGGCCGGGTGGTGCCGCTCTCTGCCGCTCACACGGGTTCTGGTGGGGGCCGGTGCATGCACTGGGCACGTGCTGTCCGTTAGGCTTTGCCGGGCAAGCAGTCCCCTCCCATAGGCCATGCGGGAGCCTGGGCCATCAGAGTTGTGTATTGATTGGAGTGGGGATTAAATTGTCTATATAGATGTGGTCACAGACAGTGATTGCCCAGTGGCCCGCACTGTCCCCGGGCCTTGTTTTCATCACCCAGGGCAGTGTGTTGGGTTCCCCAGGCTGGGTTGAGCCTGGCTAGGCCCTTTAGAGTCTCACGGTGGCTCCTCCGGTCCCCAGAGCCAGGACTGCATCGCAGGGGCCTTGGCCTGCAGCAAGATCCTGAAGGAGCTGTCCAAGGAGGAGGAGGACACAGACAGCTCAGAGGAGATGCTGGCACTGGCAGAGGAGTGTGAGCACAGAGCCATCGGTGAGCTCTGCCAGGCACGGGCTGCAGGCCATGGCTCAGTCATGAGTGCTCTCACTGGGGTCCCCATCCCTGGGTCTCAGCCCCATGTGCCCTCATCCTGGGGTCCTCGTCCCTGGGTCTCAGCCCTGCACGTTCACCCTGCGGTCCTCCCTCATCCCTGAGTCTTGGCCCCATAACCACCCACTGGGTTCCTCTTGCCTGCTGCCCATATAGACAGCCCATTTGTTAAGACAGTGAGATTGCAATAGAAAAAGAGTTCAATTCCCACAGAGCCGGCTGAATGGGATGCTGGAGTTTCATCACCCAAATCGGTCTCCCTGAAAATTTGGAGACTTTTTTTTTTTTTTTTTTTTGAGACAGAGTCTGGCTCTGTTGCCCAGGCTGGAGTGCAATGGCACCATCTCGGCTCACCACACCCTCTGCCTCCTGGGTTGAAGCAATTCTCCTGTCTCAGCCTCCTGAGTAGCTGGGATTACAGGTGCGTGCCACCACACCTAGCTAATTTTTGTCTTTTTAGTAGAGATGGGATTTCATCATATTGGTCAGGCCAGTCTCGAACTCCTGACCTCTGGTGATCCACCTGCCTCGGCCTCCCAAAGTGCCGGGATGAGAGGCGTGAGTCACTGCACCTGGCGAGACTGGGGTTTTTGAAGGATCATTTGGTGGGTAGGGGGCCAGGCAGTGGGGAGCACTGATTGGTTGGGCCAGAGGGCGAAATCACAGCGGATTCTTCTGGCTGTCTGCTGTTCCTGGATGTGGTCACAGAACTGGTTGGGCCAGATTTCCAGTCAGGGTGGCAACAGTGGTGCATCAGAACGCAGGCTTTGAAAATATCCTGGGTTTTCCGATAGTGAGGTTACTCCTAGGAAGAGTTGGTACGGTTTGGAATCTTGTGGCCTCTGGCTGCATGACTCCTAAACTGTAATTTCTAATTTGTGGCTACTTTGTTAGTCTTACAAAGGCAGACTGGTCCCCGGCAAGAAAGGGGTTTGTTTTGGGAAGGGGTTACTATCATCTTTGTTTGGAAGTTAAACTATAAACGAAGTTCCTCTCAAAGTTAGTGTGGACTATGCCCAGGAATGGACCTTGGAGGTGAGAAGCAAGATGGAGTTGGTTAGGTCAGTTCTCTGTCCCCGTCATAATTTTCTCCCTGTTGTAATTTTTGTAGAGGTGGTTCCAGCCCTATGTGCTCTCTCCCTGGGGTCCTCTTCCCCGGGCCCGGGTGTTGTGAGACATCAGCCCCACATTTGCCCTGTGCCCTTCCCTGTTTCCTGGTGGTGCTTTCCAGAGTGGTCACCCTCTGACTCGTCCCCAGGGCTCAGTGATTGTGACCTGCTTCTCTGACGGGGCTCTTATGTCTCCGCCCAGGGGTCTTCACTGAATGTTACCGGAAGGACGAAGAGAGAGCCCAGAAACTGCTCATCCGCGTGTCCGAGGCCTGGGGGAAGACCACCTGCCTGCAGCTCGCCCTGGAGGCCAAGGACATGAAGTTTGTGTCTCACGGAGGCGTCCAGGTGACCTCCCAAGGGCGCCTTCCAGAAACAGATGCCTGTGGTGCCTGCAGGGCGGACACAGCCTCCTGTTCACGCAGTCGGCACGCACACTCACACGGGCTTCAGGGCCCTCAGAGGCTCGGGGACAGCGCCTGACCCCTCAGCCACCTGCTCCAGGCTCTGGCCTCCCATTTTGCAGACGGGGAAACTTAACGTGAAGCAAAAGCAGGAGCTGGTGGCCGCAGAGGTCACAGTTCACCTCCCCACGGACATTCCTATCTGGAAGTGGCAGGCAGAAGCCCAGGTGGCTCTGGGAACGGCGTCCGCCCTCTCTCCCTGAAGGGATAAGCAGGACACGGCGTGCCCTCCCTGGAGAGGCAGGGGCTCCCGGGCATGGCTGCCCTCAGCATCGCCCTGGCACCCCCGGCGGGGCTGGCCCGCAGCGAGTGCCCCTTGCATGCTGGGCTTCCTTGGAGCTCTGAGCTATTGCCAAGTCCATGAGCTCCCATCGTGTCCTGGGCTGTGCCGGGCCTGCGGAGGGGTCCTATCCCCCACTGCAGAGCTCAGAGGGGCCAGCGCTCAACAGCCTGCAACTGCAGGGCCTTAGAAGCCAGCAGAGATGGGGTCCCATAGCTCAAGGTCACGTGAAGGGCGGGATTGGGCACCCAAATGCCCCTGGGCAAGCTCTGTTTTCACCACTTTCTGCTGTCAGACTACAGGCAGCTCTGTCCACTAGGCACCCCGAGTCCTCAGCAGACAGCTGATGGGCACCATCTGGGGCACAGGGCTGGGCACCACCATCCTGAGACTGCCCCCATCCGCAGGCCTTCCTGACCAAGGTGTGGTGGGGCCAGCTCTGCGTGGACAACGGGCTGTGGCGTGTGACCCTGTGCATGCTGGCCTTCCCGCTGCTCCTCACCGGCCTCATCTCCTTCAGGTGCTGCAGGGCTGCGGGGCTGCGGGACTGTGGGGCTGCAGGACGCGGGGCTGCGGGACTGTGGGAGGGGCTCCTGGGGGTTCAGGACCTTCCCCAGATCCCCTCGCTGGGAGCAAGTCACGTGTCCTCAGAATTGTGCCTGATCCTGGGGCCATAGAGATGGGGGTGGGAAGCAGAGCAGGGCCCTATGTGCTGGAAGCACCTGCCCTGCCCCAGCCCCAGCGCTGATCGCGTAATGCTGGTGAGCCCATCCCTCGGCCACAGCAGCCTGGGGTCGGGGAGGCCAGGAAAGATGGTCTCCTGCTCCTGCCAGCACTGAAGACCTGAGCCAGTCTGGGGCGCAGGCAGTGAGTGGAAGTCTGGGGTAAGGGCAGTGAGCCGCGGCTGAGTGCCTCCCTGTCCTCGTAGCTGCAGAGCCGCATGCAGAGCCTGATGTCACCGCTTTCCCTTCCGAAGGAGAAGGACATGGCTGGCCATGGTTGAAGGCCTGGCCTGGCCTGGTGTCCCCGCCTGCATCTCCTCAGAGGCTTGCTGGGACGTTGTGGGGTCTGCCGTGGTTGACTGAGGGCTGGATGGAGGCTCAGGGTCTCCTGGAAGTCAGGGCAGATTCAAGACTCCAGCGAGGTGGCTGAGCCCCTTCTGCAACTCACAGGCCACACTGCCCACCTCCTTCCCTTTCTCCTGACGGCCACGATGGGCACCTGAATGCTCAGGAATCCTGGTGGGAAACGGAGGCAGGGAGGAGCGGCTCAGGTGTCCTTAAGCAGTGCTGGCTTCTCCCACGCTGTCCTGAGGATGCGTGGGAGGATGGCAGAGCCCTGTCACTGACGGCCGCCTCTGCTCCCGTTCCAGCGGCCCTGGGATAGGGACCCGGGATCAGGGCATGCCACAGGCAGAGTGTGGTCAGCCCTGCCCCCAGCGAGGAAAGCCTGTCCCCATTCACAGGAGGGTGACTAAGGCCTGAGCGTCCACTGAGCACCGGGAGCTCTGAAGCTGGGACCCACCCAAAGCTGGGCTTGGGGCAGGCTGGGCCTCCCTGTTTGCAGCCATGAGGGTTGTGGCCATGGGCGGGGTGTCAGCGGGCATCCCTGTGTCCTCACTTTGCTGGGCTGCGGGGTCCAGCCCCACTCTGGTGGCTGCGCTGTGCTGGCTCCGCCTGGAGCTGCTGTTCTGGCCCTGGATCCCTGAGTGCGTCTGCCCCTAAAAGCACATCTCTCTAAGAGGCACGGGGGATCTTGGGGTGGCCAAAGCCTGTGGAGGTCGGGACCCTGGCCCTGGCGGTCACTGTCTCCTCTCCGCTGCGACGGCCGCAGAGAGAAGAGGCTGCAGGAGGTAAGCAGCCCCGTGGCCCGCGCCCGCGCCTTCTTCACCGCACCCGTGGTCGTCTTCCACCTGAACATCCTCTCCTACTTCGCCTTCCTCTGCCTGTTCGCCTATGTGCTCATGGTGGACTTCCAGCCCACACCCTCTTGGTGTGAGTGTGCCATCTACCTCTGGCTGTTCTCCTTGGTGTGCGAGGAGACGCGGCAGGTACGGCCCCATCCGCCTTTCCACGCCCCGCCTTTCCACTGTGGGACTACCTGGCGTGGCCCAGGCCCCAGGTAAACAAGGACAGCGTCATCAGGTGGACATTCAAAGGGCTCACAGGCTACCTCCCTGGAGCTGGGCGAGGCCAAGCTGCCCTCCAGGCGGGGCGAATCCCTTACTGTGTGGGGTCTCCACCGTGTCCCTATGGTGCCCGCACCTGCTGGCAGCCGGTGAATGGGAACCAGGCCCATGGGACCCTCAGGGAAGTGGTGAGGGGGTGGGATTGGCCACAGGGCAGTGGTCCTGGCTTACACTCACCTGTGCTCTCTGACCTTGGTGGAGCACCAGGCCCCCAGTTAGAAAGCGGTGTGCACTGTGTAAACACCACTGCCTACTGGGGCCCTCGGGGAGGCACTGGCATCCCCAGGCAGGACGATCAGGGCCAGGACTGAGCGGGGCCTGGGAGCTGTGTTGTGGCCCTGGCTCTGCCGGGCTCACCTTGGCCTTCCTCTTGCCACATGGCTTCTGCCACCGACCCTCTCTATGAGGCCTCTCTGGAGGCCTCCATGCACCCCTAGCCCCAGCCCCATGGGCAGCAGCCTGAGAGCAGAGGGGGCACTTCCTACTCCCTGCATCTGTCTGTGATCCGGGGAGGGCCCTGGTTGGTCCTGCTGGTCACCTGCCCCACCTGTCCAGCTGCTGGGTCCTGGGACCTGTTGCTAGGGAGGGTGTGGGGACTCCTGCCAAGCAGGCCAAATGGGGGCTCCCACAGCTCCTACCAGGGTCCTGCACTCTTGGTCTGCTGAAGAAGCGGTGTGGCCCCCGACAGAACAAACATCCCTGTAGGAAGGCAGCTGGTGCCTGACAGGAGGGGGCTGCTGCAACACACACACATGCACACACACGTGTGCACACATGCACACGTACACACGCACACAAATGCACACAAGCATATGCATACACACATACACATACACATATGCACACATATACATGCACACATGCACACTACACAGGCACATACATGCATATGCATAGACACATACACATGCACACACACATGCGCATGCACACATGCATACGCACATACATGCATACACACATGCACACATACATGCATCTACACACATACACATGCATACACAAATATACAATACATGCACACATGTGCACACATACACATGTATACACACATACACATGCATACACGTGCACACACGTGCATACACACAAATATACATGTACACATACATGCACATGCACACGCACATTACACACGTGCATACAAATATACACATACATGCATGCACACAAGCACACATGCATACACATACACCTACACAATAACATGTACACATGCGTATACATGCACACACATACATGCACATACGCATGCATACACACATACACAAATATACACATCTCCATACAAGCATACACATACAGGTACGTACATACACATACACACAAGCTCATACACATGCACACATACACATACACATACACATATAACACACACATACACACGTACACACACAATAAAAACATACAAATACACATATACATGCACACACATACAAACACGCACACATACATGCACACATACAAATGTACACACACATATACACACATACATACACATACACAGATACATGCACACACAATGCACACATACACATATACATACATACACACATTCAGACATATACACACATACATGCAGAATATATGTACATACACATATACACACACACAGGTGCTGAGTGAGCAGGGCGCCGGGGAGCTGCTGCCAGCACTACTCCGCATTGTTCCTCCACGTCCTGTTCCCATCTCCCTCACTGACCCAGCTCTCTTCAGACCAGAACCAATGTTCGGATTTGCTGATCATGATGACAGCATCAGTGATAGTCATGATAGTGATAGTGACAGTGACAGTGATTGTGATGATAGTGATAGTGATGATAGTGGAGAGTGATGTGACAGTGACAGGATAGTGGTGATAGTGATGATAGTGACAGTGATTGTGATAGTGACAGTGAGGATAGTGGTGATAGTGATTATGATGATAGTGACAGTGACTGATGATAGTGGATAGTGATGGTGACAGCAAGGACAGTGGTGATAGTGATAGTGATGATAGTGACAGTGATAGGATAGTGATAATAGTGACAGTGACTGTGATGATAGTGATTGTGATGATAGTGATAGTGATGATAGTGGATAGTGATGTGATAGTGATGGTGACAGCGAGGATGGTGGTGATAGTGATAGTGGTGATAGTGACAACAGTGACTGTGATGATAGTGATAGTGACAGTGATTGTGATGATAGTGATAGTGATGATGATAGTGGAGAGTGATGTGACAGCGACAGGATAGTGGTGATAGTGATAGTGATGATGATAGTGGATAGTGATGTGACAGTGAGGATAGTGGTGATAGTGATAGTGACAGTGATTGTGATAGTGACAGTGACAGTGATTGTGATAGTGACAGTGAGGATAGTGGTGATAGTGACAGTGATAGGATAGTGATAATAGTGACAGTGACTGTGATGATAGTGATAGTGATGATAGTGATAGTGACAGTGATTGTGATAGTGACAGTGAGGATAGTGGTGATAGTGACAGTGATTGTGATGATAGTGGAGAGTGATGTGACAGTGATGGTGACAGGTGACAACAGTGATAGTGACAACAGTGATGGTGACAGTAAGGACAGTGGTGATAGTGACAGTGATTGTGATGATAGTGGAGAGTGATGTGACAGTGATGGTGACAGGTGACAACAGTGATAGTGACAACAGTGATAGTGACAACAGTGACTGGTGATAGTGACAGTGATTGTGATGATAGTGGAGAGTGATGTGACAGTGATGGTGACAGGATGGTGGTGATAGTGACAACAGTGACTATGGTGATAGTGACAGTGATTGTGATGATGATAGTGGAGAGTGATGTGACAGTGAGGACAGTGGTGATAGTGACGGTGATAGTGAAAACAGTGACTGTGATGATAGTGATAGTGATTGTGATGATAGTGGAAAGTGATGTGACAGTGATGGTGACAGGACGGTGGTGATAGTGACAACAGTGACTGGTGATAGTGACAGTGATTGTGATGATAGTGAATAGTGATGTGACAGTGATGGTGACAGGATGGTGGTGATAGTGACAACAGTGACTGTGGTGATAGTGACAGTGATTGTGATGATGATAGTGGAGAGTGAGTGACAGTGAGGATAGTAAGAGTGACAGTACGTCTGCCTACCCACCGCCCCTCTTCCCAGTAGCTCTTCTATGACCCTGATGAGTGCGGGCTGATGAAGAAGGCAGCCTTGTACTTCAGTGACTTCTGGAATAAGCTGGACGTTGGTGCGATCTTGCTCTTCGTGGCAGGGCTGACCTGCAGGTGAGTGGCCTCACCCCGGTGGTGGGTGCCTGTCTGAGGCAGCCAGGCCCGCAGGGGATGAGCACAGGCCGGGCCTGGAGCCAGCTGTACCGGACGAGGCTCAGCTCCTCTGTGAACCCCGGATTGTCATCTGTCTAATGCGTGTCCGGGTGGCAGTGCCCCACCTACCCTTGGGATTGTCGAGGGAGCACAGAAGGGGCATGAGAGCTCCTGGCAGAGCTGAGATTGTCCATGTGCAAGGGGCCATGGATGGCAACCACTGGAATTGTCCCAGCTCCATGGACACGCAGCTGCCGCTTTCTCCCTCTGCCTCCCTGCTGTGGGGTCACTGCACTGCCTGTGATGGTCTCGGGTCTCTGCGAGGCCATGGCCCCTTTTCTCTGAGGCAAGAGGGCCCTGGCTACCTGCTGGCTCCCTAGGGTGCCCCCATGCCAGACTGCCCTGTGGGGCTGGGCGTCCAGACCTTTCTGAAGAGAAGTGGGAGGCTCTGCTCCTCAATCTCATGCCGGCTTTGAACACCTGGGATGCAGGGCCCACCAGAGCCCTTTGCCTCCAGGGCCCACCTGGGCAGGGACAGCTGGAGGAGTGGCGGGGGACAGCTCTGAGGGCCACTGTGAGCAGGTGGCTGAGGTGCATGTGCTTCTGCCTGGCGGCCAGGCTCATCCCGGCGACGTTGTATCCCGGGCGCGTCATCCTCTCTCTGGACTTCATCCTGTTCTGTCTCCGGCTCATGCACATTTTTACCGTCAGTAAGACGCTGGGGCCCAAGATCATCATTGTGAAGCGGATGGTAAGGGGGCGGGGGCACCAGCTCCATCGCGGCCTGCAGCCCAGGGTGGGCCTCGGGGAGGGCAGGCCCTGTGCCTGTGGCTCAGACCAGGGCTTAAGCACACCTGCCGGACCCCCGTCCCTGCTTTGCCCCTTGGGCTCCCAAGAATACCCTTCTCGTACCTTTGCCTGTGTGTCACCTCTTCCAGGAAGCCTTCCCTCATTCTCCTTTCTGATCCCCACTCATTCCTGACCTCTGATTCAGCTCTAGGAGCTTTCCTCCTGGGATCAGGGTTATGTCTGACCCCTCTTGCACTTTGTGGTGCCAGCACAAAGATGTTGGCAGTCCACGAGAGTGTGGAGGCAGCCCCAGGGCTGCTCCTGGGAGTCTCCCGCATGCTGCGTCTGTGCTGTGAGTGGCAGTGCCATCTCCACCGCTGCTGGGCCTGCCTCTGGACCCAGTGAGTGTCGGGGGCCGGGAGAGTGTAGCCCACACACCTCTCTGTCCTGCAGATGAAGGATGTCTTCTTCTTCCTCTTCCTGCTGGCCGTGTGGGTGGTGTCCTTTGGGGTGGCCAAGCAGGCCATCCTCATCCACAACGAGCGCCGGGTGGACTGGCTGTTCCGAGGGGCCGTCTACCACTCCTACCTCACCATCTTCGGGCAGATCCCGGGCTACATCGATGGTAGGAGCCGGGCACCATGGGAGCTCAGGTGGTGATGCCAGGAAGCAGGAGAGAGGCTGGAAAGGGGCCGCAGCCTGAGTGGGAGCGAGGCCGGCTCCATCAGGGGGTCCTGCAGTTCCCACCTGGCCAGCGTCCTCCTTGGGGACATTCACTCCCCAGCTCCTGTGGCAGGAAGTAGAAGGGGCTCCCACTGCCCAGGGGAGGGAGGAAGGTGGGCCTGGTGGGGGTGAGTGGTGCCACACAGAGGTCAGAGTGGGCTGAGGGCACCTGGGGCATCAGCTGACAGCCCCTGAAATGGAATGTCACCCTGTTTCCCCTTTCCTTCTCACCTCAATCCGAAATAACTTCCTTCTCTTGATGAGAGAATTCATTCCTCCCTCCCTCCCTCCTTCCCTTCCTCCTTCCCTCCCTCCCTCCTTCCTTCCCTCCCTCCTTCCTTTTCCTTCCCTTTCCTTCCCCCCCCGTCCCTTCTGTTTCTTTGACAGGGTCTTGCTCTGTCACCCAGGCTGGAGTGCAGTGGCACGTCCACCTCCTGGGCTCAAGTCATCCTCCCACACGCCTCCCGCGTAGCTGGGACTACATGTGCACGCCAACACACCTGGCTAATTTTTGTATTTTTTGTAGAGACAGGGGTTTTGCCATGTAGCCCAGGCTGGTCTCGAACTCTTGAGCTCAAGTGATCCGCCCCCTTGGCCTCCCAAAGTGCTGAGATTACAGGCGTGAGCCACCGTGCCTGCCAGATAGAACACTTTTCATATAGAAGGTCTTTTTCTTTTAACAGCTTCATTGAGAGAGAGTTCACCTGGATAAAGTGTACCTGTCAGTGGTTTTCAGTATCTTTACAGAATCTAATTTTATAACATTTGCATCACCCTGAGAAGACCCTGCATACTCACTCACAGCCACTCCCGTTCCCTCCCCTCAGCCACAGCCACCCACGAAGCTACTTGCAAGTTGCCTTTTCTGGGTATTTCACAGAAACTGGATGATGTAATAGGCAGTCTCTGGTGTCTGACTTCTTTCACTTGACATCATGTTTTCAAGGTTCGCCATCGTGTATCAGTATTTACTTCCTGTTTATGGCTGAATAGGACCCTGCCGTACGGATGCACCACATTTTATTCATCCGTTTATCAGCTGGTGCACATATGGGCTGTTTCTACTTTTCATTCATTCATTCATTCATTCATTCATTTTTCCCGAGAGGGAGTCTCACTCTGTTTGTTGCTCAGGCTGGAGTGCAGCGGCACAATCTCGGCTCACTGCAACTTCTGCCTCCTGGGTTCAAGCGATTCTCCTGCCTCAGCCTCCTGAGTAGCTGGGATGACAGGCACCCGCCACCACGCCTGGCTAATTTTTGTATTTTTAGTAGAGACAGGGTTTCACCATGTTGGCCAGGCTGGTCTTGAGCTTCTGACTTCAGATGATCCACCCGCCTCGGCTTCCCAAAGTGCTGGGATTACAGGCATGAGCCACCATGCTGGGCCGTTTCCACTTTTCAAATGCTGTGAATAACGTAGCACGAACGGTTATTTATAGTGTTTTGTGTGGGTATGTTTTTATTTCTCTTAGACACCTAGGAATGCATGGCTGGCTCATGAGAACTCCATGTTTAAGTTTTTGAGGACCTACCAGGCTGTTTTCCAGAGAGGCTGTCGCATTCCACATTCCTGCCTGCCCCGTCCCAGGATTCCAATTTCTCTACCTTCTTGCCAACATTTGCTATTGTCCATTAAAAAAAAAAGCTCACGTCCCAATGGGTGGGAAGTGGCTCTCCTTGTTGCTTTGACTGGCATTTCTCTAAGGACCTGCCACGTTGAGCGTCTCTTCTGGTGCTAATTGGACCATCTGTACGTCTTCTTTGAAGAAATGTCTCTTTCTGTCCTTTGCCCATTTTTCTTTTCTTTTCTTTTCTTTTTTTTCTTTTTGAGACGAGATCTTGCTCTGTCACCCAGGCTGGAGTGCAGTGGTGTGATCTCGGCTCACTGCAACCTCTGCCCCCCTAGTTCAAGCAATTCTCCTGCCTCAGCCTCCCAAGTAGCTGGGATTACAGGCACACACCATCATGCCTGGCTAATTTTTGTATTTTTAGTAGAGACAGGGTTTCACCATGTTGGCCAGGATGGCCTCGATCTCCTGACCTCGTGATCCGCCCACCTCGGCCTCCCAAAGTGCTGGGATTACAGGTGTGAGCCACTGCGCCCAGCCATCTTTGCCTATTTTTCAGTTGGGTTATTTGTCTTTTATATTGTTGAGTTGTAGAGTTCTTTACGTAAGGATACCAGTCTCTTACCAAATGTATGATTTGAATTGTTTTTGTCAATCTGTGGGCTGACTTATTTTCTTTATGGTGTCATTTGATGCACGAACTTTTGAATGTTTGATGACGTTCAACTGATCGATCTCCTTGATCATCATGCTTTTGGTGTCCTAGCTGAAAACCATTGCCATGATTTACGCCTGTGTCCTACTAAGTGTTTTATAGCTTTCGCTTTTTGTTTGGCCTGGTGTGTGGTAAGGGTCAGTCTTCCCTGTGGCTCTCCTGTTGTCCCAGCACTATTTGTTGACAAGACTGTTCTTTCCCCAGGGAAGCATCTTGGCATCCTTGTTGAAAATCAGTGGACCATTAACATAAGGGTTTATTTCTAGAATGTCAGTTCAGTTCCACTGATGTCTGTCCTTGTGCCAGGACTGCACTATCTTGGTGAGCATAGCCTTGTAGTAAGTTTCCACCACACTGTCTAGGTTGGCGTAGCCTTGTAGTAAGTTTTGAAATTCGGAAGTGTGAGTCCTAATTTGTTCCTTTCCAGGATTGCTTTGGCCTCTGGATCCCTTACCTTCACAAGTATTTTTGAATCAGCTCATCAATTTCTCCAAAAAGGGCATCTGTGATTTTGATTGTGAACATGGGATGTGTTTTTGCTTATTTCTTTAATTTCTCTCAATAATGTTTTATAGTTTTCAGTAATAAGTCTTACGCTTCTTCTGTTAAATGTATTCCTAAATATTCTTTTCCAAACTATTATAAATAGAATTGTCCTATTGATTTCATTTCAAATTGTTCGTGACTGGTATATAGAAACACATTGTGTTTTGTAGATTGATCTTGAACCCTGAAACCTTGCTAAACTTCTTTATTAGTTCTAATAGATTTTTAGTGGATTTGTCATATACAAGACCATGTCATCTGCAAAAAGAGACAGTGTTACTTGTTCCTTTCCAAACGGGTTGCCTTTTATTTCTTCTTCTTGCCTAAGTGCCCTGGCTACAACCTCCAGTGCAATGTTGAACAGAAGGGACAATGGGGGACATCCTTGCCTTGCTCCTGATTTCAGACAACGAGTCCACTGATCTTAGGGAACAAGTCTTTCACCATTAAGTGTGATGTCAGCTGTGGGGCTTTTGTAAATGTGCTTTATCAGACTGAAGAAGTTCCTTCTATTCCTAGTTTCTTGAGTGTTTTTATTGTGAAGGAGTGGTAGACTGTGTCAGCTGCTTCTCCTGCACTTACTCGAATGTTCCGATGGTTTTTGCTCCTTTCGCTATTAATATGGTGCATTCCATCAACTGATCTTCAAATGTTAAACCAACTGTGTGTTCCTGGGACACGTCCCACTTGGTCTTGGTGAATAATCTCTTTTATATGGTGCTGGATTCACTTTGCTAGCTGTTTTTTTTTTTTGATGATTTTTGCACCTACATTCATGAAGGATATTGGTCTGTGGTTTTCTTTTCTTATAATATGTTTGCCTAGTTTTGGTATCAGGATAATACTGGCCTCATAGAATGGCTTAGGAAGTAGTTCCTCCTCTTATATTTTGGAAGAGTTTGTAAAAGAGTGGTTTTAATTCTTCTGTAAACATTTGGTAGAATTCACCAGTGAGCTCCTCTGAGTGTGGACTTTTCTTTGCGTGATGTTTTTGCCTCACTAATTCAATCTCTTATGTGTTACAGGTCTATTTATATTTTCTATTTCTTCTCCAGTCACCTTTGGTAGTTTGTGTCTTTCTAGGAATTTGTCCATTCTTCTAGATTATCTAATTTCTTAGCATATAATTTTCTCTAGGATTTCCTTTGTAAGGTTAGTAGTACTATCCTCTCTTTCATTTCTGATTTTAGCGATTTGAGCCTTGTCTCTTTTTTTTTTCCTTGATCAGTCTAGCTACAAGGTGGTAATTTTTTGTTGCTCTTTTTCAAGAACTGAGTTTGGTTTGTTGACTTCATTGTTTTTGTTTTCTTGATCTCATTTATATTCTAATCTTCATTATTTCCTTTCTTCTGCTTGCTTTTGGCTTGTCTCGGGGGAAAGCATCCAGTCTTTCTCATTGGGTATGATGTTAGCTGCAGGGATTTTGTAAATGTCCTGTCAATCACAGATATTCTCTTTGAGTCCTATCTTCTTGAGTGTTTCTATTGTGAAGGGTGGTTTGCTGTTCTTTTTCTAGTTTGCTACGGTGGAAAGTGACGTTAATGATTTTAGCTCTTGTTTTTAAATATAGGAATTTATAGCCATCAGAGTGAGTTTCTATCTTAGAAAATTAGTAACACATTCAAAACACGTTTGATTAGCCAGGACTGCATCGCTCATTGTTGAACAATTTTAAAATTCAAGATAAGTATAAGGAAAGAATGTTATTCATAATTTCACCTCCCAGAGTTAACCTTTGTTAACAGCTTCCTGTGTTTCCTTAGAGATTTGTTTAAGGTAGAAGCTGGTTATGTATTAAACAGCCCTTACTTTCTATGCACGCAGGATGCTATCTTGCTTCACAATCACCCGTTTCACTTGTCCATGCATTGTCTCAGCAGCGTCTTCCCTTTTCCACATCTCCCTTCTCTCCTTTCTCTTGGGGATAGTTAATTTTTTTTTCCTTTTCAATTCCTTTTTTTTTTTTTTTTTGAGACAGGGCTTTGCTCTTGTCCAGGTTGGAGTGCAATGGCGTGATCTTGGCTCACTGCAAACCCCACCTCCCTCCCGGGTTCAAGTGATTCTCCTGCCTCAGTCTCCTGAGTAGCTGGGATTAAAGGCATGTGCCACCATGCCTGGCTAATTTTTGTATTTTTAGTAGAGACAGGGTTTCACCATGTTGTCCAGGCTGGTCTCAAACTCCTGACCTCAGGTGATCCACCTGCCTTGGCCTCCCAAAATGCTGGGATTACAGGCATGAGCCACTGCTCCTGGCCTTTCCTTTTAAATTATTTCCCACCAAATTGAACTCCCCAGGCTTGGGACCTGGTGCTGGCCCTGGCTGGGGCTCTGGCTGGGGCCCTGGCAGTGCCCTGGTGGGTGGCGTACCCTGGGTGGAGGCATGGGCCAGCCTAGGTGCAGCTCTGCCTCCGGGGCCTCTGACCTGTATCTGGCTGGAGACAGATGCCTCCTTCTGGACTTCAGGCCCAGAGGTGACAGCTGAGGTCACCCAGATGAGCGGCATCAGGCCTGCGGGGGACCTGGCAGTGACTGGAGGCCTCCAGGGTCCCCTCCTGCCAGGATCCTCTTGACTCTGTGTTGTTTTCTTGGCTCACCCACCCCCATTCCCAACGCCAGGCGTGAACTTCAACCCGGAGCACTGCAGCCCCAATGGCACCGACCCCTACAAACCCAAGTGCCCCGAGAGTGACGTGACACAGCAGAGGCCCGCCTTCCCCGAGTGGCTGACGGTCCTCCTGCTCTGCCTCTACCTGCTCTTCACCAACATCCTGCTGCTCAACCTCCTCATCGCCATGTTCAAGTGAGCGCCTGGGTGGGGCTGGCGGGTGGGCGGCGTTCCTCGGCTGCAGTGGCCAAGCTGTCTCCGGGGTCTTCTGGACAGGGTGGATGGCTGGTGCACAGAGGCGCCTCACTGATATCCTGGTGGAGCCTGCACAGCCACTCTCCGTGGTCACTGCTGCGTCTGTTGAGCTGGCGTGGGTCTGTCCTTGTGGCTGCTGGGGACCCGCGGTGCTGCGGATGGATCCACATGGGCCTGCGCTCATGGCGCAGGTGTGGAGGCAGCGTCCTCCCGCGGGGCAGGGATGTTGGTGTCGGCCTCGTTCCTTTTGCACAGGAGCAGCCTTATTCATGAGCTCACTGCCCTACCTGGGGAGCGTGCCGCGGCCGCTGCTGCTTAGTGCTGTCCCCTCACCACTCCGAGGGCTCTGCCTGTGTCTCCCTGTGACTGAGCAAAAGGGCTCACTGCCTGATGTGCAGGAAGCCAATGCTATGACACCAGGTTTTTAAGAAAAGAAAAGCTTTTCTTCTAGGCCAACCCACAAGGAGACGGGGTGCAGTTCACGTCTGTCCCCCCGCGCTGGCTTTAATGCAGTGTTTCTATTGGGGAAGGTTCGGGGGTGGGTTCTTGGATTAATAGGTGGCTGGTGGAAGACAAGGGGGGTCTGGAAAGTTGTGTCTGCTCATGGGTCTCGTGTGCACATCTGGGCGGAGTTACCGGGACCCCGGGGTGGAAACTCGGGCTGTGGCGTCAGCAAGATTGGGCCGTGCAGACTCCAGCTGGCCACGTTGATTCCAGCTGACCTCAGCCAGTTCTAAAAGCTCCTGCGAGCGAGTCTCAGCATCCCAGCAGGTGGTTTCTTTTCCTGTCTGCCATCTGTAAGTGTGAGCATTTCTGTTAGTTGCTGGGTTCTTTAGCTCTTTGGGGCCGGTTCCCCAGCCCTAGACCCGTTCCTGCTGCCCCCACCGTGTGCCTCCGAGGGCGCTGGCTCTGTGGCGCCTTCCCCTGAGCTCTGATCCATCTGTGGACGGCTCCGTGTCCGCCCTCCCGCGCCATTAGGGGCTTCTTCATCTGCCCGTCTTCGTGTGCTTGGCTGGTTTTGTGGGTTTGCACACACGTGTCCACCTCCTCTGGGCCTGGTGTTTGTGGTATCTGTGGCAGGTTGAATAACAGCCCCAGGGATGTCCACACTCTAACCCTGTGGCTATGGGGCCTTATATGACAAAAGGGACTGGGAGGATGGGGTTAAGTGGAGGATCCTGAGATGGGAAATTATCCGGGCTTATCTGCATGGGCCCGACATCATCACGAGGGGCCGTGGAAGACAGAGGCAGAGCAGGAACGTGACGATGGAAATGGGCATTGAGGGGAGGTGAGACCCCCGGCCCAGGAATGCTGGTGGCCCCTGGAAGGTAGAAAAGGCAAGGCATGGAGGCCCCTGACGGACAGGAGGAGCACAGCCTTGCTGAACCTTGGTTTTAGCCCCGTGAGGCTCCTGGCCTCCAGGACTGAGAGAAGAGTCTGATTGCTTTAAGCTGCCAAGGCAGTGGCGGTTCACTACAGCAGCATGAGGAGACTCATGCAGTGGCTGTTTCTTCTCTTTGGAAATGTCTAGCATTTTCTTTAAATCCTTAGTGTCTTGAAGCATGCAGTCTTATCATAGAACTTTTGGAATATTATTTGCTACTGTTGCTTTTGAAACAAGAAGGACAAAATAGGTGGCTGTCCATCCAGCCCCTGGTGGACGTGGTCCTCTGGGGTTGCGTCTCTGATCAGCAGCTGTGGGCCCCAGGCTTTGGGGGTTCCAGTTTGCTCTTGCAGGTTTTGAACTTAGAACAAATTAAATGCTGAGGACCTCACACCAGAGGCAGCATAAAAAGAACTCCAGGGAACCAGGAGGCCACGCAGAATGAAAGCACAGGTGTTTGGGGTCCTGGTGGGCCCCTGGGTTGGCTTTGGGGGTTTGGTGGCCAATTCCTGGCCCTGACAGTGGAGCTGAGGAGCCCAGCATGGATGCGGAACCGTCATGGCCCACAGAAAGCCCAGTCTCCCTATGCTGCCCCCATAATTCAGAAAGCCTCCCAGGCCCTCAGAGCCCTTCCCAACCTCTGCAGACAGGCCCTGTGCTATCCAGGACTCTGAAAATCCTTTTGTTCCTGGTTTTGTTAGGAACCAACCGTTTCTCTTCTTGTTTCATTGGCTAAGCTGCTGAGGTTGCCACCTTTTGCTTTCACATGGGTTCTGAACATTGAGAGAACCTGAGCATGGGCCAGGACTGTCATCTCGAGGCCAAGGGGCTGGTGGCAGGACACCGTCCCTGCAGCAAGTATGGCACCCACACTGCTGGCTCCCGTTGCACAGGGCTCTGTTACCCTGAGACACACCCAGGAGGCCCCTGCAGCCCTGCCCCTTCCACATGCACCTCTGGGGGGTCTGGCTCTGGTGCTTGTCAGAATCTGCAGATCAACTCTTAGAGTTCAATGCCAGACAGTGTCTGTCTCCTGATAAACATCTACTTTGTGTCATTTACCAGTGAGGCTTATAAAATCAAAAGTCTGCGTGCTTCTCCTTTTTTTTTGCCTTGGTTCCCAGGAAGTCTGGAATTGTGAGGTCTGTGGGCTGAGTTCTGTGCCTGGAGCTGGCCTGCTCTCTGTGGCATCAGAGTGGGCACGCAGGTGTGGCTCTACTCTCTTTGGTATCAGAGTGGGCACATGGTGTGGCTCTGCTCTCTGTGGCATCAGAGTGGGCACGCAGGCATGGCTCTGCTCTCTGTGGCATCAGGGTGGGCATGCGGGTGTGGCTCTACTCTTTGTGGTATCAGAGTGGGCACACGGTGTGGCTCTGCTCTCTGTGGCATCAGAGTGGGCACGCGGGCAGTGAGAGGGGTCTGTTCCAGGTAAACACCCTGACCTCGAGATGTCACTCTCTCCTCTCTGACAGCTACACCTTCCAGCAGGTGCAGGAGCACACGGACCAGATCTGGAAGTTCCAGCGTCATGACCTGATTGAGGAGTACCACAGCCGCCCCGCCGCACCACCCCCCTTCATCCTCCTCAGCCACCTGCAGCTCTTCATCAAGAGGGTGATCCTGAAGACTCCGGCCAAGAGGCACAAGCAGCTCAGTACGTCAGTCTCAGTGCTTCTCCTGACTCTCCTGGCCGCCCGGGTGCAGAGGGGGTGGAGATGGCGTGGCAGCTCTGCCCAGAACCCTGGACGCTCGGCAGGCCTGCAGGCCACTCAGGCCGCTCCCCTTCTGCTGGCCTTGAGCAAGTGGTGGGGACCGAGCCCAGAGGCTCCCTTGGGGCAGGAGTGCGGAGGGCTCTTCCTGCCACTCAGGACCGACCCCCGGGTGGGTCAGGGCTTCAGGGCCCACCGTCCTGAGGATTCCAGATCCCCTGGTCTGTCCTTCCACCCTGACAGAGAACAAACTGGAGAAGAACGAGGAGGCGGCCCTGCTCTCCTGGGAGATCTACCTGAAGGAGAACTACCTGCAGAATCAGCAGTTCCAGCAAAAGCAGAGGCCCGAGCAGAAGATTGAGGACATCAGCAATAAGTACGGGGCTGGGACGGGCCTGGGGGCGGGAAGCCTCTAGAGGACCTCCTGCAGGTCCACAGGCACCATGAGTACATGTTCCACGTGGGGAGGCCCAGCAATGCCTCACTGGCGAGGGAACGCTGTATCCCGTGGCCCCTGCAATGCTGCAGGCATCTGGGCCTGTGCCCGCAGCTGACCCAGGGCCCTCTGGGGTCCTTAGGAAGGCTGGGACCCACAGGGCGCAGGGTCAGAGGCTGGGAGGGAAGCCTCGGCGGCTGGAGGAGGGGCAGGTTGGCCCACAGGAGCCGGCTTGGAGGCCTGGGGGGATGTGCACATGGGGTCCAGGCTGGTTTGGGGGTGGTTTGCTCTGTGAGCTTGTTGGTGCACAGCCTTACTGTAGCTTCTGCAGCCCAGCCCTTGAGGTCAGCCACGTAGCTTCTGCAGGGCCTCGGCAGCCCAGCCCTTGAGGTCAGCCACGTAGCTTCTGCAGGGCCTCAGCAGCCCAGCCCTTGAGGTCAGCCACGCTCAGCACCATCCTCCCTCTCGGCTCCTCCCACGTTGCTTCTTTCCAGGGCGCGAGGTCAGTGTTGGGGGAAAATCTTTCTGCTCCCTTCTCTCCACTGCCAGCCCTTTGGCCCTGCTAAGTGTCAGCAGGGCCTAATGGCCCAGCAGTGGGCAGCAGGAAGGGCTGTTCCCAGTGTCCTGCTCTCAGTGTGCGTCTCCCCATGGCATGAGAGGAGGAGGGGGAAACGGCCACAGTGCCACCTAGTTACGGCAGTATGGAGGCTCCTATAGTCACAAGCAGGGGCATCCTGAAACTGGCAGGGGATGGCCAAGACTGTGGGCTCTGGACAGACCAGGCCAAGTGCCCTCCACCTTAGAGATAGGTATGTACTCCTGCCTTTCCATACCTCCCTAGCCTTGTCTGTAAGATGGAGACACGATAGTCCCTGTCGACACCTTGGAGTTATTTCCAGAATACAGTGGGGTCCTGACTGTAAAGAATTGAGCACATATGCTTGAACCATAGCCAGGGCTCTGCTAACGTGGCCTGGTGCTTTTATTGTCACTTTTACTTACGAGTAGTGGTAGTGGTGGTGGTGGTAGCAATGGTAATGATGGTGGCTGCGATGGTGGTGGTGGGGTGATGGTGGTGATGGTAGTAGTTGTGATGGTGGTGATGGTGGTGATGGTGATGATGGTAGTAGTTGTGATGGTGGTGATGGTGGTGGTAGTGGTGATGGTGGTAGGGACGATGCTGGTGATGGTGGTGTTGATGGTGGTGGTTGTATTAGTCTGTTTTCATGCTGTTAAAGACATACCTGAGACTGGGAAGAAAAAGAGGTTTAATGGACTCAGTTCCACATGGCTGGGGAGGCCTCACAATCATGGCAGAAGGCAAGGAGGAGCAAGTCACATCTTACATGGATTGTGGCAGGCAAAGAGACAGAACTTGCGCAGGGGAACTCCTCTTTATAAAACCACTAGATCTCATGAGACTTACTCAGTATATGAGAACCGCATGAGAAAGACCCGCCCCCATGATTCAATTACCTCCTAATGGATCCTTCCCACAACACATGGAAATTGTGGGAGATACAATTCAAGACGAGATTTGGGTGGGGACAGAGCCCAACCGTATCATTCTGCTCCTGCCCCCTCCCAAATCTCATGTCCTCACATTTCAAAACCAATCATACCTTCCCAACAGTCCCCCAAAGCCTCAACTCATTTCAGCATTAACCCAAAAGTCCACAGTCCAAAGTCTCATCTGAGACAAGGCAAGTCCCTTCCACCTATGAGCCGGTAAAATCAAAAGCAAGCTAGTTACTTCCTAAATACAGTGGGGGTACAGGCATTAGGTAAATACGTCCATTCCAAATGGGAAAAATTGGCCAAAACAAAGGGGCTCAGGGCCCCTGCAAGTCTAAAATCCAGTGGGGCAGTCAGATCTTACAGCTCTACAATGATCTCTTTTGACTCCACGTGTCACATTGAAGTCACGCTGATGCAAGAGCTAGGCTCCCATTTTGAGCAGCTCCACCTTTGTGGCTTTGCAGGGCACAGCCTCCCTCCAAGCTGCTTTCATGGGCTGGCATTGAGTGCCTGTGGCTTTTCCAGGTGCACGGTGCAAGCTGTCGGTGGAGCTACCATTCTGGGGTCTGAAGGACAGTGGCCCTCTTCTCACAGCTCCACTAGGCAGTGCCCCAGTAGGGCCTCTGTGTGGGGGCTCTGACCCCACGTTTCCCTTCTGCACTGCCCTCGCAGAGGTTCTTCATGAGGGCCCCGCCTCAGTAGCAAACTCCTGCCTGGACACCCAGGCATTTCCATACATCCTCTGAAATCTAGGCGGAGGTTCCCAAACCTCAATTCTTGACTTCTGTGTACCTGCAGGCTCAATATCACATGGAAGCTGCCAAGGCTTGGGGCTTGCACCCTCTGAAGCAACAGCCCAAGCTGTACCTTGGCCCCTTTTAGTCACAGCTGGAGTGGCTGGGATGCAGGGCAACAAGTCCCTAAACTACACACAGCATGGGGACCCTGGGCCCGGCCCATGGGTCTTCCCTAAGCCTCTGGGCCTGTGATTGGAGGGGCTGCTGTGAAGACCTCTGACATGCCCTGGAGACATTTCCCCCATTGTCTTGGGGATTAACATTTGGCTTCTTGCTATTTGTGCAAATTTCTGCAGCTGGCTTGAATTTCTCCTCAGAAAATGGGATTTTCTATCCCGTTGTCAGGCTGCAAATTTTACAAACTTTTATGTTCTGCTTCCCTTATAAAACTGAATGCCTTTAATAGCACCCAAGTCACCTCTTGAATACTTTGCCACTTAGAAATTTATTCTGCCAGATACCCTAAATCATCTCTCTCTCAAGTTCAAACTTCCACAGATCTCTAAGGTGGAGGCAAAATGCCACCAGTCTCTTTGCTAAAACATAGCAAGAGTCACCTCTGCTCCAGTTCCCAACAAGTTCCTCATCTCCATCTGAGGCCACCTCAGCCTGGACCTTATTGTTCATGTTAAAATCAGCTTTTTGGCCAAAGCCATTCAATAAGTCTCTAGGAAGTTCCAAACTTTCCCACATGTTCCTGTTTTCTGAGCCCTCCAAACTGTTCCAACCTCTGCCTGTTACCTAGTTCCAAAGTTGCTTCCACATTTTCAGGTATCTTTTCAGCAGCACTCCACTCTACTGGTACCAATTTACTGTATTAATCCATTTTCACACTGCTGATAAAAACATACCTGAGACTGGGAAGAAAAAGAGGTTTAATGGATTCACAGTTCCACATGGCTGGGGAGGTCTCACAATCATGGCAGAGGGCAAGGAGGAGCAAGTCACATCTTACGTGGATGGCGGCAGGCAGAGAGAGAACTTGTACAGGAGAACTCCTCTTTTTAAAACCATCAGATCTCATGAGATGTATTCACTACCACGAGAACAGCACAAGAAAGACCCACCCCCAAGGTTCAGTTACCTCCCACTGGGTCCCTCCCATGACACATGGGAATTATGAGAGTTACAATTCAAGGTGAGATTTGGGTGGGGACGCAGCCAAATTATATCAGTAGTGGTGATGGTGAAGATGGTGATGACGGTATTGGTGATGATGGTAATATAGTGGTGGTGAAGGTGATGGTGGTGATGGTGATGGTAGTGGTTGTGCTGGTAGTAGTGATGGTGGTGGTAGTAGTGATGGCTGTGTGTAGTTTAGGGAGTGTGTAGTTTAGGTAGTGATAGTAGTGGTGGTGAAGGTGATGGTGGTGATGGTGATGGTAGTGGGTGTGCAGGTAGTAGTGATGGTAGTGGTAATGGTGATGATGGTGATGGTAGTGGTGGTGGTGGTGATGGTGGTGGTGATGATGGTGATTGTGATGGTCATGATGGTAATGGTGATGATGATGGTGATGGTGGTGGGTAATGGTGATGGTGGTAGTGGTGATGATGGTGATGGTGGTGGTGGTGGTGATGGTGATTATGATGGTTGTGATGGTAATGGTGGTGATGGTGATCGTGGTGGTGGTAGTGATGGTCATGGTGATGGTCATGGTGATGGTGGTGATGGTGATGGTATTGGTATTGGTTGTGCTGGTGGTGGTGGTAGTGGTGATGGTGTTGATGGTAGTGGTGATGGTGGTGATGGTGATGGTAGTGATGGTAGTGGTTGTGCTGGTAATGGTGGTGGTGGTGGTGATGTTAGTGATGATGGTGGTGGTGATGGTGATGGTGGTAGTGATGGTGATATGACAATGGTGATTTTGATGGTTGTAATGGAAATGGTGGTGATGGTAGTAGTGGTGATGGTAGCAGTGGTGATGGTGGTATTGATGGTAGTGATGATGGTGCTTCTGATGGTGGTAATGGTGGTGGCAGTGATGGTAGTGGTGGTGGTAATGATGGTAGTGGTGGTGCTGGTGGTGGTGGTGATGGTGGTGGTGATGATGGTGATTGTGATGGTCATGATGGTAATGGTGGTGATGGTGATGGTGGTGGTGGTGGTGGTGATGGTGGTGATGGTGGTGGTGGTGATGATGGTGATGGTGGTGGTGGTGTGATGGTGATTATGATGGTTGTGATGGTAATGGTGGTGATGGTGATCGTGGTGGTGGTAGTGATGGTCATGGTGATGGTCATGGTGATGGTGGTGATGGTGATGGTATTGGTATTGGTTGTGCTGGTGGTGGTGGTAGTGGTGATGGTGTTGATGGTAGTGGTGATGGTGGTGATGGTGATGGTAGTGATGGTAGTGGTTGTGCTGGTAATGGTGGTGGTGGTGGTGATGTTAGTGATGATGGTGGTGGTGATGGTGATGGTGGTAGTGATGGTGATATGACAATGGTGATTTTGATGGTTGTAATGGAAATGGTGGTGATGGTAGTAGTGGTGATGGTAGCAGTGGTGATGGTGGTATTGATGGTAGTGATGATGGTGCTTCTGATGGTGGTAATGGTGGTGGCAGTGATGGTAGTGGTGGTGGTAATGATGGTAGTGGTGGTGCTGGTGGTGGTGGTGATGATGGTGGATGTGATGATAGTAATGTTGATGGTGATTATGATGGCAATGGTAATGATGATGGTGACAATGTGAGGACCTTAATGAACTAGCTGATGTCAAAGCCCCTTCTAGCTCCCATTCGGAGTGAATGGTGCCCTGTTTGCTTGAGTCTGGGCACGATGACTTCCAGTTGAGCCCTTGGCATGCTCTTTGCCTAGAACAGTCTTCTCCCAGAGAGAGTTAGGACTTGCTGTCTCTCTCTCTTCAGGCCTCACTTCATTGGAGGGCCTTTCCTGCCCTCCACCCACCCTGTCCCCATACCCTGTCTTTCTGGAATCTGGATGTTGGTTGGTTGGCTGGTAGGTTTGTGGGTTGGGTCATGTCTACCAGCCAGGCTCCATGTAAGAGTAGGAACAGAGTCCCACACGTTCCCCATAGGATCGTGGGATGTAGAGCAGGCCCAGTGCCTAGAAGGCACTTAGCAAATCCTATGCAGTTCTGGAACTGCTGCTAGTTCCTGGCCTGGCAGGGTTGCAGGAGGCTGGGGTCTCTGGTCTCCAGGCCTGCTCGGCCTGACGTTTGGCTCTGATGGTCCACTTATAGAGGAGAGACCTGGGGCCACGCAGTGCCCTGAGAACCTTCTCTTACTTGCTCTGGACAAGCACAGCTTTGATGGATGGCCTCATCTGGGACATCTGACTTTGAGCAGTGGCCATGCCCAGGGCCCAGATGCTGGGGAAAGGTGCTTGGGAGAGTTTCTGAAAGGCGGCCTCTGCATGTCAGGATGAAGCTGAAAGGCCACAGCTCTGCTGACGACCAACATAGTCAGGGCTGGAATACAATGGCTGGCATGTGTTAAGGGCTCACTGAGGACCACGCCCTTCACCTGCATCTTCTCTCTCAACCCTTTTGCAGAGGGAGGTATTTTTCCTTCCACTTTTACCCACAAGGAAGTGGAGGCCCAGGAAAGTGAGAGAGGTGGCTCAGCATCCACCACTGGCCAGCGGTGTGGCCTGGAATGCAGGCCCCAGCAATTTTGCAGCCTCCTGCCTTAAGGGAGTGGGTTGGGCCCCAAATGAATCAGTCCCAGGCTGGGTGTGGTGGCTCACGCCTGTAATCCTAGCACTTTGGGAGGCCCAAGTGGGTGGATCGTGAGGTCAGGAGATCAAGACCATCCTGGTTAACATGGTAAAACCCCCATCTCTACTAAAAATACAAAAATTAGCCAGATGTGGTGGCGTGTGCTTGTAATCCCAGCTACTTGGGAGGCTGAGGCAGGAGAATGGCTTGAACGCAGGAGGCAGAGGTTGCAGTGAGCTGGGATCGTGCTGCTGCACTCCAGCCTGGGCAACAGAGCAAGACTCTACCTCAAAAAACAATTTAGTCCCAAACGCTGCTCAGCTCCTGCCCTATCCCAGATGTCTTAAAGCTCAGAGTCGGTCTGCTGCCTATTCCCAGCCTGGGTGCTCAGTGGAAGTTGGGCGCCTCCAGTTATTTTCTGAGGTTGAAAAAACTTAACTAAAATATAAATTTTCAGGCCAGGCGCAGTCGCTCACGCTTGTAATCCCAGCACTTTGGGAGGCTGAGGTGGGAGGATTGCTTGAGCCCAGGAGTTCAAGACCAACCTAGGCAACATAGTGAGACCCCCTGTCTCTACAAAAAATAAAAATAACAATTAGCCAGGCATGGTGGCTCATGCCTGTGATCCCAGCTACTCAGGAGGCCATGGTGGGAGGATTTCTTGTGGCCAAAAGAAATTTCTTGAGATCAGCCTGCGCAACGTAGTGAGATGCCATCTCTACAAAAAAAAAAAAAAAAAAAAGTAGCTGGATGTGGTGGTGTACTTGGGGTCACAGAGTCCCAGCTGCTCAGGAGGCTGAGGCCAGGGGTTCGAGGCTGCCTGGGTGATAGGGCAAGACCCTGACTGATGCGTATTTGTGTGTCAGTGGCAGTTTTCCCAAGATGAGCCTGCAGAAGGTATTTCGCTGGGCCGCTGGCTGGTGTGCTCACCTGTCACTCCCATTGGTCAGCAGCTCTGGCTCATCCGCAGAGGGGCCTGGGACAGAAGCTGATGTGCTTCAGTCGACCCGATCTTGCAGAACACGGGCTCCAGGGAAAGTGAGGAAAGAGCTCCTCGGCCCTCACCAAGGGCCCTAACCTGGTCACTGACCCTTCGTGGGTCCAGTGAGGAAGCCAGGGACCCGGGAGGCGAATGAGCGTGGGGTGCCATAACCTTGCAGCACTGAGGTGAGCTGAGTTCACCAAAGCTCCTCGCCCACAGAGCGGGGCTGGAGCTTTGGGGGTCAAGGACAAGCTCTGTCTGCAAATCTGGACAGTTTCTGCATCTCATGGTGGTGGAATCACGCGGGTCCGAGAAGGCTCCAGTAACCACCCTCGCATGTTTGCAAGGCTGTCTGGGAAAACACGGCAGGTGCAGTTAAGCGGCTTTTGTGGGATTAAGCAAAATGCAGTGTGGGTGAAAGGAGACTCCCAGGCCCGGCGTGAAATCATTTTCTTCCCTTTCCCTAGATAACTGTTTAAAGTGGGACATATCCTCAGAAAATTTCTGTGTTACTAAAATAGTTGCTCAATGTATTATAAGAATATCACTTGCAGTGGGCGCAAGGAAGTGAGGGAGCCCAGGGGAGAGCGTATGAGAGCTGGAGACTCGTGTTTGGCCACAGAGTTATTTTAACCATAAACACAGCAGGCCAAGGCTGGATGAAGCAAAATAAGATAGAAACCAAATATTTCCAGAATAATAGTGCCACTCCACACCCCACAAAATAAGACAGAAACCAAACTCCCCAGCAACAGCACCACACCACATCCCCACAAAATACGACAGAAACTAAACATCCCCAGAACAGCAGTGCCTCTCCACATCACCCCCACAACAAAATCAACCTCTGCTGTGCCCAGAGGAAGTTTCATTGTTTGTGACCTGTCACCTGGCCCGCCCTCAGTTCGCTCACCTGCCCCCTCTCCTGGGACGGACAGGCTGCCAGAGCTTGCCGTGTGAGCCTCGGCTGTCCGTCTGCTGGGACGTCTTTCCCTTTGGGGCCCTGGGCCGTTTGGTTCTATGGGAGAAATGCATGTTAGAAATAGTTTCATGTTAAGAGGAAGCAAAGACTGATGCAGGGCCGTCTGCAGTGCGGTGTGGCGTTCCCGGGGCCCCAAGGCCTGGTGTGCATCCAGCTCGGCTGCCTCCTCTTTCAGGGTTGACGCCATGGTGGACCTGCTGGACCTGGACCCACTGAAGAGGTCGGGCTCCATGGAGCAGAGGTTGGCCTCCCTGGAGGAGCAGGTGGGTCCGAGGTCCAGGCCTCTGTTCAGGAGGTGGCGCTGTTGGGCCTGGTGGGCGGCTCTGCCATGTGGTGGCACCGAGTAGGGCTCTGAGAAGCGATGGTGAGGAGGAGGCCAGAACGTCAGGGCAGCCGTTCCCAGCTGGAAGAGGTGCCCTGTGTGTCCTGCAGAAAACCCTGCCTGAGCGTTTCTGTGACTGAGCTGCTCCTGTGTGCACTGAGGCCTCTGTGGCTGGGCTGTGCTCCTGGCTGCTCCCAGGAAACAGTGTTGGTCCTTCCCGGCCTCTGAGCCCTGGAGAGGCCATGAGACCGAGGTGGGGAGGACTTAGAGATGGCCTGTGAGGGTCTGCCCGCCCATCCCATCAACGTCCACCAGCTAGGCCGGGCCGTGCTTTCCAGCGACAGCCCCTGAGGCCACGGCAGCCTCTGTGGTCAGGGCTGAGCCCTGTGGATGGCTCAGCCACCCAGTGCTGCTGCTCCCAGCCGCTCTGTGGCGCAGGGCTGGGCCCTGTGCTCCTGGGGCATCCACCATCCACCAGTCCTGTCTGCTGTACCCAGAGGTCTGCCCAGGCCACCCTCTTCCCCAGTCTAGGCCTTGCTGGGACCCCTGACAGGGTGCCCAGCTCTGAGCCACATGGGTGAGATACGTCCTGCTGTCCCCTGTGGGGGCTGCATCAGCCTCTGGGGAGGCTCGTCCTGGGAGGTGCAGGGACCCTGGAAACCTCTGGCTTTGGCGGCCTGTGACCTCTCCCTGTGGTGGAGAATTGCCTGGCTGCAGCTTCATGCTGGCTGCATCCTCTGACTTGTCCAGTCCAGTGACAGTCCCACTGTTGTATCTCTTGGGCAGGCTGCATCATCAGATGTGTGACTTGGCAGCCCCCGAGGGAAGCTGGGTGGGCCCGGGGCAGCATCCTGGCTGGCTTGGTGGCTGCCTGGGGAGGAGGCGGTGTCTCACTTTCAAAGTGTGCAGGGGCTGGGTGACAGGGGTGGGGCTCCTGGCTGGGGGAGTGAGGTCTCGGTGGGCAGTAGGATGTGTACCATACATGTGGGTGGTAGGTGCTCAATGTGTCTTGGACCGCACCTTCCAGGTGGCCCAGACGGCCCGAGCCCTGCACTGGATTGTGAAGACACTGAGGGCCGGCGGCTTCGGCTCGGAGGTGGACGTCCCCACTCTGGGTGAGTGGGTGGCCAGGCCAGCAGCTGGTCTTCACCTGCCTATGTTCTTTTGGGTCTGGGGTCAGTTGGGAGGAGAGGCAGCTGGCGGGGCTCTGGCCAGGAGGAAGGCACTGGCTGGAGCCTGTTCCCAGGCCTGGCAGGGCCAGTGCCCTCAGGAACTCAGCCCACCCACCAATGCCGGTGCCGAGGCCCTGCCGGATCTCTGACCTGACCAGGTTCCTGGATGTGCATGGGGAAGCCTGGCCTGCTGTGCCCTGAGCTCCCCACATACCCTGCTGCAGAGTCAGGGGTGCGAGCCAGGCAGCTGCAGACTGTGTCTGAACCTGGTCAGGTGGGCTGAGCGACGAGAAGCAAAGTCTGTTTGCCAGAATTTGCAGGTGGCTATGAAATGGACATAAGTAGCCTTCCTTGGGCCACTGAGTTTCGCTGGTCCCCAAGGAGCACATTTCTCTCAGTAACTGCACTGTGAGTTTAGCTCATTACTGAGGTCCCTGATTGCCGCTGCACAAAGGGGCAGGTGCCGGCAGGGACATTGCCCTGACCTCTGACGGCCATCCTCCCTGGGGGCCCTGCTCACTTCAGAGCTGGTGTTCAACCTGCATGGCCATTTGGGCTTGGGGAGGTGGTGGAGCCCAGATGTTTTGGCAGAAGGACCACAGAGGAAGTCCCTGTCCTGCGGGTGGGCACCTGAGCCTGGGCTCTGCCTTACATCACGGTTTCCTGACTGTCTCCAGCCTCCCAGAAGGCCATGGAGGAGCCAGATACTGAGCTAGGAGGTGGGAAGAAGATGGAAGAGCCAGGCGACAGCTACCACGTGAATGCCCGGCACCTCCTCTATCCCAACTGCCCCATCACGCGCTTCCCCGTGCCCAACGAGAAGGTGCCCTGGGAGGTGAGCGCCTGCCTGAGCCCAACCAGGCAGAGTGGCCGGGCCCCTGGGGAGGCGAGGGCAGCCCTGTCCCCATCCATCTGGTGTTAATCCTGGCTCCCGGCCACTGCAGCCACAGGGGGATCTGTATGTCTGGCAGCCCCTGTTTGACATTTGAGGAAACTGAGGCACAGAGGAGTCAAATCACAGGGGCCCCCCCAGCCCGAGGTGGTGGAGGGGCCTCGGGGGGCACACTGACCCCCACAGAGCTCGAGGCTCAGGCTCCTCTCATGACCATCCTGGGGCTCAGCCTCACTGGCCCCATTCCCTCAGGTCATGCCCTGGTCCTAGACCCCACCCATCCCTGTGAATGGCTCTGGCCCCTTTCCAGATGCCAGGCATGGAAGAGAGACAGAGACAGAGAGATGGTTAATGGCCCTGCGGAGACCCCCGCCCTCCTGGTGCAGGGCTTCTCTCTGGCCCATCCAGAACATTCCAGGCTACTGCTTTCACTGCCTCTGTCCACCACACAGAATCCTCCTTGCCTCCAGGGTCCAGCTTAGACCCCTGCCTCACTCTAGGAAGACCCCCAAGGCCTCCAGTCATGGCTGCCTGCCCTTCAGCTGGCCCCAGGGTGGGGGTCCCTGAGCCCAGCCCCCGGCTCTGCCCGGCTTGGAACTTTTGCCCAGCCCCCGGCTCTGCCGGGCTTGGAACTTTTGCCCAGCCCCCGGCTCTGCCCAGCCCCCACCTCTGCCCGGCCCCTGGCTCTGCCTGGCCCTGGCTCTGCCCGGCTTGGAGCTTCTGCCCTGCATGTTAGGATGTTGGGGTTGGGTTCAGACCCAGCTGAGCAGCCCTTTTACCCTGGTGCCTGGGCCCAGCTTTGCAGTGGGGGTAAAAATCTAAGGGAAAACTCCGTGTTTTGCAACAGACGGAGTTCCTGATCTATGACCCGCCCTTTTACACAGCGGAGAGGAAGGACACGGCCGTCACGGACCCTGTGGGCGAGTGAGTGTCAGCTGCTGTCCATGCTCCCAGCCGGCCCCAAACCCAGGACCTCCCAGGGGCTCCCTCGAGTATCCCAGTCAGGGCCCAGCCCGGGGAGGCCCTGGTGAGCAGGAGGGGCCCATGGGGGCCTGAAGGGGTCCAGCTCCTACTGTCATGTGCACTCAGCCTGCAGCCACTTGGCTGGGCCCTTTGAGGGGGGGTGAACCCTGCCTGTCTGCTCTGTCCCACCTGCAACATGGGGACACAGACATGCCTTCTCCTCTGCTCCCAGCACCCTGGAGCCACTGTCCACGATCCAGTACAACATGGTGGACGGCCTGTGGGACCGCCGGAGCTTCCACGGGCCATACGCAGTCCAGGCCGGGTTCCCCATGTGAGTGTGCCCCCCGCAGGCCCCGCCCGGTCAGCCTTTGGGGTTTGCCTGGGGGGCAGGTTTCCTCTCTGGGCAAAGGAGGCATTTTTCTTATAAACCAAAAAAGCATGTGAACCACAGAAAGGAAGAAAACCTCAACTCATGGCATCACTGCAGCTCCTGGGATAGGTCCTGGGACATGGGACTTGCCCCCTTGGCCTCCGGCAGGCCCTGCCCCACAGTCCCTGCCGTAACCTGGGGACTTGGATTTGTCTGTGTACCTGGGGACTGCTGTGCTGCGAGAGGCAACATCTTGGAGGATGGGCGGTGGGGACAGCTGTGCTGGGAGAGGGGGACACCTTGGAGGATGGGCGGCGGGGACAGCTGTGCTGCAAGAGGCAACATCTTGGAGGATGGGCGGCGGGGACGGCTGTGCTGGGAGAGGGGGACTCCTTGGAGGATGGGCAGGTGGGGACGGCTGTGCTGGGAGAGGGGGACTCCTTGGAGGATGGGCGGTGGGGACGGCTGTGCTGGGAGAGGGGGACACCTTGGAGGATGGGCGGCGGGGACGGCTGTGCTGGGAGAGGGGGACTCCTTGGAGGATGGGCGGCGGGGACGGCTGTGCTGGGAGAGGGGGACTCCTTGGAGGATGGGCAGGTGGGGACGGCTGTGCTGGGAGAGGGGGACTCCTTGGAGGATGGGCAGGTGGGGACGGCTGTGCTGGGAGAGGGGGACTCCTTGGAGGATGGGCGGCGGGGATGGCTGTGCTGGGAGAGGGGGACTCCTTGGAGGATAGGCAAGGGCTGTGCAGCAGGGAGAGGACACGGGGATGGGCACTGGCAGGCTCACCTGGCCGGGAAGGTGGACTCGCCTGGCGGCGTGTTCCCCACAGGATCGGCGCTGCACCCATCACACAGGTGAGGAAACCCAAAGTAGTGTCAGGTGACCCGCAAGTGCCTACAAGTGCCCTGGGGGGAAGGAGCCTGGGGCTTTTGGACTGCCATGAGGAGGAGGTGGAGGAGGGGCCACCAGAACCTGGGGTTGGGGGGTTGCCAGGATGTGGGGCATGAACCATGGAGCAGAGGAGCCAAGGGGTCTGAAGGACAGGGGGGACTGCATGGCAGGCCTTTGCAGAATGCTCTGGAACAGGGTGTGCGCTCCTCTACCTGGAGCTGGAGGTCGAGTAAGGAGGTGGTAGAAGGCTATGGGGCCTGAGAGCAGAGGTCCTGGCCAGGTGGCTGCAGCTGCAGGCTTCCTGCTCTGGTGTTGAGGGTGTGCAGGATAGGCAAGGGTGGGTATTTAGGGAGGTGCATCTGGTGGCTGTGGGAAGCTGATGAGAGCTGCAGGTGCCTGATGTGGGTGACAAGGCACAAGCACCTGCTCTCACGGGTGGTCACCACACAGGCAGGTGTGTCAGGACTTGGCAGGATGTGGTGGCCACACGGGCTTTAGTAGCAAGGAGCACTTTCTTCATGCACCGTGCTTCTGTTGTGGACTTATGAATCATATTTTCATGGTATTTCCTTAGGTGTGTTTTCTTTCTGTGAAATTTAAAGACACACCTTCCTATATTCATTTGATACGTTTTAAAATGAGATTTTTCAGTGAGTCTTTAATACAGCTGAAGGCTGCTTGTATAAGGTGTGAGGAGGGACCTGATTTATTTTGTGAATTCACACATAAAGTGAGCTGCCTGACTTAATTTCCTGCTAAGGTCTCGCTCATCCCTTGAGGTGTGGCTCCTTTCCTGATGAGTGGCTCATCCCCTGAGTTCTGGCTCCTCCCCTGATGTCTGGCTCCTCCCCTTAGGTGTGGCTCCTCCCCTTAGGTCTGGCTCCTCCCCTGAGGTGTGGCTCCTCCCTTTAGGTCTGGCTCCTCCTCTGAGGTGTGCATGAGGTTTGACTCCTCTTTCATAGCTCTGTCTGCCTCTGTCCCACTCATCTCGTAGCAGATCATGCCACTATTTGCCATAGCGTTGCAATAATCCTGACTCTGGGGTAGCATGTCTGTAAACTTGCCTTTTCTGCTCTTGAGACTTTAGCATTTTTGTGAGTTTAAAAACCAGTTTTTCTAGCTCCATGACAAATCCATTGATAAGAATTGTATTAAATTTATAGAAAAATTTGAGATGACACTTTTATGATAATGAATTGTCTATGTATATATTTGTCAACATTTATTTATGTCTTCTCTTTGTCCTTCCCTAAAGTTTTATAATTTTGTTCATAAGGATCTTACACTTTTAAGTAATATTTATTCCTCAGGTATTGGATAACTTTTGTTATTTGAGGAAATTATAACATTTTTTCTTTTTCTTTTTTTTTTTTTTTTTGAGATGGAATTTCACTCTTGTTGCCCAGGCTGGAGTGCAATGGCATGATCTCGGTTCACTACAACCTCCACCTCATGGGTTCAAGTGATTCTCCTGCCTCAACCTCCTGAGTAGCTGGAATTACAGGCATCCACCACCATGCCCGGCTAATTTTGTATTTTTAGTAGAGATGGGGTTTCACCATGTTGGCCAGGCTGGTCTCGAACTCCTGACCTCAGGTGATCCACTTGCCTCAGCCTCCCAGAGTGCTGGGATTACAGATGTGAGCCACCACTCCTGGCCTATAATATTTTTTCTATTTTCAATTTTTAAAAAAAACATAGAGGCATTATTAATTTTGTATGCTTTTTATCTAACAACTTTGTTAAAGTTTCTCATGATATAAATGTGTTTGTAGATTTTCTATGTAAATAATATATATTCTGCGAATAACAATATTATCTTTCTCCTTACAATAATCATGCCTCATTCCTTTTTTTTGCCTTATTGTGCTGGGCAAATTCTTCAGTGTAATTTAGAATATTGCTAATATTAACAGGTTTCCTTGTTTCTGAGTTAATGGGAATGCTATCAACATTTCACCATTAAGTATAGTATTTACTGAAGAAATTTATAAATACCTTTTATCAGATTAGGAATCTTTCTATCTAGTCCCAGTGTGTCAGGAGCTGAATGCTACTAAATGGTTTTTCTGTCATTGATTGAGATAGTTATGTTTCCCCTTTAGCCAGTGTGTGAATTATTTTTATAGCTTCTTCAGTGTTGAGCCATCCTTGCATTCCTAGAATAAACTCTTCTGTTGTATTTAATATACTACTGGAGTTAATTTACTAACATTTTATTTAAGATTTAAAAAAATCTGTGTTCAAAAGTGGAATTTGCCTTTAATTTATATTTCTTGTACTGTCTTAGTTTTGGTATGAGGTTATACCCATCTCAGTGAATGAGCTGGTCAGCTTTCCTTCTTTTCTCTTCTTTGGAACTCTTTGAATGAGATGAAGATAATTATTTGTTTCTTTTTTTTTTTTTTTTTTTTTTTGAGACGGAGTCTTGCTCTGTCGCCCAGGCTGGAGTGCAGTGGCCGGATCTCAGCTCACTGCAAGCTCCGCCTCCCGGGTTTACGCCATTCTCCTGCCTCAGCCTCCGGAGTAGCTGGGACTACAGGCGCCCGCCACCTCGCCCGGCTAGTTTTTGTATTTTTAGTAGAGATGGGGTTTCACCGTGTTAGCCAGGATGGTCTCGATCTCCTGACCTCGTGATCCGCCCGTCTCGGCCTCCCAAAGTGCTGGGATTACAGGCTTGAGCCACCGCGCCCGGCAATTATTTGTTTCTTAAAGTCTGATAATATTCACCTATAAAACTGTTAGGTCTAACATATTTTGAGCAAGTAGATTTCTAACTACTTTATCTTCCATAATGATTTTTGGAACCTTATTTCCTGTTTCTTCTTGGGTCCTTTTTAGTAACTGCAAATTTTCTGGAAAATTATCATTTCATCTGACTTTTGAAATATATTGTGTCACAGATATCCATAATATTCTTTTATGATTTAAAAAATCTCTAACATAAATATACACTAATTTCTCCTTTGAGCATTGATATTTATTATGTATTTCTCTTCTTCTTTTTTTTTTTTTTGATTATTCTTGCCAGTGGTTAATTTTATAATCTTTTCAAAAAACAAACTTTTGGATTTGTGGATTATCTTAATTTTTCTATCTCATCCATTTTTGCTTTTATTGTTATCTTTCCTTCCTTTCTACTTCTTATGGATTTGCTCTTATGTGTTAGAGCTCATTTTTATTCAATTTTCCTGGTTTTCTAATAAGGGTACCTAAGACTATAAATTCTCTCTAAGACCTGGTAGGCTGTATCCCTTAAGTTTTGATGTGTAGAGATTTTATTTTTTACTTTATAAATTTCATTATAATCTTCATTTTACACTTTTGTTTTGCTTTTTTCTTTTTGTGGAGAATGAGGTCTCACTCTATTACCCAGGTAGGTCTTAAACTCCTGGGCTCAAGCAATCCTCCTGCCTCTGCCTCCCCAAGTGCTGGGAATTACAGGTGTGAGCCACCACATCCAGCATAATCTTCATGTGATTATTTAGAGATGTACATTTCGTTTTTTTTAATCTTGAGAAAGAGTCTTACTCTGTAGCCCAGGCTGGAGTACAGTGGGGCGAGCTTGGCTCACTGCAAACTCCGCCTACAGGGTCCCAGTTCAAGCAATTCTTCTGCCTCAGCCCCCCGAATCACTGGAATTACAGGCATGTGCCACCATGCCAGCTAATTCTTTTTGTATTTTTAATAGAGATGGCATTTCACCATGATGGTCAGGCAGGTCTTGAACTCCTTACCTCGGGATCTACCCTCCTTGGCCTACCAATATGCTGGGATAACAGGCCGGAGTCACTATGCCTTGTCTGCTATTTACAGTTTTTAAGCCATTCTTTGTTATCACCTTCTAATTTTATTGCACTTTTGTTGGAGTGGGATTGGCAACATGCTGATTCTTGAAATTGAAATGTCCTCCGTGGCCCCAATCTCTACCTTGGATTGTTGCAGCTGCTTGACTGTAACCCTAACCTAACCCCTAACCCTAACCTTAACCTGTAACTCTAACTCTAACCCTAACCCCTAACTCGAACCCTAATCCTAACCCCTCACTCTAACTGTAACCCTAACCCCAACCCTAATCCCTAACCTTAACCCTAACCCTCTTGGCCCATTCACAATAGCAGCCTGTGTGAGCTTGTCTGACTCACGTCACTCACACACTCAGATGCCCTTTCTGGTACAGGAGTGACTGTCCCCCACGTCCGTCTGGGGCCAGCCCCTCACTGTATTAGTTTGCTATGGCTGTTGTAACTAAGTACCACAAACTGGGGGGCTTAGCAGAAATGGATTATCTCACAGTTCTGAGGGCCAGGAGTCTGAAATCAAGGGCCACACTCCCTCTGAGGGCTTGAGGGGAGACCCCTTCCTGCCTCTCCAGCTCCTGGTGTTCCTGACAACCCTTTGCATTGCTTGGCTTGTGGATGCATCACCCTGATCTCTGCCCCCTAGCCACATGGCCTCTCCCTGCATGAGTCTGTGTCTTCTGTTCTTAGGATTATAAATCATACTGGGTTTAGGGCCAACCCTATTTCAGTGTAGCTTCATCTTAACTAATTAAACCTGCAGACACTGTTTCTGAACAAGGCCAGATTCTGAGGTTCTGGGAAGGACATAAATTTGTGGGCATTGTTCACCGCAGTGCACCTTTGTGCTAGACCCGTCTCCCATTGCGTCTCCAGGACCTCATCCCGAGCACACTGCTCCTGCTGCACCCGGGTCCTCCTGCCCTCTTGCAGTGCTCCTGCCGACATAACTCTTTAAACACACCGTCTCCTTGGCCCCTGCCCACTCGTCCCTTCCTCTTTTGAATCCACTCCACTTGGGCTTGTCTTGCCCACTCTTTCTGAAATGGATTGAGGTCAGGTCAGCAAAGATTCTGCCTTGTTCAACCCAAAGGCCAGCTCTCCACCCCACAACCCTCCTGCATTTCTGGAGCTGTGAGTGGATGAGTGAATGAACATGTGATTGCTGCAGCTGGAGTGTTGCTGTTTTCACGCTTTGGGGTTGTGTGGGTAGGTGTGTGGACGGGCCTATGCCTTGACGTCGTGATGGAGCTAGCGGGCATACAGCAGGGAGATGAGGGGCTGAGAACCGTATGGACAAGATGATGACCGGGGGCTCAGAGATCAGGGCACAGTGACAGCAGCTGAAGACTCGGCTGTGAGGTGGGGGCTGCAGTGCGGGGAGGGCAGCGTGGTGGTCCGAAGCCCCTGCGGCCCGGCCCACTCAGGCTGACTGAGAAGCAAGGGTGCATAGTGTTTGTTTTCTCCTGGCAGGAGCGGGCGTGCATGTGGTTTCATGGTAGGAACCGTCAGGCCCCCGACCTCCCCCCTGGCTCTGCCACTGGCCAACTAGGGACAGGGACAGTGAGATGACAGCAGAGCCCTGGGGCCCGGAGCTTCCTGTGGGGGTGGACTCATGCCAGGCAGAGCGTGTGGCCTCCTCTGTGAGCTTCTTGACCAATGCACTGCACTCAGCGTGAACAGCAGTTGCAGGGAGACGAGGCAGCCTTGCTCCCAGCAGCAGGACCCGCCGCCTTCCTCTCCTTCTGGAGCTCAGTGCAGCTCTGCCCAGTGCCCAGTTTGTCCATGGCCTTGGTTCTGGGTTCTGCCCGCTCAGTGGCGTGAGTACAGGAAGGAGAATGGTGGCTGGCAAGGGTGGGGTCGACAGGAGTGAGAGACGGGCTTGGGGTTGAGGGGAGGCAGCAGTGGCCCTTGTAGGAACCCTGAGTGAGCCCCAGCCTTGGAGCTGAGGTCCCCGGGCCTTGCTGCATGTGGTGCCAGCTCCGTAGCTTGGTGGAGCTGGGGCTCTGGTTTCTGAGCAGCTTCTGGGGAGGCTGCCTGGGCCCCACCGCGCAAGGACCCCCAGCCACAGAGGAGACTGCAGAGTGAGCTGGGAGGGCTGTCTGAGAGGCCCGGCCAGGTGGGCCCTACACACTGGGCAGGTTCTGGTGTGGACTCTGATCACCACGGACGCAGGCTGGTCTGCATAGCGGTGCAACGAGAGCTGGGGCCCCTGACAGCTGGGCAGGAGCAGGGCGGCTGCTGGGGGGCAACAGAGAGGAGGGGCTGGGCGGAGGCAGGGAGGCCAGCTGGAGGCTGCCACGCCAGGCAGGGTCGGGGACGGTGGCGCAGGCCTGGCTGGTGGCCACCAGTGCTAGAGGTGGTCAGCTGTCCCAGGGCAGCCGTGCACGGCTGTGTGGACTTAGGAGGATGGAGTCCAGGCTGTGCAGAGAGGAGGCCCGTGAGGGGTGGGTCGGAGGCTGCAGCTCTGGTGGGGTCTGGAGGTCAGAGTGGAATGGTGGAGGAATGATATCACTGTCCCCACTGTGGTGGGGACGCTGGTGGTGGGGATGGTAGTGGAGATGGTGGCGGGGACACTGGTGGTGGGGACGCTGCTGGGGACTTTCTGTAGACATGGAGGCCACCCCCACCGCATGGGGGCAGCGGTGTGTTTCTTCCTTCTGTTTTAGTGGTGCATTCACAGGAACTGGCCCGTTTCTAGAGCTTGCTGTTTCCTATAGGACCTCATGGTATCAGGGAGACCAGCCTGGCCCAAGGGGAAGCATCTGTGGCTCCTGCTGCCTGTGGTTAGCACATGCTGCTGGGGGTCTGTGTGGCCTATCACCTGTGGCCTCACGGACGCAGAGCCTCTGGGTGTCTGGCCTGGCTCCCACGCCGCCCCTCGGACGGCTGCCGGGATGGAGACCATGCTCTTGCGTGCTGGGGCCTTTAGTCGCAAAGTGCTGGCCTGAGCAGTCGGCTACTTCCACGCTCTGTGGGGAGAAGGTGGCCATTTTAGCCCCTCGCCGGCCTGCAGTGGTGGGACTTCTGCTCCCAGGGAGACCCTTCCCCCACCAGGTGACCCCAAGGTAACCCAGAGCCTTGGTCTTACTCCTTGGGGGTCCCAAGGGGATCCTCCCCCGTAGGCCAGAGCAGGTCCCTAAAGAAGCCTGAATGCCATCCCACTGTGCGCCGGCTTCTGACGCCCGCTGTCCCCTCTCAATTGCCCTCCCACCCTGTCCTGCTCCACAGTGGTGGACGGTGGACTGAGTCGAGCCCTCTGCCTCCCAGGAACCCCATGGGCCGGACGGGACTGCGTGGGCGGGGGAGCCTCAGCTGCTTTGGACCCAACCACACGCTGTACCCCATGGTCACGCGGTGAGTTCACGCCTGCCAGGCACCAGCACCTCAGCAACGCGGCCGCTCCCACCTTCACCAGGGGCTGCTGCCACTCCCCGGTGCCCAGGGGCCGGGAGGGCGGCTTTGGTGCTCGGCACTTGGTGCCCATCAAGGGGACGTGAGGGGCGTCTGTGGATAAACATGAATACACCCGAAACGGGGTAGGAATGTCCATGCTTCCCGTCCTGGAGGAAGATCCCAGGACCATGCCCCTCTCCCGGGCTGCCTTCACTTTTCTGCCGGTCCCAGCCCATTAGAGGACCCCCCTCCACAGGGACGCAGCCCCACGCTCAACTCCCACCACAAACATCCACAGACAGCGACACAGCTCCACACTCACCCCTGAGACTCAGTCCTCTGCACTCCAGCAGCCGGCCCACTGCTCTCACCCAAGGCACAGGCCACCTTCTGTGCGGGTGCAGACACCTCCGTCCCTGAGGAAACTGCTGGGGGTTCTTGCTGCCCACATTGGGCAGGAGTGGGATTCTGGGGCCCAGGCCCACCTGCTGTGCCGCGTGCTCTCTGGGGGCTATGCCTCCACAGCCGAGACCTCCCCCAGTGGAGGGGCCTCAGGGTCCTCTTGCTGCCCAGCCCCTCTCATCCAGTGGCTTCTCTGGCTGTGCAGACATGGCCCTGGGGTGCGAGTCAAACCCTCTGCTCCCTGGTCCTTTGGCCGCTCCTTGACATGCCCGGGTGGCACTCGGCACCTCACATCACCCCTGGGCGGCACCTGGCACCCCACGTCACCCAATGTCACCTCGCTGGGTTCTCACTGGCGTTTTGTAAGAGTGATCCAACTGCAAAGCTGGGTCAAAGGGCAGGTACCTCTCTAAGGGTTTTAATCTTTAAAAAATTCTCCATGAAGGCTGGGGCTCTCCCTTGTCCTGTCAGATGTTGACGGAAGTGAGGAAGGACATCCCCTAAGTGGTTACTAGCTCAGTCTTTTCCCTGGGGATGAAGAACTTGAAAAAGGAACAGTTTGAGCCTGCAGGGGACCTGAGACCGCCCCGCCCCAGGCAGGGCCAGCCCCAGCGCGGCGCAGGGGAGGGTGGAGGCCACAGTGGGTCCTGGGCAGCTGTGGTCGCTCCCTCTGCAGGTGGAGGCGGAATGAGGATGGAGCCATCTGCAGGAAGAGCATAAAGAAGATGCTGGAGGTGCTCGTGGTGAAGCTCCCTCTCTCTGAGCACTGGGCCCTGCCTGGGGTAAGGCTGCAGCGCGTGGGGCCTCTGTCCACTGGGCTGTCTGTGGGTCACTTGTCCATTCATCCATTCTACCCACAGACCGAACACCAGTCCCCGGGCAGGAAGGGTTCGAGACCCCAGCCTGTTTTGTCTGTAGAAAACATTCCTCCTCCTCCCGTTTCCTCACATTCTGGTTGGAAAAACCCACCAGAGGATCTTTTGGTGCATAAACACTAATGGGGCACCTACTGTGTCCCAGGCACAGGCTGGAGGCTACCTGGGCTCCCTTTGTGGGGTTCAGGGTGTTGGGGCCAGAGGTAGCTCCTCACCAGTGTCTCAGACACCGACCTGCTCCTGACCTTCGGGGCCAGGTGCTGAGCCATAAAGACAGGACAGTGTCATCCACGGGCAGGGACAGGCACAGGCAGCGCCCAGGGGTGTGCACAGGCCCCTTAGCTCAGGGGCAGTGGCTGGTTGTGGGGCTGAGGCTGGAGCGCACCCCAGGGTCTTGTGGGAGGGGTGGACACAATCGGGACAGATGGCCTGGGCCTTTCCTGTTCCTGTGCCTCCAACAGCTCCTGTTTCCTCCCAGGCCAGCAGGGGCTCCGCAGCCCTCCAGCCCCCTCACTGTAGGGGATGGAAGAGGCTGGTCCTGCCAGGAGGTCTGAGTCCTGCCAGGTCTGGCCATGGTGCAGGACCTCTGGGGTACAGCCTGCCCCTCAGGGCCTCTCCTCTGCACCTGATCTGGGGAGTCTGTGACTTACAACAACTCAGCAAGAAGCTGCTGCATTTCTCTGACCCTGAGCTCACAGCCTGGTGGCTGCTGCGGCTGGTGTTGGGGGTTTGTGTGCTATGGTGGTGTGCAGGGCAGCAGTGCCACGAGGGCCTCTGGGCAGGAACGCAGATTCCGGAGCCCAGGCCCAGCTGCTGAGTCCCAGTGCTTTGGGGGCCTCGCTCCACAGCTGGAACCAACCTTGCAGCAGAGGGGGCCTTTGGCCTCGGGGTCCCCTGCTGCCCCGCTGCTCTCACCAGTGGCTTCTCTGCCTGCGCACACCCAGCCCTGGGGCACAAGTCACCCTCCGCTCTGTGGCACTTTGGCCTCTCCATGCGGGGTGCGTGGGGTTGGCATCTCTGTCGGCTCTGGCTGGTCATTGAAAAAGGCACTCAGAGGGGCCTTCTGGGTTCCTGGCTCTGTAGGGCACTCATGCTTGAGGGTGGGAGTGTCAGGGGGCTGAGGTGGGACTGTGTTGACATGGCCTGCAGCGTCTTCATGTTTCAGTGGGACTTTGAATGACAAATAGGATGGGAAAGATGGGTGTGGGGAAGAGGAGGTTCGGGCTGGAGTCGGGTCCCTGAGGCAGGTGGCGCTCGGGAGCTTCTGGGAGCCCAGCCAGCCCCAGCCCAGGCTGGGGTGGGACTGGGAGAGACGGGAATGCAAACAGGCCGCCGCAGCCTGCTGCACTGGGCATGAGCTAGGAGGGGCGATGCCCGGAGCAGGCGCCCGGGGAGCAGGGAGGGGTGCCCTGTCATTCTTAGGGCGCCTGAGCTCAGGGAGGGTATCCTGGGGCCTGTCGCTGCTCCTCAGAGGTGGTGGCTGCAGCCCAGTGCCCCCTGCTTGGGCCATGGCAGGCTCACACATGCTGACGTGGATGGTTGGTTCTGGGCAATGTCACTCCAGCCCGAGACGCCGCCTGCCTGTGGCTCCCAGGGCTGGGCCGCTGCCCATGGCGGGCAGGCCAGTGGAGATGGGTGCCAGGGCAGCCTGCGGTCCCACTTCAGTGCCCTGTTGACCTGCCTCTGTCCGTCCAGGGCTCCCGGGAGCCAGGGGAGACGCTGCCTCAGAAGCTGAAGCGGATCCTCCGGCAGGAACACTGGCTGTCTTTTGAGAACTTGCTAGCGCGCAGCACGGAGGTATTCCTGGCCTGTTTGCTCTGCTCCACCTGTGTGTTCCCAGAGCTGTAGGATGAACACAGCATGATACTGGGGACCTGCCCTAGCCCCACTGGTTGACAGCGGTCCCACCCAGCTTCCCCAGGTGACGGTGGTCCCAGCCCCCACGTTGCACAGCTCCCCGAGGACCAGGAAGCATAGCTGTGTGCAGGCCCCTCAGACATCTCACTCTCCCTCTCTGTTCCATTTTCTCCTAAGTCAAGGGGGATGGGCTGAGGACCCTTGCTGCCTTTGGGTGTGACCGTGGCTTGAAGGCATGGTGCCACCCTCCTCCCCACATCCACCCTTGCCTTGGGCACAGCTGCGCCCAAGGGTGCTGGGAAGCCTGCCCCTGACTCCCAAGCTCTGGAGAGCCTTTCCCACGGGGATGCCCAGCTTGGAGACCGACTGTACCAGGACTTTGTTTACTTCTTTAGAAACCTCAATGTTTCCTTAGAAAGCCTCCAGCTCTCACACAAATGGATGCACACTTTTTTTTGGAAACAAGGTCTTATTCTGTCACCCAGGCTGGAGTGCAGTGGTGCGATCTTGGCTTGCTGCAGCCCCCACCTCCTGGGCTCAAGCAATCCTCTTGCCTCGGCCTCCCAGGTAGCGGGGACTACAGGGGTGAGACACCACACCCGGCTAATATTTTGTATTTTTGGTAGAGACAGGGTTTGGCCATGTTGCCCAGGCTGGTCATGAACTCCTGGGCTCAAGCGATCTGTCCACCTCAGCCTCCCAAAGTGCTGGGATTACAGGCGTGAGCTACTGCATCCAGCCCTTCATGGACACTCTTTATAATAACAGGCTACACGGGCTGGGTGCACTGGCTCATGCCTGTAATCCCAGCACTTTGGGAGGCTGAGGTGGGCGGATCACTTGAGGTCAGGAGTTCGAGACCAGCCTGGCCAACAGGGCAAAACTCTGTATCTACTAAAAATACAAAAATTAGCCAGGCCTGGTGGTGCATGCCTGTAATCCCAGCTACTTGGGAGGCTGAAGCAGGAGAATTGCTTGAACCCAGGTGGCAGAGGTTGCAGTGAGCTGAGGTTGCACCACTGTACTCCAGCCTGGGCAACAGAGTGAGACTCTGTCTCAAAAAAAAAAGTGATCAATGCCATGGCGTGGAGCACTTCACAACATTGTGCAGCCACCACCTCTATCCCGTTCCAGAACATTCCATCACCCCGAGCTCCTCCCCAGCACTCCCGAATCTGCTTCCCATCTCCTTGGATTTGCGGGTTCTGGACATCTGTTATGAGTGGACTCCTACAGCAGGTGGCTTTTGAAACTGACTTCCTTCACTGAGCAGACGTTTCCAAGATCTCTGCAGGGCAAAGACTGTTCAGGATATGCCTGTTCAGGATAAAGCCAGCACTGGACTGCTCCGCAGGGCAGGCTCGGGAGAGCTGGGCCAGGGTCCTGTGTGTAGTGGAAGCTGTGCTCAGAGCTGGGGCAGGGTGGAGGGCACATGGTGGGCCGGGGCACTGCTCAGGAGTCCCTTGCTGTCGGGCTTACCCTGCCCTGCCCATTCAGGTGTACAAAGGCTACATGGACGACCCGAGGAACACGGACAATGCCTGGATCGAGACGGTGGCCGTCAGCATCCACTTCCAGGACCACAACGACGCGGAACTGAACAGGCTGAACTCTGTATGAACTTGGCCTCTGGGGAGAGGGGAGGTAGGGAGGGGGTCTGGATTCTGGACGTGCCTCTGGGGCATCCAAGGGAGGGACCTGGCCATGCTCTTGGGGCCCAGGGCCAGAAAGTGGAGGCTACAGGATCAGTCTTGCCCAGAAAGTGACAAAGGGGGTAACAGGGAGAGGCCGGGGAGCCACTGCAGATGGCCAGAGCTGACAGGACTGGACAGGTGACCATGAGAGCCCTGGATCCTCCAGGGAGGCCTTGAGGGATGGCATCGGGGGTGAGGCTGGCAAGGCCCCCCCCCACCTCTGCTGCTGGCTTTTAGCCTTTGATGGGGATGGGGACCAATCCTGCTTGCTCCTAATTCAGAACTACCATGGGAACGTTCCATGCGGTAACCCCGGGCTTTATATGCAGGCTAAACAGCTCCCAGCAAAGCTGCACCTGCATCTTCTTTCCCTGAAGGATCCTCAGGGCCTTGTGGGTGCATCTGACACAGGGGTCCTGCCTCCCATTTCACAGAGGAGTAAAGTGAGGGTGCCCTCGAAGGCTGTAATGTGTAGGGCTCAGCTGGGCAGAGGCAGGGCTGGCAGGGAGGGTCAGCTCTGACTTTGTTCTTCCAGAGCCTGCACGTCTGTGACTCGGGGGCCTCCATCCGATGGCAGGTGGTAGACAGGCGCATCCCACTCTATGCGAACCACAAGACTCTCCTCCAGAAGGTGGCAGCTGAATTTGGGGCTCACTACTGACTGTACACTCAGGCCGGGCAGCTGTAGTCTAGGGACGGGCCCCCTGGAAACCAGGGCTTCTCTCTCCCGAGCCTGTCCAGGCCTTAGGCTGATCCTGGGCCCTGCTCAGGATAGGGTTTGGTGGACCCACTGCCCCTCACGGCTGCCGCAAGTTTGCCACCGACGACCTCATGAACTGGACGGGGTCAGGGTGACCTGGGAGGAGAGCTCAAGACAGGACACAGGCCACTCAGAGTTGAGGGGCCCTTGGGACCTGTGGCCATCAGGTGAGGGGCTGGGCCCTTGGCCAGACTTGGCCAGACTTCACTCCCTTCCTGGCTGTGTCACCCCAAGCAGCTCATCCACCGTGGAGGTTACCGGCCTAAGGCAACTTCCCTGGAGAGTCGGGGTCCCCTGTGGCCCCCTCGGGCCTATGCCTGTGAGGAAGGTGCCCTGCCACTCTCCCCAAGAGAGTCTCCATGTTTCAAGGTGACTCAACATGGATGCTTGCCTGGCCTGGGGGCACTGTATGAACTCCTGGCTGTCAGGATAAGCTCCGTGGGGGGACAGGAGCCCAGGCCTGTGAAGAGACACAGAGGGCCCCTGCCAGGGTTAGCCCCAGGGACCCTGGGAGAAGGCTGTAGCAGCTCTCCCTCCCCACTACCTGGGAGCCACGTGCTGGCCACGCCTAGGAAGGAGGGACGGTGTCGGCAGGAGGTGGGGACCTCGTGGTTTGGTGTGTGAACCATCAGGGCCCTCAGGATGGGGAATGTGGCAAAACCCAAGATGTTAAATCATCTGCCATCTCAGGCCTGGCTGGCTCCTCTGTGCTTTCCACAAATAAAGTTTCAGACATGTCCAAGGCCGGGGGCTGTGTCACGGCTGCCTGAAGTTCTCCTCGATCCACGGGTGAGCTTCCTGAGGCCTGTGGATGCCCTGCAGCCCCTCGGCCCTACACCCCCCCGCCCGTTTCTCTGACCCACCAGCTCATTTTCCTAAACCTGGGCTCCATCATCATCCCCAAGCCCTCCAGGCCAGGATGGTGGCATCCACCTGCCCGCCTCCTTGGCTTTCCCCTGCACGGGGGTGCCAATGTGCCCTGGTGCCCCAGCAGGGGCTCCAGATGGAGCCTGGGGCGGCCTGACCGCTGAGCACTGGCCGCAGGTGACACCCACCCTGCTCTGGGCAGGCCTCTGTCTTCCACCTGACCCAAAGCTCTCTGGCCACCCCCAAGTCCCCCTCACCCCATCAGCATGACCGAGGACACACCTGACCCCTTATGCCCTGCTTAGAATCAGTCCCATCACCAACTTTCGTGACAGAGTCACCCTGGGTTCGATAAAAATGTAGATCTTCAGGCCCCTTTCGAAGCTCAGAGGCAGTGGGGCTGGGAGGTCCTGGAAGCTGCATCTGTGGTCAGCACCCTCCACCCGCAAGGGGCTCTCAGGTGGCAGGTTTGAACCACAGTGCAGACTGGATGTGGCCCACCCCACTCCTCTCCAGCTCCCTCTCCCCCTGCAATGCAGCCTCCATGTGGAGTGCAGCCTCCAGGTGCCACAGGGAAAGCCTGTGACTCCTCGGTTACTGGCTGTGGGTCCAGACCTCTGCCAGGGGCCATGTTGTGCCCAGTGCTCCTGTTTCTGGCTGCACCACCGGGCTGAGCTCCCACTGACTGGGGCAGGTCTCAGCTCTGTGTCTGTGGGATCTAGAAACACTCAGCTGAAGGTGGCACCCAGGGAAGGGGTGGGGGCTGTGGATTCCCCTTGACAGCTCTGGCCCTCGCCACAGTGCTGCCCCTGCCCTGTGAGACAGCCGGGGCTCTGTCTGAGGGTCCCCCATGCTGGGTGAGGGGCAGGGGCCAGGCCAGGAGGGATGAGTGTGGAGGCAGGGGCAGCAGAGGGCCCCGGAGGGCAGCAGGGCAGTCAGCCTGCACCCAGTGGCCGGCTGTGGCAGTGAGGCAGGCTCATGGGAGGCCGCCCTGTCTGAGTGTGGGGTGGGCAACCTCGGCTCCTTCACCCGGGATGTTTTATTCATTTGCCTGATGGCATCCCAGCCCCATGGATGCTACAAGTGCAGCTCCTCCTTGCCAATCCCCAGCGAGACGCACTCAGACCTCGCCTGACCAGATGCCCTCGCAGCTGGGAGAGCGATTAACCAGCTGGAGCAGCTACATTTTACTGCCAGACCACAAGGCTGGATCCTGGGCAGATAAGGGAGTGAGATGCTCAGCCCTGAACACAATCACAGCCACGAGGGAGGCTCAGACCAGGGAGGCAGAAGGAGGCTTCTGGTGTTTTTGAGAGCACAGGCTGTGGTCTGGAGCAGACGGCAGCCCAGGTTGCATGCAGGGCCCTCGGAGACGGCTGACGTCGTCACCAAATGGGGCAGGCCACACACGCAGAACCCGGGGCACTCAAGAAGGCACTCACCACGTGGCTTCAGGCAAGTGCCCCCGACTCAGCAGTCAGTCGGTGCACACACTGTCAACACCTGGAAGCGTCTGCAACCAGCGAGCAGGCTGCACACCTGCCTTGACAGTGGCATTACACACACTCAATCGTGCGCACACCTCAGGTGTGAGCAGCCGACGGGTTTCTCACTTATGTCAACAATGAGCACCGGGTCATCTCCAGCCCCCGGAGCCCTGGAGCCCCCACACTGTTGTCCCCATGCGTCTGACCTCCTCACCCCCCACGAGTCTCATCTGCTCCTGAACCTCCCCAGTCGGAACCTGGCCAGGTGTGCTTTGCGAGCCTGGCCTCCTTCACTCTTGGTAATGTCTGCGGACTCATTCCTGTCTACACTGCAGTGTTCACTGGCAACTGCATGAATTCACTGAATTTAAAAGATACCATAACGTTTGGGTTTGCCTTTGGCATCTCTTCTGCTTTGAACATACCAACTTCACAGCTGGCCTCACTCAGCTTCTGCAGTTTCTCTGCTCATGTGCTTTGTGCCTTGCAGGATTCCCCACTGCTTTTAGCTGTCACTGCTCCTGTCTTCTCTCGTCTTCCGTGAGCTTTTTGCCTTTGAATGCACTGACCAGTCACTTTGTAGAGTTTTTCTCAGTTTGGGCGTGCCTGGGATGTTCTCACCATTGGAATGGGGAGATGCATTTTTGGCAGGAATATCGCAGAAGTGACATCCTTCTCACGGTGTTGTATCAAGGGTACGTGATGCCAATCTGCCTTGCCACTGACAGCCCGAGCTTTGTCACATAGAGAAGATGGTTTCTCCACTGAGAAGCTGTTATTACTTTTTTAGAGTTAATAAATATGTCAAAGCAGATACTTTGATCCTACGGAAATCTCCAAGGAAGCTAATTTAAGTATAAGACACACTAGGTAAAAAGTAGCAAGGTGAAAGAAGATATCCCATGCTAAACTAATCAAAGGAAAGCAGGAATCGATTTCAAGTCGGAGTCTAGGGATAAAGAGGGTCATTTCATGATGACACAGGGGTCAACCAGACAAGAACGTGCACGACGTGAGCGCAGGGTCTCAAAACACATGAAGCAAAAGCTGATAGAACTGCGAGGAAAAACTACAGACAAATTTGCAATAACAGTCAGAGGTTTCAACACCACTATCAAGAATTTGTTTGAGACAGGGTCTTGCTCTGCCGCCCAGGCTCAAATGCAGTGGCACAATCATGGCTCACTGCAGCCTTGACTTCCTGGGCTCAAGAAATCCTCCTACCTCAGCCTCCCAAGTAGCTCGGATTACAGGCATGCGCCACTATGCATGGCTAAGCTTTTGATTTTTTGTAGAGACGGTGTCTCACTTTGTTGCCCAGGCTGGTCGCTCAATAATTAGCAGAGCAAGTAGACAGAAAGGGAATGATAATATAGGCGACTCAAATAACACAGTCATTGCTGCTTATAGGACACTTCGTGGAGCAACAGAACACAAATTCAAGTGCACATGCAACAACTGCCAACCATATTCGGGGCCATGAAGGAGTCTCAATAAATTTAAAAAGATCCAAAACATACAAGATGTCCTCTGACAATGGATTTAAATTAATGATCAACAGCAGAAAGAGCTCTGGAAAATGCCCAAATATCTGGAAATGAAATAGCATCGTTCTAAACTTATGTGTCAAAAAGGAAATCAAAGGGAAAATTATAAATTATTTTAAACTTGATAAAAATACAGTATATCAAAATTTCTGGGATGCAGTTAAAGCTGGACTTGGAGGAAAATTTATAGTACTAAATGCTTATACTAGAAAAGAAGGTCACAGATCAGTGACTCCAGCTTCCACCTTAAGAGACCTAAAAAAGAATAGAAAGTCAAACCCAATGTAAGCAAAAGAGGCTGGATGCAGTGGTTCATGCTTGTAATCCCAGCACTTTGGGAGGCTGAGGTGGGTGAATAACCTGAGGTCAGGGGTTCGAGACAAGCCTGGCCAACATGGTGAAACCCTATCTCTACTAAAAATATACAAAAATTAGCTGGGCATGGTGGCGCATGCCTGTAATCCCAGCTACTCGGGAGGCTGAGGCAGGAGAATCGCTTGACCCTGGGAGGTGGAGTTTGCAGTGAGCTGAGATTGCACCCACTGAATTCTAGCTTGGGCCACAAAGCAAGACTCTGTCTCAAAAAAAAAAAAAAAAAAAAAAGCAAAAGAAAGAATAAAGGTAAGAGTGGAAGTCACTGAAAAAAAAGTGCAACACTCAATGAAACCAAAAAACTATTTCTTTGAGAAGATCAATACAATTGATAAACTTCTGATTGTTCAGTTAAAAAAAGCTACAAACTACCAGTATCAGAAATGAGAAAAGTGACATCACTTCATGCTTCACAGATGTTGAAAAGGTAAGGGAATATTATGAATAACTTTATGCTAATAAATTCAACAACTTAGATGGGCAATTTCTTGAGTGATACAAACTACATACATTCATTCAGGAATACAACAAACTCAGCAGTTGTATATCCATTAAATAATTCAACCACATATAAAAATGATAATACATCATGACCACGTGGGGTTTATCCCAAGAACACAAGAATGATTTAACACTTTAAAATCAATCAGTATACGCTATCATACTAACAGACCATCACACAAAAAGATTCTCAATAGGTGCAGAAAATCAAAATCCAACTTTCATTCCTGATTTAAACAACTCTCAGCAAACAAGAGAAGGGAAAGTCTTTTCAACAGTCTGGAAAAAACTGATTATCCACATACACAAAAAGTAAACATTGAAACATATCTCATACCATAAACCCAAATAAAATAGGTAATAGACCCAAATGCGAACCTTAAAAACTCTAAAACCCTTGTGACTTTAAGTGAGGCAAATCTTATATATGACACCAAAAGCAGGATCCATTAAAAAAAAAAAAAAAAAAAACATAAATTGCACTTCCTCACAATTAAAAACTTCTGCTCTTTGAAAACCTGTTAGGAGAATGAACACACAATCCAAAGGCTCAGAGAAAACATTTACAGATCACATATCTAATAAAGGACTTGTATCCAGAATATACAACAAACTCCCAAACTCAATAATAAGAAAATAAACAACCCAATTAAAAGTGAGTAAAAGATTCAAACTCAATGCTTACTATGGGAGATGGAGAATAAACAGATGAAATGATGCTCAACATCGTTGGCCAACAGGGAAATGCAAATTAAAACCACAATTCCATCTATCACCACACACCTATTAGAGTATCTGAAATTAAAAAGACCAACCATACCAAGTGCTGGGGAGGATGTGGAATGTAAAACCATACAATCGCTTTGGCAGTTTCTTAAAAAGTTTCACATATGGCTACCGTGGCATCCAGCCACTCCACTCCTAGACATCAAGAGAAAGAAAAGCATTCATCCAAAGACTTGTGCACAATGTTCGGATCAGCCTTATCTGTAAGAGCCAACACCAGAAACCACCCAAATGCCCACGAGCAGGTGAATGGAAAACTGTGGTACACTCATACATTGGAGTCCCATGCAGCCATACAAGAAATACCCACTGACAAACCAAACCACACAAATAAATCTCAAAAATAATTGCACTGAAAGAAGCTACACAAAAAGTACGTGTTATACGATTCCATTTGTGCACATGACAGGAAATGCAAAGTAATCTGTAGTGACAGGAGGCAGATCAGTGCTTGCCCGGGGATGAGGAAGGGCAGGGAAAGATGACCAAGAGGGAACCCAGGGTGTTCACTAGGCTGATTGTGGTGATGGTTTCACAGGCATATCCGAGTGTCAAAACGTATCAAATTAAAATATGTAGCTGACCGTCTATCAATCACACAATAAAGCTACTTTTTGAGACTCATGAGGATGGTTCAGGTCCGGCTCAAATGCCCCCACCCTGCATTCCTCTTTGAGATGTCAGACGCCAGAGCTGGGGCAGGAGGGGACCTAGATGGGCGGAGATCTAGCCCTACTCACCCACTGGCCACGGGGTAGGCGAGGGACGCGCCCCCAAGCCAGAGGGAAGAGAGGATTTGCCCACAGTGAGGGGCAGGGGCTGGACCCGTAGCTCCTCCCGGCCCGCAGACCCCGCCCACACCCATAACCACGCCCTCAGCCCCCACCACGGCGGCCTCAGGCCCACAACCACGCCCACAACCCGCCCACCGCCCCTGCGACCTGAGTCTTAGTACCAGCTCCATCTAAAGCGGCACCACTGGCTCCTCCTATGCCACGCCCCATCTCTTTCAGGCCCCGCCCTCAAACCCCGCCCCCGCCTAACCACAAATCCCGTTCAGGGCTCCTTACATGCCCCGCCCCTTCCCCGCCCAAGCGGGAATCGACACAGCCAGTCTCCGCCTTTCGTCCCGCCCCCCTCCAGGCCCCGCCCCTCGCCCGCGCAGGCCGGAGCCGCGGCCTCCCCAGCTAGTGGTCGCGGGGCGGGCGCAGGGGCAGCGGGGTCGCCGCCGCGCCAGGCGTGGAACCGGGTCTGGCGGGCTCCGAGAGACCCGGGAGCGGCGCGCAGAGCAGCCTCCGGTCGCCGCCGCGCAGGTAAAGCCCCCGCCCAGCCCTGGGATCGTGGATCCCCCACCACCCATGACCATCCCCCCGCCGCGAGTGCTCGGGTCTCGGGGGTCGCAGGTTCCGGGGGTCCTAGGGCCGGAGGGTCTAAAGGCTCGAGGTCCCGGGGGTCTGAGCCCCTCCCGGCCGGCTCCGCGCGCGGCCCAGCCGTCCACGCCCAACGCGGGCCGCGCGCACAGGGCTTGGCTTTTCTGTTTTCTCCGCTTCTTTCTTCAGGCAGTTGAAAGAAAAGGCGCGGTTCTGCGCCCGGTGCGAGCCGCGGCTCCTTTAGAGCTGGCAGGGAAGGGCTTGCTGGGTTATTACAGTTTTCAGGGATTGTCGGAGTCAGCCAGGCGTTGGCTGCGGGAGTAGCCCCTGGCGCGCGAGCGCCCGCTGGTGCCCGGCCACGTGCCCAGCTTGACCCGCGCTCCAGGTTTGGCAGAAGCTCCAGCCGTCCCCGTCCTCCTGGCATCCACCCTGAGGAGGGGCTGGGTGATCCCAGGCCGCCGCCACCCCGCCACCCGGCCTTTGGTCCCCAGCGGTGTGGGAGGTGGCCAGGGCTGAGCGCAGTGACCACCGACTGGGCCACGCGGAGCCCCCTGGCAGTGCCAGCTCCTTACACTTGTGGGACGCTCCTCCCGGGCGCATTGGGAGTCTCCAGAAGTAAGTTACAGGCAGAGCTGTTTAAGGAGGCGCGGTCCCCACCCCAAACCCTTCAGTGGGCCCTGGACACCCTCCCCACCAGTGGACGCGTTTCCCAGATGACTGCAGCAGGCAGTGCTGACCACCCTCCTTCCCTCTCCCCTCCCTCCTCCGTCTTCCCTTTCAGAGCTGCCAGAGTGGAGTGCACTGCTTCTCTCAGCGGGGCAGGATGGCGGGTTCTTGTCTGGTTGGATAAGGCCTTGCCGGCAGAAAAGAGCTCCATCTCCAGGCCTGAGCAGAGGCGCGCATCTCCCCACTCCCAGGCCAGGTCAGGATGGGCAGCGCGCGCCTGCCTCGCCCCTCCCTCCTGCTGGTCTCCACCCGGGGGTCTTGTCTCTTCCTCCTCTTCTGCCTGCGCCTGGGCGCCACCTGCCCGCAGCCCTGCCGGTGCCCTGACCATGCAGGGGCTGTGGCTGTCTACTGCAGCTTGCGGGGCCTGCAGGAGGTCCCCCAGGACATCCCGGCCGACACCGTGCTCCTGAAGCTGGATGCCAACAAGATCTCCCACCTCCCAGACGGGGCCTTCCAGCACCTGCACCGGCTCAGGGAGCTGGATCTGTCTCACAACGCCATCGAGGCCATTGGCCCCGCCACCTTCGCGGGCCTGGCCGGGGGCCTGCGCCTGCTGGACCTGTCCTACAACCGCATCCAGAGGATCCCCAAGGACGCCCTGGGCAAGCTCAGTGCCAAGATACGCCTGTCCCACAACCCCTTGCACTGCGAGTGTGCCCTGCAGGAGGCCCTGTGGGAGCTGAAGCTGGACCCTGACTCCGTGGACGAGATCGCCTGCCACACCTCAGTGCAGGAGGAGTTTGTGGGGAAGCCTTTGGTTCAGGCTCTGGATGCAGGTGCCAGCCTCTGCAGCGTCCCCCACAGGACCACAGACGTGGCCATGCTGGTCACCATGTTCGGCTGGTTCGGCATGGTGATCGCCTATGTCGTGTACTATGTGCGCCACAACCAGGAGGATGCCCGGAGGCACCTGGAGTACCTGAAGTCTCTGCCCAGCGCCCCCGCCTCCAAGGACCCCATTGGCCCGGGGCCCTAGCGCCTGTCCCGGCAGACCCCGCCTCCAAGGACCCCATTGGCCCGGGGCCCCAACGCCTGTCCCGGCAGACCCCGCCTCCAAGGACCCCATTGGCCCGGGGCCCTAGCGCCTGTTCCGGCAGACCCCTGCCGATGGCTGCTGTCACTTCTGTAGTAGGTGGTAACTCAGGATGCTTTTGCTATTCCCTGAGGCAGGTATCACAGCCATGTGTGCTGTGCTCCCCCACTGTTGCCCTCGAGCACAGCAGCACCTCCAGGCTGGATGGTTTTGCCATCACATCCGTGTGACGGATGAGGAACCTGAAGCTTAGAGAAACAGAATGACTGCCTGTGACGACACCATCAGGAAATGATCCCAATGGGACTTCAACCTGGGCTGTCCATCGTGACATTCCGCCTCCTTCCACCATGCAAGCCTCTCTCACACAGGGCCCGCAGGCTGTGGATAGGCACACAGAGGACACAGGGAGTGCTCCACAAGCGTGAGGGTTCAGGAGAGGGGGCTTGGGTTCAGGTTCACCTGCTGAAGGCGCTGATAAGTCCTGTGCTGAGGAGCTGGCTTGCCGTTGTTTACCTACAAAGTGCACTGTAGGTAAACATGAGCCTTGTTCCACTGTTCCAGGTACATTGGAACATGAGCCCCGTTTCCAAAGTAACAGAGACCAGGATTTTCTAGAGAGCTAAGTGGGATGTGTAGCTCAAACAAACTGCCCTAAGCTTTTTATTCTCACAATGTTTGAGTAACCCTAGTGCCAAAATTTCAGTCCAGTAATGGGGTAAACACTATGGAGACAGACCTGGCAAAAGTCCAAGGTAGCTTGCCTAGGGGAAGACAGCAGCCACATACCTGGGGCCCTGCCTGCTTCCTGCCCCTCTGGCTGTGCCTGTTGTGGGAGTCCCTGCCCCGGGGTGATCTGGGCTCACTGCAACCTTCGCCTCCCAGGCTCAATCACTTCTCCTGCCTCAACCTCCTGAGTAGCTGGAATTACAGGCACCTGCCACCATGCCTGGCTAATTTTTGTATTTTTAGTAGAGACGGGGTTTCACCATGTTGGCCAGGCTGGTCTCGAACTCCTGGCCTCAAGTGATCCGCCCGCCTCAGCCTCCCAAAGTGCTGGGATTATAGGTGTGAGCAACCACACCTGGCCCTGTGCCTTGCTTTTTCTACTAAGATATAAAACAGCTTTTTCCAAGGCCGGGAGTACTGGTGATTGATGTTTCAAGGCCAATCAATGGGATGCTTCATTTTCTCCAGCAACAGGAACTCTCTTTTCACCTTTGCTGCCAGGAATCTCAGAGATAATTCAGTATTCAATTTACTTACCTAACATTCAGGTTAGATGTTACCTCCACCTATATGATAGTAATTCCTAATTTTATTTTTTATTGTCCTTTTTATGAGTGTTTATATTTTAAAGTACTTTATTTTTTGGGGGGGTGCAAATGAGTGATCAGTGTACATTGTGTGTAGACTGAAGTGTAGGCATGTAGAGATGCTTCACCAAACAGATGCTTAAAAATGATTGGAAGTTGAGGGTGGTTTCTGTTTGGAAAGCATCAGGTGACTTGGAAGGTGAGAGCCTGACCAGGGTGGGTGCGCTGGTTCTGATGTGCCCAGTGTGTGCAGTGCGAGTCACGGGAGCGTCTGTGTTGTGAGGTGCTTGGTGGCCTTTGCTCTGCCCACCGTGCAGACATGGGGGTGGGTGAGGAGCCCGGCCTAGTGTGTGAGTGGAGGTAGCCCCAGGCCCCGCCTGCTTCCCTCATGCCACGCTGCCTGAGTGTTGCCATGCTCAGAGGATAGAGACCTCCACGGAAACTGCCAGCACCACTCACCCTTCCAGCGAGAGCTAGAACCAAGTGCCAGCTCCCGGGAGTGCACCCGTGCTGGTGTGGGGCCCCGTGGTCCTCATGGTCCAGACAGGGCCAGCATGTGGCGGAGTGTCCGGTTCCACTGTTTGGAGGAAGCGGGCGCTGACACAGCAGAGTGCCCTGGGCCTGTAGGGGTTTCTATCCAGAGGCCAAGTGGCTGAAAGCATAGGATAAGGATGTGTGGGTGAAGAACGGGTGCCATCCCTGGCTCTCTGATGGATGCAGGCGGGGCAGGTGAACTGTTGCTGGCCTGGCTTGCAGGCCTGGGGTCACATGGTGATTGGCGTCCTCCTGCCACCCCTTCTCCACGCCAGGGTGCCTGTGGGTTTGCCCGGCATGCGTGACTCAGGTCCCAAGGAGAGTGTGGACTGAGGCCTGGGTGGTGAAGGCAGGGCCCCTCCTCAGCCCTGTGTCCTGTGGGTGCCAGCCAGTCCCATCTCACATTTTGGGGGGCCCTTTCCCTGCTGCCAGGGGACTCCTCATTGGCCCTTACCCTAGAATCAGCCCAGAGCCTGTACACCACCCAGATGTAGCACTTCAGGAGGTGCACAGGGCAGGGGCAGGCCCGTCCCTCCCTGCCCCACTTGGCTGGGCTGCCCTAGCCCAGGATCTGGCCTTCCCCTTGGTGAAGGTCTGCTGGGCCCCTGCCCACCTCCTGTTGGAAGGAGGAGATGGGGAGAGGACCAGGAGGACACCAGAGGTCCCGTCCCTTGCACTGTGAGCTCACTCAGGTCCATAAGCTGCCCACCGTCCTGGCCTTACTGTGCTCCCTGCCCCACTGACATAGTGGAAATCACCTCCCCTCTAAGGAAGACCATAGAGACCCCAACACTGTGGGGCCCCAAAGCTCCTTCATGCTCATTTGAGCTCCCACCCTAGGTGCTTCCAAGTCCTCAGTTCTCCTGGGGCACAGCCCTCCCCTCCACTTCCTTTCTCTGCCCTTCTCTCCCGTCGCATCTTGTGACCTCTTTACTGGCGGGGCCTGGAGCCCATGGTGGACACTTGCTGAAGGAGGGGCGGCAGAGCATCCTGAGACGACATTGCTGCCTGGCCCCAGAGCACCCCACCTCTCCCCGTGCCTCAGTTAGTTGCAGCCCACATGTGCACCCCGGGACCTGCTGCCCGCTGGGACGCCCAGGCCAGATCAGCCCCTCTGCCTCCATGCTGCACTGACTGCAAGTTGCCCACATCTGCAGAGGCCGTGGGCTCAGCCCCACACCAACCAGGCCACCAGCGTTGACAGCGGTGAGGCGGGGACAAAGGAAGTGTCTCAGTTCAACCTGTGGACATGGTGGAGGTCTCGGCCTTGTGAGACAAGGCAAGGGGCAGGGAGAGGCAACTGGGGGGATTCTGTGACTCCTGGGCCACCAGAGAGCCAGAATCTTCCAGTCAGACTGGCAGGGCGGGACTTAGCTTACTGATGCCAGCCGGCCGTTCACCACCCTTACCCCCAGAAGCTCCCTGGGCATCATGGGAGGCAGATCCTGAACCCCAACCCAACCCTAACCCTAATGCTAACCCCTAAACCAACCCTCGCCCTAACCCTAATGCTAACCACTAACCCAACCCTCACCCTAACCCTAATTCTAACCCCTGATCCAGCCCACTCCTAACCCTAATGCTATCCCCTAAACCAGCCTTCACCCTAACCCTCATGCTAACCCCTAACCCAACCCAGTCCTAATTCTAAAGCTAACTCCTAACCCTAGGAGAGGAGCCCAGGCTTGGACCCCTCCCCCTGCTAGTTTCCTGTTGGACTTTGGAGCCCCAGATGCCTGCCCAGAGGCTCCCTCATGCAGGGTGGGGTCCAGCAGTGGGGAATGGGCCCGGAGCCAGTGTAGCCACCAGCAGAACCATCCTGATCCACAGGGCCATCCCCGGTGGGGTGAGGCTCCCTGAGGCAGGAAGGCCACCAAGGGCAGGGAGACTCCCAGGCCTACTCACGGCATAGGCACCACAGGAGCTGGCTGGAGGCTATAGGGGTGCAGGGCGTGGGCCTGCTGGGGGTTGCGTGGCAGACAGTGGGGTGTGGGGCATGCTGGCAGCTGTGGGTGAGTGAGGAGCCTCCTCTCATGAAGGGCCCTGGGGAAGAGGAATCTGGCCCTAAGAGACCCCCGCTTCCTCTGCAGGAGGGAACCTGGGGCCCCCAGCCTCGCTTAAGTTGTAAACCGCACATGAGGCTGGGCTAAACCTGGACGTGTGTTTCATAACCGAAGCAGCCAGGAAGCTCTGGCTCTGCCCAGAGCTCATCTGGGCAGGACATGGGGACGAGTGTCCAGGCGGAAGGCAGGGCCCGGCCCGCAAACGGCCATTTCACATTAAGCCACAGCTGGTCACATTCTGTGGAATGTGCAGACGTCCATGGCCCATCAGACAGGGTCTGGAGTGGGGCTGCTGTCTTGGGCAGCTCTTCTCGAGGGTCTGCAAAATCCCAAGGTCACCAGAGCCAAGGCAGGAAGGCAAGGAGCCCGGCTTCTAAGGAACTCTGATCAGGCGTGGCCCATGGCTGGGAGGCAGCTGACCCCATGGCACATAGCACAGAGGGCGGCCCAGAGTCCTGGATGCTCCTGGCATATCCCCTCGTGGGGGATGTGGGGGCTTGGCTTAGGTCTCGTCTGGCTGGCCTTCCTGGACCGCAGTGGCCGGGAGCTGAAAACCATGACCCCACGCTCCCTGCAGCTGTCCTCCATGGGATTTCTGTTCTCCAGTCAGATGCGTTTACGCAGGACTTGGATCCTGAACTGTGTAACCTGGAGAGGCAGGTGTGAGCGGGCCATGCTGCTGCCCCGGCCTGTGCCGGTGTCTGATTCTGTTGTCCTCGCAGCCCTTCTGTGAGCCCTCAGTCAAGCTCTTCATGCTTCAGTCAGCAAGTGTGGATTCTGTTGTCTGCAACTCTGCAGCCCGGCCCAAACCCCAAGCCTCCCCCTTCCCCAGACCTTGCAGTGCCATGGAGCTGAGGGACCTGTGAGTCCACAGCTGTGGCCGGGAAGGGCTACAGGAGCGGAACCTGCGTGAGCCCCGCAGAGGGTGCAGAGCCGGCTTGTGCAGGTTCCAGCAGGCTCATGACAGCGGATGGTTCAACGTAGCTCCTGACAGCCAGTTCTTAAGGTTTCAGGTGTTTTTGCACCAGGTAACATCATGATGGCAGCCTGAATGTGACCATGGCAGCAGTCTCCACATCAAGAGAACTGGCAAATGTCAACACACCGGGTGCCCCCACTCCTGTCCCCCCGAGGCTGTCAGCATCTTCCAGCCCACACTGCCGGGGTGGGAGGGGGGAGCTTGTTGTGTGGCCGCCTCCCAGGCTGCGGTGAGGGTCTCCAGAGACCACCATTGTGCAGGCTCTTGGTCAATAGCAGGGTGTGGCGCCCGCGCCAGGGGGACGCATTCTCCGTGTGACCTCCACACCCCAAGTCAGGATGTGATTTGCTTCTCCAGGGCCATGACTCACTAGATCCACCTCCTGCTGGTGCATGGTGGCCCCTGACAGCCCAGCCCCCAGCCTGCCCTAGGGTCACGGGTGCTGGCCTGTCCATGCTGTCCTCCTGAAAACCTGGTGCTCCTGGCCACTCTGCCTGCCCCCATCTCTCCTCAGGACAGCTTGGCTGCCCCCACCTGCTGGCCCACCTGCTTCCCAAGCCTGCCCTGCCCCTCAGCTCCTGGGGTGGGGAGGGGAGACCTCACCTCCTGCCTGCAGGAGCCCCTCTGTCACGGAACCCCTCTGCAGCACCACCAGGCCCTGCCCTTTCCCAAACGGACGGACAGGACAGCCATGCAGATCCCGGGTCCCGCCCGCGGCAGAAGCCAGGCTGCTCACCTCGGAGTGCAGAGAACCAGCTCCCCTTTTGGCACCCGGTGGCGTCTCAAGCAGGACACTGTTTTCTGTAGTTTTTCCTTCTTTCCGGAAACGTCGTACATGAGACCTCGGTTAAGCGTGGCAGCTGTTCATTGATATTCCATTGTCTGGATGCACCAGTGTGTTCCAGTTCCCATGATCAATGTGTAAATCATAACATTTATCACAGCGAGTTTCACACACACACGGAAGAAATGGAGAGTGCTGTACCAGGCTCCATTCGCCTCTTCCTGCCATGATCCACGCCTGCTTGACTCAGCTTCCCATCCTCACACCCGCCTACATTCTCCCTCCAAATGAGTAAAAGCAAATCCCAGACCTCAGAAACAAAACAAAACAAACAAAACCTATCTGTAAATATAAGCAGGAAACCTTCACAGATGGGGCCTCTTTTTTGTTTAAATATATAACCACAAAACCACCATCCACCTGAAAATGACTTTCCAGCGGTTCCTGAGTCTTCCTTACTCGGAGCTCACATCTCCCTGATGGTCTCGTCGTATTTTTTGGGTTGGATGGAATCAGAGTCTCCCCAGTGCTCCTCCAAGGCCCCTGGCCAAGGCCTCTTAAGTCTCTTTGCTTATGGGCCCCCGTTTGTCTGCTGTCGGCTCCCCTCAAGGTGGTTCTGCTAAAGCAGCCTGGCCGCTGGCTCGGGGACACCCCGCCTGGATTCTCCGGCGCCCCCACGCACCGTGCACACACCTCTGTGAATGCTTGAGCGTGCTGGACTTCCCGCAGGGCTTGCTGGCCGTACTCTCCTGTGGGCTGTGTCTTCAGTTGTCTCCCGGGGACGTTTACAGCCACTGTTCATTCACCAGGTGGTTGAGCAGGATCTGCTGGTCCATAAGCCCTCTTCACTTGTTAGCTAGAATCTTCCAGGAAGTGCATCCGTGCCTCCCTCCCTGTGCCTGGTTCCTGCGGGACGGCGGGAGGGTCACCGGCTACGCTCCTTGATTCACCAAGGGCGGGGTGAAGAGCTGCCTCCTCTAACAGTGACAGTCATCATCTTGTGTGGCTCTAAACATATTTGGTGGCCTTACTTTCCCTAATGCAGCCACTGTGTCCCGTCTGTGACCAGTGGTGCCTCCGCGTCTGCTCTGTCTTTATGACCAGCCCTGGTTGTCCTCGCAGCTTCGTGGCTCTTGGGTGGAACAAGGGGTTCTTGTCTTGTCCCCTCCTGCCCTGGCCCTGGGGAGCCCTGATTCCTTTCGGGAGGAGAGGCATCCACAGCCTGGACCTGACAGGTGCCCACCGTGACCCAGCCCTGCCCCTCAGGCCTGCCTGGTCTGTCTCCTTGAAAGATCAAACAGCCTGTGGGCTCCCATGGATACTTCCTGTGGCCCCGGGCTCAAGTGCTGCCCTCCCACTCTCGCCTGGGTGTAGCCACTGGAGTGAACCAAGCCCTTGGTGTGCCATAGCTTCAGCATTTGTGCTGTTGTTTCAGATCGACTTATTTATTTTTGAGATGGAGTCTCATTCTGTTGCCCAGGCTGGAGTGCAATGGTGCGATCTCGGCTCACTGGAACCTCCGCCTCCTAAGTTCAAGTGATTCTCCTGCCTCAGCCTCCCAAGTAGCTGGGATTATAGGCACTCGCTACCACGCCTGGCTAATATTTGTATTTTTACTAGAGATGGGGTTTCACCATGTTGGCCAGGCTGGTCTCGAACTCCTGACCTCTGGTGATCTGCCTGCCTCAGCCTCCCAAAGTGCTGGGTTTACGGGCGTGAGCCACTGTGCCCAGCCCAGATCTACTTACGTATATTTTAAAATACATAAAACTATATATTTCACAAATATGTCACACTGGATAGGTATCTTCCGTTTTCATTTACTTCTATTGTTTTACCTTTAGAATGTTTTTCCCTAAAATGAAAAAAAAAAAAACCAGTTCTAGAATCTTTATTTCCAACATTGTAACGTAAACCTTTCCAAAAATTATGCCAATTGTAGGTTGATTTGTTTACTGAGCATTTTCATGTAATTTAATACCTGGAGGCCAAGTATCCCTTCCTAAGTAGTTTTACCCAGTAATTATTTAAGATTCTCTTGTGACTCTTGTCATTTATTTAAAAGGGCTGCATTGGCAGCACACGGTGACTCACGCCTGTAATCCCAGCACTTTGGGAGGCCGAGGTGGGCGGATCACTTGAGGTCAGGAGGTTTGAGACCAGCTCGGTCAACATGGTGAAACTCCATCTCTGCTAAAAATACAAAAATTAGCAGAGCATGGTGGCGCATGCCTGTAATCCCAGCTACTCAGGAGGCTGAGGCAGGAGAATCCCTTGAACCTGGGAGGCAGAAGTTGCAGTGAGCCAACATCATTGCACTTCAGCCTGGGTGGCAGAGTGAGACTCTCTCTCAGAAAAGAAAAGAAGGAGAAAAGAAAGGAGAGGAGAAGGGAGGGGAGGGGAGGGGAGGGGAGCAGGGGAGGGGAGCAGGGGAGGGGAGCAGGGGAGGGGAGCAGGGGAGGGGAGCAGGGGAGGGGCAGGGAGCAGGGGAGGGGAGAGAAGAGAAGAGGTTGCATTGGGATTTTGATTGGAATTGCATAGACACTCCATATTAATAGACATTTTACAATGCTAGGACATCAGTTTGAAGATTTGTTTAAGTCTTTGTGTCCTGCAGTCTATTTTGTTTATTTCTAGGGCATATGGACGGTTTTAACCAGGTCCTCTTTCCTGTATGATGCGGGGAAGGGGAAAGTGCTGGTGAACTTCGCAGATGGTGAAAGACCCAAGTTTTATGGACCCGGAGTAAGGAGGAGGATTCTTCCCAAATGGTGGTAACTTCTAGAAGCTTGGTAGTTAAGTTTATTTGGAGGTGATAAGCATGTTGTTGGGAAATGATCTGGCTTACATGTGCTCTGTATGATCTATAGTTACATGTCCTAGGTAATCTTAAGGATTGTCTGTACTGGGTGACACTCACTCTTGAGAACTGGGTCTGTGGATTTTGGCCTGGCTGACGTATGACAGGTTGTCATGACAGTTCATATTCTTGCTTAATATTCATGCAGGGCACAATTTAACGTACAATAATACATAAACGTACAATGTGTGATCAAACACACAGTACATAATTAATGGGGAAAAGTGGCAATGCAAAAATGTTCATAGTTGTAATAATTTATAGGAGTTTTTACAATACTGACATGGCAGTTAAAATTAATTAATTGTACCTCAGGTATGAATGTCAGGGGGTAAAGAAGAATCACAGTTTTAGGTAACAGTGGTGGAGCAGATGGCTTCTTCCTTGAATTGGCCTAGGGAGGAGTGCTCTCCATGTTTGGTTTACAAGACCAGAGTCACATAAATATACCACAAGGACTTCTTCCTTTCAGTAGCTCTTCCATTCAGCTAGTGAGTGGTATTAAAAGGAGAATGAGAGGGAAATACATAATGGATGCTGCTTGGCCAAACGTAATGAAAGGCTGTTCAATGGGCTGACCCCCAATCCACATATGTGTGAGAAGATCTGCTCCTAGAACTCAGATGGACATTAGCTGAATGGTGGAATATTATGGGTACTCCATTGTTTAGACAGGTGAATCATCGGGAAAATGGCCAGGATGAGAACAGAGAAGACAGGGGCTAGAATTCCTCCTGAGGTGTTGGGAATAGAGTATAGGGCTGATGTGTCATTCTGGTTGGATGTGAGGTGGTGCGTTAGGGGATTTGCTGGGGTATAATTATCTAGGTCTCCTAGTAGGTCAGGTTAAAACAGGACTCCAACAGGTAATCATCATGGGAGGAGAACCAAGCCTAAAATGTTTTTAATTGTGTAGTATGGGTGAAATGGGATTGTGCCACATCTAATGAAATTCCTGAGGGGTTGCTGGATCCTGTTACCTGAAGGGAGAGTAGGTGAACAGCTATCAAGGCGGCAACGCTGAAGGGTAAAGTAAAGTGAAAAGTGAAGAATCGGGCCAGGGTGGCTTAGTCAACTGCAGATCCGTCTCCAAGTCACTCCACTGGGTTGGCGCCAGTGCATGGAATAGCTGACCGCAGGGTTGTGATTACTATGTGTGAGTGCTCCTTGTATTAGTCTGTTCTCACACTGCTATAAGGAACTACCTGAGACTGGGTAATGGATGAAGAAAAGAGGTTTCATTGACTCACAGTTCTGTAGGCTGTATAGGAAGCATGGCTGTGAGGCCTCAGGAAACTTACAGTCATGATGGAAGGCTGAGGGGAAGCAGGTATCTTATTCACTTGACAGAGCAGGAAAAAAGAGAGACAAGGGAGGAAGTGCCACACCCTTTTAAGCCATCAAATCTCAGGAGAACTTGCTCACTACTGAGGACTAAGCTCTCATTTTTTATTTTTTATCTTGCCCAAATTCCTATGTAGATGGTTCTAAATCCTATCTGGATGGTCATGCCCTACACACTATAAATTCTCATGAGATGGTTTTATTTAACCCTACATGTTGTGACTTACTTTCCAGTCTGACTCTGGCATAACATTATGTGACAAAGAAGAAAGTCAAAATAATTTACCCCAAAACATGTTTCTTTGACATATCATTGCCCTGCAAAGCCATCCTTTGTGGGGGAAATTTTGCATCTCTAAAGAATCTGTATTAACATAGCTAGATCTTTTTCTTTCAAGTCCTCCCAGTCCTGAAGAGATTAAGAGTCTAGCACCTTTTAAAGATCTAAATAGGGACATAGAGGAGCCAAGATGGCCAAATAGAAATAGCTCCAGCCTCCAGCTCCCAGCATGAGCGACACAGAAGACGGGTGATTTCTGCATTTTCAACTGAGGTACTGGGTTCATCTCACTGGGGTATGTCAGACAGTTGCTGCTGGTCCACGGGTGCAGCCCGACCAGTGAGAGCTGAAGCAGGGCGAGGCATCACCTCACCTGGGAGGTGCAAGGGGGAAGGGAATTCCTTTTCCTAGCCAAAGGAAATTGAAACACACAACATCTGGAAATTCGGGTAACTCCCACCCTAATACTGTGCTTTACCAAGGGTCTTAGCAAAGGAGACACCAGGAGATTATATCCCACACCTGGCCCAGAGGGTCCCACGCCCACGGAGCCTCCCTCATTGCTAGCACAGCAGTCTGAGATCTAACTGCAAGGCAGCAGCGAGGCTGGGGGAGGGGCGCCTGCCATTGCTGAGGCTTCAGTGGGTAAACAAAGCCACTGGGAAGCTGGAATTGGGTGGAGCCCACCACAGCTCGAGGAGGCTGGCCTGCCTCTGTAGACTCCTCCTCTGGGGACAGGGCATAACTAAACAAAAAGCAGCAGAAACCTCGGCAGAGGTAAATGCCCCTGTCTGACAGCTTTAAAGAGAACACTGGATCTCCCAGCACGGAGGTTGAGATCTGAGAACGGACAGACTGCCTGCTCAAGTGGGTCCCTGACCTGAGTAACCTAACTGGGAGACATCCCCCACTAGGTGCAGACCAACACCTCACACGGTGGGGTACACCCCTGAGACAAAGCTTCCAGAGCAAGAATCAGACAGCAACACTCACTGTTCAGCAGTATTCTATCTTCTGCAGCCTCCGCTGCTGATACACAGGCAAACAGGGTCTGGAGTGGACCTCAAGCAAACTCCAACAGACCTACCGCTGAGGGTTCTGACTGTTAGAAGGAAAACTAATAAACAGAAAGGACACCCACACCAAAACCCCATCAGTACGTCACCATCATCAAAGACCAAAGGCAGATAAAAACCACAAAGATGGGGAAAAAGCAGTGCAGAAAAGCTGGAAATTCAAAAAATCAGAGCACATCTACCCCTCCAAAGGAACACAGTTCATTGCCAGCAACAGAACAAAGCTGGAGGGAGAATGACTTTGACGAGTTAAGAGAAGAAGGCTTCAGTGGATCAAACTTCTCAGAGCTAAAGGAGGAACTAAGTAACCAGCGCAAAGAAACTAAAAACCTTGAAAAAAGAATGGATGAATGGATAACTAGAATAATCAATGCAGAGAAGACCTTAAAAGAACTGATAGAGATGAAAACCGTAACACGAGAACTACGTGACAAACACACAAGCTTCAGTAACTTACTCGATCAACTGGAAGAAAGAGTATCAGCAACTGAAGATCAAATGAATGAAATGAAGCGAGAAGTGTAGAGAAAAAAGAGTAAAAAGAAATGAACAAAGCCTCCAAGAAATATGGGATTATGTGAAAAGACCAAATCTATGTCTGATTGGTGTGCCTGAAAGTGATGGGGAAAATGGAACCAAGTTGGAAAACACTCTTCAGGATATCATCCAGAACTTCCCCAACCTACTAAGGCAGGCCAACATCTGAATTCAGGAAATACAGACAATGCCACAAAGATACTCCTCAAGAAGAGCAACTCCAAGACACATAATTGTCAGATTCACCAAAGTTGAAATGAAGGAAAAAATGTTAAGAGCAGACAGAGATAAAGGTCGTGTTACCCACAAAGGGAAGCCCATCAGACTAACAGCAGATCTCTCGGCAGAAACTCTACAAGCCAGAAGAGAGTGGGGGCCAATATTCAACATTCTTAAAGAAAAGAATTTTCAACCCAGAATTTCATATCCAGCCAAACTAAGTTTCATCAGTGAAGGAGAAATAAAATCCTTTACAGACAAGCAAAAGCTTCGAGATTTTGTCACCACCAGGCCTGCCCTACAAGAGATCCTGAAGGAAGCACTAAACATGGAAAGGAACAACCGGTACCAGCCATTGCAAAAACATGTCAAAATGTAAAGTCCATCGATGCTAGGAAGAAACTGCATCAACTAGCGAGCAAAATAACCAGCTAATATCATAATGACAGGATCAAGTTCACATATAACAATATTAACCTTAAAAGTAAATGGACTAAATGGTCCAATTAAGACACAGACTGGCAAATTGGATAGAGTCAAGACCCATCAGTTTGCTGTATTCAGGAGACCCATCTCACATGCAGAGACACACATAGGCTCAAAATAAAGGGATGGAGGAAGATCCACCAAGCAAATGGAGAACAAAAAAAAGCAGGGGTTGCAATCCTAGTCTCTGATACAACAGACTTTAAACCATCAAAGATCAAAAGAGACAAAGAAGGCCATTACATAATGGTAAAGGGATCAATTCATCAGGAAGAGCTAACTATCCTAAATATATATGCACCCAATACAGGAGCACCCAGATTCATAAAGCAAGTCCTTAGAGACTGACAAAGAGACTTAGACTCCCATACAATAATAATGGGAGACTTTAACACCCCACTATCAACATTAGACAGATCAACGAGACAGAAAGTTAACAAGGATATCCAGGAATTGAACTCAACTCTGCACCAAGTGGACCTAATAGACGTCTACAGAACTCTCCACCCCAAATCAACAGAATATACATTCTTCTCAGCACCACATTGTACTTATTCCAAAATTGACCACATAGTTGGAAGTAAAGCACTCCTCAGCAAATGTAAAAGAACAGAATTTTAACAAACTATCTCTCAGATCACAGTGCAATCAAACTAGAACTCAGGACTAAGAAACTCAATCAAAACCGCTCAACTACATGGAAACTGAACAACCTGCTCCTGAATGACTGCTGGATACATAATTAAATGAAGGTAGAAATAAAGATGTTCTTGGAAACCAATGAGAACAAAGATACAACACACCAGAATCTCTGGGACACATTTAAAGCAGTGTGTAGAGGAAAATTTATAGCACTAAATGCCCACAAGAGAAAGCTGGAAAGATCTAAAATTGACACCCTAACATCACAATTAAAAGAACTAGAGAAGCAAGAGCAAACACATTCAAAAGCTAGCAGAAGGCAAGAAATAACTAAGATCAGAGCAGAACTGAAGGAGATAGAGACACAAAAAACCCTTCAAAAAATCAATGAATCCAGGAGCCGGTTTTTTGAAAAGATCAACAAAATTGATAGACCGCTAGCAAGACTAATAAGAAAAGAGAGAAGAATCAAATAGATGCAATAAAAAATGATAAAGGGGATATCACCACCGACTCCACAGAAATACAAGCTACCATCAGAGAATACTATAAACACCTCTACCTGAATAAACTAGAAAACCTAGAAGAAATAGATCATTTCCTGGACACTTACACTCTCCCAAGACTAAACCAGGAAGAAATTGAATCACTGAATAGACCAATAGCAGGCTCTGAAATTGAGGCAATAATTAATAGCCTACCAACCAAAAAAAGTCCAGGACCAGATGGATTCACAGCTGAATTCTACCAGAGGTACAACGAGGAGTTGGTACCATTTCTTCTGAAACTATTCCAGTCAATAGAAAAAGAGGGAATCCTCCCTAACTTATTTTACGAGGCCAACATCATCCTGATACCAAAACCTGACAGAGATACAACAACAACAAAAAAAGAGAATTTTAGACCAATATCTACCAATATCATTGATGAACGTCAATGCAAAAATCCTCAATAAAATACTGGCAAACCGAATCCAGCAGCACATCAAAAAGCTTATCCACCATGATCAAGTGGGCTTCATCCTTGGGATGCAAGGCTGGTTCAACATACACAAACCAATAAACGTAATCTAGCATATAAACAGAACCAAAGACAAAAACCACATGATTATCTCAATAGATGCAGAAAGGCCTTTGACAAAATTCAACAGCCCTTCATGCTAAAAACTCTCAATAAATTCAGTACTGATGGAACGTATCTCAAATAATGAGAGCTATTTATGACAACCCACAGCCAATTATCATACTGATGGGCAAAAACTGGAAGCATTCCCTTTGAAAACTGGCACAAGACAGGGATGCCTCTCCACCACTCCTATTCAACATAGTGTTGCAAGTTCTGGTTAGGGCAATCAGGCAAGAGAAAGAAATAAAGGGTATTCAGTTAAAAAGAAGTCAAATTGTCCCTGTTTGCAGATGACATGATTGTATATTTAGAAAACCCCATTGTCTCAGCCCAAAATCTCCTTAAGCTGATAAGCAACTTCAGCAAAGTCTCAGGATACAAAATCAATGTGCAAAAATCACAAGCATTCTTATACACCAGCAACAGACAGAGAGCCAAATCATGAATGAACTCCCATTCACAATAGCTTCAAAGACAATAAAATACCTAGGAATCCAACTTACAAGGGATATAAAGGACCTCTTCAAGGAGAACTACAAACCACTGCTCAGTGAAATAAAAGAGGACACTAACAAATGGAAGAACATACCATGCTCATGGATAGGAAGAATCAATACTGTGAAAATGGCCATACTACCCAAGGTAATTTATAGATTCAATGCCATCCCCATTAAGCTACCAATGACTTTCTTCACAGAATTGGAAAAAACTGCTTTAAAGTTCATATGGAACCAAAAAAGAGCCTGCATTGCCAAGACAATCCTAAGTCAAAAGAACAAAGCTGGAGGCACCATGCTACCTGACTTCGAACTATACTACAAGGCTACAGTAACCAAAACAGCATGGTACTGGTACCAAAACAGAGATATAGACCAATGGAACAGAACAGAGCCCTCAGAAATAATACCACACATCTACAGCCATCTGATCTTTGACAAACCTGACAAAAAGAAATGGGGAAAGGATTCCCTATTTAATAAATGGTGCTGGGAAAATTGGCTAGCCATAAGTAGAAAGCTGAAACTGGATCCTTTCCTTACTCCCTATACAAAAATTAATTCAAGATGGATTAGAGACTTAAATGTTAGACCTACTGCCATAAAAACCCTAGAAGAAAACCTAGGTAATACCATTCAGGACATAGGCATGGACAAGGACTTCATGTCTAAAACACCAAAAGCAACGGCAACAAAAGCCAAAATTGACAAATGGGATCTAATTAAACTAGAGAGCTTCTGCACAGCAAAAGAAACTACCATGAGAGTGAACAGGCAACCTACAGAATGGGAAAAAATTTTTGCAATCTACTCATCTGACAAAGGGCTAATATCCAGAACCTATAAAGACTCAGTCAAATTTACAAGAAAAAAACAAACAACCCCATCAAAAAGTGGGCAAAAGATATGAACAGACACTTCTCAAAAGACATTCATACAGCCAACAGACATATGAAAAAATGCTCATCATCACTCACCATCAGAGAAATGCAAATCAAAACCACACTGAGATACCATCTCACACCAGTTAGAATGACAATCATTAAAAAAATCAGGAAACAACAGGTGCTGGAGAGAATGTGGAGAAATAGGAACACTTTTACACTGTTGGTGGGACTGTAAACTAGTTCAACCATTGTGGGAAACAGTGTGGCGATTCCTCAAGGATCTAGAACTAGAAATGCCATTTGACCCAGCCATCCCATTCCTGGGGATATACCCAAAGGATTATAAGTCATGCTGCTATAAAGACACATGCACACGTATGTTTATTGCAGCACTATTCACAATAGCAAAGACTTGGAATCAACCCAAATGTCCATCATTGACAGACTGGATTAAGAAATGTGGCACATATACACCATGGAATACTATGCAGCCATAAAAAAGGATGATTCGTGTCCTTTGTAGGGACACGGATGCAGCTGGAAACCATCATTCTCAACAAACTATTGCAAGAACAAAAAACCAAATACTGCATATTCTCACTCACAGGTGGGAATTGAACAATGAGATCACTTGGACACAGGAAGGGGAACATCATACACCGGGTCCTATTGTGGTGGGGTGGGATAGCATTAGGAGATATACTTAAAGTAAATGACGAGTTAATGGGTGCAGCACACCAACATGGCGCATGTATACATATGTAACAAACCTGCACATTGTGCACATGTACGCTAGAATTTAAAGTATAATAAAAAAAGATACATATTTGTGGGTACATGTGATATTCTGTTATATGCACAGAATGTGTAACAATCAAGTCATGCATTTAGGGGATCCACCACCTCGAGTAATTATCAATTTTATGTGTTGTGAACATTTCAACTCCTCTCTTCTAGCTATTTTGAAATATACATCGTTGTTTATTGTAGTAACCTGACTCTGCTAATGAACATTAAAACTTATTCCTTATATCCAAAAAAAAAAAAAAATCTAAATAGGAAACACTTGTCATCTATTGTCTCTAAGGGCAGCCACTATGAGACTTCAAAAGAACCTCAGGCTCTACAGTCTTTTATCTCAACGAACATTTCCTTTCTATGGATCCCAGGTCTTTAGACAAACTCAACCAATTGTCAACCAGAAAACGTTTAAATTCACCCATAGCCTGGAAGTCCCCACTTTGAGTTGTCCCACCTTTCTGGACAAAACCAATGTATTTCTTAAATGTATTTGGCTGATGTCTCATGCCTCCCTAAAATGAATAAAACCAAGCTGTACCCGACCACCTTGGGCACATGTTCTCGGCACCTCCTGAGGGCTGCATCACAGGCCATGGTCACTCATATTTGGTTCAGAACAAATCTCTTCAAATATTTCACAGAGTTTGACTCTTTTCGTCAACACTATCATGAGAACAACAAGGAGGAAATTCGCCTCCATGATTCAATCACCTCCCACCAGGCCCCTCCTCCAATTTGACATGAGACTTGGGTGGGGACACAAATCCAAAATGTCAGGCCTCTGAGCCAAAGCTAAGCCATCATATCCCCTGTGACCTGCACGTACACATCCAGATGGCCAGTTCCTGCCTTAAGTGATGACATTACCTTGTGAAATTCCTTTTCCTGCCTCATCCTGGCTCAAAAGCTCCCCCACTGAGCACCTTGTGACCCCCACCCCTGTCCACCAGAGAACACCTTTTGACTGTAATTTTCCTTTACCTACCCAAATCCTATCAAACGGCCCCACCCCTACCCCCTTTGCTGACTCTCTTCACCTGCACCCAGGTGAAATAAACAGCCTTGTTACTCTCACAAAGCCTGTTTGGTGGTTTCTTCACATGGACGCACACGAAATTTGGTGCAGTGACCAGATCAGGGGACCTCCCTTAGGAGATCAATCCCCTGTCCTCCTGCTCTTTGGTCCGTGACAAAGATCCACCTACTACCTCGGGTCCTCAGATCGACCAGCCCAAGGAACATCTCACCAATTTTAAATCCGGTAAGCGGCCTCTTTTTACTCTCTTCTCCAACCTCTCTCATTATCCCTCAATCTCTTTCTCCTTTCAATCTTGGCACCACACGTCAATCTCTCCCTTCTCTTAATTTCAATTCCTTTCATTTTCTGGTAGAGACAAAGGAGAGACATTTTATCCGTGGACCCAAAACTACGGCGCCGGTCACAGACTGGGGAAGGCAGCCTTCTCTTAGTGTTTAATCATTGCGGGGACACCTCTCTGATTATTCACCCACGTTCCACTGGTGTCTGATCTCCACGGGGACGCCTGCTTTGGTCATTCACCCACGCTCCCTTGGTGGCAAGTCAATTGCAGGGATGCCTGCTTTGGCTTCTCGCCCACGTTGCAGCCCAGGGCTGCTCCCCACTCCCTTCTCCATGCCTCTACCCTTCTCTTTAAACTTACCTCCTTCACTATGGGCAACCTTCCACCCTCCATTCCTCCCTCTTCTCCCTTAGCCTGTGTTCTCAAGAACTTAAAACCTCTTCAACTCTCGCCTGACCTAAAATCTAAGTGTCTTATTTTCTTCTGCAACACCGCCTGGCCCCAGTACAAACTCGACAGGGGTTCCAAATAGCCAGAAAACGGCACTTTCGATTTTTCCATCCTACAAGATCTAGATAATTCTTGTCGTAAAATAGGCAAACGGTCTGAGGTGCCTGAGGTCCAGGCATTCTTTTACATATGGGTCCCTCCCTAGTCTCTGTTCCCAAATCCTCCTTCTTTCCCGCCCGCCTGTCCCCTCTGTCCCAACCCCAAGCGTCGCTGAGTCTTTCTAGTCTTCCTTTTCTACAGACCCGTCTGACCTCTCCCCTTCTCCTCAGGCTGCTCCTCGCCAGGCTGAGCCAGACCCCAATTCTTCCTTAGCCTCTGCTTCCCCACCCTACAGTCTATCACCTCCTCTCCTCACACCGGGTCTGGTTTACAGTTTCGTTCCGTGACTACCCTCCCCCACCTGACCAACAATATCCTCTTAAAGAGGTGGCTGGAGCTAAAAGCATCGTCAAAGTTAATGCTTCTTTTTTCTTTATCCGACCTCTCCCAAATCAGCATTTAGGCTCTTTTTCATCAAATAGAAAAACCCAGCCCAGTTCATGGCCCGCTTAGCAGCAACCCTGAGACGTTTCACAGCCCTAGACCCTAAAAGGTCAAAGGCCGTCTTATTCTACATATGCGCTTTATTACCCAATCCGCACCCGCCATTAAATAAAACGTCATTAAATAAAACTCCAAAAATTAAATTCTGGTCCTCAAACCCCACAACAGGACTTAATTAACCTCGCCTTCAAGGTGTGCAATAATAGAATAGAGGCAGCCAAGTAGCACTGTACTTCTGAGTTGCAATTCCTTGCCTTCGCTGTGAGACAAACCCCAGCCACATCTCCAGCACACAAGAACTTCCAAATGCCTGAACTGCAGCTGCCAGGGGTTCCTCCAGAACCTCCTCCCCCAGGAGCTTGCTTCAAGTGCCAGAAATCTGGCCACACTGGGTCAAGGAATGCCCACAGCCCGGGATTCCTCCTAAGCCATGTCCCATCTGTGCGGGACCCCACTAGATATCAGACTGTCCAACTCACCTGGCAGCCACTCCCGGAGCCCCTGGAGCTCTGGCCCAAGGCTCTCTGACTCCTTCCCAGATCTTCTTGACTTCGTGGCTGAAGACGGACACTGCCCCATCGCCTCGGAAGCCTCCTGGACCATCACAGACGCCGAGCTTCAGGTAACTCTCACAGTGGAGAGGAAGTCCGTCCCCTTCTGAATCAATATGGAGGCTACCCACTCCACATGACCTTCTTTTCAAGGGCCTGTTTCCCTTGCCTCCATAACTGTTGTGGGTATGGACGGCCAGGCTTCTAAACCTCTTAAAACTCCCCAACTCTGGTGGCAACTTGGACAACACTCTTTTATGCACTCTTTTTTAGTTATCACCACCTGGCCACCTCCCTTATTAGGCCGAGATATTTTAACTAAATTATCTGCTTCCCTGACTATTCCTAGTCTACAGCCACACCTCATTGCCAACTTTTTTCCCCAGTTCAAAGCCTCCTTAGCATCCTCCCCTTGTATCTCCCCACCTTAACCCACAAGTATAGGACACTTCTACTCCCTCCTTGGCGACTGATCATGCACCCCTTACCATCCCATAAAAACCTAATCACCCTTATCCCGCCCAACGCCAATATCCCATCCCACAGCACGCTTTAAAAGGATTAAAGCCTGTTATCACTCACCTGCTACAGCACGGGCTTCTAAAACCTATAAACTCTCCTTACAATTCCCCTATTTTACCTGTCCAAAAACGGGATAAATCTTACAGGTTAGTTCAGGATCTGCGTCTTATCAACCAAATTGTCTTGCCTATTCACCTCGTGGTGCCAAACTCATACACTCTCCTATCCTCAATACCTCCCTCCACAACCCATTATTCTGTTCTGGATCTCAAACAAGCTTCTTTACTATTCCTTTGCACCCTTCATCCCAGCCTCTCTTCGCTTTCACTTGGACTGACCCTGACACTCGTCAGGTTCAGCAAATTACCCGGGCTGTACTGCTGCAAGGCTTCACAGACAGCCCCCATTACTTCAGTCAAGCCCAAATTTCTTCCTCATCTGTTACCTATCTCGGCATAATTCTTATAAAAACACACGTGCTCTCCCTGCTGATCGTGACTGGCTAATCTCCCAAACCCTGATCCCTTCTACAAAACAACAACTCCTTTCCTTCCTAGGCATGGTTAGGGCAGTCAGAATCCTTAACAAGGACCAGGATCATGTCCTATAGCCTTTTTGTCCAAACAACTTGACCTTACTGTTTTAGGCTGGCCATCATGTCTCCGTGCAGCGGCTGCCACTGCCCTAATAGTTCTAGAGGCCCTCAAAATGACAAACTATGCTCAACTCACTCTCTACAGCTCCCATAACTTCCAAAATCTGTTTTCTTCCTCCCACCTGACGCATATACTTTCTGCTCCCCGGCTCCTTCAGCTGTACGCACTCTTCGTTGAGTCTCCTACAATTACCATTGTTCCTGGCCCAGACTTCAATCCAGCCTCCCACATTATTCCTGATACCACACCTGACCCCCATGACGGTATCTCTGGTCACCTGACATTCACTCCATTTCCTCAAATTCTTTCGTGTTCCTCACCCTGAACACACTTAGTTTATTGATGGCAGTTCCACTAGGCCTAATCGCCACTCACCAGCAAAGGCAGGCTATGCTATAGTATCTTCCACACCTACCATTGAGGCTACCACTGCTACCCTCCACTACCTCCCAGCAAGTCGAACTAGTTGCCTTAACTCAGGCCCTCACTCTTGCTAAAGGACTACGCATCAATATTTATACTGACTCTAAATATGCCTTCCATATTCTGCACCACCATGCTATTATATAGGCTGAAAGAGGCCTCCTCACTACCCCAGGGTCCTCCATCATTAATGCCTCTTTAATAAAAACGCTTCTCAAAGCCACTTGACTTCCAAAGGAAGCTGGAGTCATTCACTGCAAGGGCCATCAAAAGGCAGAAAACCAAACACCGCATGTTCTCACTCATAGGTGGGAACTGAACAATGAGATCACTTGGACTCGGGAAGGGGAACATCACACATCGGGGCCTATCATGGGGGGGAAGGGGGAGGGATAGCATTGGGAGTTATACCTGATATAAATGACGAGTTGATGGGTGCGGCACACCAACATGGCACAAGTATACATATGTAACAAACCTGCACGTTATGCACATGTACCCTAGAACTTAAAGTATAATAATAATAATAAAAAGAAGGTAAAAAGAAAAAAAAAGGCATCAGATCCCATTGCTCTGGGCAATGCTTATGCTGATAAGGTGGCTAGACAAGCAGCTAGCCTTCCAACTTCTGTTCTTCTGTTCCTCGCAGCCAGTTTTTCTCCTTTACATCGTCACTCCCACTTACTTCCCCGCTGAAACTTCCACCTATCAGTCTCTTCCCACACAAGGCAAATAGTTCTTAGACCAAGGAAAATATCTCCTTCCAGCCTCACAGGCCCATTCTATTCTGTCATCATTTCATAACCTCTTCCATCTAAGTTACAAGCCGCTAGCCCGTCTCTTAGAACCTCTCATTTCCTTTCCATCATGGAAATCTATCCTAAAGGAGATCACTTCTCAGTGTTCCATCTGCTATTCTACTACCCCTCAGGGACTGTTCAGATCCCATCCCTTCCCTACACATCAAGCTCAAAGATTTGCCCCTGCCCAGGACTGACTAATTAACTTTACTCACATGCCCCGGGTCAGAAAACTCAAATACCTCTTAGTCTAAGTAGACACTTTCACTGAATAGGTAGAGGCCTTTCTCACAAGGTCTGAGCAGGCCACTGTGGTAATTTCTTCCCTTCTGTCAGACATAATTCCTCACTTTGGCCTTCCAACCTCTATACAGTCTGATAGCGGACCGGCCTTTACTAGTCAAATCACTCAAGCAGTTTCTCAGGCTCTTGGTATTAAGTGAAACCTTCATACCTCTTACGGTCCTCAATCTTCAAGAAAGGTAGAACAGACTAATAGCCTTTTAAAAACACAACTCACCAAGCTCAGCCACCAGCTTAAAAAGGACTGGACAATACTTTTACCACTTGCCCTTCTCAGAATTCAGGCCTGTCCTCAGAGTGCTACAAGGTATAGCAGATTTAAGCTCCTGTATAGACACCCCTTTTTATTAAGCCCCAGTCTCATTCCAGACACCAGACCAACTTGGACTGCACCCCAAAAAACTTGTCATCCCTACTATTTTCTGTCTAGTCATACTCATATTCACCATTCTCAACTACTCATAAATGTCCTGCTCTTGTTATACTGCCAGTTTACACTGTTTCTCCAAGCCATCACAGCTGATATCTCCTGGTGCTATCCCCAAACCACCACTCCTAACTCCCTCTTAAAGTAAATAAATAATCTTTGTGGCAGGGCTATGCTGAATCTCCTTGGGTGATTAGTTGTCCTAATTAGTTGTCCTGGGTCCTCCCAATTCTTAGTCCTTTAATACTTATTTTTATCCTTCTCTTATTCAGACCTTGTGTCTTCCCTTTAGTTTTTCAATTCATACAAAACCATGTCCAGGCCATCACCAATCATTCTATACGACAAATGCTCCTTCAACCCCACAATATGAGTTGATTAGAAGGGGGTTGCTTTTCTTGATAACACAATCCCATTGTGAAGCCAGGTTGCTCTAAGAGCATGAAGACAGAATTCGAGTGCCCAGGAAGCTGTGAGGGAGGAGGCGAGGGGCAGAATCAGGAGGGGCAGGCGTGGGTATACATGTGTCAGCTGTGTTGATGATCAGGCCTTTGGAGTAGGTGTCCCTGAGGAAAGGCGCGCACATGAGTGCAAGGCTGCCGGTGACATGTGAGGACGAGGTCAAAGGTAAGGCTTTAAATAGGCCCTCATTTTTTCAAATGTCTTCCATGACTGATGGTAGTCATGGGCCCGAATATCAGCGTTAGGGTTGAGAATGAATATGTGTTGAAATTCTCCCGGGTTGGAGTACAGTGGAAATCATGTTATTGCTACAATAAAACCAATGTCTCCCATGAGGCCACAGAAGCTGCTTGCAGGGCTGCTGCGTTAGCCTCTGCTGGGCCAGACCATCAGCCAGTTGGTGGAAATGATGTAATACCTACTCCTTCCCATCTGATAAAAGTTGAACTGGATGGTTGGTGGTGACTAGGATTAGTAGCATGGTGAGAAGTATGGGTAGATATTTAAAGAATTGATTGGAATTAGGATCCGAGCGCATATGTCATGTTGAAAACTATAAATCACCATGTGACAAAAAGTGCTATTGGCAATAATCAAGTTTAAAACTAAGTGAGAGCTTTTGGGTTTGGATAGTTATTCAGGGTCAGTTTGAGATAATAGTTGCTTGACCCGAGTGAATAAACATGAGAGCTGGGGTAATTCTGGTAATGAAGTTTGCACGCCATGGACGTCTTTACTGAATTGGGTAGGCGTTATCTCGACAGGTGCTGGCTGAGTTATAACAGTTGATAAAGTCAGTAAGATTCATGAAATTAGAATGAAAGAGGAGAATACATTTATTACTTTTATTTGGAGTTGCACCAATTTTTTGATTCCTAAGGCCAATGGATTACTTCTATCCTTTAAAGGTTGAGAGAGCAAAACAAACAAGCAAACAAACAAAAACTAGTTCAGAGTTGGTCACAGCCGGCACCAGGAAAAGGCAGTCTTCCAATAGACAGAAAGCACCCGAAGGTGGTGATTGGCAGCCTCCCAGTAAGACCTCAGGAGTTGGGCGAGTGGGCTCGAGCACATTAAGAAGCAAAGCAAAGTGGTGAAGTTTAACTGGTATATGACCTTCCACTGGAATGCCAACTGGCAAGGGAAGAGCACTTCAAGTGAGCATGTGTACGATTTTAGGGCACACACTGTGCACACAGCCCCTCCCACGTGCTGGCAGGCCACGGCGCGCATGACAGCCCACCCCAAGGGAAGAATCACAAAAGAGACGCAGACCCCGGAACCATGCCAGTGTATAAAAACCCAAGTCAAAAGTCAAACTGTGCACTTGAATCTCTCAAGTCGCCCCCTTGACCCTCTTCCAAGTGTACTTTACTTCTTTTTGTTCCTGCTCTCAAACTGTGTAATCAGCTTCCACTCCTGCTCTAAAACTTGCCTCAGCCCCTCACTCTGCCTTATGCCCCTCAGACGAGTTCTTTCCTTTGAGGAGGGAAGAACTGAGTTACTGCAGGCCCGGATGGATCCACCGCTGCTGACGTACTTTGGTGCCATGGTTCGGATACATTCCCTGGAGGTAAGAGATCTCTACGCCTTGCCTTCATGAATATTCCTCTTGCTTCCTCCCACTTCCTCCCATAGCCAAGGGATTGTCCCATCTGCTTAAGAATTTGTTCTTCACGTTACCCCAGGAGGATGAGGAACCCCAGATACAAATCTTCCTCCATTTCTCTAATCACTTTCATGCTCTTCTCAATGTGCACCAAGACCTTCAAGGTCGTATTTGAAGGAAGGGGAGTCCAACCTCCTGTGGCCGTTAGCTAAAAAAAAAAAAAAAAAAAAATCCTTCTGATATGATTTAATCTCATCTTAAATTGTAATGCCTACATGTTAAGAAAGAGACCTGGTGGGAGGCGACTGGATCACGAAGCGGTTTCCCCAGGCTGTTCTTGTGATAGTGAGTGAATTCTCATGAGATCTAATGGTTTAAAAATGATTGGCAGTTCCTCCCTTGCTCTCTCTCTCTCCTGCCACCATGCAAGATGTGCCTTGCTTCCCCTTCCCCTTCTGCCATGATTGTAAGTTTCCTGAGGTCTCCCCAGTCATGAAGAACTGTGAGTCAATTAAACCTCCTTTTTAAAGAAATGATCCAGTCTCAGGCATTCTTTACAGCAGTGTGAAAATAGACTAATACAGCTCCTCATCTACTTCAAGAACAAGGGAAATGGGAATCTGAGAAGAGATACCACCTTGTTGCTAGAATGCTACAAGTGAGAGCCACTGTAAGGTCATGGAGATGAGGATATAGGTTGGCCCAAGGCCGCAGGGGCAAGAGACCCATAGGACAGAGATGAAGGTATTCCCCGGGCTATCAGAGTACCACTAGAACAGAGACGAAGGCAGGGTGAGGGCTACACAGACCAGTTCATCCCACAGCCCCAAGGATGAACACGGGGCCCTCTGTTCATTCTGGCATCTTCCCTGTTCTCATGTGGGTAATTGTGACAAGATGGAACCCAGGTTAAGGGTACATGGTAAAATGGGTTCATTCTGGAACCCTAAGGATGAATAGGGGGGTGCCCTGTTCAGGAAAGGATAGTAAGGAAATAAGAGGGGACTCCTTCTTTTTCCTTTTTTCCCTCCTCTGTTCTCTCTGGATAATCACATCTCTATAGCACAGGACACACCCCTTACATGCATCCGCAAGAACTGGGAAAAGTTTGATCCTCCAAACCTTAAAACAAAAAACTCATTTTCCTTTGTAATAAAAAGGAACTGGGAGAAAATTACAAGAGTTCACCTTAGAACCCAGTGCCCCTGTGCAGAAAAATCCTCAAATTAGCCTCCTCGGTTGTTTATAACTGAGAGTGGAATAAGGAGGAGAGGGCTGAAGAGAAGGAGAAACGCAGGCACAAGAGGCAGGCTCAGCTACTGGCTGTTTTACAAGCCCTCCTGCCCCTCCAGGTTGCCCTCAGAACAGCCTTCCAGGTAACTGACATCGCTGCGGGAAGCCAGGCCACTGGAAGGCAAACTGCATCAGTCGGACAAATGGGAGGAAGCTCCACGCAGCTGGCCACCTCTGCCACACTCAGCCAGTGGAACGGGACTGCTCTGAGGGCTGAAGGCCCTGGGACAGATTCTCAACCCCTGATGACTTTGAGCTGGAGGACCTGTCTGCTCAGCTGGCCTCCAAGTCAGACACTGTATAAATGAACAAATTTCCTTGTCCATTGTCCTGGTCTAACTGCGGCTGCCCTAAGACTTGTCGTACACAGACAATTGTTGCTTCATTTAATCTCCTTTAAAAGATGGTTTTATAATCAGTATAAGACTCTAATAGCAAGTGCTCTTAAGTCACCTGCACCAGAGGGGAGGCTTGAGTGACTCCTGTAGCCTGTAGCTCGCAGGAGGCTTGGGTGTGAGCTGAGCCCCTGTATCCGGGGAGAGGCTTGGGTAGCATGTGGACACCTATACCACAGGGAGGCCTGGGAACCACCTGAGCCTCTGCACCACGGGAGAGGCTTGGGGACACTTGGGCACCTGCACCCAACACAGGTAGCAGTGATCACAGTGAAAACATTTTGTTAGCAGTCGTCCACTTCCTGTCCTGGCATGACCAGCAACAGGTAAAGGGTAGTCTTGTCAGCTGAGGGGACAGGTGGGGCTCTGCCCAGCTGGTTGGAGACTCCAGCAGGTTTGCAGGAGGAGACTGAAGAGAAAGGAGTGGAGGCAAAAACTGCTGCCAAGATCCTATGGGAAAACAGGAACCCAAAGAAGGAACTACAAGTGGGAAACTAATTTAGACAACAATGATGTTAAAGTGTTCATTAGAGACTGTTGAATAGAATTCCCACGAATGAACAGAAGACGCCTGGCCGAGGACACTCCAGAGTGCTGTCACGAGGGTTTCTTGCAGTTTTCAGAAACTTGGAGCATGTGGCCACAGCGGCTCACACGCGATTCGCAGGGCACAGCTTGCCACTGTGTAAATGTTTATCAGCAGAGACAAAGACCAGAAGAGCAACCTTGGAAAGAGCTAAATATTCCGATGTTCCAGCATTTTCCCCTCTGGTTTGCATTCCGAATTTTTAAAATCTTGATTGGCAAGTTCTGGTGCCCTTTGATCGTAAACAGAGCAGAGTGCACCGGGCGGGAGTGCACGTGGCTCCCTGCGTGTGCCCAGGTGCTGGCAGCACCTTGTCTGCCTCCTTCCTCCCCAGCGCCAGCTTCTGATGCAATCAGAGGCCCAGTGACACCCACAGCATGGGGAGGAAGCGAGTGGATGTCCAGGTCCCTCCACAAAGCACAGCTGTGTAGCTTCAGGTGCTCAGGGAGGACACCCTGTTGACCCCTCCCTCATGGGTAAACTGAGGCTCAGGGATGGGGAAGTGGCCGGTGGGACTAAACACAGGATGTCCTGACTCCTGAGTGGGGCTGTCGTCTCTTTGGGCCTTGCATTCATCAGGGCTCACCAAAGAAACAGAGCCACTAGGATGTGTGGAGAGGAGCAGAGAGTTTGCACGAGGCGTCGGCTCCTGTGCGGTGTGGGTGGGCAGGCTTGGGACCCAGGAGAGCCTGTGGTGCAGGCCAAGCCCAAAGGCAGGCTGCAGGAGAAGGCCTTCTGGCCCAGGGGTCCCAGCCTTCTTATTCTATTTCGGCCTTCAACTGATTGGATGAGGCCCACCCACCTGCTTTACCCGAAGTTCACAGATTTAAACATTAATCTTATCTAAAAACACACTCCAAATTGACCCATGAAATTAACCATCACAGCTGTGCGGTGGGGCTCTCAGAGGCCCCCACAGTGCGCCTGGCCTGGGTGGTCTCTCCCCTTCTCCCCGTGTGGCCACCCTGCCTCTGAGAGCACTTCTGGGGGCTCTGCCAGCAGGTGAGCACCAGGATGACCAGCCTGCCCTGCCTGAAGCCGCCTCCCACAGGCCCAGCCAGGCCCCTGATGCTCTCTGCACTTCCTCCAGTCGCCCCTATCCTTCCTGGCCCCACAGGCCCCACCTGCAGCCCCAGTGAGATCGGAGCACCCCAGCCCTGAGAGGTGACGCTGGTCCTCCATGGGTAGAGTGGGCGGATGTAGCTGATAAAAATGCAGGCTGGCCAGTTACATCTGGATTTCAGATCAATAGCCGTCTTTCAGTGTAAGTACGTCCCTTGTAACATTTGGGATACACTTACACTAAAAAATGTATTCATTGTTTATCTAAAATTCAAATTTCACCAGGCATCCTGCATGTTTATCTGGCATCCTTGGCCCCAGCTCTCCTAGGCCAGCAACTCCAGGCCAGACACAATGGAGTCCCTGGCTGCCCAGGGCCGGCCAAGGAGGAGCAAAGGTAGGGCCAGGCCGCAGGGATGGTGACAGCAGGTATGTGTGGGGTTGGGGGCCTCTGCTGCAGGCTGGGTTGGGCACATCCCTGTGCTCCACATGTGTGCAAGGGCGATGGGGGTGGCCTTCTGAGGTCTTGGAATTCCCTGGGCTCTCCTAGCCTCTGGGGCTCCTCATGCCCACAGGTCCTCTGGCCTGGCCCCTTGGCCCTGCTCTTCTGGGTCCCTGAGGAGGCTGTGACAGGTCCGCCCCCGCCAGCCCTCTCAGGGCTCCTGGTTACCTACTGGCCTGAAGGAGGCTCTAGAAAAATCAAAGCTTTTGGAAACTAGGAGGGTGTGGTTAGTCTTAAAATCTCAGATATGGAACTGGACCGAGAAGGAACAGGCTGGGCATGGTGGCTGCATTAGTTGTTTGCACACTGCTGTGAAGAACTGCCTGAGACTGGGTAATTTAGAAAGGAAAGAGATTTAATTGACTCACAGCTCAGCATGGTTGGAAGGGCCCCAGGACACTCACAATCCCGGTGGAAGGGGAAGCAAGGCACCCTCTTCAGAAGGTGTCAGGAAAGAGAAGCAATGCAGGCAGAGCTACCCAGCATGTAGGAAACCACCAGGTCTCCTGAGAGCTCATTGTCACGAGAGCTCATCATCCACGTCCATCTGGTCTCTTCCATGCACGAGAACAGCATGGGGGGACCACCCCATTATCCAGTCACCTCCACCTGGCTTCTCCCGTGCACGAGAACAGCATGGAGGGACCACCCCATCATCCAGTCATGTCCATCTGGTCTCTCCTGTGACACTTGAGGATTATGGGGATTACAGGGCTTACAACTCAAGATGAGACACAACTTCTTCTTCCTTTGTTCTTCCTTTCCACACTTCTGGGGTTAATAAGCGCTGTGCTTTGTTGTATAGCTTGATAAAACAGTCAAAGGCCTAAGCTACTGTCAAAAACACTATAATGTCACTAGCTTTTGAGTGTGTATGTCAGTATGTTTTTCTGCATCTAACTTTCTTTACTTCCTTTTGTAAAAGGAACCTGCTTAGCCTGATAGTGATACTTATAGGAAGTATATGATACTTAATGTCATACTTACGGGAAGCCAGCTCCCTCAGCTTTTTCATTTCTATCCCTCTATGTTTCTCAGGTTGGAGGGCATTGACACATTTGTTTATTTATTTCTCGGAAAAGGAAACAGAGGTTCAGGGAGGCTAATGACTTGCCCAAGTTCACACCACTAACCTAAAACAGGGCTGAAGGAGATCATATCTACAGTGGTCCATTTCCAAGACAAAGTGCCTTGAATCGGCTTAGGTCTGCAAACTACACAAGAAACAGGATATCCCAGGCCCCGATAGCCGATGCCTGCTTGTTGGGACCCCCCATAGTTGCCCTCACCTGAACCAAAGAAGTTTGGTCTAAGATAAAAGTTTACCAGCGAAATAGCTCCCTTTGTCTGTTCTCATCAGTCTGCCAGCGACTTAGATCATAAGTCAAATACTTAAACAGCCCCAAGGCTAACTAGGATTGCAATGCACTGTGGGCTGCAACAAAATGCAGCAAGACAACCCTACAAAGACACCTAAAGCCCCTGCCCCACAACCAACAGGTGACGTCTGGGAGGACTGTGACCCCCACAGTGCTCAGCCTATGAGGAACCGGGAGAGGGACCTGCACACTAGGGGATAAATGGCTTGTTAAAACCACGCTGGAGGCCGGGAGCGGTGGTTCACGCCTGTAATCCCAGCACTTTAGGAGGCCGAGGTGAGGCGGGCGGATCACTTGGGGTAAGGAGTTTGACACCAGCCTGGCCAACATAGTAAAACCCCGTCTCTATTGAAAACACAAAAATTAACTGGGCGTGGTGGTGAGCGCCTGTGATCCCAGCTACTCAGGAGGCTGAGGCAGGAGGATCACTTGAACCCGGGAGGCAGAGTCACAGTGAGCTGAGATCCTGCCACCTCACTCCAGCCTGGGCGACAGAGCGAGACCCCATCTCAGAACAACAGCAACGACAACAAAACTGGGCTGGGCATGCCTTCCCATCAGACACCCCAGAACAACAGCAACGACAACAAAACTGGGCTGGGCATGCCTTCCCATCAGACACCCGATCTCGCAAGACTGTCATTAGAAGTCTCACTCTCGCTTTTCTCCGGTCTGTGAGTCCGTTCTCTGGGTTTGGACGGGTGAGTCTGTTTCTCACAAGGGCCAGGACTTGAACTCAGGCCATGAGACTGGGCCAGGGTTGTGAGCAAAAGTGCGGCTCATTGAGGTGCCTCCCTCCGCACCAGTGGGAGGGGATCCCAGAGTTCCTCAGCCTGGCCACGCCCGCGCTCCCAGCCGTCTCAGTCCCATGAGTCCACAGAGTGCCCCCACTCAAAGGCACTTTGGAGACCATGCAGCCTTCCCAGTTTACAGACCCAGAGACTCAGGCCCAGCGAAGACAAGTGACTTGTTCAAAGACACACGGCAAATTAGAAGCAATGCCCAGACTTGAACCGAGATTGGCAGAGCTTGGTGCTCTGCCACAAACCACCCTCCCCCATAGCAGGTGCGGTGGGGGGCTCCATCCTTCCGGTCACTACAGCATGTTACAGATTTCTGCGTCAGTACGCTTCCTCTTAGGAAGAAACATCTCTGGCCTGGGATGGCTAGCTCCCCGCTTTCAGCCACGTAGAATTTCTCTTGGCATTGCAGTTAGAAGTGTTGTCTAGATTTCTTAAGTGTCTGAGGCTGCCCTGCCCTGGATGATTTAGGGAAAATTACCGTTTCCCATGTGCATGTGTGAAGCTCTCCGTGCTCACTAAAGTCAGAGTGAGAAGCAGCAGACACGTCATCAGGAGGGTGGCCAACACAGCTGTGTCCTTTCACACGTCCTCAGATCGTCCTTGAATCCACCCACGTTCTAAGTTCATTCTCAAAAATGAGATTCCAAATTTCAGGATCTATTTATAGCCAGATGATTTCGGTGCCCCCCTGCTCAAAAGCTTCAATTACTGCTGTGCCTTCAAAATAAAGTCATAAATCCCTGGCCCATCATCCAAGACCACTTGTGATGAGGTTAAATCTAACTCTGCGAAGGCTAGTAAATCCACCTCTACTAGCGCTAGTAAATCCACCTCTACTAGAGCTAGTAAATCCACCTCTACTAGCGCTAGTAAATCCACCTCTACTAGTGCTAGTAAAGCCACCTCTACTAGTGCTAGTAAATCTACCTCTGCGAAAGCTAGTAAATCTACCTCTACTAGCGCTAGTAAATCCACCTCTACTAGGACTAGTAAATCTACCTCTGCAAAGGCTAGTAAATCTACCTCTACTAGCGCTAGTAAATCCACCTCTACTAGCACTAGTAAATCCACCTCTACTAGTGCTAGTAAATCTACCTCTGCGAAGACTAGTAAATCCACCTCTACTAGCGCTAGTAAATCCACCTCTACTAGTGCTAGTAAATCTACCTCTGTGAAGGCTAGTAAATCTACCTCTATTAGCGCTAGTAAATCCCCTCTACTAGTGCTAGTAAAGCCACCTCTACTAGTGCTAGTAAATCTACCTCTGCGAAAGCTAGTAAATCTACCTCTACTAGCGCTAGTAAATCCACCTCTACTAGGACTAGTAAATCTACCTCTGCAAAGGCTAGTAAATCTACCTCTGCTAGCGCTAGTAAATCCACCTCTACTAGCACTAGTAAATCCACCTCTACTAGTGCTAGTAAATCTACCTCTGCGAAGACTAGTAAATCCACCTCTACTAGCGCTAGTAAATCCACCTCTACTAGTGCTAGTAAATCTACCTCTGTGAAGGCTAGTAAATCTACCTCTATTAGCGCTAGTAAATCCACCTCTACTAGTGCTAGTAAATCTACCTCTGCGAAGACTAGTAAATCCACCTCTACTAGCGCTAGTAAATCCACCTCTACTAGTGCTACTAAATCTACCTCTACTAGCGCTAGTAAATCCACCTCTACTAGTGCTAGTAAATCTACCTCTGTGAAGGCTAGTAAATCTACCTCTATTAGCGCTAGTAAATCCACCTCTACTAGGACTAGTAAATCTACCTCTGCGAAGGCTAGTAAATCTACCTCTACTAGCACTAGTAAATCCACCTCTACTAGTACTGCCCCCCATTGTTTCCTTTTCAGGCACTCAGCTCAGTCTACCGCCCGTAGACAGGTTCCCTAGAAATAACTGCTCCTACTTCTGAACTCTCAACCAAAAGGTCTCTGAAAAGGAATTTGGAGGAAAGGGACTATTCCAGTGAACAGTGTACAAGCCTGGGAGATGCGGCCTTTGGTGTAAAATGAAGGTGTGTTCAAAGAGCCAAGAAGGAGTTCAGGTTTTAGAGCAAAAAGTTCCTGCTCTGGGGCCTCCATTAGGTCCATGCAGGCAAATGAAGGATTGAAACGTGCTTAGTTCTGATTGGTTCACACAGCTGTGCCCTGATGGGTTGGTTTCCAAGCCGCAAACCGGAGGTCTTTGTTAGCTGTTTCTTTCAAACAGTGGTGGGGGGCATGGGGGGCGTGCTGGGCGGGGAGCGGGGTGGGGACAAATATGGCTACGGTTTATCTTGGCACTGACAACGGGGACTGATTGGGCTTTGTTGTGAAAAGGGGGCCCCTGTGGTGCGTTTACAGTGTCTGAGAACACAGAGTTCGTGGCTACTCTCTCACCCAGCCCTGGACACCAGGTTATGTTTTAAATTTGAGCACCTCAGTTAGCCATGGGGAGCCTCTTTTGTTTGACAGCCAGGGCACAGTTTACCAATCCCAAACCTATAATCGCTCTCTTAACAAATCACTTTCTACGCAAATACAGATCCTGGGGTGTGTGTCTTCCTCCCTTAAGGGCAGGGCCTCTGGTTCATTTTTGTCATCTCCACCTACCCAAGAGGGTGGCACGAGGCAATGATACGGGAGTGTGGGGAAGGGAAGAGTGTGGTCCCTTTAAATGATACAGAAGGCAGGTGCTGGGTAGAGGGGCGCGTGGTCCCTGGCTAGGGCTCCACCCACATGGACCTAGGTGAGGACAGGCACTTCTGCCTTCTCGCCCAAATGTTGCATTTTCCAAGACCACGCTGGCCTGCCATGCCCCCATCCTGGGCCTATAAAAACCCTAGACCCTAGCAAGGCAGAGACAGAAGCTGCTGGATGGTGGGAGGAACACATCAGTGGAAGAAGACAAGTGGCTGGACATGGAGAGGATGTCAAGGGAGCATGCCAGCAGAAGAGCACACCCACAGACACTGGCACGCTGGTAGACCACCGAGGGGCAGGCCACCAGACCACCGAGGGGCAGGCCACCAGACCACCGAGGGGCAGGCCACCGAGGTGCAGGCCACCAGACCACTGAGGGGCAGGCCGAGGCGGAATTTGGCCAGGGCAGTCAGAGGAGAGCTGGGACCACCAAGCGACCCAACTCAGGGGAAAACCATCTATCTCCCTTCTGGCTTCCCCATCGGCTGAGAGCTGCTTCCACTCAATAACACTTTGCACTCATTCTCCAAGCCCCCATGTGGTCTGATTCTTCCGGTACACCCAGGCAAGAACCCAGGATACAGAAAGGCCTCTGTCCTTTTGACAAGTACCTCTACATGAGGTACTTGTTGACCCGGTTAACACAAGCCGCCTACAGAGGCCAAACTAAAAGAGGACCCTGGAACACACGCCCACTGGGGCTTCGGCTGTAAACATTCGCCGCTAGGCGCTGCCCTGGGGCCGGAGCCTCCCTGTCTGTACGCTCCCCTCAGGTTTGAGCTGCGGGGCACTGAGAAGTGAGCCACACTCCCATCGCACATTCTGCCAGGGGGACAAAGAAACTTTTCCTCTTTTAACTGGGGCCTCGTCTGGGATCTCGGAAGGTGAACGCCTTTCTTCCAAAACCCTACCACCTGTCTCTCTATCCTGTGGGTAAGAGGCTCTGTTTTCCTTTCATCTCTTTTTTGTCTCTCACGTGGTTTAAAAATGGCCCTTACCTCCTTCTTTATAATGTTAAGGGTTTTGCCACAGGCTGCAGCAATGTCACTAAGTAGAATGAGCATTTGACTCAGCCGCCGAAGGTGCAAATCAGACCAGTTTTTCCTAGAGGTGTCGTGTATGCCTCCACCTCGACAGCCACAGGCACACATGGCTCTGGGCACCTCTCCTTATTCTTTCCCTTCCCAGCTCAGGCACCTGGGCATGCCCACAGCAGGCAAAGGCCAAGCCCAACAGCCACGAAGGGGGCGGGAGGAAGCCGAGGTGGTAGCCGGGACCCTACAGGGAGCTCCGTGGTCAAGTGTGCCAAGGGAACCTTTCCTCCCCTGGCCAAGGAATTCAGCCTGGTCTCAACTGGGGAAAGGATGGGAAAGTTCGAAAAATGTGAGAGACCCGGTTGCACTAAGCAAGGGGTTGTTCCCCACAATCTCTCCCTTTGTGCCCCTTAAACTAGTTTTCTCTTTTTTCCTTTTCTAAGTGAGAGGGCTCCCCCTCAACTCTGTTTCTGATGGGGACATTAGCAGAGGAGTGACCCCTGCTGGCTGAGAGCTGCAAGTTCGGCAGGGCACATTTGAGACTCACTCAACAGATACAAACAGCCCCTAAAACATCTTTTCAGTCCCAAACTCGATTCCAAGCTTCAGGCTGAGGCCTTACAAAGAAAAAAGAGATCTGAGGGATCCAAAGCCAGGCAACAGGCACAATGTAAATGGGTAGCACCAATTCCTGCTGACTAGATTCCCCACCCCACGGAAGGAGGCCATGCTTCGTGGCATAAGCAGACCCAGGGAACTCAAGATTTGCCGACAGCAGGAAGAAAGGGAGGCATAGGCAAGGGCGGTTCATTCCTAGTCTCTAGGTTTTCCCTGCCTCGTGGGTACATACCGCATTAGTACCCATGGCTGGCACCTGCCAAGGTCGCCAGGGCTCAGGGATAAGGAGTGGAGGGTGAACGGATCACGCTGGCTTTGTCTCTCCATCACACCCTGAGTTTTCGCTGAAAGAAGGAAGGGAATGAGGGGTGCCTCTATTCAGTGTTTCCGGTTCTCTTCACCACCCCCAGTTTATACTCCTCTGTAGTGTACCCTGAACCATTGGGACTGCTTTGACCCTCAGAATCTGGAGGAAAAACACCTCGGAGCCCTCTGCACAAAGGTTTGGCCAAATTATGAAGGAATGGGTTGGCCCTAGGAAGGAACCATTCATTTCGATACCATTCGGGGCAGTCGAGACTTTTCTGCGGATGTAAGGACAGATGGCCTGAGGCCCCACATGTGCAGGGGCCTTTCTATACCTTGCAAGACAATCCAGACCTTGCCTGTAGGATTCATCCAGCCCTCTTGTTTGCCATCTCAGAGAAGGCTGCAAGGGGTAAGCCCAGGGAATTAAAAATACGAGTCCTAGAGACACCCCTGGAAGAGAAGCCAGCTCCTCTGGGTCCACCCTGACCTCTCTGTCCAGCTTCAGCCTCTCACTTGGCCCTTCCTAGAACTTCTCACTCTAAACAAGCCGCAGTCTCACTCTTGCTCCTCCAACAGATGCCTGGTGAATTTGGACCCAGTAAGGTCCAGGTCCCCTTCTTCTTACAGGACTTAAAGCAAATTAAGGGGGATCTGGGCAAGTTTTCAGATGACCCTGACAGGTACATAGAGACTTTCCAGAATTTCACCTAAATATTTCAACTCTCCTGCAGAGACATTACATTACTTTTGAATCAGACTGTGATGGACACTGAAAAACAGGCTGCTGTACAAGCAGCAGAGAGATTTGGGGATGAGCTTTGCATCACATGTAGCATCAGGAAAGGGGGTGAATATTATCTAACTGGAAGAGAAGCAGTACCAGTGAATGACCATAAATAGGACCCCAATCCTATTTATGGTCATGGAATAGGATGGAAGCCTGGAGGAGGAGACACTTTCAGGTGTGCGTAATGGAAGGCTTACGTAAGACTAAGACCAAGTTGTCCATGATTGACCAGGAATTTGATGAAAATCCAGGCGCCTTCTAGGAAAGGCTAAGAGAGGCCTTGGTAAAGCTCACCTCTCTCTCTGCTGGTTCAGTTGAGGGACAGCGAATCCCAAAGCATCACTTTATTACTCAGGCGGCTCCTGACATCAGGAGGAAGTTGCAAAAACTGGGCCTGGGACCAGATAGTACATTAGAGGACCTCCTAAAAATGGCCACCTCAGTCTTTTATAATAGAGATGGAGGCCCAGGAAAGTGAGAGGAGACACAGGAAAGAGACAAAAGCTTCATTGACCACCGTGTAAGCCCACAAACCCCAGAATTCCCAGGATGCACCTGTTAACTGCTAAAGATATGGCAAGAATAGTTACCTCATTCTAAAGTTTATCTGCTCTTGAACAAGGTTTAATTTCTTGCATCACAGTGAAACAGCTCGGGCTACAACTTTGCTGTTAGTATATTTCACTTCTTATCTTTGTGATCTTTGGCAGTAAATTCTTTCTTTGTATAACGCACGTTTAACCCATGCATACTTAACCTTATAAAACCTGGGTTTGTTTCTCTCTCATGCCTAGAAGCCATCAAACTCCATGTGGTCAGGCAACCAGAGCCTCAGATAATGACTCCCCTTTGCTAGGAACCCTCAGACAAACCTCTGGGAGGAATTTGACTGCCGTTTTCCCCAAAACAACGTCCCCTGTCAGCAGGAAGCAGCTACGACTGGTCCATATTAGAATCGTCCATATTCTAACAGCAGTTAGATGTACATCTTCAGAGAGGCGAAATGATATGGGAGTGTGGGGAAGGGAAGAGTGTGGTCTCTTTAAGTGATACAGAAGGGAGGTGCTGGGTAGAGGAGGGCGTGGTCCCTGGCGAGGGCTCCACCCCTACTGACCTAGGTGAGGACAGGCGCTTCTGCCTTCTCACCCAAATTTGCATTTTCCAAGATCATCACCCTGGCCTGCCATGCCGCCATCCTGGGCCTATAAAAACCCAAGGCCCTAGCAAGACAGAGAGAGAAGCTGCTGGATGCTGAGAGGAACACATCAGCGGAAGGGAAGAAGAAAAGCAGCTGGACATGGAGAGGACGTCAAGGGAGGCATGCCAGCAGAAGAGCACACCCACAGATGCTGGCGCACTGTCAGGCCGTGGACCGACAGGACGAGGCAGAGTTTGGTTAGGGCAGTCGGAGGAGAGCCGGGGCCACCAAGCGGCCCAACTCCAGGGGAAAACCATTTCCCTTCTGGCTCCCCCATCGGCTGAGAGCTACTTCCACTCAATAACACTTTGCACTCATTCTCCAAGCCCAGGTGTGATCCGATTCTTCTTGTATACCAAGGCAAGAACCCCGGGATACAGACAGCCCTCTGTCCTTTCCACAAGTAGAGGGCCTCATTGACCTGGTTAACACAAGCTGCCTACAGACGGCAAAACTAAAAGAGCACGCTGGAATACACACCCACGGGCGCTTCAGCTGTAAACATTCAGCCCTAGACACGGCTGTAGGGTTGGAGCCTGCCTGTCTGTGTGCTCCCCTACTGGTCTGGCAGCAGGGCACCTGTCTATGCTCGCCTAGAGGTTTGGGCAGCCAGGCACAGAAGAAGCAAGCCACAACCCCATTGCACACCCTATGAGGGGGACAAGGGAACCTTTCCCGTTTCAGTAGGTCTTAATAAACACTGAGGGAATGAATGATTACGCACTCAGAAAAATTAGTTACCCTGTCCTACTCCATGCCTGGGAAGTACCAACAGGTACTGAAAGGTAATGGGTCATGTCTCGAGATTTTCTCCACAGGATAGAAACAGAAAGCTCAGATGAGACAGAAGAAAGTGTGACACTACTTTATTTTTAGGATTTTTTTTTTTTTCTGTTTTTAAATAAATACATGTGTGGAGAGACAGGGTCTCACTTTGTTGCCCAGGCTGACCTCAAACTCCTGAGCTCAAGCCGTCCTCCCACCGCAGCCTCCCAAGGGCTGGGATCACTGGCATGAGCCTCTGCGCCTGACCCCTAGGATTTTTTTTTCTTTTTGAAAATTTTAATTATTATATATATATTTTTAAGTTCCAGGGTACATGTGCAGGATGTGCAGATTGGTTACACAGGTAAACGTGTGCCATGGTGGTTTGCTGCACCTATCAACCTGTCACCTAGGCATGAGGACCAGCATGCATTAGCTCTCTGCGCTAATGTTCTCCACGCCCCCTGACCCAGCCCTCTCCAAACAGGCCCCAGTGAGTGCTTGTTCGCCTCCCAGGATTTTTTTCTTAAGGAAACGCATCCCATCAGGCATTGAAGTGAGGGTGTTGAATGTCTTTGAGGTTTGTGTGTACTTTTTAACCAGAAGTCATGGCTGAGGACACACAAGCACCTCCTTGCCTATGTAATTTTGTTCCTTTACTGCTTTAAACAAGAAGATGCAGTTTGCATTCCTTTCGCTGCTGGTGTTGTTGGCTTTGTATTTCTGAACAGAAATAACTTGCCTTACTTTTGCTCTCAAGGCTGTGAAAGCCCCACCCCCATATGTTCCACTCATTTGTCACCGAGACCCTCAGTGTTGCTATCTGCGCATCATGTGGGTGGGTCTGGTTGTGTCAAGCATCGGACGATGTCGGTACCTCTCCTCCCTGTGAAGGATGACCCTGTGGACACCACTGCTCTAGGCGAGGATGCGCACCCACCGTCCCAGGGTTTAACCACATCATTGTCACCATCACAAGGGGGTGACAGCCCTTTACAGATCACACATCCTTTTCCTGGTGATTCTCCCTCTTAATCCCTAAACGAGTCCTGCAAGATGGGTGTTGATTCTTCTTATAGCACAACTGAAAGGGTTGAATGGCTTGTCCTAGAGCACACAGTCTGGCAGGGCTGAGTAAAGCGAGACCCAGTGCTTGTCCCTCCAGGCTGTGGTGAACCGGCACTAGAGTTTTATGAAAGTCCAACTTCCTGGCGATAGGCAGAAAAAGCAACAATTACCTTCCCTGATATTTTCACCTAGCGGACGGTCTTCAGCCCAGAGAACATCTTCCCAAAGTCCAAGACAGAAGGTACATGTAGGAAATGAAATAGAGGTTCCTCTTCAAAGGGATTTTCCTCCCAGTCTAATTCAGAATAGAGAGTAACCTCTCTTAGAAGCCAAATTTACTCAAAGACCTGTGCTAATCGTAAATTCTACTAGCTGTAATAAAGAAATCAATATACTCTGTTCTTAGCTCCCACATTTTAGCCTAGGTATTTGCCCTGGCATGCCTGAACCGGTCCAAGCAAGCATTAGGTCATAGCCTCTTCCTTATTTGGAAGCGTTTTTCCCTCTCTCAGCATTCCACAAGTTACTTCCTCTCTTCCTTTGTTCTCCTCTGCCTTTGCCTCTTTTGGGAAGTTCTAAGTTGCTAGCCAATAGGGTCTAGTACAGATGTGAGGTCCCATTCCAGCCGACAGAAACCGGACATAGCAGGAGAGTGGACATGTCAGATTATAAATGACCCTGTCTCTTTTGTTTGTGTGTGCTCTCGTGGCAAGACTGCTAGTGAGCGGCACCCTTTCTGCAGAAAGTAAACTAGCCTTGCTGAGAGATCCTTTGTCTCAGTGTTGATTTTTGCAACACCAAGCACCCGTTCCCAACAGTACGTGTGTCTGCCTGTGTGTACACATCCACCCATCAACCACAACCCTACGCCTGAAGCCAGGAACTAGAAAGAAATTCTCAGGGTCACGTCATTGTTTCAGCCTTCAAGTGTCACTTTTCGAACCCGTTACCATTTGGGTCTATGTCTCCATCCCCCCAGATCATCCTCTGATTCTACCAGAGCCAAACCTGGAACCCTCTGCTCATTTCACTCTTTCTGCACACATTTTCCAGGCACTTCTGCCGCTCAGCATCTCCCAAGGGTGAGCCCTGAGCTCGTGCAGGGATGAATGCTTTCCATGGCTTTTCCTTCTGCCTGCAGTTACGGCCCCCAATCTCTGGGGACAGGACCTGCCAGGTCTGTCTGGGGAATACACGTGGGGGACTGGAACTGGTTCCTCCCACTCTCAGCCCCAGTGACCTGCTCTGTAAGGCTGGTTGTAGGTGGGGGCTGCTGCCCCCGCTTAAGTGCTTTAGGTTCCCCTCCTGGGATTCTCCTGCCTCTCCAAGCAGCTCTCCAGGGGACCCCATCCTGACACTCAAAGAAAGCAGAAAATGGGGTTCCTGATGAGAAAAGAACTGTTCTGTGAGGAACACAAGTCCTTTTACATGATCGGGCCCAGAGAGACATGGAGAGGGGACAGGAGTCCTGTCCTACCCACTCTGAGCTGTGTGTTCATCTTTAGGAGCTGTGTGTGATGACCACCAGGAGCCGCTAACCAACAAATCATGCCCACTGGATGCTGCAACCTGCACCACACAGCTCAGCAGTGTTATTTCTGTGAGCCAGCGAGATTCCCAAAAAGCAGCTTTGTGTTGGCCTGCTCCATGTCCCCCTCTTTTGCCTTTAAAAACCTGCCTGTAATGAAGGCCAAAGAAAGCAAGCTCACGGCCAGGAAGCTCACGGCCAGGCGCACGTGGGTGTGAGTCTTCTCGGCTGCTGTCCTCACCCTGGCTCAGGTCAACTTTTTAAGTTAGACTTCATGCCTCAGCCTCTTCCTTTTAGGTGGATACTGATGAGAATACAGGCAGGGCCCCTGTCCTTCCCTGTCTGGAGCTCAGACTCCGCATGAGAGGACTTCCCACTCCAAGACAGGAGCACGGCTGTCTCAGGATGGAGGAGCTCGTGTCTGCTGAGGATGCGGTTCTGTCCAATGAGGTCAGGAGGGCTAGTGGCAGTGTCTGTTAATTCCGTTGGGGCAGCCAGTGGCAACTGGCAGTTATTCCAGCTGAGGATGCTGGGATGGAGTTTTGTTTTTTTTTTTGAGACAGCGACTCACTCTGTCACCCGGGCTGGAGTGCAATGGCGTGATCTCGACTCACTGCAGCCTCAACCTCCCAGGTTCAAGCAACTCTCCTGACTCAGCCTCCCAAGTAGCTGGGATTACAGACATGTACCACCACGCCTGGCTGATTTTTATATTTTTAGTAGAGAGAGGGTTTCACCATGTTGGTCAGACTGGTCTCGAACTCTGACCTCAGGTGATCCTCTGCTTCGGCCTCCCAAATTGTGGGGATTACAGGCATGAGCCACCGCACCAGGCCTGGGATGGAATTTTAAGTGAACCGTGGCCCTTAGATCATGAGCCCAGCTTCAGTGTCTAATGAAACGGCACCGCAGGGATGGGAGAGAGGGGAAGATTCGCAGATCATGCCGAAACCTCTGGTTAGCCCCTGGCTTCCACATCCTTCCCACAACCAAGTGCCGCACAGCCCCTTTTCCATGTCCTCCCTGCTCCCTGGTGGCAGAGGCCCCATTGGTAAAGCAACAATGGAGAAGTGGGGAAGATAAAAGAGCTGTGAAAACTGCCCCAGAGAAGCTGCAAGAGGCTTTGCTGGAATCAGGTTTTGCATCTCCCAATCAGAGCTCCATTTGTTGGGTCAGGGACCATGCTTATTGGTTCAAGAACTGACAGAAGAGGTGTCTACAGAATGCTTGTTGGGAGGATAAATAAACAGCTAAAGGAAATTTTATCTGAGCCTGAAAACTGCCTGCACCAGCACAAAATTAAGCCCCAGCACCCTCAGGCTAGGCCTGCTGGAAAAATTCCTGTGTGTCAGCTCCAGGAAGACGTGGGCAAGATGAGGCACATCCTGACCAATGCAGGAAATGGCCCCGCTCTTCTGCTGGCCCCTCTTCCACTGTGATGCTAAAAATCCCATCGAAGCCTGTCATCCAAGCAGCGGGAAGTAAGAGGGTCAACGTTTGCATAGCCATTTAGAGGTTTCCTGGAAACCGGGCTCTCTCCCCACCATTGTCCCGCGAGCACAGTCGTGAGGAGCTTGAGCTCGGAAATCAGAAAGCCTCAAGTGTGAAACCTCAGTCTTCTTCCTTATTAGCTGTGAGACTTTGGGCAAGTTACTTAACCTCTCTGAACCTAATTTCCTCAAACTGTAAAATGGGGCTAATGTTGGGTGACACTCAGCATAATGGCAGGAATAGAGTTAGTGCTCAATAAATGTTGATCTCATCGGCCCCACAGCCCATTCCACCATTCCCTTCTTTCTCTTCCTCCTCACAACCCAACTTCATCATTGCCTATGAACAGCCACAGGATAGAACTCGGGACAGTTCATGACAGCTCTGGACAGCCCAGAGGTTATTTACAAGCCTAAGAGCAACCAGTGTGGCTTGCCCAACTGCCCAGCTGTTTGAAAAGCACAGAGAAGCTGGTGGTGCCCATAAGCCACATAGCTTTCTAGGAATGACAGGGGCATGGATTTACAAAGTCACTCTTGACCCTTTAAAATAACACAACTATTTTTTGCTCCCACCATATCTCAAGTGGCACCCAGATTGTGAGGCCTTCCATCCAGTGAGCAGTGTCACCTGGAGAGGTGGTGACTGATTTAGGGCCCCGGTTTAGGGCTGAACCAGGGTCAGCCACTTCTTCATGTGTTGGCCGCCAAAGGGATTGGACCAGATGATGGTGAAAGAACCTTCTGATGTTAAGATGTAGAGTTTCGATGGTTCCATGATAGAGAGGGATCACAGAAAACTAAGATCCACAAAGCTTAACCTCCCGGGGGACAATAGCAATGCTGTAATGTCAAGTTAATGCTAACACAGCATAGTTTGACGTGAGTGTGACAGCATAGGGAGGTCGGGGGCCTGGGGACTTCTCAAACTCATTCTCAGCACCAGATGTGGCATCAGGAATGGCCTGAAGGGAGGCTAAGGGATCCTGCCCTCTCCCCAGCTCTGACGATGCCTCCACAGTGAAGAAGAGACAGGGAGCCCCTGACTCTGCACTTTCACTGGCTACTCCCACACTGGGGGGCAGGGGAGGAGGAAGACCCCAACACCTCCTACCACCACTGCAGACTCCTACCAAGCTTCAGTTCTCACCTGCGCCACTGCCCCAAACCACCCCTGAGAGCCATTAGTGGCTGCTGTGCTTCACCTGCAAAAGGGCTTCCTTTGCCAATGTTTGTCACAAGTTTTTGCATATTGTTTGCATAAATTTGCAGGTAGGATTAAAAAGGTTCTGATTCCAATGACACAAGAGAAAACACACTGACTGCACTTGCAGTCGAAGAAGGTTTTCAGGAGAGCACGCTGGAGTCGCTTCCTGGTGCCGGGAGAGGTGGTCGAACTATGTGCGGCTGGGGTGCCCGGAGAGGGTCTTCCCCACGATCCAGGGAATCAGAGCTTTTCCAGCGTTGGCTTGAAATCATGGCTAATAGACAGAAAAGCACTCTTCCCAAGCCCAGGGGAAGACTGCGGAGGTGGCCAGGGGCACAAGACCCACTGATTCCATCCGAGAGGGGGCATGGAAGGACAGCGGCCAGCCCACGTCTGGAGCTGCTCCCTCCTGGGAAAGGAAAACAGAATCCTGAGATGCCAAACTCACTATTCCAAAGGGAAAGGGAAAACTTGGAAACGGCGCCATGCAAAAACCTGCCTTTCAGGAGAACCAGTCCGTTTCCGAACAGACAGCTTGCAAGACGGCCGGCCGTGTATCTCCCCAGGGGCCTCCTGCACCCTGGCAGTGTCGATGAACAGCTGATCCTCACGAGTGTGGGACAAAAGCAAGACTCGGACTTGCTTTTATTTTTGTGCAGGAACACAAAGTCAACACCACCAGCCGCTAAAGGAATATAAACCACCTCTTGCTTGTTTAAAGCAGTGAAGGAACAAAATTACATAGGCAAGGAGGGGCTTTTGTGCCTCCAGCCATGACTTCTGGTTAAACGCTCGAGACAAACTCAGGCTTGGCTTTTCCTTCTGCTCTGTGTCCCCTCTGCCTGATGGAAGATGCAGGTTTGCTGAGCGCCAGGTGAGCACATAAAGGGCTGTTCCCCCACCCCACCCTTTCACTTGTAATGTGCACTCAGCAAGTGCTAACGAAAGCCTCGCAGGAACCTGACCACTCGCCTCATTGCCTACCCACGCTTTTCTCTCTCCCCTTCCCCTCCTGCCCTCTCCTCTCTTCCTCTTTTAAATACTCAGCACCTCAAAACGCTCTCTGGAAAAGGCCGGGCACAGGTCCCGCTGTGACTGGTGTCGCTTTCTCCCGGGCAGATCCTCAGCCTTGGCATCACAACCCTCAAAGTTGACTGAGACCCGGTTCACCCACTTTCAGTTTTGCGCTCCAAATCCTGAGTGTTTAGTAACATACCCAGAAGTTCTTAGATTTCCAGCTACTCAAGCCAGGTTCTGATTTCCAAAATAAAGCCAAATCTAGAACAGTTTGGGGAATGAAGGGATCTGGCTGAGGGATGGGAGTTGGAACAGCTGCGGCACCATCAGCCTCACATAAACAGAAACAAATTACTCAGCCAAACAAGAGAAGAGCAAGGCCCAGCTGGAAAAGCACATGGATGAGTCTGCAAACCAAAAACGTACCCGAGACAGGCCTCAATCAACGGAGAAGTTTATTTGCCAAGGCTAAGGACGCACCCAGGAGACAGGTCTGTGCGTCTCTCCCAAGATGATGTTGAGGCCTTCAGTCAAGGGCAAAAGCTGGCTGGAGGGGGCAGAGGGAGGAGGGTGTGGTCACATGACTGATTGCCCCACGCTGCAGGAGAAAAGGAGCAGGTGGGAACGGTCAGTTACCTGTTTATCTCGTGCTCAGTAAATCGGTACTTTCCATGAGGTAAGGTGCACACAGAGCAGTCACTGGTGGAGATGCTGACCCTCTCGTCTGTCGCTGTCTGCTTAGGGGCAAAGGGAAAGGCAGCTTCTTGCAGGACTCAGCTTGCAGCTTGACTTTTTCTTCTTGGTTGAGTGAATTGTGGTCTCAAGTTTTTATCTTCCTTTCACAAGTGCTGACCCAGTGAGGCCAATCGTGTGTGATCAGGAGCCCCTGAATGACTTGGTGGAAAGCAGGGTCCGACCCCCTGCCCAGGATGCTTGGGAAAGCCTTGCTGGCCGGACAGAGGGGAAGGAGGCTCTCAGGACGCTTGGGAAAGTCTTGCTGGCTGGACAGAGGGGAAAGAGGCTCTCAGGATGCTTGGGAAAGCCTTGCTGGCCAGACAGAGGGGAAGGAGGCTCTCAGGACGCTTGGGAAAGTCTTGCTGGCTGGACAGAGGGGAAAGAGGCTCTCAGGATGCTTGGGAAAGCCTTGCTGGCCGGACAGAGGGGAAAGAGGCTCTCAGGATGCTTGGGAAAGCCTTGCTGGCCGGACAGAGGGGAAGGAGGCTCTCAGGATGCTTGGGAAAGTCTTGCTGGCCGGACAGAGGGGAAGGAGGCTCTCAGGATGCTTGGGAAAGTCTTGCTGGCCGGACAGAGGGGAAGGAGGCTCTCGGAGACTGCCCCCGAGGGGAGTGTCTCTACACTGGCCACAGTGATGGGTGGAAAACAGCGAGCCCAGGGAAAACACGAAGATCCCAAAGCTGGGTAAAGTAGACACTGAGTTTATTATTTGCCAGACAAGGGGAGGCTTCCATTTCATTATGAAAGGTCAGGAGTTCTCTCTGAGCTGAAGGTGAACAGACAGCTGTGGTGTAGAAAACAGGAAGTTTTGTCCACAGTTCTGATTGGCAGAAAAAGCAAATTGTAAACCCTCTCAGGATCGCTGCTGTTCTGACTGGTGTCCCAGAAACGGGAGTACAGTTCCTGAAAGACCCTGACAGGTCTGGTCTGGGCTGCATGGCCCTGGAGGCTGCTATCCGAACCTCTTCTCATGGGGGAGGGGTTTCTCTGGCATCCACATAGATTAAGAGGGAGGAGCCCCGGGGCCTTGCACCCATCAACCCCTCTCATCCTTGCCGCCTGTGACAGATGGACAAGCAGCTCTCCTGGCTGCAGAGACGAGATGACCACAGGAGGGCCGGCAGAGGATGTCCCAGGGCGTTAGGACAGCCAGCACACAGGCAGACGGAGGCACGCAGCCTGAGTCCCAGTCAGCTGGACGACATGTGCTTAAAATGCTGCTGAATAGGGAAAAATCCTGGGTCCAGAAGCTGAGGTCCCTGTGGGTGGGGCTGTGGGGAGGGGGTGCGACCCAGGCCATGCCCAGGCTTGTGATTTCTGACGTCATCCCAGTGCATTTATGGGTAAACTGAGGCTGGGAGGGACGCCTCTCCCTGTATGGGGAAGTGTCCCCTGTACGGGGAGGTGTCCGTGGTGAGGGGCTGTGCCCACCCACTGCCGAGAGACGAGCACCCGTGCTTTTGTAAAGAGCAATATAAATACAGTTCTGTTCAGATAAAACACAATAAATAGGTGGCGGCAATGGTGGGACGGCACCACGCCTGCTCAGGCGGCTGGGTGCACACTGCAAGAGCGGGGACACAAGCCGAGGTCCTGTTGTTTGAGGTAAAAATTTATAGAAACGGTTCCTTGAGAGCGAAATCCCTGCTTGACACTCAGATGAGCGAGTGCTGGCAGGGGCTCTGGGCCTCCACCTGTAAGACCCAGACCGTCACTGGGGCTGTGGCTCAGAAGGACCCAGAGGTGGATGGATGTCCCTGCCCCAACTAGGGCTGCAGATGGCTCCACCTGCACCCTGCCTGATGCCCAGGCCTGGGCTGCCCTAGGCTCGGCCCACCTGGACGTCCAGGGCCACTTGGGGGGAGGTGCTGGGGTCCCGCCCCGCCTGGCCACCCCAGTTGCTCCTGGACAGCCGCGGCCTCAGCGCGTCCTCAGCCGCAGGACCCTGGAGAGGGGCTCCTTGGCGCTGGAGTAGATGAGGTAGGCGCCGGCCGTGGTGCTGAAGGCCTCCCAGTCCCTGCAGCCGACGGTGGGGAGGCTGTGCACTGCCACGAAGCCCTCGTAGCCCTGCCACCTGCGGGACAGACAGCGGCAGCCAGGTCAGCCTGGGCTCTGCGGGGTGGCTCTTCTTCCTGGGCTCCCACCTGCGCTGTCAGGGACCCAGCAGCTCTGGGTCACATCCAAGCCTCTTCCATCCCCCACTGGCACAGCGTGGAGAGATTGATTCTAGGCCACGAGGGCCTTCTCACCTCGCAAAGCAGGAGGCTGAGGCCCAGAAGAGGAAAGATTCCAGATCTCGCCAAGATCCCAGCACTACCTCCTATCCACCCAAGATCCTGCCCCCAGGGACCCCCAAAAGTGTAGTTCTGAGGGTCGGCCTCAATCGTGAGGTACGTGACTTTCCCCAGGGCCCCCTCAAACAAACGCAGGCCACCACGCAGGCGGGAGCCCCTCTGTCCTCAGACACAGGAGCCCAGCTCTCTGCCCGCTGCTCTGCAGCCCCTCATCAGGGGCTGCCCCAGGCCCTCATTCTCGCTCTGGGTAGCCACTGGTCGCCAGGGTTTGCCTTCAAAAGGACTCGTTTATCCCAGGGGCTTCCATTTTCGAGGCGTGGAGTCCCCAAGGCAGGGCGCCGACATCAAAGAGCACGAGTTGTTTAAATTTAGTTAAATATTAAATATCAAAGTATGAAAATAAATTCTTCCAGACCGCTTTCTGGAGAAGCCGTGGTGGCTCCTGTTCTCATGGGAAAGAGCAGGGTGGGATCCCCCAGGATTCCCCACCCACTCCACTGCCCATCTTTAAAATGCCTCCAAACAAATGGGGGAGAACCTGTCAGGGTTTTGCTTTGAGGACAAATCACTTACAATGTTTATTCACACTGTTCATCTTTCCTTCTAAAAATTCCTATTCATATCTTTTTTTTGAGACAGTCTCGCTCTGTCTCCCAGGCTGGAGTGCAGCGGAGCTATCTTGGCTCACTGTAAGCTCCACCTCCCAGGTTCCCGCGATTCTCCTGCTTCAGCCTCCCCGAGTAGCTGGGACTACAGGCGCCCGCCACCACGCCCGGCTAATTTTTTGTATTTTTAGTAGAGAGGGTTTCACTGTGTTAGCCAGGATGGTCTCGATCTCCTGACCTCATGATCCACCTGCCTTCACCTCCCAAAGTGCTGGGATTACAGGTGTGAGCCACCGCGCCCGGCCAATTCCTATTCATATCGTTTGTCCATTTTTCCAAATTTAAAAACACATCTCTTATTAGTTTGTAAGGGTTCGTTTTCTGTTGTATGTGTGGCAAAGAGTTTGTCTTTTGCTTTTGAATGGGATGTCTATTTCCACAGAAAGCTTTTAATGCAGGTGGTCAGACCCAGTGCCTTTCCTTCCAGGCTTGTCTTCTCCATAGAACCCTGAGGTTATGCAACTGCCCTTAGCTTTTCTTCTTTTTCACATTTGGACTTTTAATCCATTTAACATTTATTTTTGTGTACAATGTGAAGTGGAGTAAGCTTTTTTTCTTCCACATTACATGAAGCTAATCTCCCGAATCATATGGAATTATCAAGTAAAGCCCATTCTTTTCTTATTGCCTTCAAATATAGTATTTATGGCCAGGCGGGGTGGCTCACACCTGTAATCTCAGTACTTTGGGAGGCTGAGACGGGCAGATCACAAGGTCAGGAGATTGAGACCATCCTGGCTAACACGGTGAAACCCTATCTCTACTAAAAATACAAAAATGTAGCCGGCGTGGTGGCGGGCACCTGTAGTCTCAGCTACTGGGGAGGCTGAGGCAGGAGAATGGCGTGAACCTAGGAGGCGGAGTTGCAGTGAGCCAAGACTGCACCACTACACTCCAGCCTGGGTGACAAAGCGAGACTCCATCTCAAAAAAAGAAAAAAAATTAGCCAGGCATGGTGGCCCATGCCTGTGGTCCCAGCTAGTAGAGAGGCTGAGGTGCGAGGATTGCTTGAGCTTGGGAACTTCAGCCTGCAATGAGCCGAGGTTATGCCACAAAACTTCAGCCTGGGCTACAGAGTGAGACCCTATTACCCACCAAAAAATAAATAAATAAAAAGGAGATATTATTAAAAAGTTACCAGGCCCAGATGGTTTTATAACCGAATTTAACCCAGCTGTCAGAAATGAGAGAAAAATCCTATTCTTCAGACTATTCCAGTCCACAGGTGCAGTCAGAAAGCCCTGCAGAGTCCACAGGTGCAATTAGAAAGCCCTGCAGTGTGTGTTTACCGTTAGGCTTCATTTTAAACTGGATAAAGTTAAGTCCCCGAAAGAAAACCACTGAGCAATCTCATTTCCTATTATAGATGCTAAAAGCTTAAAGATAGGCAATTGGAAGCCAGTGGCTTATTAAATAATTCTGCATCATCACCAAGCGGCATCGAGTCTAAGAATGCGAGGAGATCTCTCACTATAAATCATGACATCAGCAGTAAACGTAACGGACCGCATCACGCACTCACAGATGCCAGAGACCCCAGCCCTGACCCGGACGGCCCACAGCCCATCGAACAGCCATGCTCGGATGTGCTTGTTAAATTAGAGTAAGGCAGGACAGCTGCCGCTTCTGCCGCCATCCAGAATTGTTCTGGAAGCTTTATCTAGGGAAGCAAGCTAACTAATCAATTAGAACACTAGAAATCAAGGGGAAATGTTCTTTATTCTCAGAGGTAATTATATTCCTAAGTCCCCTGAGAATCTTTTTAAGAAAAGCTATTAGAACTGACAGTTTGGTTTGGTGGCTAGACACAAAAAATGATTGTTATGAGCAGCTGCAAATGAAAATTAAAAAAAAAAAAAGACAACCCCATTCGTTAAACGTACAATACTTGGAAAACTCCTAGAAATAAATGTGTTGAGAACACCATGGTGTCTATGAGCTAAAAATTAAATATCAACGACTCCCACATTAGGATGTCCACACACCACATCCCTGCCGGGATCCAAAAGCAGAAGCGCCAGCACTGGTGCGTCGTGGCTACACCTGGGCAGGGGCCGCTCAGACCCCACACAGGTGCAGCCAGCAACGGGCTGTCCACTGGGCCCAGCCAGTCTCGGGAAATGACACCTCACTTGGGACTCGCTGTGAGCCAGTGGCACCTGCGAGAGAAGGTGAGCCCCCAAGGGGAAGCAAGGCACTGGGAGGAAGCTGGCCTTGGCAGCTCATTACCTGTAAATAATACTGTTCACCGAGAAGGTGCGCCCATCAAAGGAGTTAGCGACGACCAGGAAGTAATCTTCTCCCACCGAGAAAAACTCCCAGTCCAGAGCACTGCGGGAACAAGTGGGCGGATGTTAGAACACAACAGACGTCGCCGGAACTGGGGAGTTGGCCTGAAGCCACCTCCAAAATTCACAGAGGAGGAGCCGGGGCCAAAGTGGGGAATGACTTTCTCACAGTCACATATGTGTTGGTCTATTCCAGGAAAATGTAAATTAGTTGTTTGCTTAAAAAACATGTCAAATTTTATTTTATTTTATTTATTTTTGAGATGGAGTCTCACTCTGTCACCCAGGCTGGAGTGCAGTGGTGAGATCTCAGCTCACAGCAACCTCCACCTCCCAGATTCAAGCGATTCTCCTGCCTCAGCCTCCCCAGTAGCTGGGATTACAAGTGTGCGGCACCACACCTGGCTAAGTTTTGTATTTTTAGTAGACATGGGGTTTCACCATGTTGGCCAGGCTGGTCTTGAACTCCTGACCTCAAATCAGGCCCACTTCGGCCTCCCAAAGTGCTGGGATTACAGGTATGAGCCACCATGTCTAGCCTCAAATTTTAAATTGTGGTAAAATATATATAACATAACATTTCCCACCTCAACCATCTTTAAGTGCACAGATCAGGGGCATTAAGCACATTCACACTGCTGTGTGGCCGCCACCACCATCCACCTCCAGAACGCTTTCATCCTGCAAAACTGAGGCTCTGCACCCAGCAAACATCGCCCCCCACCCCCCTCCCCAGCCCAGGCACCCACCACGCCACTTTCTGTCTTTATGAATTTGACCACTCTAGGGACCTCATATAAATGGAATCTCACGGTATTTGTCCTTTTGTGCCTTAGCTGAGACTCTAGTGACTCAAGGTTCCTCCGTGTTGTGGTGCGTGTCAGAATCTCCTTCCTTTTTAAGGCCGAGTAATGCTCCTCTGTGTGAATGGACACATTGTGTTTATCCATCAGCTGACGGACACTTGGGGAATTTCCTCCGTGTGGCTACTGTGAATAATGCTATGACCACTGGGGTACAAAATACACTTTTAAGAGGTTGAATCAATCAGAGAAGAAGTCTTAGGCTCCTGGCACCTGCTGGAGGCAGGAGCTTGGTTTCCCACTCTGGACACTGCGCAGAAATGGAATCACAGTGCTGTGCCTCTGTGTCTGGCTTCTTCTCTCAGCACTGTGTCCTCAGCTGTGAGGTCAGCAGCCGTGAGGTCACTCTAGGAGGGGCCTGCAGGACCTGCTGGTTCACAGATATTCTCCTGCAAGCGGAAGCTGTTTCTTGTTGCAAACAAATTTGCTGTGTCCTGTCTTAGACAGGAGTCTTGCCTGAATTTGCAAACGGTGCATCTGTGCTTGGGGACAGCTCAGTTTGTGGGGTCTGACAAGCGGCTCCCCTGGAACCTTTCCCCGCCAGGAGCCCACCTGCTGGAGTGTCAGCGTCAGCCCGTCTCGAGATGAGGAAATGGAGGTCGAAGCCATGCACATGCAAGCATCTTACTGACATGCAGGCCAGGCCAGTGCCTCTGCGTGCAGCAGCCTCAGGGTTGTGGCCAGTTCAGACAGCAGAGGGGCCTCATCCCAGTGCTTCCCTGCAGGCAGTTAGGGGCCAGCCTAAAGCAGGAGCTCAGACAGGACCCTGGGAGAGGGAGGGATCATGCAGCTGTCCAGCGACAGGAAGGGCGGGCAGAGTCCATGGGGTGTTGGGCTCCTCACTCCTTCGGTCAGTCAGGGTGACATCTGGAGCCACCTCCATTAATGGCGGGTTATGATTTGGTTCCCATGGAGCTCGTGCCAGCTCTCTGGGAGGAGGATGAGGACGCCTGTGATCACATGCTCTGGTCTGGAGGCACGGCCGCAGGCTCCGAGTCAGTTACTCCTCAATCAGATCTGAGCTCTAAAACCCAGACCTGAGGAAGACAAGCGGCCATGCTGGATGTGCCAGTGGTGGAAGATCCTGTCTGGCTGCTCCAAGGCTCACATCAGAAGCCTGCTTCGGTTTCACCACAAAATAAGGCATCTAGTGCCTGATTCTGCCTCCAAAGCAGCCCTGGGTCACACTCGCTGTAGGACAGATGTTATTCTTCAGAATCACGCCCTCTGGCAAATGCCCATCGGACAAATGGGTGGATGGAGTGTGACTCAGCCACGAGAAGGGGGACGCTCGGACCCACGTGGCCACACCACCAACCTGGAGGACACGGTGCTGCGAGAAAAAGCCAGGCACAGAGGCCACAGCTCTGCAATTCCGCTTCTGTGCCATGTCCAGAACAGGACATCGCAGAGACAGGAAGTGGGCCCGGGGGTGCCCGGTGGGGAGGGAGGGGTGGGCAAAGGGTGTGGGGGCTCCTTCTGAGGGGAGGAGAATGTTCCAGAAGTGACTGCAGCCATGGCTGCACGTATTTGTGGATTTAACAGAACCATTGAATTGTAGAAAGCAAACACAGCAGACCGTTTGAAGGCAGTCAGAGCCAAGGTTACACACAGAAGCCATGAAACCCCTCAGCACCCTGGAAAGGGTTTTGGACTTGGTGAGGCCACATCACGTCTCCCAGAAGTGCAGGGAATTCCGCATTCTGGGTAGAAGGGCTAGGAGTTTGACCTTTGTGTGCTGTTTTGATGGTAATTATTAAACATTACCTTAATTAATTAGTAAGTACTTTCTGTGTTTCATAATTTAGTTCATAAACTGTCCACACCACTGTCCAGTGGTGACACAGCCATAAGTCACAAGTGTGTAGCTGCGTCCCGTCCGCTCTCGCAGCTTTCAAATACTGAGGTGTCTGCCTCATCCGTTTCTAGATTGGCATCGTCTCCACGACTAATTTTTAATCACAGTTCATTCTCCAACTTGTCTTATTCTAAACGTTGTTCTAAAAAGCCTCATCTATGTTTTGTTCTCGGCGTCGACATTGGATGGGGTGGATTCATGCTGGGGATACACAACTGCCACCGCCGCCCAGTGCCTGTTTCTCCTGCCATGGCTGCCAGGCCACGCAGGGGCCACAGAACCCACTCATCCCAGAATCCCCAGTGCCCCCGGCAGGCACCGCTGCTGGCTCTTTTTCTTTATTCTGAGAGTTCTTTTTTTTAATTTTTAAAAATAAAATAAGTAAGATACGAGTAAGTTAACATTGTCGTCCTTTGTAAAATCAGCAGTTCAGAAGTAACAGTGCAAATAGGGAAAGTCCTTCCTGGCCTGCCTGCACACCCCTGCAGCCCGCCTGGTCCTGGGGTGACTGCTGACAGTGAGGCACTCCCTTCCAGAGTCTTCTCTGCACTTCCATGGGTGCGCACAGCTAAGCAGCACACAGCAGCTGGGCTCGCTCCTCCGTACTTGGGTCATGAGATTTCGCTGCACCTCACCCAGCCCTTTCCACAGAGCAGTTCATCTTGGAGACTTTTCTCCTTGAAGGGTCTGAAGGTATGCGTCGTTGTGTCTCTCAAGCTGAGATTAGAGCCCAGTGCCCAGGAGGGGTAGGTGAATTGTTACCAAATGACATAGGCGTGCATGAAACCCAAGGAAACCTGGGAAAGCCGCCGGCTCCATCCCAGGGCGGGCACGGGCCGGATTCCAGCTCCAAGCTTGACCCATGGCCCTTGGCTCTGGGATCTGAGTAATACAGATTCGATTGCAGGTTTATTCACAGATTTCTGAATCCCACCCCAGAGGAAGCCCCATGCTGGTCAGGACGGTTACAGATTCTCAGTGCCCGCTGTCCAAAATGTGGTGCCCACGAAACCTCCTGTGGTCCCGCAGAGCGTGTCAGTCTGGAACCATCACTTTCTTGTACACACAGACCCACCCTCCACGTTCCCTGGGTCGCACGTCTGTCTCGACACGCCAGTCTCTGTGTCCCAGTGTCGGGGAGGGTGCAACATCAGGGAAGGGAGTAATCGTGTCTGCTGGCAGCTGGCACCAGCAGGCTGTGGGCACTTGAAGCCTGCACCTCGCACCTGTCCCCGTGGGGCCTCGGCTGTCCCTCCACACGATGGGCATGAAGCCCCCTCCTGCCTCCACTGCCCAGATGAAAGGAGGTGACGGGTGTGAAGAGGCAGAACTCTGCACACAGCGCCCGGCTCTGGGAACCAAACCTGTGACTCAGGGCAGCACTGACTTCCCCAGGCCAGTCTTTCCACGGGAAGGGTGGTGAGGATGAGCCTAACGGGGATTCCGACCTGGTGGGCCTCCCAGAGGTCAGCCCACCCTCCCACCAGCCTGCGGTGACACATACCTGCAGGTGAGGATGTCCTGGAACTTGACAAAGGCCTGCGCGGTCACGTTCAGCTCGTAGATGACTGAGTTGATGACGTAGGAATCATTCTGGACTTGCATCTCCACATCGTAGCTGTGACTGTTCGCCACAGCGAGGAAGATCCTCTCCCCGATGTGGAAGACCTCCCAGTCCGCAGCACCGAATGTCTAGGACCAAAGGAGAGCGGGTGCAGAGGTGTGGGAGGGCGGGTGCAGAGGTGTGGGAGAGCGGACGCAGAGGTGTGGGTGAGCGGGCGCAGAGGTGTGGGAGAGCAAGCGCAGAGGTGTGGGTGAGCGGGCGCAGAGGTGTGGGTGAGCGGGTGCAGAGGTGTGGGTGAGCGGGCGCAGAGGTGTGAGCGGACACAGAGGTTGTGGGTGAGTGGGTGCAGAGGTGTGGGTGAGCGGTGCAGAGGTGTGGGTGAGCGGGCACACAGGTTGTGGGTGAGTGGGTGCAGAGGTGTGGGTGAGCGGTGCAGAGGTGTGGGTGAGTGGGTGCAGAGGTGTGGGTGAGCGGGCGCAGAGGTGTGGGTGAGCTGTACAGAGGTGTGGGTGAGCGGGCACATAGGTTGTGGGTGAGTGGGTGCAGAGGTGTGGGTGAGCGGGCACAGAGGTGTGGGTGAGTGGGTGCAGAGGTGTGGGTGAGCAGCACTCTCCCTGGCTGTCCTCAGGGCTGCCACTTGGCAGGATATGGGATCTTGGCACAGCCCAGTGCCCGCTGAGCTGCAGGTGCCAGATGTGGCACTCCTGCTGGCAGCCTCCTTGGCCACCACTCTCTTCCTGAATATTAGTGCCAGCTGTGCCCACTCCCACCCATCCACAGCAACCATCTGTGTGACTTGCTTCTCAGCAATCCATGCCTCCGCCTACTCCAGGCCCCAGTGCTGTGTGTCCTGCGAGCACCACCTGCTGTTTCACCTCTTCCGGGAAGCCCACCCTGATCCCTCTAGTCCCAGTCTCAGACACTGAAGCAACCCTCCAGTTTTCTCTTACAGCTTTCCCTGGCCTTGCAGTTTGGCTGAGGCCTTCCTCTGGCTCTGTGGACAGAAGCCATCTCTGGATTCCTGTGCTTGCCATTCCTCCACAAATCACTTACCACCCTCAAGAGGCAACAGGTCTGGGGCTGCACATGGAGGCCCAACTGCAGGCACCTCTGCCACCATCCTTGAGCTGCAGGAGCCTGTCTGCATGTGGGGCCCGCAAGGCGGAAACTTATGCCAGCACACTGGGGATAAAGGTGGTGGGGCTGCACGGGGAAGGGGCAAGCTGCTTCCCTGGGGACAGTGTCCTCACAGGCCGGGCATCCCTGCACACGGTCCCAGGCAGTCATGGCTGAGGACAGAGCCAGTCATGCTGCGGGGCTGCGTCTCTTCCTGACTAACCCCCGTCCAGAGAGCCTTCTGCCTGAGGGACATCGTGCGCCACCTGGGCCAGGTGCGAGGCAGCTCTAAGAGCCTACCGTGACAGCAACCACTGGGACGTTTTCTATTTGCCCAAATCAACTGGCAAGGGCCCAGCTCAGACGCTCCCGGGTCTGCTGTGACCTGCCCTCCGCAGTAGGTCAGGCAGCCTCCCTTGTTTGTATGTTCAGAACAGGGCTGCCCAGGCGTCTTCTGGTCCCCCTGACTTTCCGGCGCCTGCCCGGCCGGCTCAGGTGCTGCAGGAAAGAGAAAACTCTGGGCCCAACGTCAACGTGCGTTCTCCACTCCCAGCAGGGGGCGCCGTTGCCCGCCCGACCCCGGAGAGCCTGGGCTGCAGGGGAGGGCGCGGCGCTGCAGGGAAGGGCGAGGTGCCGGAGGGCGCGGTGCTGCAGGGGAGGGCGCGGTGCTGCAGGGGAGGGCGCCACAGGTGAGGACGCAGCTCCGTGGGCACCAGGCAAGGTCCCAAGGCAGATCCACAGCCGGTCAGAGGAGCGCACATGGGTGAGCTTAAGCTAAGAGACCAAGACTCACTAGCCAAGGACAGGGGACTAGGACACCTGGCAGCGCTGAACCCCGGGCGGGGGGCGGGGCCAGGGGCTGGCTGAGGCTTTCCTGGGTCAGCGCGCCCTCCCCTCCTGCGGCTCCACGAGATGTGACTATTCTATCTGCTGGAGAACAGCTGTCCAAGGCCACCCCATGTCTTTCAAGGGGACTCTGAGACACTCTGGGCCGGTGGGACCTTCAGCATCATCTGGACTTTGCCTCACAGGTGGGCGGGTGGGAGTGTTACACACAGGCCAGTTCTCTGACTTAGCAGAAGGGAAACAGTAATCAGACTGTTAAACCCTGGGCTCCTCCCACACCTGTGCTGTGGAAACCAACTGAGTGGGCAATCCTCATGTTTGTACTCATCTGTACAAGTGTCTGCACACACCTGCACGCACACGCATGCACACACCGGCACACACAGGCCCATACCTGCACACCTGCATGTATGCATACATACACACAAACATGGATGTGCACTGTGTATGCACACACACACAAACGCACACACACAGGCACATATGCTTACATTTTTACATGCACGCCCGTGCACATGTGGATACACATGCAGATACACAGGCCTGCTCATGTATAGATACACATGTACACATACACACATGTATATACACACGCAACCATGTACATGCATGTGTGTACATGTGTACAGTATGTGTGCACATGTGCATATGTGTATCCTTGCACACATGCCTGTACATAGGCACATCCCTGCAGGCACACACATGCACCCGCCTGCATGACCTCATCTACACACACGTGCACCCACCCGGCATAGCTCTCCCCACATTGCTGGGGAGACTGAAGAGACATGCTTCCGGCCCTGGGCGTCCTTCCAGTGGAGCCCCCCACTTCTCAGCTACTTGCTGATGTTCACCTGTGTTGAGGCAGATCCTGATGGACTGCTGGGGCCAGAAGAGCCTGAAACTCCCTCTCAGGGAAAGCCCGGGAGTGCTTGCCCTGTAGCAGCCCAGGGTGCTGGGAGACCCCGAGCTGGCTGGCTGAGCACTGTGTGGAGATGGCTTACTACAAGCTGGGGCTGAGCTGGGCATTGCATCTCAGGGATGAGTGAGGTGCCCTCCCTGCCCAAAAAAGCCCTGGAACAGGGGCTGCTGCAGATGGGGAGCCATGGAGGGGCTGTCTGGGGCCTTGGGGGCACAGAGGACGAGGGCCCAAAGGCATGGAAGAAGGACAGGGGAGTTGGCGGCAGGAAGCAGGGAAGGGTATCCAGGCAGAAGGAACTGCAGGACAGACACAGGACTGAGGGAGCCAGGAGGACTGGGTGCACACAGAGTGCGGAACAGGGGCTGGGGCAGGCCTACAGGGCCTGGGTGCTGTGGAAAGCAGTCAGGCTTCCAGCCAAAGGTCACTGGGGAGCCAGAGGAGGCTTTTGAGCAGAGCGAGGAGGTCAGATGTATGTGGACAGCTCTGAGACCCACAGGAGCTAGGAAGGTGTCAGGACAGAGGTGAGCCAAGTGCTGTGGGGGTGGGGTGGGGTGGGGTGGGTCCCACTCCCAAGAGGGTAAAGAAGGGTGGGGTCCTTGGAGACAGGGGCTTCTGGAGACCCCTCAGAGAACTCGGTACATCCCTAGGGTTGGGTGGCACACGGGCTGCTGTGTGAGCCCTGGGGAGGGGCAGGTGGCAGGAGCGTGGGATGGAGGTGGCAGAGCTCTGGCCACAGCCCCGAGGCTGGTGGAGACTCTGGGTTGGGAATGCCCAAGATGGGCAGTCTGGTCTGGTGGGACCTGCAGCACTGCAGCCTCCAGGGCAGGGACTGTGCCCACGTTTCATGGGGTGGCAGGGAACAAGCCTTGAGTTGAATCTTGGTTGGAGCCGGGGGGGGGTGTGTATTTATTCCAGCACAAGCACGTGTCAGCTGTGGGGGTGGGTGTGGAGGTCTGTCCAGGACATGGCAGTGGCGGGAGTCGGCGCTGCGTGGCCACCTGCCTGGCTGCCGCTACAAAGCAGAGTCCTTGCTGGAGTGCAGGGCCAGACAGGCTGGGGGCGGCGGCAGCCAGGGGAGGCTGGGAGGCTGCTCAAGTCACCCTTCTGCTCGCTGCACCCAGCCAGGGTCTGCATCTGATTTAGCAAACCCAGGGTCCCTGTTCAATCTAAGTTTCAGACAACGAATAATTCTTTAGTCTGCATGTATCCTATGTAATACTTGAGACATACTTTGGCAAAAAGAAAAATTAGTTTATCTGAAACTGGCTGGAGGCTGGCAGAGAACCCCACGGGGTGTCACCGGCTCCTGCTCTCAGCATTTAGCTGGCTGAGTCCACAGCAGGGCAGTCATTGTCATTGGCTGTCCACAGCCCCTCCTCCCTACGCCAGGCAGTCAGAAGCCCTTTCCAGGTTGGAGTGAACCTGTCCCTCTGCTGAAGCTGGGGCCTTCTCCCATTCAGAAGTGAAGAGGTGCCCCCCAGGGGCTGTGCCAACCCAAGCAGAGGGTGTGCAGCGTGGGACCCACTGTCAGGCCACTCCCAGATTCTAAGCACATTAGGGACTCATAGAGGAGAGAAAAAGAATCTTCACATCAAAGGCCCTGCCAAACCCCGGCTGGCACGGGAGCCAAGCGGCCAGGCACCTGCTGGGCTGGGCAGGCCCTTCCCGCCCTCCCTCCAGTGGAATTCCCCAGAGCCTGGCCCTGCTGCCCTGGCACGGTGCCTGGCAGCTCAGGAGCATCTTGCTGGGATGATGGTGCTTCCGGGACTTGGCAGCCAGGAGCACCTGGAGCCCCCAACAGCTCCCTCGAGGGCGGGTGGGCACCCGGTAATCAGTGGATTAGTCGCTGGGCAAAGAGGCCCTTGGGTTCCGGCTTTGATGGGGCAAAGAAAGAGGATGCCTCTGCAGTCTGGGAGTGCCAGGGGAGGGGAGGGAGGCAGGATGCACCCCTGGGGCTCCCTCCCCAGCCGCCAGGAGAAGGCAGTTCCCTAACAGGCCCTGGTGGGGGGCGTACTGGCATCCTCTCCAAGGGTAGCCAGCTAAGGCTGGACTAGCATCCTGGGCAGCCGTGGGGGGGCAGCGCTACTGGATGACAGGTCACTCCCCTGAGGGACCTGGGCTCAACGCACTCCCCAGCCAACTCTTGGGTGCCCGTCTGTGCTCTTCTCGTCCCTGCAGAACCCGCAAGCCTGGCACCTTCTCCAAGCTGCCTAGGCCACTGCCAGCTCCTGCGTCACAGAGAAGACAGAAGTCACAGGGCACAGTTGCCACCTTCCCGGAGCCCTCCCACCCAGGTTCTGCCCAGCCCCGTCAGGCTGTCCTGGGCAGTGCTGACCACTGGGAGGGGCCCCTTCATGCCAGCCCCTTGACAGATGTGCAGATGGAGACTCAGAGAGACACAGCCAGGTCTCATGAGGGTGCTTAGGGGCTCCTGCCTGTTTTTCTAACCACCACACGGCTGCCTGCTGGGGGCCTGTTCCCAGAGTGGCCCCTACTGCGTCCTTGCCCCACAGCACCTCTTGCCCTTCGATCACCATGGAGGCGAGTACACACACGTGTGCCTGAGTGTGCATGTACATGTGTGTTGAGGAGCCATGGGCGGGACCCTCAGGAAGTGTGTGGCACCAAGTTGGGGGCCCAGCTGTGACGAGGGGTCCCTGCTAACATGGTGGTTGCTGCTGTCCTTGTGAGGACCCCACAAGCCGACAGCTACGATCACAGAACCACCAAGCTTTGGAAGCTGCAACACCTTCTGAGGTCTGCAGCAAACTCACTCAGAAGCCAAACCTATTTTGGAGGCCACATTTGGTGACCGTGACCGCAGGCCCCACTCCATCAGCTCAGGGAGCAGGACCCTGTGCCTAGACTTCTAGGGTCAGAACTCACTCCTCCTTTGGTCCAAGCTGGGAAGGCCCAGTCATTGGAGGCTTGGTCTCTCCCACCTGGAAGAAAGTTCTAGAATTCCTGGTGGGATGGGCAGAAAGACTTTGAGGGCAGGCGGAAGAATGGGACATCAAACTGCCTTCCCCAGGTGGGCAGCCAGCTCCTCACTCATACCTGCCTTTGGGTTGCAAAGTCCTGCCATGCCCACCGACCATTCCTTTGGAGCACTGCACTTAACCTGCAGTGCCCTGGGAACGCCCACCCTGTGTTTCTGGGAGAAAGTGAGCTCTGTGTGCACAGCTCCTCTAACCCCACCTGCACCCCACACCCCCGCAGACCCCTCCAGAAACGGCGCCTCTCTACGGCACACACGCACTTTCAAAGCATGTCGACTTCACCCGCTTCAAAGCTCACGTTCATGAAAGACATTGCAAAACTCAAACCAAACAGTAAACAAATTAAGACATCTCTAGGACCTAAAAGGATTTCAACACAATGTGAAAAATGTTGGCAAAACATGAAAGTGGACTTTGTGAGTTTTGAGGAATTACTGAGTTGTGAAAATGAGGCTCAGGCCGGGTGGAGAGGAAGCGTGGTCCCAGCGCCTGCCCAGGGCCCTCCTGTGGCGCGTGCAGGACCTGGGCCATGGCGGTGCCCCCAGCAACCAGGTCCCCATTCCTGGAGTTCTGGTCTGTTTGGGGGAGCTGCAGCCATGCTTCCTTCTGTCCGCTGTGGTCCTGCTCCGGCCCCTGCTCTTCTCTGATGTTTGCTTCAGGCAGGTGTCACCCACCCCTTGGGACTTCTCCCCGGGTCGCTAGCCCAGACCCTCCCCTTGGCTCAGGTGGTTCCATTTCTGCCCCTTCGCTGCTGGCCCCCTTCTGAGGATGCCCGTGTGTCTCCAGGACACTGCTCCAGTCCTTCGTGCAGATCAAAGCTGCCCTTCACATGCGGCCTGAAAATGTAAACTGGCCATCTTCTGGGCTGGGCTGCCACCTCCACCACCTCACCCGCGACAGAAGCCCTGTGTTTTTCAGTAACCACATTCCACCAACACCTCCCGACTGCCTTCCAGAACACACAAAGATCAACAAAGCTCAGAATCCAGTCCCGACGTCATGTCATGAAGAGCAGGTAGTCCATCAAACGGATGGGCCCCATGAGTGAAGGGTTGAGACCCCACCATGGTGTGAGGTGTTCCAGGCACTCCTGTCACGGCCCGAACCAGGCTGCAGGCTCCATCCCCACGGGGCAGGCACGGAGGAGGGGACTCACATGGACGCAGGGACACACCTGTGGATGCCCTGGCTCAGCCGCTTACCGCCGTGTGTTTGTGGCCAGGTTCCCGAACCTGAGCCTCAGTTTCCACACCTGTGAGATGGGTGTGAGGTGGAATCGCCCACCAGCTGAGGATGTGCAGTCACAGACCACCTTCCAGAAATCTCCACAAGGCTTTCCAAAACAGGAAGACGAGGAAGGCTACCATCAGCAGGAATTGCAGGGCTTCCAGAATGAGGCTGTCAGGAGTGAAGGGAGCCAGGCTCCACACGCAGGGCGGGGGCCAGGGCTGCCAGGTCTTGTTTATCTGGGAACACTAGGCTGCCTGCCTGCACCTGGTCTGGGCACCCGAAGGCAGAGCTGCTCCTGCTTAGGGTCTGTGGCGACTGTCTCCCTCAGTGGGTGCTGCTGGGGGCTCCTCTGATTCCTGGTGGGAGGCTTCTGGCCTTGCCTCTTCACCCACAGTGTAGGGTGTGGAATGGAGATGCAGGGCCTCTGCCCTCCTGCCCCTCTCTCCGCTCCCCCAAGTAGCCTGGGTTGTACTTCCACTAATAAACACCAACATCCGTGCCCAGCTTTGGACCTAGACAGATTCCCCTGGGTTTGGCCATGGGGCGATTCTCTGAGTGACACATCATGATCAGCTTCGTGTGGTCCTGACCTGACGGTAATGTTAGCCCCCAGAGCCAGGGGCCGGGCTATGGCACCACCCACCCAGGCAATTTCCGTCAAGACGACCGACTGCCATGCCATCCCTGGGGCAGTCCCCCATGCCAGGCAAACATTCTCCTTTCATGCTTAAAATCACAGCACGGGTTCACCTGCTTCGTACTTGGACCTGTGATCTGTGTATGCTGCTTTTCAACAAGTTTCTAGTTGTCCCCTCCCGGGTCTGGCCCTCCCCTCCTTCCCTCCTTCCCAGAGGAAGAAAACACACCAGCTCTGCAGGCGACAACGCTCCCAGCTCTCCCATCTTCCCATCCCAAGAGCCCCTCGATGCTGCTCCCTGGGGCTGTCAGTCCCGTCCCACCGCAGCGGCTGCTGCAGAGGAAGATCGTCCTGGCCCGACCCCGTGTCTCTGCCTTCCTCATCTCCTGCAGCCTGTGTTTCTGTCACTCCTTCAGCGCGCCATCCCTGGATACACTTTGTGCTCCGTGGGCTCCACAGCCCCCCAACCCTCTCTTATGCCCTCGCTGACCCCAGACCATCTGGGCTGGCTTCTCTCTAGGACACACACCAGTTCTCATTCCAGAACTTTCCTTATGGTCATCTTTGGGTGGAGCCACCACTTTAGTTCTGATTTCCTGCATCTGGTTGAGTACCCGGGCTTGCTGGTGCACCCCAGGGACACCGCCTCGTCCAGGGCTCCCACATGTCTCAGACTGACAGCCAGACTGGGTAATATAACCGGCACTAGCCAATGAGCTGTGAGCACACATGAGCACAGGGCGAGCTAGGCTGGGTCATGTGACTGGCACTAGCCAATGAGCTGTGAGGACACGCAAGCACAGGCCCACCTAGGCTGGGTCATATGACCAGCACTAGCCAATGAGCTGTGAGGACATGCGAGCACAGGCCCACCTAAGTTGGGTCATATGACCAGCACTAGCCAATGAGCTGTGAGGACAAATGAGCCCAGGTCCAGCTAGGCTGGGTCATGTGACTGGCCCTGGCCAATGAGTTGTGAGCACAGAATCAGGTCAGCCCCTTCCTGCTGCTTCCCACTGTGTGTGCTCCAAGGGGTAGCCCAGACAGGACAGCCAAACCATGTCTGACTTGGTATGAGAACTAACCCAATGTGGCAGGAAGCCACGGACATGTGGGAGCTGTGCACGGCAGCGGCCAGCGGCCCTGTCCTGCGGGGGCACTGTGTACATCACTCGCCTTCGGAACACTGAGCCATCCTACCTCCTGATATCCAGGACTGCCAGTGGGAAATCCCAGGCTGCCGCGGCTCCTGTGTGCTTGGAAGGTAACTTTCCTTTGCTCTCGCCCTCCTTGATCTCAGCGCCCCTTCAGTCTGATGAGATCTGGGAGGTTTTCTTCAAGGCTTTCTCCGACAATTCCATCACTTTCTTCACCCTCTTCTTTTTTTTCTAGAACTTTGGTTAGCCAGATACAGACTCTCCGGGGTTGATTCTGTCTCTTTTCATTCTACATTCTAGAAGATTCTCTTTACTTTATATTTCAGTCATGTTAATGAATGTCTTCTTTTAATGCCAGCAATTGCGTTTTTAATGTCCAAGCTCTCTGTCTCATTAGTAGCATTTTTTATTTCGTAAGTGCAGTATCTTCTTGAATACTTCTGAAGACAATTGTAACTTTAAAAAATTCCTTTCTGTTTCTAGAGCTAGCTCAGTTTCTTTCAGCCTGTCTTTATTTTCTTTAGCCTGACTCCTGCAGTTTTCAGGATTTTTGTCAAACATCCAGGGACCCTTAGCTGGAGAGGACGGCATAGGTGACATGCGCAGCTGGCCAGGTACGCTCTGGGGCACCTAAGCCCCTTGGTGAAGTATCATTAAGAAGACGCTGTGAATTGGACTTGGTGTTATCACAGGAGCTTTAGGATTATGGTGTTGGTAGATCTAGGATGATAATCTCCAAAATGCACTCCCCAACCCACTGCAGGGATCCTTTCTCATGTCACCTCACTTTGTGATTTAGAATGCAGGGCCCCCAGGACAGCAGCCTCTCCGTGGCTCAACAGCTGTTAGGAGACCTTGCCTAGTTGATGAGAAAGTCACTTGTGGTGCCTTTCCATCCGGGGTGCGCGACTCTGCTCTCAAGACCCCCGGAGGCCCGCTCCCCCTTCCCCAGCTCATCCGTTAGATGCTTGGAAGTGACTGCCTATGCCTTCTTTCAGGATAAAGCCTCAAGTCCTGCAATTGTTCCTTGTGTGATAACGTTTCAAATCCCTTCGTGGTTCTGGCAAAGCTCCTTGAACATGCTGCAATGTGCTGGGGCTCTGCATGTGTGAGCCTGGAGCCAGCAGGGCGCACATTCATGTTAGGGCACCAGTGTGATCCCAATGACACGTGACTGGTGTGGAGCCCCGGGTGTTTCCACGGGAACTGCTGTCCGCCAGATCACCTGTGCTCTGCAGCTGCACCCAGGTACACAAGCCACCCTTTCTTTGCTGCTCGATGTCACCATTTGCCTTTTTTTTTCTTTTTTTTGAGATGGAGTCTCACTCTGTTGCCCAGGCTGGAGTGCAGTGGCGTGATCGCGGCTCACTGCAAGCTCCACCTCCCAGGTTCACGCCATTCTCCTGCCTCAGCCTCGCGAGTAGCTGGGACTACAGTCACTCGCCACCACGCCCAGCTAATTTTTTTGTATTTTTAGTAGAGACAGGGTTTCACCGTGTTAGCCAGGATGGTCTTGATCACCTGACCTCGTGATCTGCCCTCCTTGGGCTCCCAAAGTGTTGGGATTACAGGCGTGAGCCACTGTGCCCAGCCCACCATTTGCCTTTTTAGCCACTGTACCCACGTGTCGAGGCCTCCTTGGGAATCCCAATTTCCAGCCCATATCATGGTCTTGGCCCCAGCTTGCAGCTGCTTTCACATCTCAAACCTCACCAGCCTAGTCTGACTCCAGGTCAATGACTACTGGTCAGAGGGGCCGTCCCTGCTGAGCCCTGTGGCCACGCTAACCCATGACTGAAGGCTCCTGAACCCTTCTTCAGGTCAGCTGTCTGCACACCAGCACGTGGCCACCAGCCCAGGACACCCTTGTAGTTTTGCAGAGTCTTAGCAGCATGCATGTTGTGGTGAGAGGACTGCGCAGGGACCAGTAAGACAAGGAACTTGTGCTCAGCTCTGTCCTGTGCCACATCAAACCAAGTGACAGGCCGCATTGCTTGGCTTGATCCCAGTTCTGCCACGGGCAAAGCCCTCCACTGCTCTAAGTCTCTGTGTCCTTGTGGGTAACGGAGACCAGTGAGTGGCAGCAAGCCCCTCTCAAGGTGCTGTGAGGGTGACGTGGGAGGATGTGGGCAGAGCTCTTGGCACAGGCGCTCTACAGAGTCGAGGTTCAGCCAGTGTGAGCTGCTGCCACCACCTACCTCCTGAGGCTGTTACCAAGGCCAGTGGCTGGAAGGAATCTGGCTCACCCCCAACCTAGTGCACTGAGCCTCACTCTGCCCCGGTGCCAGAAGGCTCATCTTGCCTCTTCCCGGATCCCAGGCACGCTCACCTGTTCCATCCACAGCACTAGCGAGCTCGAGGTATGTTCCTTCTGGCACTGCTGGCTCCTCACCTGGGTACCTGCAGCTCATCTGGGCGGCCACAGCAGCCTCCCAATGGCTCACTCCCTCCCAGCCACCGACCAGTCATTACCATGCAGCCCTGTCAACCCCACGAGGGCAGGCTTCACGTTTCACTTGCAGCCTGTGGCTCTGGATGGTGACCCTGCTGCCTACTCCCAGCCCTGCTGCCCTGCAGGTACTTTCCCACTTTCCCAGCCCTCACTTCCACCTGGTGAGGCCTGGAAAAGTCGGGGGTGTGCTCGCTGATGGCTGCTCTCCTCGTGCCTTGAACATCCATGTAAAACTGCCCTTCCCCACTGGATCATGCGCGCCCGAAGGGTGGGGCGGTGACCACCTGGATGACGCTGTGCCGCAGCCTGCCCGTGGGCTGAGCACGCGGGAGCCCCAGTGCAATTCTCTGTGTGCATTAACACGTGTGGGTGGGTGGTCCCTGTGAGCCGCGGCTCCTGGTCCGGCCTCTGCGGGCTTCTCAAGGTGGTCACACTCCCGGTTTCCTAAGCTGCTCTCACTCCTGCCGGGTGGAGGGGCTCCAGGAACCTGTGATTGCTGAACTCCATTTTCCTCCCTTCTGTTTGGAAGCTCATTCCCATGTGCTCCCTGCAGGCTTGCCCTAATGAGATGGATGTATGGAATGTTATGTATGGAATGTATGGAATGTTCCAGAATGCCTTCAATCATTTCAGCCGTAAAGCCCCACCCACCACATGCACAGCCTCTTGGCTAATGCAGGGGTAGCTTGGCAAGGCCTGACTGCTGTCACTGTGTTTCCAGACTCCCTGATGGGGGCGAGGGGTCTGGGCATCAGCATCCGCTATGGCTCTGCCCCTGTACCAGCCTCACTGGGACGTGGCATGGGGGCAGTTCGTGTGGCAAGAGTGGCCTGGGTTAGTCTCACTGCCTCGGGTGCAGAAGGCCCTGAGAACATTTTTGCAGTAGAATGAGTCGCCAGGTCAGGGGGCACAGAAGATTCAGGAAGGACACGAGGGAGGTGATGTCTTATGAGAGGCACGCTTCTAGCAAACAGTGGGAGTGCTGTCACCGGCACTGCAAAGCCATCGAGCTGTCCCCTCTGGGGAACCGCAGCTCACATAGAGGCTGAGCCCGAGGTGGGAGATGCGCCCCCGCCTGTCCCGTACCCCGCACCTCTGCTCCGGTCACAGTCCTCGGCACACTTGCTGGGAGGAGGCAGCACACTGTCCCCGCCCCTGGAGGTGGAACCAGCCAAGGGATACTTGAGGCTTGGAGGGAAACGCCACGTGCTGCCGCGACCCGGCCCCCACATTGGCCTGGCTCAGAGCCAAGCTGCCCAGCTGCCCCCGGGCCAGGGCCTTGACACCCATACAGACTCGGATTAGACTGCAGGAGCTTCCGAGGGGACAAAGGGCCTGTTCTGAGCCTGGGGGCTGCTTTATGGAGAACACCACACCAGGGTGGGGCAGAGCCACGGTGCACCTCCTGCCTCATTTCTGGGTGCCTGGACTGTCCCTGGGCACACAGAGGCTGCCAGGCAAGAAGGGCTGAGACGCTGGGCAAAGAGCCTGTGCCGTCCAGAGAGGCAGGCCCTGCCTGGGTTTTGGGGTCACGGGTGCAGAACAGCACTAGGTTTGGCTCTCGGTGGACCCCCAGCCCACATCACCTGTCCAGCAGGTGCACATGGCAGACGCAGTGGCCAGCGATGGAGAGGCGGGGCTCATGCCGGAGGCCTTACCGGGAAGGACTGGAAGAGCTGGAAGGAGCCCAGGAGCCGGATGTAGAGGTGCGAGTGCACCTTTGTGGAGGTGCCGTTGAAGGTGTTGGCCACCACCAGGAACGAGTAGGGCCCCACACTGAAGAACTCCCAGTCGTAGGCGCCAGAGGTGGCAATGGTCTGGTTGGCCTCAAAGAGCCGGGTTGCCGGGTTCCACTTGTAGATGACGCTGTCGATGTTGTGGTTGTCGCCTGGAACCAAAGGACTGTGCTGGGGACAGGGAGGCAGATTCCACAGCCCCATGGCAGCCCTGACGGAGCCAGAGCCCAATCCAAGTCCCTGCCCTGAGGACTGCAGACCCACGAGGGCAAGGCCAGCTGTTGGGGACATCCCTTCTTACCTTGAGCCTCTCACCTTCGGCCCCTTTCTGACTCCACCTCTGGGCCTTCACAGGTGCCATTCCCATGTGGAAATGCTTGGTGGCCCCCATCACCCTCGGGACAGGTGTACATCCCCAGGACTTTCCCGTGTCCTGGAGGTGGGGCCCACCGTGTCCTGGCCCAACCGCCCATGGCTCCCCAGCGTCCCCACAGGCCAGGCCTTCCCACGTACTGCCACCTCTGCCTGGAGGCTCCTCCCTCTCCACTGTGGAGCTCCCCCATTGGGTGGGTTGTGGGCTCAGGGGAGTGCAGAGCTGTGGAGCCTGGGCAGGGTTGGGTCTGGGGGTCCTGCAGGTGGGGAGATGTCCTCAGACCCGGGCCGGCTCCTGGAGCTACAGGATGGCAGGTACTTGTGGTGGCCACTCAGGGCAGTGTCCTGGCCTGGAAAGCAGGTGTCCTGGTGCCTCTCAGGCCGGTGCTCCTCACTGTCTCTGCTGGCACAAGGGGGGACTGCTGCCTGTCCTCAGGAAACAAGGCCATGGAGGCCATCCAGATCCCATGTCCTTGGCAGCTGTCCTCCATTGCACACCTGGCCAGGCCAGCCACCAGGCCAGCATCGCTGCCATGGGCCTGGGCCCACTGCCTAACATCTGCACTCCCTGTGCTGGTCAGACCTTTCCTGCAGGGAGGCTGCTTAGTCAGTCAGTCAGTCATTGAGGTAGTCAGTCAGTCAGTTGTCAGTCGGTTATTACAATTGGTCAGTCAGATAGTCATCAGTTAGTCACTGAGATAGGTAGTCAAGTAGTCAGGTAGTTGGTCAGTCAGTCGGGTAGTGAGTCAGTCAGCCAGCCAGCCAGCCAGCCAGTTAGTCAGTGAGGTAGTCAGTCAGCCAGTCGGTTAATTTGTCAGTCAGTCAGGTAGTTGGTCAGTCAGTCAGGTAGTCAGTCAGTCAGTCAGTCACTTAGCCAGCAAATTAGTCAGTGAGGTATTCAGCCAGTCAGTCAGTTAGTCAGTCAGGTAGTTAGTCAGTGAAGTAGTCAGTGAGGTGGTCGGTCAGTTGTATCAGTCAGTCAGTCAGTCAGGTAGTTGGTCAGTCAGGTAGTTAATAAGTCAGGTAGTCAGGTAGTCAGTCAGGTAGTTAGTAAGGTAATCAGTCAGCCAGGCAGTTAGTTCGGTAGTCAGTCAGGTAGGCAGTCAGTCATCAGTCAGTCAGTCAGTGAGGTAGTCAGTTAAGTCAGTGAGATAGTAAGTCAGTCAGTTAGGTAGTCAGTCATCAGGTAGTTAATCAGTCAGGTAGTCAGTCATCAGTCAGTCAGTGAGTGAGGTAGTCAGTTGTCAGATAGTCATCAGTCAGTCAGTCATCAGTTAGTCAGTCAGTGAGTGAGGTAGTCAGTTGTCAGGTAGTCATCAGTCAGCCAGTCAGATAGTCAGGTAGTTAGTCAGTCAGTCAGATAGTCAGGTAGTCAGTCAGTCAGTCAGCCAGTCAGTGAGGTAGGTAGTTAGTCAGTGAGGTAGTCAGTTAGTCAGTTTGTTAGTCAAGTAATTAGGTAGTCAGCCAGTCAATTCAGTGGTTAGTCAGGCAGTCGGTCAGTCATCAGTCAGGTTGTTAATCAGGTAGTTGGTCAGTCAGTCCGTCAGTCAGTCAGTCAGTGAGGTAGTCAGTCAGTTCAGTAGTTAGGTAGTCAGCCAGTCATCAGTCAGGTAGTTAATCAGTCAGGTAGTTAATTATCAGTCAGGTAGTCAGTCAATTGTCAGGTAGTCAGTCATCAGTCAGTCAGGTAGTTAGGCAGTCAGTCAATAAGTAAGGTAGTCAGGTAGTCAGTCAGGTAGTTGGTCAGTCAATTAGGTAGTTAGTAAGTGAGGTAGTCAGTCAGTCAGCTAGTCAAGTAGTTAGGTAGTCCGTCAGCCAGACAGGTAGTTAGGCAAGTAGTCACTGTCAGTCAGTCAGTCAGTCAGTGAGGTAGTCCATCAGCCAGCCAGCCAGCCAGCCAGCCAGTCAGGTCGTCAACTGATCATTCAGTCAGTCAGACAGGTAGTCAGTCAGATAGTAAGTCAGTTAATGAATCAGCCAGTCAGGTAGTTAGGTAATCAGTTAGTCGGAGAGTCAAGTAATTAGTCAGGTCATCAGTCAGTCAGTCAGTGAGGTAGTCACTCAGTGAGTCAGTTAGCCAATCAGGTAGTTAGGTAATCTGTCAGTCAGACAGGTAGTTAGTCAGGTAGTCAGGTAGTTAGGCAGTCAATCAGTCAGACAAGTAGTCAGAAAGGTAATTAGTGATGTAGTCAGGTCGTCAGTCAGTCAGTCAGGTAGTTAGCCACTTAGTCATGTAATTAGTCAGTCATGTAGTCAGTCATCAGTTAGGTAGTTAGTCATCAGTTAGTCAGGTAATTAGCTAGTCAGTCAGGTAGTTAGGTAATCAGTCAGTGAGACAGTCAGTCAGTCAGTAAGGTAGTCAGGTAATTAGTAGTCAGAGAGTCAGGTAGTCATTCAGATAGTCAATCAGACAGGTAGTTAGTCAATCAGTCAGTGAGGTAGTCAGCCATAGTTAGTCAGTCAGCCAGTCAGGTAGTTAGATAATCAGTCAGTCAGTCAGTCATTCAGGTAGTCAGTCAGTCAGTCAGTCAGTCAGTCACTCTTTGAGGCAGTCAGTCAGTCAGTCAGTGAGACAGTCAGTCATTCAGTTAGCCAGTCAGATAGTTAGTCATTCAGGTGGTCAGTCAGTTAGCCAGTCAGGTAGTTAGTCAGATAATCAGTCAGTCAGGCAGTTAGCCCATCAGCTAGTTAGTCATTCAGGTTGTCAGTCAGCCAATCAGGTATCAGATGGTCAGTCAGTCAGAGAGTCAGGTAGTCAGTAAGGTAGTCAGTCAGTCAGTCTGTGATGTAGTCAGTCATTCAGGTAGTCAGTCAGTCAGTCAGGTAATTAGTCATGTAGTTAGTCAAGTAGTCAAGCAGTCAGGTCAATCAGTCATCAGTTAGGTAATTAGGTAGTCAGTCAGTGAGTCAGGTAGTCAGTCAGCTAGTCAGTCAGGTAGTCAGTCAGTCAATCAGTTAGTTGTTTTCAGATAAAGAGGGAGGATGGCAGGCATTCTGTGTTGGGAGTCAGTCTGGCAGTCCATGTTTCTGGGGTGGCTCTGTTGTGGGCAGGTGCCCCAGGGACAACCAGTAGATATCCATCCCCCAGACAGTGAGGAATGGTCCAGAATGCATGTTCACCCTGTGCTGTGTGCGGCTTATTGATTTTTAATAAGATACACATTCACCCTGCATGCAAATCTTGCTCTGCCCCTGGAATGGTTGCCTCTGGGTGTAAAGGCCACACCTGCCCTACCTTCCCGGTGGTTGGCCACCGCCAGGAAGTGCTCCCCATCCACCTCGAAGGCCTCCCAGTCTCGGGCGCTGTGTGTGGCAATGCTCTGATATGGGGTAAACTTCAGCTTTCTGTGGCTCCATTTGTAAATGACAGAGAACTCCTGACCCTTTTCATCTGGTTCAAAATTAGCCACTGCCAGGAAGATCTGAAAGAGAGTAAACCAGGACCACGTGGTTCTGCTTGGGTCGGTGCCAGGGGCCTGGTGCTGAAGGCTTCTGAACATCAGCATCTCTCTCCAGATCCATGGCTGCTACGTGGTGCAGGGACAGAGGACCGAGGCCCCCGCGTTACAGGTCATCATGGTGGGATGGGCGCAGAGCTGGTCATTACATTCATCAAGACCCTTGAAAATGTCCATATTCTTTACCCAATATTTCCACTTCTATTGCTATCTGAAGGCAAAAAACACAAAAGCCAAAATTCCCAAATTCAGGAAAAGCTTCATGCACAAAAATGTTCTTCATAACCCAGATGACCAGAAAAACTCGTCACAACCTGCTCTCCCGTGTTACAGGTGTGATCGCCACGCAAAGCTGTGTCAGGGCAATGTGTGTAAAACATGAGCATGGCACAGTGTGCCCAGGGCTCATAGTGCAGCTGCGTGAACATACAGAAAGAAGGGCAAGGTGCATGGTTCGTGGACAATGTGCCTGGAGGCAGGGACGCCACATGAACCTACATACTCGCTTAGACGATGGAACGAAATATTTTCCCCTTTGCTTTTCGGAATTTTCCAATTTTTCTTTGATGCAAAATTTTTTTTTTTATAATAAAAAATTAAAACCTTATGATGTCATCAATCAAAAAAAATAGTTATTCACTTGCCATACTGGATGCAAATGCAGCCTGCATGAGGGTGACTATAAGCCACAAGAGAGCAGTTTCTGTCTGCTGTGCTCACTGCTTTAGCCCTGTGTCCAGACAGGGCCTGGTGGGTGTGCTTGGCACATTGTAGTCCAGTGAATGACTATTTGGGGGCAGTCAGGAGGTGCTATCTCCAGGACATGGCTGCGTGGAGTCCAGGGAGTGGACAGAGCTAGGAAGAGGAAACCCCGTCCTTCCCATCGTGATGTCAATCATCTCCCAGACACACCACCTCGACCCTCTGCCCAGAGCAGCCCTGACAGGAAGGTGGCTGCCAGCCTGCAAAGTCCCACCCGTGGCTCCCCTGAGCCTGGCCTCAGCCTTGCGTGTGGACATCGCGTGTCCTCAACATTTGAGGAAAGGAAGGATCAGGAATGTCCATCCTCTAATGTCTTTCTGAAATGATTTGTGGGTTTTTGACCAGCTCATGTAAACACTCTCAACAGGTTTTAAATGTAGTGATGAGGGGTCTATGTAGAACTGGATGGCATCTGGGAAATGGTCTAGTCTTCCATTTTGTGGGAGCTGAGCAGACTGCCTCAAAGTCACATCCTGGATTTAGGGTGGTGGGCTAATGTGTGTGACTCTGTGAGCCTTTTACCACCTGAACAAGGTGTTGACACCATGAGAAACTCCTTTACCTGCAGAATCAGTGTAGGGGCCCCGCCCGTGGACTCGGGGCTTTCCAAGTGAAAGGGGATGGAGAAAGTCACCGAACACAGACTTACCTTTTTCCCGATGGTGAAATGTCTCCAGGCCTGTGCTTGGTGCGTGGGGATGTTCTGATAGGAGACGAACTTCCCTTCCGTCCACTTGTAGACTGCGGATGTGGCTTTGCGATTGGCTGTGGCCACAAAAAGCCCCACCTGGGGGATGCGGAACACCTCGATGCCCAGGGTCTCTGAGTTGGTGAACAAGTTCTGATGCTCCTCCACGTAGTCCAGTCTTTCTTTGGCTTGTGATAGAAACATTGTGACTCGGTTAAGATTTCCAAGAACAGAAATCCAGAGTAATCCTCGTGGGAGCACGATCCCCAAGCCCCAAGCCCCAAGCCACGACTCCTGTGCCTTGGCCTCGGGCATCAGTTTCCACATTTCACTCTCACAGGAAAGGCCTGTCAAAGGGAGGCCACTCACTGCTGCCAGAGGCTTGTGATCTGTGCAACCCCCAGTGATACCGATGGGATGAAGTTTACACATTGTGGCCTTGTTAAAAGGCTCACTGCTTCTATGGCAAGTTGTGCCCTTGATAATGTGAAAGAGAGCTAGCAGCTCACACATGTGCTAGGCGGAACCTGTGCCCGTTTCTCACGGGTAACCCATCTGGAGCATCTATCGCCACCTCCACTCACCTCCCCAGCAGCAGGAACAGACTGCTGAGAAGGCTCGCTGTGAAAATAACCTTTTAGGCTTTTCATCTTGGATTTCATCTCTGATCTAGCAGACAGGGAGGGTGTGGGCAGAGGCAGCGGCCGGGCCACCCTACCCGGGAGGCTGCAGGGAGGCAGGCATCGTCTTCCCATAGTTCGGGAAGGGGTACCAAGTGATGCCCAGCCCTGTCAGCTCGTGTGCCATGCCCTGGAGGTTCACATTTCCAAATGAGATGCACAGGCTCGAGGCTCCTGGTGGGACGGTTTCCTGTCCTGAGTGGCGCCTGCCCTGAGGAGGGCCCGTGGCTGAGAGTCCTGTGGCTCTAGGGAGGGCAGTGTCCTGGTTTGCTGGCCATCCTGGCCGCCGCTTGCTTTGGGGGTCAGTACTGATGCTGCCTGTCACTCTCAGAAGTGCCCCAGCCTGAAGGCCAAGCCTGAGGTCATTCAGAGGTGGCTGAGGTGCCCCCTTTCCTAGCCTCCACTCCCAGTCATGCTGTGCCAGAGTGGCCCTGCATGCCAACGCCCTGGGTGCAGGGCTGCCTCACCTGCTAACACGGAGACCCACTCATTGCCAACACACAGGTACAGCCCCTTCTGGCTAGCATCAAACCAGAACTGGGCGTCTTCCACCTCGGTGCATGGTGGCCGGGGTCCCAGCGTCACTCGAATGTTAGTTTCTGAGGGGAAGACCAGGAAGATGAGTATCTAGCAAGCCAGTGTCCCCCAAGAAAGACGACGCAGGAGGAGGTCCCACACCAGGCTGCCCTGCCTCAGCCTCTGTGAGCGGGCCTGGAAGGGTCCCTGCAGGCACCTTGGCACAAGCCTGCCACATCGCTGGCAGGGAAGTGAGAACCTGGCCTACTGGTGATGAAGGACATCATGATGCCCCGTATACGGTCAGCCCACCCTCTGTCCACTCTGAAAGGCGTGGTTTTCCATCCCATTGAGACAAAAGCCCTGCTCCTCTGAGAGTCCTCAGCAATTGCACATGGCGCGGCCTCCTCTCGGGAGGGAGTCCCTGTTGACACTGGTATGTCTTAACTACGGCTTGGCTTGGATCTGTGACAGTTTGATCTCCTCACTTCCAGTAGTCACACCCCACTGTGGGTCCTAATTCTGCCACCTCTTGACTCTACGTGGGACAACTGTGCACCTGCCAGCCGGTGCTGGCCAGTGGTGTGACAGTATACCATGTAGCCCGGATGTGTTGGAGGTGGGGGCTCCCCTACCTGGTAACCACTAACCCTGAGGCTTAGGGGCTCGGCTGTTCTCCACCTCACTGTCCCTCGAGTTGGCCGCTGAGCAGTGGGGATGTGGTGGGGAGGGGCATTTCAGATTCTCCATGGCCGGAGTGTGGTTTAAATAAATACAGTCACCCTTGTAACTTCACACAAGAGAAAGCCAAGTGGGGAGGCCCTCTGGGCCACGGGGATTGTGGAAGACATGAGTATAGGGCCAGAGTGGGCCTGACTGGGGCGTGCTGGTCTGGATAATCGTGGGACAGAGGCGGGGTGGGGAGAAATGGCCCAAATACTGTCCTTGGGGGGCAAAAGGGGATGAGGGATGTCAGATAGCTCTGGACAAAGACTTTCTAAAGTAAGTTAGGCCTGCTGTCTGCCTGGGGTCCCCAGGAAGGGGCTGGATGGTTGTCATGGGAGTGCTTGGAGGGGAGGGCAGGATGACACTGGCCTGTCTGATGGTACCGCCTACCTTCCTGGGGTGGGCCCCAAGCATCTCCCTGGCCAATGTGACCGCTGCCCCCCATGGCAGTGATGAGAGGGGCAAGCGCATGGGAAGTACTGAGAGCTGAGCCCTGAGTTCCTGCCTGGTGTGAGGCCAGGGCTCTTGCGTCTGCCTTTGGTGCAGGGGTCGGCGGCCCCCCTACTAACCGTAGGGATATTTTAGCACCTCGTTATCTTCTGGCTTCCCCGTGAGAGCCTGCAGGACCCGTGGGATGGACAGCACCGCCAGTGGGGCATTCCTGCTGGGACACAGCCTTGGGGTGGCGTCTGAGCCGGGCAGCAGGACCAGCTGCCTCACCAGGCCCTGCAGAGAGAGGGACAGCTCCTTCAGGCCCACGCTGCTGGGGAGGGACCCGCTGAGGAGGGGACCACTGGGCTTGGCCCATCCAGATCCTGGAGGAGGGTGGGGTGGATGGAATCTAACCTTTTGCAGAGGTAAGTGGGAAGAGTTTACATGATGGTTATTGAGAAGGCCGTGGGAGCAATGGTGAAGAATTGCCCTCCTTCCAAGGAACTGAACCACAGAAGGGTTTTTTTGTGTGAACTTAGAGTGACTGGCTACTCTGCTCATCCAACAGCCCATCCACCTATCTGTTCATCCATGCATTCATCCATCCATCCATCCACCCACCCATTCACCCACCACTCATCCATCCACCCATCCATTCGTCCATCCATTTGTCCATCCATCCTTCCAACCCATGCATCCATCACTCATTCATTCATCCCTCCATTCACCCATCCATCATCTTTCTCTCCATCTGTTCATCTCTCCATCCATCCATCCATTGTCCATCCCTCCATCTGCCCATCCACTCATCCATCTGTCCAAACATGCATCGATCAATATTCAGAGCATCTGCTATGTGCCACACATGGCTCTAGACACTGGACTCAGCAGGGAACAAAGACCTCTAGCCTCATGGAGTGAGATCCCCGCTCACACGTGGGTGGAGACACAGGCACTGAGCAGACACACAGCTGGCCTAAGAGCAGTCAGCACTACTGAGGAAAGACTGCTCCGGGGAAGGGACTGCAGGGCGGAGTGTGGGCATCGGCTCAGTGTGGTGGGGGCAGCCTGAAGAGGACCGTTGGGCAGGGACCCAAGACCATGAGGGAGGAGGGTGCCAGGAGGAAACAGCAGTGTGAAGGCGCTGTGGCAGAGACTCCACGCACGCTGTGCCTTCTTTTCCCAAGAGGAAACAGCAGTGTGAAGGCGCTGTGGTAGAGACTCCTCGCACGCCGTGCCTTCTTTCCCCAGTTAGCACATTCAAGGATCTGTTTAACTAGAGCAGTAGAACAACGGGCCTGGGGCAGTCCCATTCCGCAGCACGGGTGTTGGGAGGGCAGCCCCTCCATACTCACCGTGAACAGGCCTTTGGCTCTCCTCCGGCTGCCGACGAAGAATCGAGCTCCTCTCACTGACAGGGTGGCCGGGAAGGGCACATCGGCCATTCTGAAAATATCGGAGGACAACGTTAGGGCCACAGGAGAGCGGTCGCACCAGTTCACTCACAGAAGCAGCGGGAACGAGCCCCTCACTAAGCAGCATGCATCCGTGCTGTGGCTGCCACACAAAGGACGGCACACAGGGCCGATCGCCTGCACGGCTCTGGAGGCCAGTAGCCTGGATCAAGCTGGGGCAGGGTTTCTCCAAAGGCTCCAGAGGAGGACGCTTCCTCGACTCATCAGCTTTTGGTGGCTCCAGGTGCTCCCCGTGACCTGTGGCCATGTCACTCCGGTGTCCACCTCTCCCCTTATCTGTCTCCTGGTAAGGATCCCAGTCGCACTGAAGCAGGGCCCACCTCACTCCAGGATGACCTCAGCTTGACTTGATGACTGTAAAGACCCTGTTTCCAGGTAAGGTCACGTTCATGGGTGCTGGGTGGACATGAATTCTGGGGAGCCCTTCACCCCAGGGCCAGGACCTTCTGCAGAAGTGTGTGGTGACATGCTTAGTGGTTCTCCCCATCTCACGGTGAATGTGCCGTGGCTTCAGCCTGTACAGGGTCCTCTGGCCCACTCACCCTCCCTCCACTGAGCTCCTGTACCATCACCCAGCCTGGGGTGCTGGGACACATGGCTTCAGGGCAGGAGGGAGGCTGCTGACCCGCGAGGGTGTCAGGAGCAGGCGGTCTTGATGAGTGAGTAGAGGCTGAACACCGGAGATGGAGCAAGGTGGGTACCCTCTGGGGAACGGCATGGCTAGAGCTCCTGGTCGGAAAAGTAGGGGTGCCTTCGGGCTTGCCTCCCCGCCATGCTGCCACTGTCTCTTGTAAAACGTCTGCTCCTTCCAGTCTTTGCCATCTGGCTGCAGCTGGCCATGGTGAGCTCAGATCCTGCCCTGCTGTCCCAGAAGGCCCCGTCCTCTGCACACAGCTTGGCCTCTGCTAGGGTCCAGGCTTCTGGCCCCCCGAGCCCTGGCCTGTACCTTCCATGGCAGCCTGCCAAGGACTTAAGTTCTTCCCGTGGCCATAGTTGGCTCCAGGCCTGTGACTCCTCATGTCCCACCATCTCCCCCAGGAAGTCCACTTTTAATATTCGGGGAATATTCTTAATCATTATGCTTTCGACCCTAATTTCTTCCTTTCTCCTGAGGAGGCAGGTGAACGTTTGTGCAGGCCTCAGGTGCTGCCACCACATCATTCCTAGCTGCTGTGGCAAAGCCAGAAGTCAGGCGGCGTTCATGCCCAGCCAGAAGGACTTTCTTTAGGGGTGGGAAGCCGCTGCCAGGTCAGGTTGTCTTCAGCCCGCACAGCACCTCCCTGGGAGACTCTCAACTCTCGGGACCTGAGAACTCGTTACCCTCCTAAGGGCCCGAATGAGTTTGGGGGAGGGTGGGAGAGAGGCTATGATAAAAGTGTGTTTAAACTAACTGCATAATAAAAATAATTGTGAGATAAGTTTCATAACAAAACAGAAGATCCTACCTTTGAAAGTAATATTTGAAATAATAATTTAATGTTTAATAGATTTAATATAAACTGGATCATTTGCAATTAAAAAGACAGAAGCACAGCGCTACTCCACAGTGGTAGATCCTGACCTGGGTAACCAACTGGCTGAGCTATGGGGACTGAGGGCTCCTGTCCAGGGGACCTGCTGTCAGGCCACAGAAACCAGGTGACGTCAAAAACGAGAAGCAAACTCGGCTTCCAAAAGCCCCCATTGTGTCCAGGGCTACAAAGGATAATCTTGTACTCATTTGGAGTTTTTGTCAATATTTGCTGCCTCATCCTCGAGGAACCTGCCATGTGGAGTCACGAAGCCAGGCCTGGGCCTCCAGCCTGGAGGTTGGGAAAGGAGTTACTCTGACTTCCTGCTGCTGCCTGATGTGATGTTAACGCCCTCCCCACGTGCTGGTCCCCTGCCAAGTCCGCTGAGCTACTTTTCTGGAAAAGGAGTGTGCTTGGTGTGATCGCCCTTACCTGGTTCTAAGCCACTGACTCTGATGTGCAGCGGGTTTTGTGTTCAAGGTATGGAGAAACATTAAAATCTGGGTTTTGACAACAGTGTGCTTCATAAACACTCCCTGGATTCCCCTTCCAGCCCGAATCCAGGGCATCACTCACCACCTGCTCTTGCCAATGTCCACTCTGCCCACAGATGGTGAGCCTGCCTCGCCCCATGCAGCCCTTCAGAGGCTCACGCGGATCCTGACCTGACCTCCCCTGGTCAGCCCCTGCCTCATGAAAGGCTCCTGCCCCCTGGGCGGCTCCTGCCCCGTGGATGGCTCCTGCCCCTCCACCCCATGACTCCTGGACCTAGTTGGCTCCTGCCCCAGGACAGCTCCTGCAGGTGTTGCCCGGCGACCATGGCTGAAGGACGCCTGGCCTGGCAGGACTCTGCGGGCCACAGGTGCACCCTCCCCGGGTGGGTACCTACATGTCCACTGGGAGGCCGCAGTCCGTGGTGAGGGAGAAGACGCCTGCAGACACAGCCAGGACCAGCGTGTGCCAGCGACTGTCCACCAGGGCCGGGCTGCGGAAGGACACTCGGGTCTGCCAGGCGCCGGCCGTGTCCTTGCGAAGGAACAGGAAGTGTAGCTGGGCAGGCGAGAACCGCAGGCCGAGCAGCAGGAGGTCGCTCTCCTCCGCCACCACCGTCAGCAGGTACTCGTTCCTCTGCAGGGAGAGGGCCAGGCTCAGGATGGGATGGGGGTAGGGGTTGGGCACGGGGGCAGGGCAGATAGGAAGGGCAGAGGTGATGAGCACAGGTGGTGAGAGGAACAGGGGCTGACTGGAGGGGCGGGGCGAGGTGAGGGGGTGTGGTGGATGGGAAGGGCAGGGCAGATAGGGGCCTTCTAATTAGCCCTCTAATAGGGACGGATGGGGTTGATGGAGGGCTAGGGCTGGTGCTAGGGGTGCGGCTGGTGTGAGGAGTGGGGCTGGTGTGAAGGGGTGGGGCTGGTGCAAGGGGTGGGGCTAGTGTGAGGAGTAGGGCTAGTGTGAGGGGTGGGGCTAGTGTGAGGGGTGGGGCTGGTGTGAAGGGGTGGGGCTGGTATGAAGGGGTGGGGCTACTGTGAGGGGGCAGGGCTAGTGTGAGGGGTGGGGCTAGTGTGCGGGGTGGGGCTGGTATGAAGGGGTGGGGCTACTGTGAGGGGTGGGGCTGGTGTGAAGGGGTGGGGCTGGTATGAAGGGGTGGGGCTGGCATGAAGGGGTGGGGCTACTGTGAGGGGTGGGGCTGGTATGAAGGGGTGGGGCTGGTGTGAAGGGGTGGGTGTGTGAGGGGGCAGGGCTGGTGTGAGGGGTGTGGTAGGTGTGAGGGGATGAGGTGGGTGTATGAGGGGTGGGGCTGGTATGTGAGATGATGGGGATAGTGTATGAGGGGGTGGAGCTGGTATGTGAGGGACAGGGCTGGTGTATGAGGAGTTGAGCTGGTGTGTGAGGGGGCAGGGCTGGTGTGAGGGGGCAGGGCTAGTGTGAGGGGGTGGGGTGGGTGTGGAAGGGTGTGTGTGTGAGGGACAGGGCTGTTGTGAGGGGGTGGGGTCGGTGTTAGGGGGTTGGGTGTGTGAGGGCATGGCGGGTGTGTGAGAGGGTGGGGATGGTGTGACGGGGTGGGGCTGGTGTGTGAGGGGTTCAGGGCTGGTGTGTGAGGGTGGTGTGGATGATATGTGAGAGGGTGGGGCTGGTGTGTGAGCCGTGAGGCTGGTATGTGAGAGGGTGGAGCTGGTGTGTGAGGGGTGGAGCTGGTGTGAGGGGGTGGGGCTGGTGTGAGGGGGTGGAGCTGGTGTGAGGAGGTGGAGCTGGTGTGAGGGGTGGGGCTGGTGTGAGGGGGTGGAGCTGGTGTGTGAGGGGTGGGGTTGGTATGTGACAGGGCTGATGTGTGAGAGGTGGGGCTGCTGGGCCAGGGGCAAGGCTGGCGCCAGGGAGTAGGGACTGGCTTAGTCAGGAGCACGGGTCCATGGTAAAACCAAAGGCACCCCCACACACTAGGATGGCTAATGCCCAAAGAACAGAATGTGTTATGCTGGCGACAATGTGGAGAAACTGGAACTCTTGTGCGCTGTTGGTGGGAAACTAAAATTGTACAGCCACTGTGGAAAACAGTGGCTCAAAAAGTTACAAACAGAATAACCAAATGATTCAGCAATTTCACTACTGGGTCCATTCTCAAAGGAATTGAAAGAGATACTTGTACACCCATGTTCATAGTAGCTTTACTCACAATTGCCAAAAGGTAGAAGCAACACAAGTGTCCATGAACAGATGCCTGGGTAAACACAGTGTGGTCCATCCACACAGCGGAATGTCAGTCAGCCATAAAGAGGGAAGAAAATGCTGACACACACTATGACATGGATGAACCTTGGTGATGTTCCGCTTATATGAGGTCACTAGACTGGTCAGATTCACGCAGACAAAGGTAGAACGGTGGGTGCTGGGGCTGGGGGGTGACGGGGAGTGAGTGTTTAATGGGTGTGGAGTTTCAGTGTTGGGAGACGAAGAAGTTCTGGAGATGAACGGTAGTGATGGCTGCACAACAACATTAATGTCCTGAATGCCACTGACTGTACCCCTAAAAATAGTTTCGATGGTAAATTTTATGTTATGTGTATTTTACGACAATTAAAAAACAAGAACGAATACAAATGCAGTGTCCACCAAGACCCCAGAGCTTTTTGGCTTCCTTTCCAATTTGGGTTATGTGAAACGAAGTACTTGATTATACTTATTTGCAATTTAGATTCCATTAACTCCTAGCCTAACACAAGTAAAGAATTGAAAGTGATTAAGCCTGAAAGGTAAAGCAGGTGTGAAAAGTTAGAGAGTATACAGTCATGTGTGGCCAGACCATGTTTCAGCCGACCGTGCACAGCACAGGGAATGGTGGTCCTGTAAGATTATAACACTGACTTCTTACTGTACCTTGTCTGTGTTTAGAAACACAAATACACTATTTGTACACTGCGACTGCCTGCAGTATTCACACTGTAGCGTGCTGTAAGGTTTGCAGCTAAGAGCCATAGAACCTTGGTGTGTAGTGTGTGCACCATACAGCCTAGGTGTGTAGTGGGCTGCACCATCTAGGTTCATGTAAATACACTCGGTGATGTTCACACGATGACAAAATCGCCTAAAAAATGCATTCCTCAAAACGTAATCCCGTCATTAAGCAACACATGACTGCATATATATTTTTAGCAAGTCTTTGCCCTTGTAAAACTGGAAGCCATATTCTAGGCAGCCACTTTTCTAAAGAAACTAATCACCCTCTATGGTCTGCTTTTTTTTTTGGAGACAGAGTCTCGCTCTGTCACCCAGGCTGGAGTGTAGTGGCGCAATCTCAGCTCACTGCAAGCTCCGCCTCCCGGGTTCAAGCGATTCTCCTGCCTCATCCTCCTGAGTAGCTGGGATTACAGGTGTGCACCACCATGCCCGGCTAATTTTTGTACTCTTTAGTAGAGACAGGGTTTCACCATGTTGGTCAGGCTGGTCTCGAACTCCTGGCCTTGTGATCCGCCCACCTTGGCCTCCCAAAGTGCTGGGATTACAGGCGTGAGCCACTGTGCCCGGCCACAGTCTGTATATTTAATTTAACGTTCAATTCAGCAAAACCCACTTGTCCTAGTTTGGGTCCCATGCCCCTGGTTGTCCTGGGAGTGGAGAGGACAACCCAGCCCCTTTGATGTCTGTGGTGGGAGGCGGCCACCTGAACTCACCCCCCTCCCCATGAGAGGGAACACTTGCAGCTGGAGGCTTTCAGAGCATGGGTGTGATGTGTGGATGCCAGTAAGCGACAAAGGAAAGACAAAATCCTTCCAGTGATGGTGGGAGCATTAGGGAGCCCTGAGGTGGGGCAGGGAGCTGGCTGGGAAGGGAGAGCTGAGCCCACAGCCAGGAGAATTGTGGCAGGGAGTCTCCACCCCAGCCCTGCTCACACCCAGGGCATAAGGGGCTGAGCAGGACTGAGCCTTCCTGGGTGTGGCCGGAGTCCCACTGGGTAACCCGTCCAGAGGAGGCAGGCCACTGCCCTCACTCCTAAAAACAGTCATGGCTGGAGGAGACCAATGTCAGCTCACACCATGTGTCCCCCCAGGAGCACAACAGGAAAAGAGAATGGTGACCAAGGAGAGTTTATTTGAGAGCAAGAGGAGGTGCTGACAGGCTCAAGTTGAGGCCAAGTGACCCAGTGCAGAGAAGCTGGGAGGGAGGACAGGGGACCCAGCAGGCAGGTGGGTACCTGCTGGGAGGCAGGAGCTGGGGAGCAGCGAGGATGGGACTCCTGGGAGCAAGGAGGGGGAAGTCACCTCAGCACAGGGGAGACACGGGGACCCCATCCCAGGTGGGGGAAGCCACCTAACCCAGGTCAGGACCTGAACCTGGCTGGCCCTGAGGGACATGCCCATCAGCAGCTGGACTCCTGGCCTGAGAAGAGGCCTCAGCAGGCCGGGCGGGAGCACGTGGGGCGGCAGAGGAGGGACACGCAGGAGGCCGGGCAGCAGCAGCTGGTCTGGCAGGAGGAGGTGGGGTCACAGCAGGAGGGGACGGGCACGCACAAGGTGGAGCTGCACATGGGGCGGCAGAGGAGGGACACGGAGGAGGAGGGTCTGCAGCAGGAGGAGGTGCAGCAAGCCGGCTGGCAGGTAGACTGCTGGCAGCACAGAGAGGAAGCCCCAGAGGACACAGGCATGCAGCAGACGGGCTTGCAGCAGACAGGCACACAGCAGGCCTGCTGGCAGAAGGAAGAGGT